>NC_135574.1:186331898-186950826 GCF_965152235.1 Eretmochelys imbricata | reverse complement strand
TTTCCATTCTTCATTCAGCTCCTCTCAGACATGCCTGGCTTTCCAGGTTTCAAGCGCTGTCTGACCTGCGGACTCTCAATACCGGTGACAGACAGTCACTCGCAATGAACCCGTTGGGTAATTTGTGTTTTCCCCAGGCAGAAGTGTCCCCACCGCAAGAAACTCACAGCGTGGACAAGAAAGGCCAGGGACCTCCAATTAAAACTTTTAATGATGGAGAGATCCCTCTGACCTGCCTCCAACCCTGAGTGCAGGACATCACCTCTCCAGTCCTAACCTACAGCTGCCTCCTCAAAAATGGCTGTTAAGGACCCTGGTCCTACCAAAGTCACAAAAAAGTGGTCTCATTCCTCACCACATCGGTATTCGCCTCCAAAAAAGCAATCCCTGACTGCAAAAACTGCCCCGGTACCAATGGCACCCAGAGCGCCGAACCACGAGGCACTGGGACTGTCCAGTACCGAGACGCCCCAAGGAGCAAAAGACCCTATGTGGTCTCACTCTCGTAGCAGCAAAACTAAGCCTCATAGCTTAGAACCTAGGGAACAGAAACCTCAGGCACAGAGCAGCATTATGGCACCACCTGCTGCACCAATACAATATGACAAGTCTGTGGCACTGACAGCGCTCCCTCTGGTTCCCAGCCTGAGCTTGCCTGCACTGAGTCTCCTGGTACCGCATCAGTTTGTCAGCCATGCGAACCTACTCATTGCTTCCACCCTGGGAACATCGCTCTTTGGCACCATTGGCACCCGAGCCAGGTCATGGCCAAGCTTTATCACTACACCCGCTGGCTCGACCCCTTCTCTCTCCAGTGATGAAGAGGATGAAGTGGAGACAGGAGTGGGCACCCCTCTCCTAAACCTGGACTCACTTGTCTCCCCCCCACCCCCAATGGCCTTCTTACCTCAGTGAGCATAGTGGGACCCCTGGGCATTATACAGAGCCTAAAACATCCAGCCATCCAATCCATCTAGGTCCAGGACACAGCTGTCGCCTCCAACATCTGAGCCAGCTTCCCCAGAACTGGAGGAGGAAGCTGAAGAATCTGCAGACAGGCCAGAGGGTGACACCCTCCCACCTACCCACATTCCGACTTCATCTCCAGATGAATCAATAATGCCACCTCCCCCCACATCAGTAGGAAGGATGGGAGAGTTGTACCTTATACCACATTCCTCAAGGACAAAGTAATCCTACACCCATACCCAAAGTTGCCTCCCTCTTTCATCTCAATGAACCCATTCACTTACCTGTATTCTTTCCCAAGCCACATGCCAACAACGGGGAGGCGTCCTTTCATACACTAGATGTCCGCAGCGTGCTGGCGCTCTATAGAGAGAGAACAAAAACATTCAGAAAATCGTCAGTGCTATTTGTATCCACAACAGAACGATCAAAAGGCCTAACCATTTCCAAACAGAGACTTTCTAAACTGATCTCTAATTGTATCAAACTATGTTACCAAAATTACAATTTGCAAGCTCCTTCTGGACTTTGCACACATTCCACTAAAGCTGCGTCCACATCCATAGCCTTTCTCAAACATGTACCCATCACAGATATTTCTAAAGCAGCTACCTGGGCATCGCCCCATACTTTCACCAAACATTATGCTCTGGAACAGCAGGCAACTGCAGACGCTCACTTCAGTCTTATCGGTGCTTTCCATCATACATACATCAATTCCGAAGCCACTCCTCTCCACCGAGGGGCACTGCTCTTCAGTCATCTAAAGTGGAACACCCACAGGGACACTCCTTGAAGAAGAAGAGAAGGTTATTCACCTTGTGCAGTAACTGAGTTTCTTCAAGATGGTTGTCCCTGTGGGTGCTCCACAACGCCCGCCCCCCTCCGCTTCAGAGTTTCAGCTCAGATAGAGAAGGAACTGGGTAACGGTTGGCTGCGCTCGGGGGTAGCTACTCAGAGCAGCCAACTGGGGCACTGCTACCACAAGTTTCCGACTAGAAGCACGAGGAGCCAAGACACCTAAAGTGGAGCACCCACAGGGACAACCATCTTGAAGAACCTCAGTTACTGCACAAGGTGACCGGTTTCAGAGTGGTAGTTGTGTTAGTCTGTATCAGCAAAAAGAACAAGGAATACTTGTGGCACCTTAGAGACTAACAAATTTATTTGGGCATAAACTTTCGTGGGCTAAACACCACTTCATCAGATGCATGCAGTGGAAAATACAGTAGGAAGAGAGAGAGATACACACAGAGAACACAAAACAATGTGGGTTGCTGTACCAACTCTTAACGAGACTAATCAATCAAAAACCTCTCCAGCACATCATCAAGGATCTACAACTTATCCTGAAGGACGATCCCTCACTCTCACAGATCTTGGGAGACAGGCCAGTCCTCACTTACAGACAGCCCCCCAACCTGAAGCAAATACTCAGCAGCAACCACACAACAAAAACACTAACCCAGGAACCTATCCTTGCAACAAAGACCATTGCCAACTCTGTCCACGTATCTGTTCAGTGGACACCATCATAGGACCTAATCACATCAGCCACACCATCAGGGGCTCGTTCATCTGCACATCTACCAATGTGATATATGCCATCGTGTGCTAGCAATGGCCCTCTGCCATGTACATTGGCCAACCTGGACAGTTTTTACGCAAAAGAATAAATGGGCACAAATCAGACATCAAGAATTATAACATTCCAAACCAGTCAGAGAACACTTTAACTTCCCTGGACACTCAATTACAGACCTAAAAGCTGCAATTCTTCAACAAAAAAACTTCAAAAACAGACTCCAACGAGAAACTGCAGAACTGGAATTAATTTGCAAACTGGACACCATCAGATTAGGCCTGAATAAAGACTGGGAGTGGATGGGTCATTACACAAATTAAAAACTATTTCCACATGCTAATTTTTCCCCTACTGTTACTCACACCTTTTTTTCTCCTTTTTCTGTTGGTTTAACGCAGGGGTCTCAAACATGCAGCCCACGTGCATTTTCTGCTGCCCGTCAGCTCCCTGTGCGCATGCCCCCACCCCCAGTGCTTACCTAGAGCAGCTCTGGCCTGGCGTGCACCGGGGGCAGGGCTGGCTCCCTGCCTGCCTTGCCCCCACGCCACTCTGGGAAGCGGCGGGAACTTGGGGGACAGGAAGTACAGGGGTCTGTGTGTTGCCCTTGGTTCCAGCCACCATCCCCCGCAGCTCCCATTGGCCAGGAATGGGGAACCGTGGCCAATGGGAGCTTCAGGGGAGGTACCTGGAGGAGCGGCCAGGGTATCACACAGAGCCCTCTGTCCCACCTCCCCCATGCTAATTTTTCCCCTACTGTTACACGTTCTTGTCAACTGTTTTGAAATGAGCCATCCTGATTATCACTACAAAAGGTTTTTTTTCTCCTGCTAATAATAGCCCAGCTTAATTGATTAGTCTTGTTAGAGTTAGTACGGCAACCCCCATTTTTTCATGTTCTGAACCCCCTGCCCTGAACCCCCTGCCCTGCGCCCCCTGCTGCACCCTGCGCCCCTCCTGCACCCCAACCCCCTGCCCTGAGCCCCCCGCTGCACCCCTCACCCCTCCTGCACCCCACACCCCAACTCCCTGCCCTGAGTCCCTTGCTGCACCCTGCACACCTCCTGCACCTCAACTCCCTGCCCTGAACCCCTGCCACAACCCTACACCCTTCCTGCACCCCCTGGGGCAGGGAGGGGGCAGAGTTCAGGTGGGGATTTCGGGGAAGGGGTTAGAGTGGGGGCAGGGAAGAGATGGGGCAGGGGTGGGGCCTTATGGAAGGGGTGGAGTGGGGCCAGGGGTAGCGGTGGTGGGGGTGTCAGTGATGTGGCCCTCAGGCCAGTGTACTAGTCCTCATCTGGCCCTCGTGGTTATTTGAGTTTGAGACCCCTGGTTTAAAGAAAAAAAGTATTTGAATTCTCCAGGCCACATAAAATGTTGCTGAAATAATAATACTCAGCACTTTTTGTCTCTGAAGTACTTCACAAAGAGAAATGTATCCTCATAATACCTCTGTGAGGTACGTAATTCTTACGATCCCCATTTTAAAAGATGGTGAAACTGAATAAGAGTTACTTTTCAAATATGTTTTGAGACTGTCCATTATCTCACTTAAAATGACTATGGTCTATCTAATGAGGAATGTGTTAGCTGGATAGTTGGCAAATATTAAAAAGGGAATTCTTTATCTATTTCTGTGTATTTTATAAATATTCGTGTATGAAATATCTAAATTATAAGGTTTTTTTATTGTAGAAATATTAATTTAGGTAAGTGTTTTGACTAAAGATTAACACTACTCTTAAATGTTCAATTAAGTATAACAAGCACTTAGTGAAGTGTGGGTTTTTTGGGTCTTTTTAAGGTTTTGTAACTAGAAAACATAACATAGAAATCTTTCCTGGCATATAAGCTTATTGTTATAGTACTTTTGTATAACTTATTAACACATGAAATTGTGCCATCAGCTGATTGAAGCTAGTAATGGAATTGATTATTTATCTGTTATTAAATAGGCACTTTACAGTGTTTTGAAAATCTGTATTGACACTTATTTGTATATCAGATGCAGTAGTTGGGTCCAACAAGAGTAACACTATTTGTCCTGGTAAGTGGTAGTCTTTTTATATTTTGAAATTTATTTTGTCAGCATGGATTTGTTCAGTATATATTTGGAAATATTTTATTTTACAGCCTTTTCCTAACTTAAATCTGTTTTTTTTAAATCTCCTTTATTAGTTTAGATTACAGGTTCTACTTTCTCCCAGCCAACAGACACATAAAACCTTCGTTTTCATTTGACTTTGCTTCAGGCTGTCTTACAGAATTGTACAGTAACTCTTTGCTTAACGTTGTCATTGTGTTCCTGAAAAATGCTACTTTACACAAAACAATGTTAAGCGAATCCAATTTCCCCACAAAATTTAATGTAAATGTGGGGTGGGGGGGGGGGGGTTAGGTTCCAGGGAAATTAAATAAATATATACATCAGACATGCCAAACCCGTGGAAAAAACACAGAAATTGGGCTTGGTTTTGGTTTTTTTGGCTTATGAGTTGCTTGTTGGCTAGTTTTTGGCTTGTAGCTTGTTACTACTTTTTGTTGTTTTTGGATCGGCTCTCGGCAAATGAGCAAATGGAGGCAAGCAGGAGCAAGCGGGGGAGAGAGTCAGGGTGCACAGCAGGCCCACCACAGTCCCAGACTGCACACCGGGGTATCTAGTCACATAGAGTGTTGGGGTTCTCTAGGGATTAGCTTGTTTTGGCCTTGTTTTGAAATGAGATTAGCTTGATTTTGGGCTTATTGTGAAAGTCGGGGTGCTTAATTACCATGTGAAGGTTGGCAACTGTGAGATAGATAGATATAGTGTTAGGTTCGGTTCGGTTCTGGGGGGGGGGTAAGGGGAGGGGGAATGAAAATTATATATACATACTCACACTCTCTCTCTCAGTTTTAAACAAACAATTTAATACTGTACACAGCAATGATGATTGAGAAGCTTTGTTGAGGTAGTGGGGTAAGAGGGTGGGATATTTCCCAGGGAATGCCTTGGTGCTAAATGATGAACTAGCACTTGGCTGAGCCCTCAAGGGTTAACACGTTGTTAATGTGGCCTCACGCTCTACAAGGCAGCACGAATGGAGGGAGGAGACAGAAATAGACACATGGCAGCGGCTGCAAACATTCCCTGCGGAAATGGAACGTGATGATGAACCCATGCTATCCCACTGGAGCACACCATTCCTCCACTTTCCAAAGTGCTGTGGGGTGCATGTATGTGTGTGACAGAGACGCACACTGTGCATGTGTGTTTGTCTGAGAGAGACAGAGACACAAACACACATTGCCCCTTTCAGTACACTGACCCCCCTCTAAGTACACTGCCTTTTTAAGTTGATCAGCAAGTTGAGACAGCAGCTGCTGCCAGCAGGCTCCCTCCATCCTGAGCCCTGTCGTGTCCCTCCCCCGCTCTGTGGAGATGGGGTACAGGAGCGAGGGGAGGGGGACACCATGATCTCAGCACCCCTCTTCTCTCCCCACCCCCCCTCAGCACAGCAAGCAGGAGGCTCCCTGGAGCAGCTCTAAGGCAGAGGGCAGGAGCAGCACATGGCAGTGGGAGGGGAGGGACACCTAAACTGCCCGGCAATTGATAGCCTGCTGGGTGGCTGTTGCACAGGGAACTTAGCGGGGCTAAGGCCCATCCTGGTTCAAACCCCCCACCTGCTAGCTCCAAGGGGCTGCTCTTCTTGCAAGCAGTGGACAAAGCAGGCGGTTGCCAAACGACGTTATAAGGGAGCATTCCACAACTTTAAATGAGCATGTTCTCTAATAGATCAGCAACAAAACAATGTTAACCAGGACGAGGTTAATTGAGGAGTTACTGTATTGAATAGAGAATTCTTTTCTATCAAGGAAAAAGTGCTGCTGAAGCTCAGATGATTGATGGGTGAAATTTGTATCAAGGAAGACACTTGTCTGAGATTTATTAATTGGATTCTTTCTTGAGTTGGATTTTTTTAATTGGATTGACCTTTAGGAAAACATTACTGCTACAAGAAGTGCATCTAGAACATAAGAATGGTCATACTGAGTCAGGCCAGTGGTCCATCTAGCCTAGTATCCTGTGTCCCCTCCACCCCCGCCCCACACACACACCCCCTCCCCACCCCCTCCAATAAAGGCTCCATTTTGGGTTTAGGCTGTTTATAATTTTGTTTTTATATTTCCTATTGACATAGACCTCCAATATCTATTCATGGTGTCTGTTCTCCTTAGCCAAAGATATTAAGTAGGTTTTCAGTCTTCACCTATTGACAGAGAAGAAGCATAACCTAGGTGTGTAGGCTGGTATAGGAAGCTCTTAAGAAGTCAAATTAACAAGCTGATAAATCTCTATTCACTTTTAACTGTTAATAGGCTAAAACTACTTTGTCATAAGCTGTGGATGCGTAGAAAAGTTTGGTTTGTTTTTTATATGCCTGATTTTAGTTAGTTTTATTTTTCTTGTAGATAATTATCAAACGGCACAGCTGCTTGCCTTAATTTTGGAGCTGCTCACCTTTTGTGTGGAACACCACACATATCACATCAAGAATTATATTATGAACAAAGATTTGCTAAGGAGAGTATTGGTCTTGATGAATTCAAAACACACATTTTTGGCCTTGTGTAAGTAGTAAATTGAATTGTAATTTACTTTGTTTTAAATATTGTGGTATACATTTAGCACTGAAATACTTCTTCATGTTCAGAATCTGTTGAATTTACATGCAGTGCCTTGGCTTAATTTGTAAATGTGTAATATCCTAATTTTTTTTTAATCCAGTGAGCCACCAAAGCTGCTATTCTTTATTGAAGTTACCTTTTCATGTAATTTAGGTCCAAAATGTGACACAACTTTCAAATTAAGAGAAACACATAGGTAGAAGGCTTAAAGGACCATTGTCTTCTAGTCCACTAGCAAAAGCAGAAAATCAGTTGTATAGTATAAGCCCACCTGATACTGCTTAGTGCTCCAAAGGAAGGTGAAAACACCTGATATTCCCTGCCGATATTCCCTGCCAATATTCCCAAGTACTGTGCTGTGGAAGGAGAGGTTGGTAATTCTCTTCCCCCTCCACCCTGTGGAATGGATCATTTTGGAATTGGGTAGTAAGCATAAAATATGATTAGGTGTCTAGTCTCACCTAAACTGAGATCATTATAAAACTATAAAATCCACTATTTTTGGTAGGAAATTAATGAAATCACTATTTTGTGCACCATGGTACATAAGGAATGACCTAACATGTTTTGTGCTCGCCTCTCAGAGCTAGACAGCAGAAAGAGCACACAAATGAACCAATAAAATCTATATATCTGATGGGCTAACACTTACTGCTGCTTCATATAAACAAGAAAATAATGGAACCAAAGTTGTGTTGGTTTGTGCGCAACAAGAAATGTGAAAGAAAGAAAAGTTTGCCTGATAGGAAAAAGACAAAACCAATAGATACTTATTTTGAACCTTTAGTTAAGTGTTTTTAAAAAGCAAGCAAAAAAGTATTGAAAAGAACTTTTGCAGCCCTTTTAACAGATGTTGCAGATCTCACTCCCACTGAAGTCAATCTTAGGTTTTCTGTTGACTTCAATCACAGCAGAATGGGGATTGTACAATGATTATCAAAGATTTCTAAATTTTCTTTAAACTGCAGGTGCTCTTCGCTTTATGAGGAGGATAATTGGCCTGAAGGATGAATTTTATAACCGTTATATCACCAAAGGGAACCTGTTTGAGCCAGTTATAAATGCTCTTTTGGATAATGGAACTAGGTACAATCTGCTGAACTCAGCTGTAATTGAACTGTTTGAATTCATCAGAGTGGTAAGTTTTTAAGCCAGTTTTGTTTAAAACACTAAGTTTTAGGCATGTAACATCTTATGCATTGAACACAAAATGCAGAGTCTAGAAAATTTCACACTAAATAGGATAGTACCAATAACAAAAGTTTAGCTATTATAATACTAAAGTATAAAAGTCCTTTGTTTAGTCTTGTGTTTGTATCTTGCTTGACTGTCCTTTTCCTATAACTTTAGGGAGCATGTCTGGCCAAGAAGTTGTGGGGTGGGAACTGGTTAACACTCTCCTCTTGAAACCAGCATGTAATAGCTGTAAAAACGTACAGGGGTGTGTGTTGCTTAGAGCAGTGTTAATTTTAGGCCTGCTACTTCTACTCACTGCCTTTATAGGGGAAAGGTATGGGAAAACGGCACCAATGGCATCAGGACCACCAAGCCATTTGAGCTGCTTCGGGCGGAAAGAGGGGACTGGCAGGAATACCTGGGATGACATTTGTTTGGTGAGGGTGCCTTGAGATCCATAGGGTTGGGGTCAAGTGAATCTTTGGGTTCTGCATGAGGAGAAGACGACTGTCTTCTACCTGTAGCTGTTAATCTTTCCCACAAGACTATCCTATATTTGTAGGTTTTGCATATTACTTTGGATTTAAGATGGTATCTAAATCAGTAAAATAATGTCTTATAAGGCTAAAACTATAATTTCTTCTTCATCTAAACTGGAAAAAGTGCTTTTGTTCTAAATCAGTGTTGTAATGAAAAGGGAGTTCTAGTGTCTTTGCAACTCAGGAGGTTTGGTTTTATTTTTCCTAAACCAACCATGTGGTTGAACAACTTTGAATACATGTAGTGATGGTGATCCTGCTATTGTCATGAAATAAAAATAGCACAAGTAGCAGTGCTTTCATCAGTCAGCTGTCTGGTGTAAGAGTTGCTATCACAACAGCTTTTGTTGAGTAAACGTCAGCTGTTACCAGCATGCATGGGGACTTTTTGAGTTTAACTTCCTTTTTTTTCATTAAATGGACATTTTAGATATCTAATATGGGAGCTCTCTGACCAGAGAAGTCATAAATGAAAGGCCTTCCACTTACCCATGGGCAGTTAGTTACTTGTTACCTGTTGTGTAACAGGGAAAGAGGAAACCACTTCTTTATTCTGACTACCATTTTACTCCCCTCTAATCCCTATTCCTTACCTACATGTAAATTGTACTTCCTGACTGAGGCCAAAATAGACCAGTTGCAAAGGATGTAAACCTGTGTCTTTTAGAAAGACATCCTTCTGACTAATCGACTGCATAGTTAATGGGTGAAATTCAGAGGAGTTATGTAGCATAAATTGCGTGTCAGCAAGTGGGTGTGAATATAAGTCTAAAGGAGTCTAAATGAGCATAAATTGCATGCTGAAAAACAAAGTAGACACAGCCTACTTCAGCTTGCTCCCAAAGCCTGGGTAAAGAGAAGGTCCTTGCAGTGTGCCCCAAAGCTCAACTAAGTCAAGTTATTTCAGACCAAGAGGGTGTTCACAGAGACCCACTTTCATGTTTGCAGAGAGAAAGAGGACAGTAAATATAGCATGCTTTAACACCTTGAGTTGCTGGCAGTCCCTATCCAGAAAATGGGCATGTTTAGGGTTCTGCAGGACTTTAGGGAGCATGTCTGGCCAAGAAGTTGGGGGGTAGGAATTGGTTAACATTCTCCTCTTGAAATCAGCATGTAATACAGGGGTGGGCAAACTATGGCCCGCAGGCCAGATCCAGCCCGATAGGGCTTTGGATCCAGGCCACAGGATTGCCAGCCCTGCACCACTCCCGGAAGCAGCCGGCACCGCAGCTCCTGCGGGGAGGATGGGGGTGGTAGAGGGCTCCGCGCGCTGCCCTCGCCTGCAGGCACCTCCCCGCCCCACCCCCCTTGCTCCCATTGTTTTGGAAGAGGGAACCGCAGCCAATGGGAGCTTCGGGGGAGGTACCCGCAGGCGAGGGCAGCATGCGGAGCCTTCTGTGTCCCCCTCCCCCGGGGCTGCAGGGACGTGGTGCCAACCACTTCCAGGAGCGGTGTGGAGCCAGGGCAGGCAGGGAGCCTGCCTTAGCCCTTCTGCGTGCCTCTGCGCGCCCCTCCCCCTGCCCCGAGCCGCTCCAGGTAAGCGGCACCGGCCTGGAGCCCCCACCCCAAACCCCTCCTGCACTTCAACCCCCTGTCCTGAGACCCCTCCTGCACCCCAACCCATTGCCCTGAGGCCCATCCAGCACACTGCACCCCCTCCCACACCCTGCACTCCCTCCTGCACCCCAGCCCTGTGCCCCAGCCCTACATTTATGGCCCTGCATGCAATTTCTCCACTCAGATGTGGCCCTCAGGCCAAAAAGTTTGCCCACCCCTGATGTAATAGCTGTAAAAACGTACAGGTATGTGTGTTGCTTTGAGCAATGTTAATTTTAGGCCTGATACTACTCACTGCCCTTGTAGGGAAAGGTATGGGAAAATGGCACCAATGGCATCATGACCACCAAGCCATTTGGGTAGCTTGGGGCGGAAGAAGGGGACTGGCAGGAATACCTGGGATGACATTTGTTTGGTGTGGGTGCCCTGAGATCTATAGCATTGAGGTCAGGTGAATCTTTGGGTTCTGCGTGAGGAGAAAAGTGTCTTCTACCTGTAGCTGTTACCTTTACCACAAGAAGAAAAAATGCATTGGGTTTTCAGTTCATTCAAGCGTGGGCATTTTTTGACTCTTCCCCCTTAGCCCATTTTAGTACAGAAAGAAATGATCAGGCCCATAAAGGGCGATTCATTAGAGACTGACTGAGAGGTAGCTGTTCCACATTAACTACATAACATATAAAGTGGATGGTAAAACTCTGATCCTTATATGAATGTTCTATGTTTGTTTGCTCTTGCCTCATATTTTTTCACATGAAGGCGTAATCCTGTGTATAAAACACTATATTCATCTCCACAGCAACTCATGTTGATATCACAGATAAAAGGGACAGCAAGTGAGAAAAAGGAGCAGATAAATTCAAGCATCCATTTACATTAGAAGCAATTCTGCTGATCTCAGATTTATTTATTTAAACTTTTCCAGGAAGAAAAACGAAGTAACTGTCTCATCTGTCATTTGCAATATTTTTTTTAATTTAGGAAAAACGAGTCGAGTAACTTTTAAAGCTAATAGCCTTTACTGAAAACCTCTGATCTTCTGTATCTTACTATTATATTTGAGATTTAAATATTGTTTTGTGCTTATGCAGGAAGATATCAAGTCACTTACTGCACATATAGTTGAAAACTTTTATAAGGCACTTGAATCTATTGAATATGTTCAGACATTCAAGGGGCTGAAGACTAAATACGAACAAGAAAAAGACAGACAAAATCAGAAATTGAACAGGTACTGTATTATTCGCACATCTTGAAACTCAAACTTTTGTAATAAAACAAAATATTCTAATAGCATCTCTGGATAGTCTTTCTAGAGGATTCCCCAGAGTAGTTAGTTGTGTGTGCAGTTACTTTATTTTTCATGTTCTCTTGTTTCCACGTTAAATTTACATAGTAATCTGACTTGTGGATCTGACCAACTTGAATAGTAAATTGGTGGCTGAGGGTGGAAGGAATGTTTTCTGTTAGCTCATTTTAATAAATTTTCTATCAGAGAAATTCGATTAAGGCCATGTCTACACTACCACTTATGTTTGCAAAACTTGCGTCACTTGGGGGTGTGGAGAAAACACCCCTGAGTGACATAAATTTCGCCGGCATAAGTGGTAGTGTGCACAGCGCCATGTTGATGACAGAGCTCTCTCCTGATAGCGTAGAGCAGCTACATGAGAGGTCTTACAGTGGTGCAGCTGAATCGGTACAGCCTAAGCCTCTGTTGAATAGTTCATAAGACACAGATGCATCTTGCTGTGTGCTCTAAAACCCTCCTGACCTATTTGACGTTAAACGTAAACTCTAATTTGGGGAGGGGGTTACTAGAACTTGGGTAGAGTCAAGAGCAGAATCCTCTATGAAATCTTTACTACTGACATGGTCATGCAGTTTGCTTTTTAGGCACTTTGATTCTTTATAAGTGTCCAGATAGAATGTACAATCTAAATAACTAGCCTGATCTAGACTCCCTTCATCAACCCACTAAATTCATTTCAAGGCATCAAGAAATTATTTCCAGGATGAGCTTGTACAGTCTTTGATTATTGTACTTCATAGTGGGTTATACTTTTTCAGGTTGCTTCTGTGCTGATATTTCGCCACACTGTATCAACCATTCATGGTTCCTTGTTTGATTGTTTGTAAACCAGCGACAAGGCTTGAATCATTTGTGGTCGTTCTTTACAGCGTCCCATCCATATTGCGTAGCAACAGATTTCGCCGAGATGCAAGAGCCTTAGAGGAGGATGAAGAAATGTGGTTCAATGAAGATGAAGAGGAAGAAGGTGAAGCTGTTGTACCTCCCATAGAGAAATCAAAACAAGAGGATGACTTTCCAGATAGTTATGAAAAGTTTATGGAAACTAAAAAAGGTAATTTATTTATCATTTCTCTTCTGCAGTACAAAACTATTTTATATCCTACATTGTGTGACTTGAGATAAACATCTTGATTCTTCGAGTAGGTGTCCCTATGGGTGCTCCACTTTAGGTGTGCACGCTCCAGTGCAATTTTGTTCAGAGATTTTTGGTAACCGGGCCTGCACCCTGTTTATGTCTTCATGGTCCAATCCAAGGGCATATGGGGGTTGGCATACGCAACTCCAGTTCCTTCTCAACCACCTGTGGTTAGAGACTGAGCATTTCTGTGTACATTAGCCTCAAAGTTTTAGCCAGTTTACTTGTTTTATTCTTACCTCTTTGATCTTGTTTTATTAATTTTCCACATATGCTTTTGCGCGGCTCGCCCTGTTTTTGTGTTTTGCAACCAGCCACTGAGTGCCCTGCTTCCCCAGTACTAACTAGGTTTTTGTTGCAAGAGGACTTCCAAATGTTTGAAGAACCTGAATCCCCTCTACTGAGAGGTACCAAGGGGGATCTCCTGCCAGTACTGACATGCACCCTTCTGCTGCCAAACCCACACGTGCAGGCATGACTGCTAGTCCCAATGAAACACCAGTACAGACGCCATTAACCCCCCACCCCTACTTAAAACTGGGGATACCACCTCCTCAGACGCTTGAGATCACTGCCCAAGATTCCACTACCTTTCCATTTGAACATCCCTCCTCTGAGATGTATTCCTAGGAAGAGACTCCAGGAACCAATGACTGATCCGACACCTTCTCTGGCAGGAACACTCTTGGGGTCCCTCCCCCTTCCCTTATGTCCCATAAGAATGGACTTTCTAGAATCCTGGGGTCCCATAGGGAGACCAGTTCTGTAGAGGTTACCCTTACTCAAGAGCACCTTCCAAGAAGGGCAACCACTAGTACCCCAGGACCTTCTAGAGGGAGAGCTGAAGAAGAGGCAGTGCCATTGAACAAGTTGTCATCCTCATCAGATGAGCAATTATGCCTCCTCCCCCATCCTGTGTCATTTGATGTCTTGCGGATGGTAGATGACTTCAGGGTGCTCAAAGTGAACTGCTGGCTAGGTGAGTGGTGTAAGGTGCAAGTTGTTGATTTTGTGGAAAATAAGTCCACTTTCTGTGGGAGGAGGGGGCTATATAGTTTGGATGGTCTCCACCTCAGTAAACTATTTCCCCAGGGAATAGACTAACTAGAGTAGTCAGGAGGGGTTAAACTAACACTAAAAGGGGGATGGTAAAAAGGGGGAAGATGTGAGTACTTAGTACACAGTAGAGCTGTTTGGAACAAAATTAATCAAGGAACCAAAAACATGAAGAGAAGAAATTATTGAATTGCCTATAGGCTAGTGCTATGAGCCTCTTTAACAAACAAGAGTAATGGGAATTGCTAAGTTATGAGCATAAATTCAATCTAGTTGGTATTACTGAAACCTGGTGTGATGATTTGCACTATTGGAATGTTAGAATCAATGGTTAGATGCTAATTTGGAAGGCTTAAGTGCATAAAAGGGAAGGGGAGTGGTACTTTTAAGTCAAAAATGGCATTACCTGTTTGAGTCACTAATAACTTGGAAGAAAATGATCTTGAATGCTTACAGATCAATGTCTTTAAAGCACAAGATTAGTTGGAGACTGCTATAGACCTCCAAATCACACTAGGGAACAGAATGACCACCTCATTACACATCTATCTATTATGTCTTGCGGAGGGAGAGAAGCTGCATGATCATGTGAAACTTCAGTTTTAGTGACACAAGCTGGGAGTCTCATGCTGTCAGTACTAAAACATTCTTGGAATTTCTAAAATGCATGAAAAATTCCTAACTCAAAAGTTTTTGCAGCCAACACGGAGGAATTCTTCTAGGTCTTGTCCTACCAGATAGATAAATACTGGTCACAGAACTAAAAATTAATGAGAGCTTAGGTAGAAGTTCTTCTTCGAGTGATGTTGCAATGGGTGCTCCACTGTGCTGCTGATGGGAGAACTTTAGTAGCAGTGTCCGTTGGGCGCGTGCCTGGGCTGTGTCTCTTCGTGCTGCGCCACGAGGCTAGCCCGCATGCATGAGCTAACTGTCCTCAGTTCCTTCTCAACTGCCCCTGGCTAGAGATGAAGCCATTAGCAGTCAGTTAAGGCTGTTGTTTTTCTGTTTGCAATTTGAAGTTATTCTTCCAGTGCTTGCTCTTGTCCATTCCATGCTGGGTGGATGTGTGCACGCACCACGTGCAGTTGCCGGAGATTTTTCCCTCTGTGGTATCCGTTGGGCTGGTTCTATTGCCTTCTGGAGTTGTGCACGTCTGCACTGGTATAAATGGTGCTGCAGGCCCCACATCCTGTGTTTCTTCTTACTGCTCATGATTGTTGCTGGAATGACCCATCTTACTAAACAAGGCTCCTTTCCCAGTGGTTTGGACTTGCTCTGTTCATATTTGTATAGTTATTGTAGTCCATGTATATAGTTCTTAGTTATAATTAGTATATATAGTAGTGTTAGTATATATATAGCTGTCCCTCTTCTCAAGGGACTTTTCGTCCCAGGGGCTGGGCATGCCCCAGTCCCCAGGCTTCAAGCTGTGTGCCTTGTGCAGCAAACCGATGCAAGTTAGTGACTCACACTAGCTGTCTAAAATGCCTAGTGGAGTCTCATGTTAAAATGCCAGCTCTGCAGAGACTTCAAACCGTGCACGAGACAGGATAGATACATTTGACTGAAGGCCATTCTTGTGGAGGTGACCCTCGGACCGGCCTCAGAGCCAAGCCGTTCTGAATCAGCGCCAAGTACCCTGACATCCATGCGGAGTGCTCCCTAGCATGGGGCTCTTCCCAGCACCACTCTCCATCCCTGGTGCAGAGGAAGAGGCAGAAGAAACAATGCACTGAGAGATGGCATTCTCCAATGCAGAGAAGAGACAAGCAGGGTATGATTGGTATAGTGAGACCCATGTCGGGCCACTTGCCCTCCCCAGAGCTTCTGATGTGCCAATAACTCTGCATAGGGAGCTGAGTTCAGTATGGGATCCACCACCGACTCCTAGGAGCAACCATGGGGTCAGGCATCTGCTGGCCCCTTTCCATCCAGAGGTTTTCCAGGTGGCAAAGGACCTGCTGTACCTCCCAATACCACCAACCCCTCAAGGCCTCTTGTAAGCCAAGATGACTGGGGACAGGAAGGGGCAGGATGCAGGAAGCTCCACCACAGCACCATCCTGGGACAAGCCCTCCTGGTCCCAATGCAGTGATCACCAGCCCGCTGCCGGTCCCCAGTTTCCCAGTGCTGCCTGGAGGAGCAAGCGGTTACTGAGTCTAAAAACCAGACTTTGGTACTAGCCCTTCTGCCAGTGCCTGGCCAGTACTGAAATCCTTAGCAGTTTCTCCCGGTACTCTCATACTTTGTGGTGTCAGAAAGGCAAACTACTCTCTCTTCCCGCCCGGCTCTGGACCAAGACTCCAGTACTGACCCTGGTGCCCATATCCAAGAAATGGCCCCAGTGGATATGGTGGAGGGGAGGGCTGTCACAGGCCCTAGTAACCCTCTCCCAGAGGATGACTTCAGGGCCCACCAGGAGCTCCTGAAAAGGGTAGCTGTTAACTTGGGCCCGGAAGTTGAGTAGCTTAAGGAGTCAGCACACAGCCTAATAGACATCCTGGCTGCAGCTACTCCTTCCAGAGTGGTCTTGTCTGTTAACAAAGCGTTGATGGGCCCCTTCACATCACTGTGGCAGACTGCTTCCTCTCTGTCCCCTACCTCAAAAAGGGCAGAAAAGAAATATTGTGTCCTAGCCGGTGGTTTTGAATACCTTTACTTGCAGCCCCCACCCCACTGGGGTCCCTGGTGGTGTTGGCGGCGAATGAGCGGGACAGACTGGGAAGTTGCTACCCTCATAAATAAGGAGCCCAAGAGACTGGACCTGTTTGGATGTAAGCTTTATTATACGAACAGTCTCCAGTTATGTATCTCCAACTAGCAGGCCCTGCTCAGGATGTAAGATTTTAATCTGTGGGAATCATTGTCCAAATTTAAGGACTGCCTGCCACAGGAGTCAGTGCAGGAGTCCATGGCCATCCTAGAGGAGGGCAAGACTGTGGCCAGGACCTCCCTCCAGGCGGCTCTGGATGCAGCCGACTCAGCAACCAAGACTGTGGTGTCAGCAGTTACCATGAGGCGCTGTTCATGGCTCCAGTCATCTGGCCTCCCTTACGAAGTGCAGCAGTCCATCCAGGACCTCCTCTTTCAGGCCACCTCCCTGTTCTCAAAACAGACAGACTCGAAGCTTCAAGGACTTGTTGGCCACCCTTTGCTCCTTAAGCCTTTTACAGGCCTCCAGCTTCCAGGAAGCAGTTTGGGCCCCAGCAGCCTCCCAAGTTTGCGGTGCCTCCCAGGCAAGAGCCCTACGAAAGAAAAGGGAAGGGCTATAAGTGATTCCAACCCCTCCTGCCCACCTCAGCCTCCCAGTCAGACTCTTAGATATTGCAGTGGAGCTAGGCAGGCCTTTTGAAGATATGCCCAAGGTGATATATCAGTCTCAACTCCGGATCTATCTCCCCTTTTTGTTTTTGGAATGTCTGTCGCCCTTCAGCCCAACATGATCATATGTAACATCGGACTGTTGGGAACTGAGTACGGTAACAGTCAGTTACAGCATCCAGACCTCTGAACCACCTCAGGAGATGGAGGAAGCCAGAGTGGAGGAGGACCTAAGGCCAAATCCTCCTCCTCCCCAAAGTCATAGAATCATAGAATCTCAGGGTTGGAATGGACCTCAGGAGATCCTCTAGTCCAACTCCCTGCTCAAAGCAGGACCAATCCCCAACTAAATCATCCCAGCCAGGGCTTTGTGTCTCCTCCACCAAGTTGTTGTGCCGCCTCCACCATTTCTGGCAGATGACTTCCGTCTTTTCCAGGAGCTGGCAAGGAGGGTGGTGGACACCCTTCAGAAACAGTTGGAAGACGTTAGAGACACCCAGCGTCAACTCCTCAATATCTTCCACTCTTCCTCTTTATCAAAGGTTGCCCTTCCAATTCATGAGGCCATTTTAGACCTGGCCAAAACAGTTCGGCAAACCCTGGCTTCGGTGGCTCCAGCTTTCCAGCGTGCAGATAACAAATATTATGTCCCAGCAAAGGAACATAATAAGTTCCTTTTGTCTGACTCACCACCGGATTCCATCATGGTGGACGCTGTCAGTTTCTGTGGCTGGCAACACTAGTGTAGGGCTACATCATATGACAGAGACTGGAAATAGCTGGATCTCTTTGGCAGGAGGACATATTCCCCGGCCCCCTTGTAGTTCTGTATTGTCAACTGCCAGGTGCTCACAGCCAAATATCACAATACAAATTACAACAAACTTAATGACTGTTTATTGAAAAACTGCCACAGCTGCATTGGGAGCTCTTTAAAGAGGGACAGTTAGTATCAAAAACTTTGTTACACTTGTCCCTCAACACCGCTAATACAGCAGCACCTCCACAGCGGTGGTGATGCGACTGACATCATGGCTCTGTTTGTCTGGATTCATGAAAGAGGTACAGTCCACAGTGGAAGTTCTTCCTTAGGGCACAAAAATCATAGGTGAAAAGATGAACGCTTCCCTTCATACCCTGAAGGATTCCAGGACTACCCTAAGGTCACTGGGAATCTATACTCCGGGGCAAAAGAGGTGTTTTAGTTCACAGTCTCAACCCAGAGCATATGTGGCTCAATATCAACCTCAGCACCATTACGAACCACAGAGACAAAAAGGGAAATTCACAAAGCGCAAACAGTCTGGTCCACAAAACTTGTCCCAACCCCCTGCATCTAAACATCACTTTTGACGGGGAGGTTGCGGCACCGTGAAACCACACCACAACTGATGCAACCGACCCTGGTTGTATACCTATTTGGCCACCGATTGACAGTGTTCCACAGTTCCTGGAAACACATAACATCAGATCAATGGCTTTTACAGATCGTCCAGTCCGGTTACTCCATCCATTTCATCTTCCTTCCCCATCCCTCTTCAGGAATGCTGTTCACGAGAATTTACTACAACAGGGGGATCGCCTCCTCCAGTTAGGAGCCATAGAATCAGTACCTCAGTATCTGCGAGGCAAGGGATTCTACTCTTGTTACTTCATAATATCCAAAAGAAAGGGAGGTTGGAGACCCTTACTGGACCTCAGAGCTGTCAACAAGTTGGTTAAGGCTCAGAAGTTCAAGAGGGTCACCTTATCAACGATCATTCCAACATTGGAACAGGGAGACTGGTTTTTGGCCCTTATCCTCCAGGATGCCTATTTTCACATCTTCATCCTACTGGTTCACAGACGATTTCTCAGGTTCACTCTTGAACATGGCCATTATCAGTACAGAGTCTTCCTCTTCAGTCTGTCATCAGCCCTGAGAACTTTTTCCAAAGTTCTCTCAGTGGTAGCCACTCAAATTACCACTTGCAAGTGATAATGATTTGCCCATACCTGGACGACTGTGTCCTCGGAGCCTGGTATTTTCAGGAGGCCCGCAAAGCCATCGACACTATGATACGCTTGTTCACAGAACTGAGTTTACAGATCAACATCCAGAAGCCATCCCTCACTCCAGCGCAATGCCTAGAATCCATAGGGGCTAACTTAGACACCCTACAGGCCAAAGCCCTCCTACCTCAAGTTCCTATCCGTGGTTTCACTCATAGGCACCATTTAGTACAGTCCATGGATACCAGCCAGACTCTGCCTCTAACTCCTAAGACATACAGCAGCAGGCATGGGAGAGTTACCACATGCCAGACTACATATGTGATGCCTCCAACTATGGTTTAGTTCAGTTTACAGACCAAACAGGGACAGGCTGGACAAACCTCTGTCACTACCCACCAGAATTAAAAACTCCTTAAACTGTTGGAAGGACCTGATCAATGTGTGCAAAGGGATTCTCCTTTTCACACGTCACTATTGTTGCTCCTTACCACCAACACATAACTCATAGGGTTATTTAAATTGCTTCACGACTCAAGGCAAATGGTCACCTATGGAGATGTCTCTACACATCAATCTCTAACTGAGATTGGTCACAAATGCCTGTGCCCATTTCCTCCTGCTAATTTCAGGATCAAATACAAAGATCCTAACAGAAACATATCCTGCATGTACTACATCAGCCATCAGCAAGGGGAAGCATGTCACCCTCTGTATATGCGGAGGCAATGAGACTATGGAACAGATGCATTTCTCAGGTCGCTTTGTCTGCAACTAACCTTTCGGATATGCAAAACTTTATAGCAGACAATCTCAGTCACAGATTCCTGCACAATCATGAGTGGGAGATGCACCCACCAGTATTCCACAACTTGTTCACACGATGGGGAACCTAGTCCACTTACCAGAACAAGAAGTGTTCACGCTACTGCTCCAGGGTGGGGATGGGACAGCACTCTCTGGACAATGCTCCTCTTCTTGCTTGGGGCAGGGACCTTTATGCCTTTTTTTCTGTTTTCCTCTTCTGCTGAGGGTTCTGTTAAAAATAGAAAGGGACAGAGCTCCTGTCATCCTGATTGCTCCTACTTGGCTGAGACAGACCTGGTATCCTTACCTGACACAGTTCGCAATGTGCCAACAATCTCTCTCCCCAACTTTCTGCACTTCCTCTCACAGGCCTGAGGGTGTACCCTACATCCCAACTTGGGGATTCTCCACCTAACAGCATGGCTCCTGCTTAGTTCCAGCATCTAGAAAGTTCACGCTCAAAGGGAAATACAAGAGGTTATATTACACAGTAGAAAGTCCTCCACACTACATACTTACCTGCAGAAATGGTCCAGGTCTCAGATTTGATGCACGTCCCAACAAATCTCTCCAATATCAGCAACTCTTTCACATAATCTAGAATATGCTCTGACCCTTAAAATCAGGATTATCCCTAAAATCTCTTAGGGTCTGTCTAGTAGCTATTACAGCTGGGATATTCGATGCTGTCGCACCCAACCACTAAAAGGTTCCTTAAGGGTATAATAAACCTCTTCCCTCAACCTTGACACTGTACCCCATGTGGGACTTAAACCTGATACTGAAAGGACTGACCAGACCCCTCTTTGAACCGATGGCCACCTGTTCACTAACGTACTTCTAAATGAAAATGGCATTCTTGATAACTATTACGTTAGCCAGAAGATAGGAGAGAGAGAGAGCAGCTCTGATGGCACTGCCCACCCGCCGCCGCCTCCCCTGGGTATTCTTTGTAGACAAGGTTACGTTCAGACTGCATCCAAAATTCATCCCTAAGGTAACCTCCCTGTTTCACATGAATCAGTCGACTCCCCTTCCAATCTTCTACTCCCAAGCCTCACCAAGACATCAAGGAGGCTATACTACATATCCTAGATATTAGGAGAGCCTTGGCCTTCTACCTGGATAGATAGAAGTCTTCAGGACGTTTCTGAGACTTTTCCTTTCTGTGGTGGAACGATCCAAGGGCTCAGCAATATCAACTATATAATTCATAATGTGACACCTCCCACCCCACCCCATACTCAATCTGTACACATTCCACAAGCTCAGTCTCCTCAGCCATCGCTTTTTTTTAAGGATGTTCCTATCTCAGAGATCTGCAGAGCGGTGACAGGGCGTCAGTCCATACTTTTGCAGAATGTTATGTGATTGCTGGGCTCTCTGCGTCCGATGCCATCTTTGGCTCTACAGTACCTGACCCAACTCCAAAGTTTCTTCAAAAGGAGTACTGCTCAGGAGTCCCCTACAGTGGAGCACCTGTAGGGACACTACTCGAAGTTACCTTGTGCAGTAACAATGGTTCTTTGAGATGTTTCAGAGTAACAGCCGTGTTAGTCTGTATTCGCAAAAAGAAAAGGAGTACTTGTGGCACCTTCGAGACTAACCAATTTATTTGAGCATGAGCTTTCGTGAGCTACAGCTCACTTCATCGGATGCATACCGTGGAAACTGCAGCAGACTGCAGAGAAAACCTGGATTTGTGCTGGAAATGGCCCACCTTGATTATCATGCACATTGTAGGGAGAGTGGTCACTTTGGATGAGCTATTACCAGCAGGATAGTGAGTTTGTGTGTGTGTTTTTTGGAGGGGGGTGAGGGGGTGAGAGAACCTGGATTTGTGCAGGAAATGGCCCACCTTGATTATCATACACATTGTGTAGAGAGTTGTCACTTTGGATGGGCTATTACCAGCAGGAGAGTGAGTTTGTGTGTGGGGGGGTGGAGGGTGAGAAAACCTGGATTTGTGCTGTAAATGGCCCAACTTGATGATCACTTTAGATAAGCTATTACCAGCAGGACAGTGGGGTGGGAGGAGGTATTGTTTCATGATCTCTGTGTGTATATAAAGTCTGCTGCAGTTTCCACGGTATGCATCCGATGAAGTGAGCTGTAGCTCACGAAAGCTCATGCTCAAATAAATTGGTTAGTCTCTAAGGTGCCACAAGTACTCCTTTTCTTTTTGCGTTCTTTGAGATGTGTCCCTATGAATGTTCCACAATCCACCCTCCTCCCCTGTACTTTGGAGTTCTCCTTTTATGACTGCAATAGAGAAGGAACTGAGGACAGTTAGCTTGCTAGCGCTGGCTAGCCTCATGGTGCAGCATGAGGAGAGACAGCCCAGGCATGGGCCCAATGAACACTGCTACCGAAGTTCTCCAATCAGCAGTGCAGAGATTCAGACACACCTACAGTGGAACACCCACAGGGGCACACATCTCGAAGAACCATCATTACTGCACAATGTGAATAACTTCTTATCATGACTTGATCACGTTTATAAAGTGCAAGCAGAATAAAGTCCTGACCAGTAATATACATACTTGATGCTTTAATAGAGCCAATTTTACAATTTTACATGCTTGGTGCAGGAACCAAGCATGGCCTGGTAGATCCCCTACACAGCTCTCCTCAAAGCAGGATAGCCTTACCTATAAATGATGCCCTGCTGTCACCAGCTTAGTTAGGATCTGAGGCGAAAATATGGAAAGAACAATTTAAAAGTAACTTAGATTCCATCAAGTCACCAGGGCTTGATGAAATACATCCTAGAATACACAAGGAGCTGATTGAGGAGATATCTGAGCCATTGGTGATTATTTTTGAAATGCTGTGGAAGATGGGAGATATTCCAGAGCACTGAAGAGGGCAAATATAGTGCCAATCTATAAAAAGAGGAATAAGGACAGTCTGGGAAATTACAAACCAGTCATCTTAACTTCAGTGCCAGAAAAGATAATTGATCAATCAATTTGCAAACACCCAGAAGATAAGGTGATAAGTAACAGCATCGATTTGTCAAGATCAAATTATGTTAAACCAACCTAATAGTTTTCTTTGACAGGGCAAAAATCCTTGTACATAGGGTGAAGCAGTAGATGTTGTATATTTTGACTTTAGTAAGGCTTTTGATTCTGTCTCGCATGACCTTCTCATAAACAAACTAGGGAAATGCAACCCCGATGGAACTACTAGGAGGTTAGGGGCATAACTGGTTGGAAAACAGTTCCCAAAGAGTGGTTTACATTCAAGCTGTATTGGTTCCGATTCTATTCAATATCTTCTTCATCAGTGACTTTGATAATGGCATCGAAAGTACACTTATAAAGTTTGTGGACAATACCTGGAAGGGTTGCAAGTGCTTTGGAGGATAGGATTAAAATTCAAAATGATCTGGACAGATTGGAGAACTGGTCTGAAATAAATAGGATGAAATTCAGTAAGAACAAATGTAAAGTAGCAAATATGGCAGGTGACCAGTTTGGCTTAACAGTGAAATCTTCGCTGAGCTTAAACACAAAAAGGAAGCTTACAGGAATCGTAGAATATCAGGGTTGGAAGGGACCTCAGGAGATAATCTAGACCAACCCCCGGCTCAAAGCAGGACTAATCCCCAACTAAATCATCCCAGCCAGGGCTTTGTCAAACCTGACCTTAAAAACCTCAAAGGAAGGAGATTCCACCACCTCCCTAGGTAATGTGTTCCAGTGCTTCACCACCCTCCTAGTGAAAAAGTTTTTCCTAATATCCATCCTGAAAATCCCCCACTGCAACTTGAGACCATTACTCCTTATCCTGTCCTCTTCTACCCCTGAGAATAGTCTAGAACCATCCTCTCTGGAACCACCTCTCAGGTAGTTGAAAGCAGCTATCAAATCCCCCCTCATTCTTGTCTTCTGCAGACTAAACAATCCCAGTTCCCTCAGCCTCTCCTCATAAGTCATGTGTTCCAGACCCGTAATCATTTTTGTTGCCCTTCGCTGGATTCTCTCCAATTTATCCACATCCTTCTTGTAGTGTGGGACCCAAAACTGGACACAGTACTCCAGATGAGGCCTCACCAATGTCGAATAGAGGGGGACGATCACGTCCCTCGATCTGCTCGCTATGCCCCTACTTATACATCCCAAAATGCCATTGGCCTTGTTGGCAACAAGGGCACACTGCTGACTCATATCCAGCTTCTCGTCCACTGTCACCCTTAGGTCTTTTTCCGTAGAACTGCTGCCTAGCCATTCGGTCCCTAGTCTGTAGCTGTGCATTGGGTTCTTCCGTTATAAGTGCAGGACCCTGCACTTATCCTTATTGAACCTCATCAGATTTCTTTTGGCCCAATCCTCCAATTTGTCTAGGTCCCTCTGTATCCTATCCCTGCCCTCCAGCGTATCTACCACTCCTCCCAGTTTAGTATCATCCGCAAATTTGCTGAGAGTGCAATCCACACCATCCTCCAGATCATTTATGAAGATATTGAACAAAACCGGCCCCAGGACCGACCCCGGGGCACTCCACTTGACACCGGCTGCCAACTAGACATGGAGCCATTGATCACTACCCGTTGAGCCCGACGATCTAGCCAGCTTTCCATCCACCTTATAGTCCATTCATCCACCCCATACTTCTTTAACTTGCTGGCAAGAATACTGTGGGAGACTATATCAAAAGCTTTGCTAAAGTCAAGGAATAACACGCCCACTGCTTTTTCCTCATCCACAGAGCCAGTTATCTCGTCATAGAAGGCAATTAGATTAGTCAGGCATGACTTGCCCTTGATAAATCCATGCTGACTGTTCCTGATCACTTTCCTCTCTTCTAAGTGCTTCAGAATTGATTCCTTGAGGACCTGCTCCATAATTTTTTCCAGGGACTGAGGTGAGGCTGATTGGCCTGTAGTTCCCCGGATCCTCCTCCTTCCCTTTTTTAAAGATGGGCACTACATCAGCCTTTTTCCAATCATCCGGGACTTCCCCCATCGCCAGGAGTTTTCAAAGATAATGGCCAGTGGCTCTGCAATCACATCCGTCAACTCCTTTAGCACTCTCGGATGCAGCGCATCCGGCCCCGTGGACTTGTGCTCGTCCAGCTTTTCTAAATAGTCCTGAACCACTTCTTTCTCCACAGAGGGCTGGTCACCTCCTCCTCATGCTGTGCTGCCCAGTGCAGTAGTCTGGGAGCTGACCTTGTTCCTGAAGACAGAGGCAAAAAAAAGGATTGAGTACATTAGCTTTTTCCACATCCTCTGTCACTAGGTTGCCTCCCTCATTCAGTAAGGGGCCTACACTTTCCTTGACTTTCTTCTTGTTGCTAACATATCTGAAGAAACCCTTTTTGTTACTCTTAACATCTCTTGCTAGCTGCAACTCCAGGTGTGATTTGGCCTTCCTGATTTCACTCCTGCATGCCCGAGCAATATTTTTATACTCTTCCCTGGTCATTTGTCCAATCTTCCACTTCTTGTGAGCTTTTTTTTTTGTGTTTAAGATCAGCAAGGATTTCACTGGATATGAGTCAGCAGTGTGCCCTTGTTGCCAAGAAGGCTAACGGCATTTTGCGCTGCATTAATAGGAGCATTGCCAGCAGGTTGGGGGAAGTGATTCCCATCTGTTCGGCACTGCTGGAGTATTGCGTCCAGTTTTGTGCCCCCACTACAGAAAGGATGTGGACAAATTGGAGAGAGTCCAGTGGAGGGCAACGAAAATGACAGGGGGCTGGGGCACATGACGACTTATGAGGAGAGGCTGAGAGAACTGGGCTTGTTTAATCTGCAGAAGAGAAGAGTGAGGGGGGATTTGATAGCAGCCTTCAACTACCTGAAGGGGGATTCTAAAGAGGATGGAGCTAGGCTATTCTCAGTGGTGGCAGATGGCAGAACAAGAAGCAATGGTCTCAAGTTGCAGTGCGGGAGGTCTAGGTTGGATATTAGGAAACACTATTTCACTAGGAGGGTGGTGAAGCACTGGAATGGGTTACCTAGGGAGGTGTTGGAATCTCCATCCTTAGAGGTTTTTAAGGCCTGGGTTGACAAAGCCCTGGCTGGGATGATTTAGTTGGTGTTGGTCTTGCTTTGAGCAGAGGGTTGGACTGGGTGACCTCCTGAGGTCTCTTCCAACCTTAATCTTCTATGATACTCCACTTAGGAAGGAACAATTAGTTGCACGCATACAAAATGGAAAATGACTGCCTAGGAAGGAATACTCCAGAAAGGGATCTAGGGGTTATAATGGATCACAAACTAAATGAGTCAACAGTGTAGCACTGTTGCAAAAAAAGGAAACATTCAGGGATGTATTAGCAGGAGTATTGTAAGCAAGACACAAGAAGTAATTCTTTTGGTTCTACTCTGCGCTGAGAAGGCCTCAACTGGAGTATTGTGTCCAGTTCTGGGCCCCACATTTCAGGAAGGATGTGAACAGATTGGAGAAGGTCCAGCTTAAAGGTCTAGGAAACATGACCTATGAGGAAAGGTTGAAAAAAATGTTTTAGTCTGGAGATGAGAAGACTGAGGGGGGGACATAACAATTTTCAAATATGTAAAAGGTTGTTACAAGAAGGACAGTGAAAAATTGTTCGCATTAACCTCTGAGGATAGGACAAGAAGTAAGGGGATTAAATTGCAGCAAGTAGGGTTTAAATTGGATGTTAGGAGAAAATTCCTGTCAGGGTAGTTAAGCACTGGAATAAATTGCTTAGGGCGGTTGTGGATTCTGTCCTTGGTGGTTTTTAAGCGCAGGTTAGATAAACACGTGTCAGGGATGGTCTAGATAATACTTAGTCTTGCCAGGAGTGCAGTAGACTGGACTTAGAAGACTTCTCAAGGTCTTTCCAGTCCTACAATTTTATGATTAAATACTGTGTACCCTCCAACAGCTCGGAATACCTCTTCTCCCATGCCACCCCACATTTCATGGTGGTCAGCGCTATAAATGAAGGAGGCAGACGACATTGCTCCAGATCAACTACTCACAACAAGGAGCTCAAGCACCTGGACCTTCTCAGTTGTACAAGCTATTCTTTAGCTGATTTACAGTTCACAGTAGCTAACTACCATGTCCTCATGGCAAGTATGATCAGACAAAGTACAAGTTATGTCATTTTATTCATTTTCCAGAAGACCAGAAAGATAGTTCCAGGCACTAATTGCTGAAGGTTAGAGAATTGCCAAAGCCTCTTTGCAAGCCTCGCTGGTTGCAGCCGACGTAGGCTCTCATTCTGTGGCAACTCCCATAGTTATGTGCCACTCTTCATAGCTGTGGTTCTCTGGATTCACTCCATTGTATTCTGGACTTTCCTGGGATCTTCCATTTGAAGGCCCCAAGCTCTTCAGCAATGCCATTGATGATTCCCTTCACTAATCGAAGGACTCTAGAGTAACAGTCTGAACCCTGGACATCTGTGCCCGTGCAACTAAGAGAAAATTAATCAGGTCACAGCCGAACCGTCTCACCCGGTCGAAAAGGAAACCTTCCAAAGAATCATACAACCGTCCAAGAGGAGGCCTGAATTCCACAAGAAGGGCCCATCATCTACTGTCATCTTTCAATCGGCAACTTCTGACTGCCTGTTTTGACTGTTCATTTTAATGTCATGAGTTCTCCCTTCATCTGGGTCATATGTTGCACCACCTTCCTGCTCCACTCTTCCCTGCACATCCCCCAGCGATAGCTTGAAAAGGGAAAGACTTTCCTGGGAGCACATCACATTAGACAGATGCTGGAAGTCATTACATTACATTACATCAGGCTACACCATTCTCTTCAGATCCATTTCCCATCTTTCATCAGGAAAGGGTTCTACTCCAGGTACTTCTTGGTACCCAAGAGGAAAGGAGGATGGAGACCAATCCTGGACCTCAGGACTCTGAACGCATTCATTCTATCACAGAGGTTCAGAATGGTAACCCTAGCAACAATAATACTATGTTATATCAGGGGACTGGTTTGTGGCCCTTGACATTCAGGATGTGTATTTTCGTATAGCAATGCATCCAGCTCATAGATGTGTACTTCAGTTTGTCATTGGCAGCGACCACTATCAGTATTGAGTGCTTACTTTTGGCCTTTCAGCTGTGCCAGGAATCTTTTTAGAAAGGTCCTCTCGGTCATTTCAACCCATCTGAAGAAAAAGGGAATAGTCATCTTCTCGTCTGGATGAATGGCTTCTTAAGGGTCATTCCTTGAGGTACAATCAGCAACCAACAAGAACCTAGTCCTCTTCCATTCTTTGGGGCTGTTACCCCAAAAATGGATTTTGGGACACCCCTGTAATACCTCCCTTATACCTAACCTCCCTTAATACCCTGTTAGTCTGTTCTTCTCAAAGTATGAGTTCCTGGGGTTGTTAAGAAAACACCAAGGACACAGATATAACCTTCCGAATAAGGTGATTAACATAGGAAGTATTTTTTCCAAAACAAAGTGTTTTTATTAAAGTAACTAATCCTACTGCAATATAATCTAAAAATAGAAATCAGATACAAATCCCTAATTGCAAATTAGAGCATTCAAATCAATCCGGTGGAGTATAGGAGTCGACGGGAGAGTGATCTGCGGTCGATTTAGCGGGTGTTCACTGGAGCGACTAAATCAACCGTTGATGCATCAATTGCCGCATGTTGATCCCCCAGTAAGGGTAGACAAACCCATGGTTTCTTATCCTCCTTTAGCAGCTCTCGTTGCTGGCTTCCAATTTCTTCATACGTCTTCCCCTGACTGCTTTCCTTGCCGACTTCTGATTGACTGATTGCCAGCACAGTCTTTTTATACTGTTCTAATACGCATTACCTCATCTTCCTCTATCAGAAGAGGCAGCCCCAAACTGACCAAAGTCAGTTCAGGCTGAGGCAGCTTGACCTTTCTGTCACCCTTTTGTTCTGCACATGCTCACTGTAGCTGTTTACTTCACAGTTATGATTCTGCCGACTCACTCACTTCGTGGGCCTTTAGCTGGAATGCCATCCTCGCTCTCCTGAACATTTTGCCAATTAACTGAACTTTTCATCCTGTGTTAGCACTGCGCCTGCTCAAAATCTGCAGTTTTCATTTTAGAGTGGAGTAGCTCGGAATATAGATCAAGCAGACAAAATGAAGGCTGGAGAATTTCTCTAGGAATAGGGCTCCTGAACTTTCCTGAGTCCCTCTCTTCACTTGCCTCTGACAGCAGACCTACTGTCCAAAGAATCAGGGACAATAACTCATCCCAATCTCTCCATGCTACATCTCAAGCCCTGGGTCCTCGATGGTTCTCAGGTGTAGAAATGGATTGTTCTTTTTAAATACAGAATGTGCTGTTGAATAGTAGGAAACCCTCTGCAAGAAAGGCTTACCTGCAAAAGTGGACACAATTTTAGTCCTGCAGCAAGCATTATCTCCCTCTGAATCACATTTCACTCTTATATTAGAGTACCTGCTGAGTTTAAAAACCTTGGGTTTGTCACTGAGCTCCATCAAAGTCCACCTGGCTGGTATTTTATCTTTTCACTTACTGGTTGAGGGGTTTTCAGTATTCTCACGCCCTGCTGCTTCAAGGTCTATTAAGGGTTTAACCAAACTTTTTCTCCATACCAGAGATCCTGCTCCGTATTGGGACCTTAAGCTTAGTTCTCAACTGGAGAAAATACCTTTCCAGCCCATACCGAACTGATCTCTCCTCCATTTGTCCTTCAAAACCTCCTTTGTCAGTCATCATTTTGATCAGAAAGGTAAGGGGAGTTGTGAGCCCTGTGCAAGATCCAGCCTGCCCAGTATTTTTACTGGGACATGGTGACTCTACATGCCCATTCCTGCTTCCTGTCCAAGGTGTCGTCGGACTTCCACATCAACCAGGATGTTCAGTTGCAAATCTTCCACTCCAGACCTCACGTTTCAAAGGAAGACCTAGTCTTCACACTATAGGCTTAAGAAGAACCCTCACATTCTACCTCAAAAGATCTAGGCCCTTCAGAGCCTCTCCTAGTCTTTTTGTCTTTTCACGTATAGGACGATGGGAGCCCCCGTTTCTACCCAAAGACGATCAAAATGGGTCTCAGGGTGAATTTTGGCATGTTCATGAAGCATTTTGAGTGCACACACACACACCCAATTAGATTGACTGCCCAGGAAACTTCTGTCACTCTGCCTAAAAACATACCCATTGCTGCAGACATTTGTAAAGCTGCCACCTGGTTGTGCTTGCATACTTTTTCTCAGCACTATGCTATTGGGTATGCTTCCAGGGCAGATGCAGCCTTTGATGGATCTGTTCTTGAATCAGTACTAGATCTAGTTTGGGCATTCTTCAGAAGTCCCTTAAAGTGGAGCACTGATAGGGACAGCAACTTGAAGGAGGAGTGGTTTCTTACTTGTACAGTAACTGGAGTTCTTCAAGATGTTTTGTTCCTGTGGGTGTTCCACTACCTGTCTTCCATTCCCTCTACTTTGGAGTGCTTGCCTCTGGCCAGATTTCATGATGGAGAAGGAAGAGAAGGTCCACCCTCCCCTATATGCCCTCAGATCAGAGCACAAGGCTATATAGGGCACTGGTGCAGAACCCATGAACCAAAAATCTCCAATTGAAAGTGCACAGGTGTGTATGTACCTAAAGTGGAGCACTCCTAGGGACAAAATACCTTTAAGAACTCTGGTTACTGTACAAGTAAGTAACCTCTCCTATGTGGAGTGTTTTCGTGTTAATACTTATGACAACCATTTTGCACTCTACTGACTTAGAATAAAAAAATATTTTTGCTAGAATTTAAATAAAATGTGAATATGCTTTTGAGAACAAGATTAGAACTAGAAACTTCAATTGCCAGTTTGGTTAATTTTCTCCAAAAGCTAATGTTGATTTGAAGTTTCATGTTTGCAGGGTGAATTAGACTCATTTCTGTATTCTTACCAAACACTCCTGATTGGCCAGATTTACCTTTGCTTGACCTACTTAGTCTGGTCCTATATTTAGGACACTGATTGATTCCATTCCCCCTTCTTTGGAAGATGCCTTTCAGCAGCTGTTCAGTTTAAATTCCTCTATTCTCTGGGTTGCAGTGTGGGTGTGCAACATATTGTAAGGTGACTTTTGCTCAAAGCGGGTGTAGATTTGTGAAAAACCTGTACAATTGATGTATATTAAAATGTTTGTCCTTCAGCTAAAGAGAGTGAAGACAAAGAGAATCTTCCAAAAAGGACTTCAGCTGGTGGATTCAAATTCACTTTTTCCCACTCTGCCAGTGCAGCTAATGGAGCAAACAGTACAAACAATAAATCTGTAGCAGCTCAGACATCACCAGCAAGTTCTAATGGTTCCTCTTCAAAGAATACAAACTTGACTACAGCGGTAACAGCCGCTAAGGTGAGAGAACTTGCATGTGTAAAAGCAGGCATTCCCTACTCCAGAAAGAATAAGAGTATGAGTTTTCATCTTTCGAACATATGTTGAATGAAACCATATTGATTTGTACTGTGTTAAGTCCTATATTGTGTGACACTAGAAAGAAGGCTGAGGGCAGTCTGTCGTTAAGAATAAAATATTTCAAGTCCAGTCACATTTTACTAATTTTGGGGGAGCGTAAAAACACTTTATTTTAGCACTTCCAAGCTCTTGTAGATTTTACCAACTAGAGTCACCAATCTTGCATTTCCAGCTGACATGAGGGACTCAAATTCCCAAGTATTAAACAAGCTGTTAGTCATGGCACGAGTCTTAAGTTATTGAGATAACCAGATTTCCTCTGTTTCAACGGAAACGTTTTTCTTACTGTTTTCTGTGATGTGGCATTAACAAGACACTCACTCTGATTGTTTCCTCTGAACTGTCTATATCAGTGGAACCAGAGTTATGGAATTCATGCTAATGCCTTTAAGCAGACACACACAGGACTTGGTTGGTACTTAGTTGAAGACTCCTATTACAGTGAGAGACCAGTGGTTAATTTCTAGTCAAGTCACTCCCTTATCCCCAAGCTCTTGCTGCAAATAGTAGCGTCATTTTCACCAGTTCCACTTATTCACCTTAGGAGGAAGAGGAGTGTTTTTAAAATGGAAACTCCTCAGACCCTCAGTCTAGAGCAGGGGTGGGCAAACTATGGGCCGGATCCAGCCCCTCGGGGCTTTGGATCCGACCCACAGGATTGCCACCCCTGTGGCGCTGCGGGTCCTGCACTGCTCCAGAAAGCAGCTGGCACCATGTTCTTGCGGCCCCTGGGGTGGGGCAGAGACACTGCCCCCCGCAGCTCCCATTGGCCAGGGACAGGGAACCACGGACAATGAGAGGTTCGGGGGAGGTACCTGGAGGCGCGGCAAGGGCAGCATATGGAGCTTTCTGCCCCCCGCTCTCCCAGGGGCCACAGGGAAGTGGTGCCAGCCGCTCCAGGTAAGCAGCGCTGGGCCGGAGCCCAAACTCCTCCTGCACCCCAACCCCCTGCCCTGAGCCCCCTCCTGCACCCCAACCCCCTGCCCTGAGCCCCCTCATACACCCTGCACCCCTCCTCTGCCCCAACCCCTTGCCCTGAGTCCCTTCCTGCACACTGCACTCCCTTCTGCACCCCAACCCTCTGCCCCGGCCCTGCGTGCAGTTTCCCCACCCAGATGTGGCCCTTGAGCCAAAAAGTTTGCCCACCCCTGGCCTAGAGGATAGATCACTGTGCTTATATGGCTTTTAAAAAGGGAAAAGTATAAATTGAATTGAGGAGTAAGGTGGGGATCCTCAGGACTCTAAGAAGGAAATAATGGACACTCATAAAAGATAATAGGATTAAAGCCTTTAAAATAGTGTGAGACCATTTAAAGTGTCTTTGGGTCAAATTCACAGTGGAAAGCCAGTTTTCAATACTGGTATTTTCCTTGATTTTATACAGAAAACATCTTACCTTGATGTGTTGGAAGATTTACATTATAGGTCAGCCTGGGTCCAAGTACTTCATTGGTGACAACTTTCCTCTTACCATTTTCTGTTTCATAGGCCCAAACACTCTGTATGCTTTTTTTTTATTGTAGTTGGAAATCTATAAACCTACTGCATGCCATCCTAATACACTAATCTTCTGAAGCTATGTCCTAGACAGCTGATCAAGGGGGATCTGGTATTTTCATTACAACTGTGCATTTCTGGGAGATGAATTTTTTCAAATGTGAGGTTTTCTTTCTTTAAAATCAGCAGGGAAGTCTAGTTGGCCTAGTGGATTATCCAGATGATGAAGAGGAAGAGGAAGAAGAGGAGACATCCCCAAGGAAAAGACCTCGTCTTGGTTCATAAGAACATTGAAATAAATTTATATTGTGAGGTCTTAAATGCTGCAACTGTTCAAAGAGCTAAAAAGAGTCTGAATCAGAAAGCTTTCTCCCTTGAATATATAAGATAATACAAGGAGTAGCAAAAGAAACTCAGTATATCAGTGAGAAAGGTTTAGTTCTGCAAACATCAGGCTTCCAAGGAACTTAATCTCTTTCTAGTAAAATAAGGAGTCTGCCATTCAGTCGGGAGGGGAGGAGGGAGGGTTAGTAATCAGAACCTGGATGACAGCTTCTCAGCAAGGAAAGTCTCAGGTTTTGGGAGGGTAGGGGGAGGGAGAAAGGTGTGGTTAACAATTTTTAATATTGCAGGGTTTCTCCAGTGTGTAACAGACCTAGAAAAAAATGTAAAGCTTCAGTTGCAAACCCAGTAATCTTAATTTTGTAATGGTGCTGTCCATTTTGTTCTTTTAGCAATTGCCTCTTTTTTTAAAGAAAATGAAGGGAAAATAATTCTATTTCCATAAAAAAATAAATAAATTCAGATTTTGGGACCATTAGTTGCAAATTTAATAAAATGTCTGACAGATGGAGTGGGGAGCATCCGGAATAACAGTGCATGTTGAGTTGTAAAAAATGTGAACTTTCAACTCACATTTTGAAGAGGAGAGAAAAAGCAAGCTGGATAATGGACAGTTCAGTTAATTTGATTGTTTTTTAAACTGGATATCCAGCAATATCTATGGCAAGGATCGGTAGCTTCCAAAAAGATCTCCAGAAACTGCTAGGATCAATAAACTAGTACTTTAAACTACACACTAAGTACAGCTAGCAGTTTTTCAGGTGATAGAAGATAGTGAATTGAGTCACTTTCTGTTTTATTGGCAAAGCTCTCTTCTTTGAGCAGCAGGTGCATTTTTGCATTTATAGGTTTAAATTGTGTAATTTGAGGTGGTTATAAGAAACACTAATAAAGGTTTTGAAAAGTGGCATTTAACACCCAGAAGCCATTTTGGACCAAGAAGGAATTATTGCTAACAATATACCAGTCTGTGTTTGAGGCAGGATCAACATGCAGCATCTGAACCTGGGTGTAATATGAAAGCTGCTTTTTAAAGAGTAAAAGCACATTCCATGTACGTAAACTAATTGCAACAAAAAAAAAACCCCAACAGGTAAATTGATGGAGGTAAACAATTTAAGAGGTTTTATTTTCAAAGAGCAGCAAGTGAACTGTAAATATTTTAATGTTAGTTGCCCCTATATGATCTGAGATCATGCTGAAGTGAGGAAACCCCCCCTCCCCCCCACCAAACTACAATTAATGTGTCAGAGATGTTAAACTATGAAACCAGCTGCAAACCACCACATAGATCACTCTTGTAATATGTGTTATGGGTCCATTTCTCCTGGAATAGTTTAAACTGAAACAGGTTTACCTGTTTTGGAGATTTTGTAGTTAATTTTAATTTTAGCTATTGTTTGGAAAATATGGACTGTCTGTGTAGATATGAAGTATAGTTTTTTTCCATAAAACAGAAGTTTATTTTGTATTAAAATACCACTGTACTTGTTTTACACCATTTGTATACATGTGGTGATATTAATGCTGAACTGTAACATTCAGGAATTAAAATGTGACCCTGTAATTCCATAATTATTGCTTTTGTTTGGTTTGTTGTACATGGTAAGTTAACTCATAATTTTGGAATGTGGCCATTTTAAAGTATTCTTTAATAAGACAAACTATTCATGCAGTTTTTAAACAATTATTATATACCACTAGATCAAATACCAACCAGAATGCAGGAGTTCTTACCAACCAGTAAGCTAGACACAAAGCATTCTGATTGATGACAGTTAATGCGGGTGGATCTGGGGGACTTATTGTTGCCCCTTGTAGGCTCCAGGCAATCAAGAATGTGGCCTCTCCTCTTACCCATTTGGTAAGCTAGCCTCCAACTCAAAGGCAGTGACTAGGGAAGCTCGTTCAAATGTGATTGGAATATCGTCACCATATGCTTGCTCACCAGATCTCCGTTTTATATTTTCTTGACAAGTCGTGTCTCTCCATGCTTAAAGATGACAATTTCCTACAAAGTTATAGTTACCACTAAGAAGGCTCCAAAGTGATGCAGTGTCTGCCTTTCCCCTTCAGAGGCTGGAACCATCACCTGACCTCAACCCAATTTTTTTTTCTAATAAAAATTACCTTAAACAAAGTTCTTTGATTCAAAAGTGTTGGTTTCTCATTTTTTCCCCTGTAACCTTTCCCTTCCGAAGAACTGCCAAGAGCTTTAAGAATTCATTCAGACCAGCTCATGAGCCTTTATTCTATAGCAAATATGTGAATGTTGTGAATTTTTATAGTTACTCTAGAAGAATAAAACTATATGAAGAGACATTTGATGTCATCTTAAGGTTTGAACATTTTTATTAAACTTTTTAAACCCCTTTGGGAGGGTGACATATGGAGCTCCCACTCAAACTGGCTAACATCCAGGGTCACCTGCCTCAGGCAAAGATTCTTTTATCTATGATTTATTATATGCTGTCTGCATTCTGCTAGGGACAGACACATTCTAATGCCTGGGGCCCCTCCACTACAGATTTTTTTTTTTTTTTTTTTTTTTAGAAAAAATATTACATCTGCCAACATGTATCAGTTATAAATACTATTTTAATAAAAAGTTACATGAAATTTTAATTGGTTGGGTGTTTTTTTACTCAGTTACTGCGCCAATCAAGCATTGTTAGTGATGAAACCTTGCAGATTACAGCCTCTTTGCTGAGAAATGTTCTAAGCAGGATTTATGACCAGACAGCAGTGAATTGTAGTGAACCAAATGGCAAAAATTGTTTTCAAAATTTTGAATTATGGGACTAGCTCATTATAAGTGCTTTCACATTTTACTTAACTGAGACAACAAATGTTTAGTTTTAAAAGTTGTACTTTGCCACAAAACACAGTTACTGTTTCTTAGTTACTGTTAAATTGGCCCAAAAAGTTTATAAAAACAATGGAATCTACAGTTACTATGAAATTTGTCTCATGACTTCACAAGCTTCATCTGCATTTCCTCTCTCTCAAACAAAACTTGAGTGCTTCCCTGTTTAATTAGACTTTATCATATTTGACACTTGAAAAGGGTAATATTTCACTGACAGACTAATAAAAGGAAAAGAAGCAAGTTTTGTATTTTTACCTCTCTGTTAGAGAACCGATGTAAGAATTCTTTAGATGATGTTTTCCATGTTATGAACATTTCTAGTATGTGTTTTGAAAAAAGGGGAAAAAACCATGTAGAGGTGTTTGAATTTTTTATATATTAAATAGAACAAAGGTGTAAATTTAAATAAGTGGCTATGGCAAAGCTTTTCAAAGATGGGTGTCTAAAGGTAGGATCCTGAGTCCTTACTGCACAAGGGCAATGTGGTCCATGCGTAGGGTTTCTAGGTGTTATGGTAATAAAATACCTCATAATTATTGAGGTGCTGCCTAAATAGGTAGCCTGATTTTCTAAAGTGCTAAGCACCTAGCAGACCCCAGAGAAGTCAGCACTTTAAAAAATCTTGGCCCACTGGGTTAGTGTGTGAAATAGAGTTTTTACTACTATGGATGCAATTTAATTTTAAATATGTATATGAATAAATGAGTTGCTCATGTTTTGTAGAAAATCAACAGTATATTGTGTTTAAAAGCAAGCAGTTTATGGTTAAATAATTTATTCTAAAAGAAATTCAATTCTTGTCCACAAGTATTCTTACAATGAGATTCTTAAAACTTAGTGCTTGTTAATAACTTCTTCTTTAAGTTTTGCTGCAAGCATTCTCCTCTTCAGTAGTAGTCTTTGCTTCTCCTCTTCTGACATTTCCTAAAAACAAAATTAAAACTATTACATTACAATATAACCTCTCTGGCTGCATGGAAAATTGACTTCCAATAATAAAAGTCTACTGGAACTTTATAAGTCAATTCAGACCATAAACAATGAATGGAGATTTTTCTCAAGAGCTCAGAATTAAATACTGAAATGGAAATTACTTGCAAAAATTGCAATCTTGGCAGCTTCCCAAAGCTCAGGATGGCTGATAACGGCACAGGTTCTGTAGACCTAGACAAACTGAAGGATTGGGCCAAAAGAAATCTGATGAGGTTCAGCAAGGACAAGTGCAGAGTCCTGCACTGCTACAGGCTGGGGACTGACTGGCTAAGCAGCAGTTCTGCAGAAAGGACATGGGGATTATAGTGGATGAGAAGCTGGATATGAGGCAACAGTGTGCCCTTGTTGCCAAGAAGGCCAACGACATATTGGGCTGTATTAGTAGGAGCATTGCCAGCAGATCAGTGGAAGTGATTATTCCCCTCTATTCGGCACTGATGAGGCCACATCTCGAGTATTGTGTCTAGTTTTGGGGCACCTGCTACAGAAAGGATGTGGACAAATTGGATAGAGTCTAGCAGAAGGCAATGAAAATGATTAGGGGGCTGAGGCACATGACTTATGCGGAGAGGTTGAGGGAACTGGGCTTATTTAGTCTGCAGAACAGAGGAGAGGGGGGATTTGATAGCAGCCTTCAACTACCTGAAGAGGGATATTAAAGAGGATGGAGCTAGGCTGTTCTCAGTGGTGGCAGATGACAGAACAAGGAGCAATGGTCTCAAGTTGCAGTGGGGGAGGTCTAGGTTGGATATTAGGAAACACTATTTCACTAGAAGGATGGTGAAGCACTGCAATGGGTTACCTAGGGAGGTGGTGGAATCTCCATCCTTAGAGGTTTTTAAGGCCTGGGTTGACAAAGCCCTGGCTGGGACGATTTAGTTGGTGTTGGCCCTGCTTTGAGCAGGGGGTTAGACTAGATGAGCTCCTGAGGTCTTTTCCAACTCTAATCTTCTATGATACTTGCTGTAATTTACACCTGGGGACAACACACTCTCTGAGCAGAAAGGAGAGCATGATGCACCCCATGTTCCTCAGCCAAACCCTAACACGTTAGTTTTGTGATCAACATAATTTGTGTAGCAGAGTGGTATGTAAAGGTGAATTACAAAGCAATAATAAAAATTGTCTTTAGTACACATCTGCAGATATCTTCTTACAGTACCAGAATATGGGATCTTATGGTACTGAAATAATTTATAAGCTATTTTGCACCACCCTCAAGTCAACTTGGTAAATCCAGCTTTGCTGGAGATATCCCATTGTACAGCATTAAATGCTAACTCACTGTAACCAGTGGTGATGTCAACATTATGCATTGTGTGATATCTTCAAACAGGAGGACCTTGGGGGTTGGGGGTGGGGATTGAAGGCTAACAAAGATTTGTAGTAGCTCAAGCAGTTAGTTAGTGGGGCTTCCTGGACACACAGCTGTGTGCTTAACTCAATATTTCCTCTTTTAAGACAGTGATATTGATAACAATTCATCTTAAGCGCTGAAGAAAGTAACTCCCCCTTCTCCATAAAGCACAATAATCATTAATAGTGTGAACATTCAGAGTACTATTTTCCTTTGGTGTCGAGTTGAAGTAAGTATTTGGTGTTGATCACTGTTGGAGGCTTAGCATCAGACTAGCTAGACCCTGAATATCAGTGATTCTGACCTTGCCATGCTACAGTACCTGATCTCTCAAACCCATTATTCTCTATCAGAAATATAAAGGTCTTTCAACTGTTTGGGGAGAAGCATTCTGTTTCCCTGAGCAAGTCTGCCTCTGCCCTCCCCCTACTGTAAAATAATAATCCTCCTGGAGGAGGCCTAGATTTCCTTTGAAGTCAGTCAGTGCTGCTCCTTAACTGTTTAGAGGGGCAGATCTGAGAGACAAGGCAATCCAATGTTCTAAGTATAATAAAACTCAATTTTTTTAAAATTAAAAATTTAGAAAGGTCTTTATAAGAAAGTTGACTTATTTCCCCCTATTTACTTTGATCTGCAGCAAGTTGTTTATTATAACTTTCTTTACTATCAGTTAAATCAGCTTTTAATCCTGACAAGTCATTGTGTAGTAAGGGTATCTTACCATGTCTGCTTACTTTATAACACAAGTTATCTCTGTGCTTAGCACCACAGAGCCAATACTGCTACAGAAGTGTTAGGTGAATTGTACTATCAGAAATCAGTGCAATTGTCATCAAAATTCTCATTGCAGAGTCTATATTACTGGTGTGATACAAGAGACTATCAGCAAAACATGTCCTGAGTTTACAATTAGAGGTGGTGTTTATAGTACTTGCCTTTTTTAGAAAAATTTCCTATCGAGTTTAACATGGAAGTATTTCCAGAAAGTTAGGGAAACAAATGGGGCAGATTGCTTTCAAATGATCTTCTATCAACAGACTTAGAAATACAGTGCACACTGACCAATACCATGGTCCTAGCTTAGGAACAAACATGGTTATGAATTCTTTAACTCCCACCAATCAAGCAGCTGTACAGAGTACTGAATTCCATCTTGTTTATTGAACTGTGAGCGTTCCCTTATATATCAGGGCCAGCATCAATGCTTACATGTAAGGGAGGCATGCTGTTTTGATGTCAGGCATAATTGGTCTCATCAGATTAACTTTTCTGTCCTACTTTTAGGAGTTTTCTAAACTTTATCCTTCAGTCTGCTGATCACACTGCAGTGATTTCCTTCTTTCAACCATCCTTGCACCACTAAATAACTCAGGTTGTGTGCATTCAAGCAGGACACATCTCTTTTTGCAAGGCAACATCTAGTGTCTGATTATGACAGGATGAAGTAAATGAATTAGAAATACAGGAATTGCTGTACCAGAACAGACGTGGTCCTTTTAGGCCAGCTTCCTGTCTGAAAATGGTCATTAACAGTTGCTACAGAAGACAAAAGCTAATGAAATATATCAGCACCTAGGGATATGTCCACACTGCAATTAAAAAGCTGTGGATGGCCCATGCCACCTGACTCAAACAGCCCCTTAGCCCAAGCCCTGCGAGCCAACTGCTGTGTAGATCAGGGGTCAGCAACCTTTGAGAGGTGGCGTGCCAGTAATAAATTTTACATTTACAGGGGCCCCATGACGGAACCCAAGACTGGCAGCGGGCTGAGTGGTGCTGGGGGCCGGAAACCCGTTCATCCCGCTGCCAGCTTGGATGTATGGAACCCCGGGCCAGCAGCAGGCTGAGCAGGGCCGGTGGCCGGGATCCCAGCTGGCAGGGACTGGCGGACAGAACCCCAGACTGGCAGTGTGGGCGGCAGATGGAACCCCAGACAGGCAACGGGCTGAGCCGCTCAGCTCACTGCCAGTCTGGGGTTTCATCTGCTGCCCGCTCTGCCAGTCTGGGGTCCCGGCCGCTGGCCCCTGCCAGCTGGAGTCGCGGCAACCAGCCCCGCTCAGGGTTCTGTCCATCTAGGCCGGCAGCGGGCTGAGCGGGGCCAGGACCCCGGCTGACAGCAGAGTGCCACTAAAAATCCACTCACCTGCTGCCTTTGGCACACGTGCCACAGGTTGCCAATCCCTGGTGTAGATGTTCAGGTTCAGCCTGGAGCTGGGGCTCTAGGCCCCTGTGAGGTGGGAGGGTCCCAGAACTTGGGCTGCAATCTGAGCCCAAATATCTACATGCCAGTTAAACAACCCCTTAACCCAAACCTCTTGAGCAAGAGTCAGCTGGCACTGGTCAGCCATGGGTGTCTAACTGCAGTGTAGACATACGTTAAACGTGCTGCTTTTACCACACAGCAGGGACTGACCCCAGCTAACAATAACTGATAATTTATTTTATCAGAGGTAGTGTACATCTGATGCTGTTCTTACTTAAGAACTAAGTAATTTTTAAAAATCTCATGGAACTCATTGCTTAATTCTTAAGGAGAAGATGCCCTAGGAAGAAAGCCTGAGGTTTAATTTATGTAAATTTAAAATCCCTAATCCAGAAATGAAGGTTTCAATCCTTCTCTGCTTGGACACAGCAGCAAACAGCAAATACAAGTGTTCTGGCATCTTCATCTCTTCAGTTCCCCTACAAACTCACAGTACTCATTCCCCCTTCATAAGGGACCAACTGGTCTTGTCTGTATTTTAAATTTTAAAAAATTCACAAAGGAAATGTTCATTCTCTTGAATGGTGATGTTGCTATTCATAGGCAGTTTGATCTTCTTTGTATTGTGCCAAATGGGCAATGCACACCTATTCCTGCCTCTTCAAGAGAATGATAGGCTACAGTACTGAATGTTCCAAGTCACCACTACAACTGTCTAATGACAGGAGAGATTAGAGCCATCAAGAATATGCCAGTTATGAAGAAATCATTTTGCTTTTCCATGGTCCTAACTCTATCACAGGAAGATTGCTTTCAGCACAAAAGCCTAGATTTTTGTGCAAGGTAAAAAGATGGTACTAGCACCCAAACTTCAGGCCTCCTTGCCTTAATACTGCTGCCTCCTCCACCAGTAGCTGAAGCTATAGGACTCACTTGAAATACAATTAAAACCCTTTACAAAGTCTCAAAAGAAAGGAAGTAATCACACTTAAGCCTTCTGTAAAATAACACTTCTCAGAAAATTCAAGCTAGTGGTGTTGACCATGAACGTTGTTTTTTTGCGTGTGTTAGCAAAAAAGGAACTAACGTTTCAGGGAACCAGTATGCAAAATCACATCTCACTAGCAGGTAGGAGCAAACTGTCATGCAATGAATCAGTTTAACAATATGCGCAAGAGCATAGAGCATGGGTTTATTATGAAGATTTACCATTGTAGAAAAAGCATTTAATGCTCACTAGATCACTAAGCTTTCTGCTTCTTATCTATAATGGTTTTAGATTGGAGAACTAATTTCTGCACAATGAATAACTTGCAACTGTGTGTGTTCTGCCATTGAATTCTACCACTTTTTCCTTGTTCTTTTGTTCTGTTTCAATATTCAGCTGCTATATCCATATCTTCATTGAAGTGGTCTGCGATTTTTCTAAACAAGATTAGTCATGCTGATTAAAGTGGTCATCCTTCACCTCTTTAGAAGATAATTCCTCTTCTTTCTGATCTATATTTGGTGTTGGTAGATTATTTCTTGACTCCTTCTTTATAGCCATCAGCGTATCTCGCTTCTGTTTTAAATAGTCTTCTCGTTGTCTGAGGCAGTGCGGTTCAAGCTCTGATAAATTCTGGAATTATTTAAAAGGCAAATTTACTAGAAAAACTCATTTCAGAGTGTACCAGTTATGTATTTATAAATGAAGGGACATGGAGTTCACCTAATACATACCTAGATATTTGGCTCTAGAATTACTGATCTAACAAAACTAATGAATTTGAGTTAAGGTGCCTAACTCAGTTGTCCATATTACATCATACACACAGATGCTACTAAGAAATTGTCAGAAGAATGGCAATAAACTCCTGGAAAATGAATTCTGTTCCAAGGTTGGGATCTCAAGGTCCAGTTTATACTGAATTGTAGCTTTCTGCAAATTAGATCATTGGATACACTGAAAAATTACTTGCATGCTAATACTTAACATAAGAGAATTCTAACCAGTAAAATGTTGTAACAACATGAAAATATGTATTGGTTGCATAATATTCAAATATCTTAGCTGTATGATATCTTATTCAAATAAAGTGGAATAAACCTGTTACTTACAAATCCCTCAAGCCCAGCTTCTCTTGTTGCATTCTCTGAACAATTTCCAGTTGCCTTTTTCTTAATTTTTTCTTTCACCTTGGTAGGTTCAGAAGGCTGTAGAGGAGATTCTATCACTCTTAGTATAGGATGCACGGGCCTTAAATCTTCCTTAGTAGATTTGTTTGTTTCTTCTAGACAACAATTTTGCACAGAAACAAATTAGAAACATTATATATACAAACTAACAGAAATGTAAGATAAAAAAACCATACTGCACCAATGCATAAAAACATTGTAAGTTAAAACAACTTTTTTGAAATTAGATTTCCTCTTTACGGCTTAATTAAGAAACAGCTTCCTTCAAAAATGTATTTTGATGAAACATTCTTTTCACACTAACATCAGCTAAACACTATATTTCTGTTACACACAAGAACAGGAAACAAGGATGGGGAGCAACATCATTGGCTTGTATGCTATTCTATAAATGACTAACGATTACTGTATAAGGAATACAATTTCAAATTCTTCACTTCCAAAAGACCAGTTCATGACATCTGGGCTCTCCTTTCAGTTATTAGCATTACAGTCAGTAGATCCAATCACTGCTAAGAGATAGGGCACTTTCTGGCCAGCACTTGTACTGTTCAGTTTCTCCCTGCTTCAAAGAGCCTGGCAACAACAGTATGCTCTTTTTAAATCAGTGTTTTGATAGGAGAGAAAAAGGTTCTTGAAAGGAGAAAAAATGTTTCATATGCACAGGCTGACCCTAAACACTGGGAGATCAACTTGTTCAGTGTGGAGTTTGATCACTCATTGTGAAAAATCTGACCAAAGAGGGCTCTTCAGGTCTAATCTTGCCCATGCATTAGAACAGAAAGCAGGTCTGCCAGACTTCTGACTTAGGTAGCACCCAAACCTCCCAGTCACAGAGTGGGCTTGATGAGTGATATGGGAAGTGTGGGTAGCATATTTCAAACAAGATAAGATTGTCAGCTTTCTGATTCCCCCCAGTCTACTGATCAGCTCCTTCAATCCTCAATTAGTGGCCATACTGAACAAAACACATAGAAATGATATGGCTGCAGTCTTCACTGTCTTTTGCCTCCTTTTTTTATTTATTTTATAGAGGTGGGCTTTCAAGGAGGATTCAGAGGAAGCTTCAGACCAGAAGAAAACCATTGGAGACCCAGCCTGCCTCACAGGACTTGTCCACCCCTAAGTCCCAATAATTACTTCAGTATTGGACAGATGGAGGCAGATAGGTATACTGCAGCCAAAAGGTCTTATGGTCCTGACCAGACCTGTCTGTTTTGTTTTGTTTTTTCTAAACAGCCAACCTTCCACAGTAGAACCTACGGAGAGAGCCAAAATATTCTAAATTGTGAACTGAGTCACATTTACAATCCTCCTCACAAAGTCTCCCCTGTTAAACCCCATAGATCCTCCTACATAGCAGGAAGGAATGCTCCAGAACTCTGGATAAGTCAGCAGGGGCATTTGCAGTGATTTCCATAATTACTTGTTTAGTCCATTTTGGAATACACAGCTACTAAAGCCATAGCATCACCATTGTCTTTAAATCATATCAGTTGAGATTTTTGGGCATCCATTGAGGCTGCATCATAAAAAGGTGTGCCATGAATAATGAACAAAGCTAAAGACATCAGGCTCAGTGTTCTCAGCTTGTTGACAGTAGCCACCTGACAAATTCTCTCTGATACATCCAGTGTTCCGGACCTTGGTCTGGGACACGAAGACTTTAAAATGAGCTGTGTCTAGAAGAGACTATTACATACTCCAATTGTAATAAGGAACAACATGGGACTCCAGGTAGTTTTTCTCATGAATTCTGTTGACTTCAGAACCTCAAGGTTCCACTTGTGTCTCCACTGAATCCCTTCTAAAATTATGTCCATGATCAGCTAATCCTCCATCGGAGGGAAAACATGCAATCCCATCATATATAAACAGCTACTACAACCATCAAGAATTTTGTAGATACACACTAAGCCTACACTGGCCCAAAAAGGAAGCATTTTGAATTAATAGTGGTATTTCCCATGTAAGAGCATAATTTTCTTCCGGTATTTGTTTCTCCGTTTCCTTTATCACCACCTAAGTAAAACATTACACACACAAATTACAATAGTTACATGGTAAAAGTGCAAAGTCAAGCACTCAAATGTTTGGAAATGCCAGAATTAAGGTTGCTCACCCAATCTTAATCTAGACCGCTATTTTTCCTCACTGGACCTCCTCCCATGACACATGCTAGGGAAAAAGAGTGGCTTTAGTTTTCTTAACTTTGCCATCATGCAGCAGGCCCTTGTGTTTCTGTTATAGTTCCCATTGAACTATATTGGCAGCAGACTTCTATCCCAGTGACTGTTGCTCTGATTGTTGCAACATGGACATTAAAGACCATACTAACTAGCTCACTGATGGACTGATTTAAAAAATATATATATATTTTTTTTGGAAGGGAGCCTTCTTCCACCTCACAAATCGTTTTGTGTATCAACTAATACTTGGTAATAATGATTAGTAGTCCCCAATGCACAGTGTAAGCTTTGAAGACTGGTAAACAGTCATTTTAATGTTACAATCAAAGAGAAGGGGTGCCAAAACACGTGTCCTATCACTCTTCTCTGGCCATTGTAGCTGCTACCAGGTTTTCATGGTGAGTGTGGCAGAAGGTCATCAGTGTCCCTGTGCTCCAATTACTTCTGCCTTTTTGCAGATTGCTTGGATGGTATTTTCATATTGCCAGATGTCCCTCTCACCTACTTGATAAGGATCCATCAAAACAGGCACTGTTAACCTTTCTAGAGGAAGAACAGTGTCCACTTACTTTAGATATGCCAGCGTCATGGACAGTTTCCAAAGAAAGTGGAATAATCCTAGCCATTTTCATACAATCGTAGTAGGAACTGATTAAAGACTTACTAGATCATACAGTCCATCTCTTCACAAATGCAGGATGCTCTTTTACAGAATATTTTCTAGTATTTTCTATAGTTCTAAATATTCCAAGTGAGAGAGTTTCTACCATTTCAGGGCTATTTTGTTGTCATTTAGATTTTTCTGATATTCAGCCTCATTCTTCTCCTTTTCAATTTCATCTCATTCATCCTAGTAGTGTACCATCTTACCTCACTTTTTGCTACTTGATACATTGTTATCATTAGCCTTTGTTTATGGGCCTTCAGCTTGTTTTCATTACACAAGACAGTGTTCCACACAAAGCCTGTGTAATTTTCAAGTGACATATGTAAAACAGTGTCAAATGCTTTACTAAGTCCAAATATTTCTTCTACTACATTACACTTGTGCACTAATTTTGAGACTCTGGGTTTTTTAGGAAAGGCAATGAAAAGTTTGGCAAAAAAATTCTTCATATGCTGAAAAAGCTGAAAATTTGTTTTTTTTCCTCCTTTGGCCAACTGATAGATATTTGGTATCTGTGTCAAGATAACAGTCTTGCATGTTCACCTGTTTCTTTCTTCTTGGACAGGAGATGCAGAATGTTGTACAGCTGCCCATGCTGAAAAGAGAATAGTGCCACTGGAGCAGGAATTGATTCCAGTTGCACTGGTGGCATATGTCTGTGTAGGCACCAGAGCCAAGTGTGTCATGGATTGATCAAGTCACAACTCTCAATTCCAATACACTTTGTACACTCATAATGCCAAGAGCTCCTACAAAGTCTGGCATCAACTGAACTTCAGCTAGTTTGATACTAGGTGCATGTATCTGATAAGCCAACATAACGTGGTGGAAAGAAAATAAGAATCTATAGAGTATACTCTATCTTCTAGAGGACTCAAGGTGACTGAGGCAGTATGAATGCTACTGTGACTGGAGTCTCCATAGGTTTTCCAGCTTCTGAGAACAGAGTGGAATGTCTTCAGAGTTAAATACGCTCCTCATGAGGTAAACCTGTGTTTAGGGAGAGATGAGTCCCTGTCTCCTGAGCTGGTGTCAAACATGAATAGGGTGGTGTACTGAGGCCACAAAGAAACTGATGTTTTGAAGCAGTCTGTCAACATGAGAGCATCAAATGTAACTGAAGTTTCAAGGTGTTCAGTCACAGTTTCTACACTAACCACATAAGATCTATGTTGAGACAAGTAGTGCCAACATAATCAAAACCCTCAGCTGTAATGCCAGCCTCTTGCTTGTTTAAGGCTTTTGCCTTTTGTAGCCTTTATGCTATGTTGATTTCAGGATAGATTTACAAGGATTATGGCAGGAGTGCCTTCAGGTGCTCATCCTGGAACCCATTGGTCCACAGTAATATGTGGCACCAATCTAATTCAGACCAGACACCAATCAGTTGTATCAACAGTTAAATCATTTAGAACACTTTTTGAAGTTGCTTTGCTGCTTCTATAGTATAGATATCTAAAAAAGTAAAGGGGGAGCAGCCTGAAAAGTAAAGAAAATGCACAAGAAATATGTAATGTATGTCAATTTCGAGCTTGGTGGACTGATTTAAATCAAAGCAACTTAAATAACTGATCTTAATTATGATTTAAATTACCTGGAAACCTTGATTTAAACAATTAATTTTAAAATGTTTTCCAGTTGTACTTTTTATTATTTTTCTAAGGAAAGGTTGATTCCCTTTAGCTGATGCCCATTGAAACTTGGTGATTTGCAACTAAATATAGCCTTTATGCTAAATTTGGTGGTTCTTTTTGCTAACTTGGAGGATACAACAGCTTCTGTGCTGTTGAGGCAGATGAAAGTCTCAGGGAAGGAGAACATCAAACTGGAGCAGAGGGAAACAATCCCATAGTTGGGACCCTCCTTTCAGATGATGCTATGATATCCTCTCGCACTGAGGATACCTCTCCACGGAAGGGAACTCCCATTATTAGGAAGAGACAGGTAATAGTAATGGGCGATTAGATCATTAGAAACAGCTGGGTTTGTGATGACTGGGAGAACCGCATGGTGACTTGCCTGGCAGGTGCTAAGATTGCAGATCTCTCAAGACATCTAGACAGACTTATGTAGTGCTGGGGAAGAGCTGGTGGTCGTGGCACATGTAGGTACCAATGACATAGGGAAGTATAGGAAAGATTTCCTGGAGGCCATATTTAGGCTGCTAGGTAAGAGGTAGAAGTCCAGGACCTCCATAGTAGCATTATTTGAAATGCTTCCAGTTCCACGCCCAGGACCAATTAGACAGGCAGAACTGCAGGGCCTCAGTGTGCGGATGAGACGATGGTGTAGGAAGGAGCGGTTTAGATTTATTAGGAACTGGGGAAACCTTTGGGAAAGGGGGAGCCTATACAGGAAGGATGGGCTCCACCTAAACCAAAATGGAATCAGATTGCTGGCACTTAAAATTAAGAAGGTTGTAGAGTAGTTTTTAAACTAAGGGTTGGGGGAAAGCTGATAAGTGCGGAAGAGCATGTGGTTTGGACAGAGACATCCCCTAGGGGAAAATTTATTAATCAAGATTCTCTATGTCCTAGTAAGGAGGAGAGGATGGAAGATGATAAAATACGAGTAGGATCTGATTTGAAACAGTCAAATGAAAAAGATTCCCATTCATTTATATCACATAATGGCAGACAGCTAAAAAGTGACAATTTTTTTAAGTGCTTATATACAAATGCTAGAAATCTAAATAATAAGATGGGTGAACTTGAGTGCCTCATATTAAATGAGGATATTCATATAATAGGCGTCACAGAAACTTGGTGGAATGAGGATAATGAATGGGACACAATAATACAAGAGTACAAAACGTATCGGAAGGACAGAACAGGTCATGTGGGGGGGTGGGGGAGATGGCACCATCTGTGAAAGAAAGTGTAGAGTCAAATGAAGTAAAAATCCTAAATGAACCAAACTGTGCCATACAATTTGTATGGATAGTAATTCCATGCTTGAATAATAACAATATAGCAGTAGGAATATACTGCTGACCAAGATGGTAAAAGTGACTGTGAAATGCTAGGCTATAAAGATAAAAAAAATCAATAATTTTTGTATAGTTCCCCTTTCAGAAATTAAATGCTACTGTAGTAGTGTTCCCCCACCCCACCCCAGGGATATTAAATTTAATTTTATTATGATCACTATTACCAAGCGGTTCAGCTATATTCACCTCTTGGACCAGATCTTGTGCTCCACTTAGGACTAAATCAGGAATTGCCTCTCCTCTTGTGGGTTCCAGGACTAGCTGCTGCAAAAAGCAGTCATTTAAGGTTAAAAAACTTTATCTCTGTATCCCGTCTTGAGGTGGTAGAGGTGGAACCTTTGGGAAAGGGGGGAGCCTATACAGGAAGGATGGGCTCCACCTAAACCAAAATGGAATCAGATTGCTGGCACTTAAAATTAAGAAGGTTGTAGAGTAGTTTTTAAACTAAGGGTTGGGGGAAAGCTGATAAGTGCGGAAGAGCATGTGGTTTGGACAGAGACATCCCCTAGGGGAAAATTTATTAATCAAGATTCTCTATTCAAGACGGGATACAGAGATAAAGTTTTTTAACCTTAAATGACTGCTTTTTGCAGCAGCTAGTCCTGGAACCCACAAGAGGAGAAGGCAATTCCTGATTTAGTCCTAAGTGGAGCACAAGATCTGGTCCAAGAGGTGAATATAGCTGAACCGCTTGGTAATAGTGATCATAATAAAATTAAATTTAATATCCCTGGGGTGGGGTGGGGTGGGGGAACACTACTACAGTAGCATTTAATTTCTGAAAGGGGAACTATACAAAAATGAGGAAGTTAGTTAAACAGAAATTAAAAGGTACAGTGCCAAAAGTGAAATCCCTGCAAGCTGTATGAAAACTTTAAAGACACCATAGAATCATAGAATCATAGAATATCAGGGTTGGAAGGGACCCCTGAAGGTCATCTAGTCCAACCCCCTGCTCGAAGCAGGACCAATTCCCAGTTAAATCATCCCAGCCAGGGCTTTGTCAAGCCTGACCTTAAAAACTTCCAAGGAAGGAGATTCCACCACCTCCCTAGGCAACGCATTCCAGTGTTTCACCACCCTCTTAGTGAAAAAGTTTTTCCTAATATCCAATCTAAACCTCCCCCACTGCAACTTGAAGCCATTACTCCTCGTTCTGTCATCTGCTACCATTGAGAACAGTCTAGAGCCATCCTCTTTGGAACCCCCTTTCAGGTAGTTGAAAGCAGCTATCAAATCCCCCCTCATTCTTCTCTTCTGCAGGCTAAACAATCCCAGCTCCCTCAGCCTCTCCTCATAAGTCATGTGTTCTAGACCCCTAATCATTTTTGTTGCCCTTCGCTGGACTCTCTCCAATTTATCCACATCCTTCTTGTAGTGTGGGGCCCAAAACTGGACACAGTACTCCAGATGAGGCCTCACCAATGTCGAATAGAGGGGGACGATCACGTCCCTCGATCTGCTCGCTATGCCCCTACGTATACATCCCAAAATGCCATTGGCCTTCTTGGCAACAAGGGCACACTGCTGACTCATATCCAGCTTCTCGTCCACTGTCACCCCTAGGTCCTTTTCCGCAGAACTGCTGCCTAGCCATTCGGTCCCTAGTCTGTAGCGGTGCATTGGATTCTTCCGTCCTAAGTGCAGGACCCTGCACTTATCCTTATTGAACCTCATCAGATTTCTTTTGGCCCAATCCTCCAATTTGTCTAGGTCCTTCTGTATCCTATCCCTCCCCTCCAGCGTATCTACCACTCCTCCCAGTTTAGTATCGTCCGCAAATTTGCTGAGAGTGCAATCCACACCATCCTCCAGATCATTTATGAAGATATTGAACAAAACCGGCCCCAGGACCGACCCCTGGGGCACTCCACTTGACACCGGCTGCCAACTAGACATGGAGCCATTGATCACTACCCGTTGAGCCCGACAATCTAGCCAGCTTTCTACCCACCCTATAGTGCATTCATCCAGCCCATACTTCCTTAACTTGCTGACAAGAATACTGTGGGAGACCGTGTCAAAAGCTTTGCTAAAGTCAAGAAACAATACATCCACTGCTTTCCCTTCATCCACAGAACCAGTAATCTCATGATAAAAGGCGATTAGATTAGTCAGGCATGACCTTCCCTTGGTGAATCCATGCTGGCTGTTCCTGATCACTTTCCTTTCATGCAAGTACTTCAAGATTGATTCTTTGAGGACCTGCTCCATGATTTTTCCAGGGACTGAGGTGAGGCTGACTGGCCTGTAGTTCCCAGGATCCTCCTTCTTCCCTTTTTTAAAGATTGGCACTACATTAGCCTTTTTCCAGTCATCCGGGACTTCCCCGGTTCGCCACGAGTTTTCAAAGATAATGGCCAATGGCTCTGCAATCACAGCCGCCAATTCCTTCAGCACTCTCGGATGCAACTCGTCCGGCCCCATGGACTTGTGCACGTCCAGCTTTTCTAAATAGTCCCTAACCACCTCTATCTCCACAGAGGGCTGGCCATCTCTTCCCCATTTTGTGATGCCCAGCGTAGCAGTCAACCATAATTGAGGCTCAGCTTAAATTTATACCCTAAACTAAAAAACATAGTAAGAAGACCAAAAAAGTGCCACCATGACTAACCTACAAAGTAAAAGAAGCAGTGACAAGCAAAAAGGCATCCTTTAAAAAGTGGAAGTTAAATCCTAGTGAGGAAAATAGAAAGGAGCATAAACTCTGGCAAGTGAAGTGTAAAAATACAATTAGGAGGCCAAAAAAGAATTTGAAGAACAGCTAGCCAAAGACTAAAAAAGTAATAGCAAAAAAATGTTTAAGTACATCCGAAGCAGGAAGCCTGCTATACAACCAGTGGGATCACTGGACAATTGAGATGCTAAAGGAACACTCAAGGAAGACAAGGCCACTTCAGAGAAACTACATGAATTCTTTGCATCTGTCTTCATGGCTGAGGATGTGACGGAGATTCCCAAACCTGAGCCATTCTTTTTAGATGACAAATCTGAGGAACTTGTCCCAGATTGAGGTGTCATTAGAGGAGGTTTTTGGAACAAACTGATAAACCAGTAATAAATCACCAGGACCACATGGTATTCACCCAATAGTTCTGAAGGAACTCAAATGTGAAATTGCATAACTACTAACTGTGGTATGTAATCTATCATTTAAATCAGTTTCTGTACCAGATGACTGGAGGATGGCTAATGTGATGCCAATTTTTTAAAAAGGCCCCAGAGGCGATCCCAGCAATTACAGGCAAGTAACTTCAGTACCAGGCAAACGGGTTGCAACTGTAGTAAAGAACAGAATTTTCAAACTCATAGATGAACATGATTTGTTGGGGAAGAGTCAACATGGTTTTTGTAAAGGGAAATCATGCCTCATCAATCTACTAGAATTCTTTGAGGGGGGTCAACAAGCATGTGGACAAGGGGGATCCAGTGGATCTATTGTACAGAGATTTTCAGAAAGCCTTTGACACGGTCCCTCACCGAAGGCTCTGAAGCAAAGCAATCTGTCATGGGATAAAAGGGAAGGTCCACTTATGGATCGGTAACTGGTTAAAAGATAGGAAACTAAGGTTAGGAATAAATGAACAGTTTTCAGAATGGAGAGAGGTAAATAGTGGTATCACCCATGGGCCTGTTCTGGGACCGGTCCTATTCAACATATTCCTAAATGATCTGGAAAAGGGGGTAAACAGTGAGGTGGCAAAATCTGTGGATGATACAAAACTACTTAAAATAGTTAAATCCCAGACAGATTGTGACGAGCTACAAAAGAATCTCTCAAAACTGCGTGACTGGGCAACAAAATGGCAGATGAAATTTAATGTTGATAAATGCAAAGTAATGCACATTGGAAAGCATAATCCCAACTATACATATAAAATGATGAGGTCTAAATTAGCTGTTACCACTCAAGAAAGAGATCTTTGAGTCATTGTGGATAGTTCTCCGAAAACATCCACTCGATGTGCAGCAGCAGTTAAAAAAGCTAACAGAATGTTGGGAATCATTAGGAAAGAGAAAATATCATATTGCCTCTATATAAATCCATGGTACGCCCACACCTTGAATAATGCATGCAGATATGGTCACCCGATCTCAAAAAAATATATATTGGAATTTGAAAAGGTACAGAAAAGGCTAACAAAAAGGATCAGGGGTATGGAACAGCTTCCATATAAGGAGAGATTAATAAGACTGGGACTTTTCAGCTTGGAAAAGAGAGACAACTAATGGGGAATATGATAGAGCTTTATAACATCATGACTGGTGTGGAGAAAGTAAACAAGTAAGTGGTATTTACTCCTTCTGATAACACAAGAACTAGGGATCACCAAATGAAATTAACGGTCAGCAGGTTTAAAACAAATAAAAGGAATTATTTCTTTATACAGTGTACAGTCAACCTGTGAAACTCTTTGCCAGAGGATGTTGTGAAGGCCAAGACTATAACAGGGTTCAAAAAAGACCTAGATAAATTAATGGAGGATAGGTCCATCAATGGCTATTAGCCAGGATGGGCAGGGTCGGTGTCCCTAGCCTCTGTCAGAATCTGGGAATGGGCGACACTTGATGATTACCTGTTCTGTTCCTCTGAAGCACCTAGCAATGGCTACTGTCAGAAGATAGGATACTAGGCTAGATGGACATTTTGTCTGACCCAGTATGGCAGTTCTTATGTTCTTAAACTATATGTAAACACATTTATTTAAGCACTTTTAGATCTTAATTATAATAACTAAGAATCTGAATAAATGTAATAAAATGGTGAAAAAACGTTTACTCACCTTCTCGTAACTGTTGTTCTTCAAGATGTGTTGCTCATATCCATTCCAATTAGGTGTGCACGCGCCGCATGCACAGTTGTCAGAAAGTTTTTCTCCTAGCAGCACATGTCGGGTTGGCTGTGGAGCCCCCTGGAGTGGTGCATTCATGGCACTCAATATATGACCCTGCACCTCCTCAGTTCCTTCTTGCCGTTACTCTGAAAGAGTGGAAGGCGGGAGGGTTTGGAATGGATATGAGCAACACATCTCAAAGAACAACAGTTACGAGAAGGTGAGTAACTGTTTTTTCTTCTTCGAGTGATTGCTCATATCAATTCCAATTAGGTGACTTCCAAGCCTTACCTAGGCGGCGGGGTCGGAGTTATGGAAACGCTGATTGGAGCACCACTCTGCTGAAAGCTGCATTATCTCTGGCATGGTGGTCCTGCTTTGAGCAGGGGGTTGGACTAGATGACCTCCTGAGGTCCCTTCCAACCCTGATATTCTATGATTCTATGATGGCATAGTGAGAGGTGAACGTATGTACCGAGGACTGAGTTGCTGCCTGCAGATTTCTTGTATCGGGACCCGGGCCAGGAACGCTGCTGATGAGGCCTGGACCCTCATGGAGTGCGCTGTAAGAGCTGGTGCTGATATTTTGGCCAGCTCATAGCATGTGCGGATGCATGACGTGATCCAGGAGGATATTCTTCGAGATGAGACCGGGAGTCCTTTTATCCAGTCTGCCACCGAGATGAACAGCTGGTTCTACTTCTAGAATGGCTTAGTGCGCTCGATGTGGAAAGCTCGTGCTCGCCAAACATCGAGGGAGTGCAGCCTCTGCTCCGGGCTACTGTCATGAGGCTTAGGGTAAAAGACTGGCAGGAAAATGTCCTGACTGGTGTGGAAGTTTGAAACCACCTTGGGAAGAAAGGCTGGATGAGGCCTGAGTTGCACCTTATCCCTGTGGAAAATCATGTAAGGCGGGTCTGAGGTAAGGGCCTTTAGCTCGGACACCCTCCTTGCAGATGTAATGGCGACCAGAAAGGCTACCTTACTTGACAGATATAGAAGGGAACAAGTCGCCAGCAGTTCGAATGGGGGCCCAATTAACCTGGTCCTCTCCAGTGTAAAATCCCACATGGGGACAGGCTGCCTGATCTGGGGATGTAGGCAGTCCAGACCATTGAGGAAAAGACCAAACATAGGGTTGGCGAAGACAGATTGACCAGATGCTCCCAGGTAGAAGGCCGAGATAGCAGCGAGGTGTACCCTTATGGAAGACGCTGCCAGGCCTTCCTGTTTCAGGTGCAGGAGGTACTTCAATATCAGAGGTATAGGTACTTCGAGAGGGGGGGTACGACATTCAAACCAACAAGAAAATCTCTTCCACTTCTCCAGATATGTGGCTCTAGTGGAGGGCTTCCTGCCTCCTTACTTGTTCTGAGCACAGAAGTTCCATGGGGTTCAGCCATGAAGCTTCCAAGCCATGAGGTGGAGGGACCGCAGGTTGGGGTGATGAAAGTGACTGTGGTCCTGAGTGATTAAGTTGGGGAGGAGAGGCAACGTGACCGGGGCATCACCAACAGTTCCAAGAGAGTGGTGTACCAATGTTGTCTGCTGGAGCCACCAGAATTATCACTGCCCTATCCCTGTGGACCTTGAGAACAACCCTGTGCACAAGAAGGAATGGGGGAAAAGCGCAGAGCAAGCGAGCTCCCCAGGGTAGCAGGAATGCGTTCGTGAATGAGCCTGGGCTGTGTCCCTGGTAGGAGCAGAACACTGGGCACTTCCTGTTGCAGTGGGTGGCAAACAGGTTGACCTGGAGAAATCTCCACTTTCGGAAAATGAGGTGTATGACACCCGGATGGACCACTCGTGCATGTGGAAGGCCCTGCTGAGGTGATCCGCCAGTGTGTTCTGAATGCCTGGTAGAAAGGATGCTTCCAGATGAATGGAGCAGGCTATGCAGAACTCCCACAGCCGGAGGACTTACTGACGTAGGGGAGAGGAATGGGGTACACTCTGCTTGTTGATGTAAAACATGGCAGTAGTGTTGTCTGTTAGAACAGGCCTCACATGCTAGTCGCACTGCCCTCAGCTTCTTGATGTTGATATGGATGGAGAGCTCGTCCTGCGACCAAAGGCCCTGTGTTTGGAGGTCTCCCAAATGCATATCCCATCCCAAAGCCAACGCGTCCGTTACCAGGGACAAGGAAGGCTGAGAGCTGTTGAAGGGGACTCCTTCACATACTGTTTGAGAGTTGAGCCACCACTGAAGGGACTCCAGGACCTGCCTTGGCACCGTGACCACTGAATTCAAGCTATTGCGTCCCAGGCAGTAGGCCAAAGCGAGCCATGTCTGTAGAGGCCTGAGCCTCAGTCTGGTGTGCCGGGTCACATAAGTGCAGGCAGCCATGTGGCCAAGGAGAATCAGGCACCCCCTTTCTGTAGTGGTTGGGAATTGCCGGAAGCCTTGAATGATGTCTGTGATGGCTTAGAATCAGGCCTCTGGCAGAAGTGCTCATGCCTGAACCGAGTCTACCACCACCCTAATTAATTCTAATCTTTGGGTCAGTTCCACGGTGGACTTCCCCAAGTTGAGGAGGAGACCCCGTCACTCAAATGTAGATCTGACTAATCAGATTTCAGACCCCACCTGCCCCGTGGTGCAGCTCCTGCACAGCCAGTCGTTGAGGTAGGAGTAGACTTGCACCTGCCGCCGATGGAAGAAAGCAGCCATGACCGACATGCACTTGGTGAACACTCGGGGGGGCTGTTGAGAGGCCAAACGGTAGGAACGTGAATTGATAATGCTTGTGGTTGACCATGAAGCATAGGAAGTGCCGGTATGTGGGTCGAATCACTATATGGAAGTATGCGTCTTTCATGTCGAGGGCAGCGTACCAGTCTCCCGGATCCAGGGAGGGAATAATGGTGCCCACGGAGACCATGCGGAACTTCAACTTTACTATGAATTGTTGAGTCTGCACAGATCTAGAATGGGTCTGAGGACCCCGTTTGCCTTGGGGACTAGAAAGTATCGGGAGTAGAATCCCTTGCCCCTTAAGTCCTGAGGAACCTCCTCCACCGCTTCCATGGCAAGGAGCGCCTCCACCTCCTGGATAGGAGCTGCTGCTGCTGCTGAGGCTTGAAATGTTTCCGTTGGATTGCCAGAGTGTGCATACCCAAAGATTTCATAGTAGCCCTTGAGTCTTTTAGGCGATACAGCCTAGAGTCAGTCTGCTCCACGAACAGACCCGCCCCATCAAAAGGCAGTGTGATGGATTCGGTCACAGAGACCGCCTTGGGACTGTCACCTGATGTGCTGAGACTACCTCTGAGCCTGTTTTCCCTGCCAGCTTGGGACTTCAGAATCCTGTCTTGTTGAGCCAGATACACTAATCTGCTGCAACACAGACCCAGGGTCTGAACCACCCCAAAGCTGCAGACTTAACTGAAAATGGCTTAGCAAGTGTTCCTGTCTCTAGCACCCAGACACCCAGCTCCCAATGGGATCCAAACCCCAAATAAATCCTTTTTACTCTGTATAAGGCTTATACAGGGTAAACTCATAAATTGTTCACCCTCTATAACACTGATAGAGAGAGATGCAGAGCTGTTTGCTCCCCCATGTATCAATTACTTACTCTGGGTTAATTAATAAGCAAAAAGTGATTTTATTAAGTACAAAAAGTAGGATTTAAGTGGTTCCAACTAATAACAGACAGAACAAAGTAAGTTACCAAGCAAAATAAAACACGTAAGTCTAAGCCTAATACATTAAGAAACTGATTACAGATGAAATCTCACCCCCAGAGATGTTCCAATTAGCTTCTTTCACAGACTGGACTCCTTTCTAGTCTGGGTCCAGAAATCACCCACACCCCTGTAGTTACTGTCCTTTGTTCCAGTTTCTTTCAGGCATCTCTTTGGGGTGGAGAGGCCATCTCTTGAGCCAGCTGAAGACAAAATGGAGAGGTTGCAGGGCCTTTTATATTCTCTCTCTTGTGGGTGGAAACCCCTTTGTTCTTCTGTGCAAAGTCATAGCAACAAGATGGAGTTTGTAGCCACCTGGGCAAGTCACATGTCCATGAATGATTTAGCTTTTGGAGGCCAAGGCCATTGTTTACATGTAAGTTTGAAAGTTCCCAGGAAAGCTCAGATGTGGATTGGCGTCTCCCAAAGTCCATTGTCAGCTAAATGTTTTTTGATTGGGCACTTACTGAGAATAGCCCTTTCTCAGGAAGCTGATCAAATGCTTCACTACTTAGAATCAAACACATTGCGATACAAGTACATAGCTAATATTCATAATTTCAAATACAAAAATGATACACATTTACAGACAGCATAATCATAACCAACAAACTACAACCTTTCCATAGACACCCCACTTGACTTCCTCTGTACAAGAACTTGTGCAACCATAGGACCCTGGTTGCAACAATGATCTCTACGGTCACAGTTCATGTCAATAACGTCACAGGCAGGTCCTGCATGGTCTGCTGAACCTTGGGTGGAAGTTCTGAGGCCTGCAGGCATTAGCTATGCCCCATGGCAATACCGGAGGACAAGGTGTGCGTCACCGAGTCCGCAGCATCCAGTGAGGCCTGTAAAGAGGTCCGTGCCACTGCCTTGCCCTCCTCCACTATAGCTCCAAACTCCTCCTTGGACTCAGCTGGCACCAGCTCCTTAAACCTGAGCATCGAGTTCCAAGAGTTGAAGCTGTACCTACTCAGAATTGCCTGCTGATTGGCAATCCTGAGTTGCAACCCCCCCTCCCCCGCCCCGTAGAGTACACTTTGCACCCAAATAAGTCCAGGTGCTTGGCGTCCTTGGACTTAGGCACTGGGGCTTGTTACCCCTGCCTTTCCTGCTCGTTCACCGCAGCCATCACCAACGAGCAAGGCTGCAGGTGTGTAAAGAGGTATTCGTACCCCTTAGATGGGACAAAGTACTTCCTCTCCATGCCCTTCGCGGTGGGAGGGATGGAGGCCAGGGTCTGTCAAATGGTCTTAGCATTGGCCTGTATGGTCTTGATGAGGGGCAAAGCCATCCTAGATGGACTTTACGGGGCCAGGATGTTGACCATCAGGTCCTCTGATTCCACCACCTCCTTGGCCTGCAAACCCATGTTTTGGGCCACCCTGAAAAGGAGGTCCTGGTGGGCATGGCTGTCTATGGGGGGGTGGTCCACAGACCAGGACGAGAAGGCTAATGGAGGAACGGGGTCCTCCTCCCTCTTGCTCTCCGGGAACCTCCTGTCCTGTCTTGCTGAACTGGGGTTGGTTCCAGGGGGGCAAGGAAACGGTACCTCCTCAGCACCCCGAGGGGGTGGGGCAACTGGTGGAAGTCTCCGGCACCCATGGTTCAAAGGTGGCAGACCAGGATCCTTCAGATTGGGTACCCTGTGCCTGGTGGTACACCCATGGAGTCCCAAATGGCCACTGCGCTAGTCCCTGTCACTGCACAGGCCATGGCCCTGCCCGCACCTCAGGTCTTCCACGACCCGACCGGTGCTGGCCCCACTCCAAGTATCTAGACCCCATCTCGAAGACGGGGACTGGGACCATGATGGAGCTGGTCCAGTGAACTGCACTGCACTGGAGAACGGAGTCGCAATGCTGCAAGACTGGAGAGTGGTGCCGCATCTGGAGCTGCGGGCAGTAGTTGATCGGTGCCTGGACTGGTGTCGGGAGCGGGACCTGCTACGCAACCAGGATCGACGCAAGGATCAGTGTCGCAAGCGAGAGTACCACTGTGACCTGGAGAGATGCTGTGAATCTGACTGGCACCACGAGTACGACTGGCGCCGGGTCTGTGAGTGGCGCCGTGATTCCATCAGCAGTGCCAAGGGACGGAGCATCACCGGTTTGCCTCGAGACGGTGCCACACGATGCGGTACCAGAGGCTTGGTGGAACGATGGGCATCCTCGGCACTGTCATAGCAATGAGGTCTCTCGCGGCCTTAAAGGCATCCAGGGTGCATGGCAATTCCACCTCCTCAATGACCTGGGCTGGGGAGTCCAACTTGTGGGGCCAAAGTCGAGGGTGCCATCTCCACAGACTTTGGCACTGGACGCTCCTCTCTGGGATGCGCCCCATTGGCCAGCTCCAGAGGGGTGGGTCTCTGGGACGGAGATCCGCTCCTCCTTTGCTTCCAGTGCTGCTTCTGTGCCAGGGAGTGGAGCGGTGCTAGGTCAATCTTGCTGGTTTCGGCACCAGGGAGCAGGGGTGCCGCGGTCTCTGCCAGAGTCCTTCCACGGTGCCCCTTCCACCACTGTCACCGGGGCGCTGCGCACCAATGAACTCGGTACCGGGTCTTGCAGTGCTGCTGGAGGTTGTGATCTGAGTGCCGCTTCCACAAGAAGCTGCTTGAGGCAGAAGTCTCGCTCCTTTTTTGTTCTGGGGTGAAACCCTTTACAAATCCTGCACTTGTCTGCTTGGGGAGCCTCCCCCAGACACTTGAAACAAGCATTGTGGAGGTCGCCCTTTGGCATGGCTTTGTTGCAGGATTTGCAGGGCTTGAACCCCTAGGACTTGGGCATGTAAGCCCCCACAAGGAAACGCAGTCGGGGTGCTGGGTAAACCCCCCAGCCCAACAGCTAACTAACTAACTACTAACTATAACAACTAAGAACTAACTAAGAAGTACAAAAACAAACAAACAATCAATGCTCAGGAAACGTGGAGAGCTTGTGAAGCAAGACGCAAGTTCCAACGACCGTCACTGGCGGTAAGAAGAAACTGAGGAGGCGCCAGGTCGGCAGGGTCATATATTGAGCGCTATGAAGGCACCACTCCAGGGGGCTCCACAGCCAACCCAACAGATGCTGCTAGGAGAAAAACTTTCCAACGACTGCACACACACACCTAATTGGAATCGATATGAGCAATCACTCGAAGAAGAATGATGCATTTCTTATTTATTAGATAAGCAATTTTATTTGCTATTTGTGTCAAGCTGTACTTGGATAGAAATATAGCATTTTAATTTTTTAATGAGATTAAGCTACCTTAAAAGTGCTGGATACCTAAGGAAAAAAATTAATCAGAAAGTTTATCAAAACATGTTTTGCATTTTTAATGATTATTTTTCATACAAAGGCAGTATTATCTGTGGTTAGTGAACTGAACTCATTTGTTTCTGGCACCATGTCCTTCAAGACTTTAGCTCCAGCAGATCTCATCCCTTTCCCACCTACTTTTTATTCATAGTTTGGAAAAGGAAAACAAGATTTCCTGCTTTTTCAGCTAGTTTCTTAACTTTTAATGAAACAGTAATTGAACTGATCTAGTTGAATAAACTGAAATGAAAAAGACATTTTTTATGCACCTACAGAAGAGGCTACTGGTGTTCAAAGCTAGGTCAGCACTTCCCCAAACTCTGGTTCCAGATGCTTACCCAGAGATTTCCACCACTTCAGTAGTCTGACTTTCTTTAAAAGTTGGCAACAAACATGTACTGTTTAATGTTATTTTTTGTATTTAAATGATTTTTAATAGATTATAATAATTTTTGGCCTTAACATAGATTGTCAATTTCAAATTTAATTTTAAATATGTTTTTTTTAAAAAATAAACATGTATTTTAAAAGTCCAATTGAAGTAAAAAAAATCCAATTTTTTATTTTATAATAGATTTTTATCCACCCTGATTTCAAGAACAGTTCACTTCACTGAACTAAAGCTCTGTAAGAATCAAGCCTCAATGTACATATAATCACATAAGTAGATTTTTTTAAGTGGAGTAGAGACGTACTAAATAGGCATTGTGTTAGGACAGGATTATTAGCTCAAGGAAAAATTGCTGAATAGATAAAGGTATCCTAGCAACAGATGAGAGACGCACAATAAAAGCCAAGGAATTCCTCTGCAGGCAACATTATGATTAAGAAAAAGAAACAGATAGTTGAAGGCAGTGAGGTTGTTCCCTGTTGGAACTGTCTTTGGAGTAAATGGCCTTGAAACTTTAAGCTAGTAGAATTTCCTACCAGATCTTATACAAGAGTATGGATCCCAACAGTAAGGATTTCTTACAAAATCTCTCTTTACAAAATACATATTATGTATACACCTCCAGCTATCAAAACAGTACTGGTTAAAAGAAATTAGTATTTTGGTCCACCCCAATCACTATTAGCAAAGAGCCTGCAGCAGCCCTAGCAGGGTCACCAATGTTCATCCAATTTCAGGATCAATACTACAAGACAGCAGAATTGCAGGGACTAAGCAAGTATATCTCAGACTCCTTGAGGGGTTAATTCACAACAAATGTGCTTGTTCTCTAGGGAATGCTACAACAATCCCAGAGTTCAAAGTATACAAATGTGTTTCTCAATCATATCCCTGCTGTTCAGCTCTACACCTTCTCAGCCCAGGGTGTAGACAGAATATGTTCCACACTAGAACCAAAAGCCCGTTCCAAAACCCAAATACCAGCTTCCTGAGACCCAGATCTCAGATCCTTCCTCCAATATTGACAGCTGAAACTCTTTTTAGGGTATGGCAGGTAATTTTCTTCCCCTATGTGAAAGGTCACCAGTTTCTTCATCCTCTTGCTGCGGCTGCGATACAAACACCCCATCAAAGATTCACATCACAATTGTTAACATGCAATAGCAAATAGCACTGGCTTGATCAGACAACCCATACATCATGACCTTTAATAAACACAGTCCTTTTTTTCAAATGATCCAGCCATTTTTCACTGTGTAACTTGTGCACACTGCAAGTCTACCTAGAGGCGCACTCAAGGAAGTAAATATATTATGCTGCCAAAAATCATAATTCTGCTCAAAAAGTGAAATTAAGAGATAAAGAAAGAGATAGCAAACCAACTGATCTTGAACCAAATGCAGAATGATTCTCTTTGGAGAAAACACAGCTATGCCTAAGTGTACTCTGAACAAGTCATCAACATTTATGCCTGGTTCTTTAAAAGGGATATTTTCCTACTATATAGAAATGCTGTATAATTAGCAATGAAAGGTGCAATGCAGACACACACCAGGGAGACAGAATCAATGCAGTTTTATAAAAACTGATTCTGTAGTGACAATACAGAAAATATGGAGCTTATTAATAACAATCATGTTATATAAATACACACACAGAGGCCAGAATCTTGGCATAATTTAGGCTTAAGCCTTTAAAACATGTTAAATAGAAGCTGCTGTTTGTGTTTCACTTATAGGAGCTGTAGGTTAAGTAACTAAAAACTTTTGTTCAATTATAAAGTAATTTTTTCTTCCATTTTACATGCTTTATCCCTATACATTATAGAAATCTAGTAGATCAAGCTATACTATCTGATATTGTATCACAAGGTAAAATTTTATTATTAGATAAAATAAATCTGAAAAGGTGTTAATTAAGATTTAAGAAACTACACTGATAATTTAAGAGCTCTAAAGGCATTCTATAACAGAACCTTTCATTTGAAGGAATTTTCAATGCCTAGGAAACTTGACCAGAAAATACTGAAAAATAGTTCAGACCATGCTGCCTATTTTAAATAGATATGTGAGCAATAATATAACTAATCTTTAACAAGGTATAATTGCCAGGTGTTTGTTTTGAATTTAAAAAGCTGATACATTTAAATGACATCTTGAAAAGCCAATATGAAGTATAAATCTTTAGCGTGAATCAACTGAAGTGCATACGATTATGAGGTATGGTCAAATGTATGTTTGGCAGTTTCATGAAGAGAGTTTTGTACATGAAGCAATCATATTAACCTCATAACTGAAGTGTAGGGGATAATCAAGTACTGGAACAGAGGTGTGTACAGTTGGTTTGTACTATTTCATTAAATGTTGTCTCTAATTGGTGACTGACTGAGTCAAATAACTTTACACTGCTGCATGATTAACTACTAAACAAGACAGAAACATCGAACAGTGTGAAGAGACTTTACATAAAGCCTCTGTTCTCAGGTCAAAATGGACATTTCTGCAGACAGCTAAAAATGCTGATGAAAGAGCATGGAGTTGTGCAAAGTTGGCCAAAGGACACCACCACAAAGGGCCAAGAAAAGTAACCTGTGGAAGTAGATCGATGACTGATGCTAAGAGAGCAGATGTTCAACATATGGTCCGATGTGTATCTCACAAACTGGTAGAGCCGAAGATGTTTTGTATAAAGATACTGGAATTTCCCAGATAAAATTGCAAGTAGTCATAAAGGAGATGCCTTGTTTTCACAATGGATGATGGTTAGAGACAGAACTTGTATCCTGGTTGGACATTTCAAATCTTCACCAGAAGCTTGGATCATAGAATCATAGAATCATAGAATATCAGGGTTGGAAGGGACCCCTGAAGGTCATCTAGTCCAACCCCCTGCTCGAAGCAGGACCAATTCCCAGTTAAATCATCCCAGCCAGGGCTTTGTCAAGCCTGACCTTAAAAACTTCCAAGGAAGGAGATTCCACCACCTCCCTAGGCAACGCATTCCAGTGTTTCACCACCCTCTTAGTGAAAAAGTTTTTCCTAATATCCAATCTAAACCTCCCCCACTGCAACTTGAGACCATTACTCCTCGTTCTGTCATCTGCTACCATTGAGAACAGTCTAGAGCCATCCTCTTTGGAACCCCCTTTCAGGTAGTTGAAAGCAGCTATCAAATCCCCCCTCATTCTTCTCTTCTGCAGGCTAAACAATCCCAGCTCCCTCAGCCTCTCCTCATAAGTCATGTGTTCCAGACCCCTAATCATTTTTGTTGCCCTTCGCTGGACTCTCTCCAATTTATCCACATCCTTCTTGTAGCGTGGGGCCCAAAACTGGACACAGTACTCCAGATGAGGCCTCACCAATGTCGAATAGAGGGGGACGATCACGTCCCTCGATCTGCTCGCTATGCCCCTACTTATACAGCCCAAAATGCCATTGGCCTTCTTGGCAACAAGGGCACACTGCTGACTCATATCCAGCTTCTCGTCCACTGTCACCCCTAGGTCCTTTTCTGCAGAACTGCTGCCTAGCCATTCGGTCCCTAGTCTGTAGCGGTGCATTGGATTCTTCCGTCCTAAGTGCAGGACCCTGCACTTATCCTTATTGAACCTCATCAGATTTCTTTTGGCCCAATCCTCCAATTTGTCTAGGTCCTTCTGTATCCTATCCCTCCCCTCCAGCGTATCTACCACTCCTCCCAGTTTAGTATCGTCCGCAAATTTGCTGAGAGTGCAATCCACACCATCCTCCAGATCATTTATGAAGATCACTTTCTCGTTGGCTCACATCAGCTACTTCAAGAAGAGGAACAAGGTCATGCCATCCAGCAGAAAAATGTATAAAATGTCCTGAGTTGTTCAACACATTGCTTCAGGAAGCAGAAACACTTGGATGAAAGACACGGAGCTGGACTGATGAGCAAAAGCACCCCCACCATGGTAACAACTAAAGTCTTTCGCTAACAAGCACCTTATTAATTCTGTCTTTGAGAGTCCTGTCTAAGAAGACGGCTGAGAAGTCTGGAAAGAGAATAAGAATACTGTTGACATAACTTGAGTGAATCACCTGAATGCACTCCATCTATCTTGAGAAACCAGTCACTGCAACTGTGATGCTGAGCTGGAGAACCCACCTTCATGCCAGACCAACTGATAAGTAGAAAAATAACTTTTATACATGTATTGTTTTCCCAAGTGGTGACTTGGTTATGTTTAGCTAAATGCTTCTCAGAAAGAACAAACCTAAGTTAAAATCCTCTGAATGACTAAAATGTATGATGCATATTTGTGTTTCACTAACAAGTTTAGTCTTAGTTATCTAGAAGGGATGTTAAATCAATAAGTAATTAAGAACACTGAGGTGGGAGAAACTAATTACACTAACTAAGCCTACTCATCATTGATGTATGTGCAATGTGCCTAGCCATTTAATGGTGTCATCATCACACAAGTGAAGAGCCAGCAGCCCACCACTGAAATAAATACCGGGCACTCAACAATGATATGTGACAGTCTGAAGTTGACCACAGCTGCATTGCAGGGCATTAGAAAAACCCCATTTAAAGAGACTGACCACACAGTTGCCCTGTCCTGTTCGAAACCAGTTCAGAGATGACCACAGGTGCCTTGGCAGATCAAAACCTGGTGGACAGCTGGTTGGGTCAGTGATGAGAGAGTGATTAATGACTGTCATCGTTGACCACTCGTTGTGACAAACAGATTCCACCATCATGTCCTTTGGTGGCATAAATGACCATAAAGGACATCTAGAAGACAGGTGAGCTGGTGGGTGATCGAAGAGGTCTATGTACAATGGCATGTTGCTATTCTCACAGATCTTAGCCAGCAACATGACAGAGGCATTTTCATGGTGAATATGGGGCAGTGCTATTTTGCTAAGTATCAGTAGCCATGGCAAGGAAGTTCCCCATAAAGTCCCAGTAACAATATGAATAGCTTTGTTAAGCTCTACATCAACCAGCCTCATGTGAGAAGAGCAACACCAGACAGGAGTTCAATACTCTGCTGTCGAATAGCACAGGGCAAGGGCTGATGATCTAAGCATCTGGGCACTCGCACTCTAGGTTGAACTGGCCAATTTTCTGAGCAGGTTGTTCCGACTGCTGACTTTTGCTGCTGTCTTCCTCAAGTGGTTGCAGTGTGTTAATGACCTATCCAATGTCACACCGAGGTGAAATGGATTTGGATAAACTTGTGTGAGACTGTAGCTGGCAGGTTGTTGAAGTACACATTGAACAGTATGAGTGAAAGAACTAAGCCTGGAGGAAGGCTGCTGATCTGACACTTCCAGAAGCTACAGCAGTTGCCCATGTGTACTCTAAACTGCCTGTTTGGAGAAAGAGCTCTACTACTTCAACCACCCAATGTGGGGCAACTTGAGAGAGTTTAAACAAACGGCCTCTGTACCAAATTGTATCATAGGCGGCAGTCAAATCCAAGAAGATTGCTTCCGTCTTTAGATTTTGTTGACAACCATTTTCAATAAAGGTGGTGGTGGATTTGATCACGGGTGTTGCGACCTTTTCTAACCCCTGCTTGCACAATTTGCAAGACATCGTCCAAATCTGGAGTGATTCGTTGGAGGATCAAATGCTCAAACCCCTTGAAACACACTGACAGCAAGGTTATTGGATGGTAACTCAACATGTTGTAGGGGTTCTTGCCCAACTAAGCATACTGCTCTTTGTAATAGGTAACTTTGCTTCCCTATAGCAAAAGTTACTGTGAGAAACCCCTAGTGTTCAGCCTAGAAGTCACACATTTGTGGTCAAGACAACTGACAACTTCTTAGACAAAAAGCAGCAGCAGCTTTGAATTGGCTTGTAAACTAGAGATTTTACCACTATTTGAACCTTTGGTTAAAGTGGTATAAGAGCCCACCATCACTGGTAAAATTCCAGTGAAATTAGAATCTGCATATTATGTTTTGGATTTAATGTGATAGTTTTGTGCGGTGTAAGTGGCAAAGCTTGGGTATGAATATTACCTGGGGAAGGTAATTTTGAACTGAATTAACATTCTTTGACAATTATGTAACTTATCTAAATTTCTAAATTCTACTGCACAATTGTTTGGATGAACAGACATGAGCAGTTCCATAATTCCATTGGCACATAAACTTGACTGAAAATAAGAATCTATGTTTAAGGATCCATAGTCCCATGTTGATAGCAAAGTCACCCACCAAGACTAGCACAGAACTAGGTTAAAAGTTTCCCTTTGTAACAAGATTGTGATATGACTTTGAATTAACTCAACTGATTTATTATTTCTTCAAAATTGTAACATTCCGTGTTGCGGTCAATTTTTGACATTGTGAACATCTAATCATCTTTTGCTTTCTGCAATTTCTTATTTACTTTAAAAGCTATTTTGGCTAAGACAACTCATAAAATTATAATAATTCTTTAGTCTGTTCATTAGCCAAGGAGTACAGATCCAAAGAACAGTAAGAAACCTAACAGAGGTAACTGGTTAATTAAATTATTATATTAATTATAAAAAATTATAAATATGTTTTATAACCTCTCTTTTTCATTTTATTTCTTTTTTTTCCAGGTATGTGAAAGGCAAACTTATTTGCAGAAAAATTAAGACTCCTATTTCTCTATAATGAGTAGAGATGAGCAGGCCAATTATAATGCAATACATACAATACTTTCAAGTAACATTACCTAATGATAATTTTGCAATTTCTTCAAAATCATCAACTCTCTCAATATCTTCAGTGGATTCCTTAACTTTTGCTTCTCTTGAATATCCGGGACAGCTGTATGTAACATCTGATGACTTCAATTTATCATGTGTCTTAGAATTAAAAAAAAGAGTTTGTTACATTTTCTAATAATGTACCTTAGGAATTACAAATATCAAACCAGAATAAAATATGAACTGTTGGATTGTCAGAGATGGTTATTAACTTTTTGATGAGTTATTAATGCTGCCACGCCCATCTGCTGTACTATGGAGGTAAAAAAGAGAAAACGCTTTACTCACTACTAACAGGAAGTCTCCTACTGACTCACCGCCATAAATTAAGACTTGAATTTAGTTCAAGACGTGCCTCCTAATCCAGAACCACTGAAATTTAGAATTTCAGGTAGGTTGGTGTTTGCCTCCACGCCATAAAAAAGAGATTTGATGCCATACTTCATGTGTGACTATGTGGGCAGATTTCTGCTGTTCTACCATCAGTATATCAGAGAAATATGAACCTGAATCAGGAGATAGGGGCATGTGTGTGAATCTGTAGAAAAGATACCACAATAGCAGAATTTTAGTTAATGGAATGGAAAATCTGTTACCCAATGATCTCCTTTTTGGGAATAATGTCTCCTCCATTCTGAGACATTTGGGCTTGCCTCTCAGCTCTCCCTCGTTGCAAATTCTCCATCCTGGAGGGCACAATCTAAAGGGGCATGTGACCAACCGATGTCTCCTGTGCCCAGCGACCCCTCCCCTGCCCTGCACCCAGGCTAGGGCCACCGCTCACTCTCTTCCCCACCAGTTATCTGCGTGGGGAGGGAAGTTCTGTCCTGCTCCTGCTGCACCACCCCCCTCCCCAGCTCATTCAACTGCTGTCCCTGGAAGCTGAGTAAGCTTCTCACATGGCTTAAGGTAACTGCTCCATGTCACTGATCTGTGCAGCACAGCAGCTGCCTGAAAAAGAGCCTGGCGGTGGCAGCAGGCCACTCTACAACCTGGGCCAGATGCTGGAGATGGGCCAAGTGAACTGGAAACACGCTGGGGAGAAGAGGGGACTCCGGCTCGCTCAGCCCCTGTCCCCAGCAGCCGGGCCTGGGGGTGTGGGCGGAAGGCGGGGCACATGGCCTACCACTGCCAGACTCTTTCTCAGGCAGCAGCTGCGCTGCACAGAGCAGCGACCCACAGTGGCTGACATGAGAAGCAGCTGGTCCGACCCCCTCTGCTCCCTGCCCGAGTCCAGGTGCCAGGTACACAGACGAGGCAGGCACAGAAGGAGAAGGACAGGGCCCCTCTCCCTCCACCCCTCCCCCGGCAGGCCAATCTTGGGACACATTTCACCTCACATGTCCCCCCTACACATCATATCTGCTAGAGACAGTTCAGATTTGTCCACAGAATGGCAAGACTTACCCCATCTGTACCACCGTCATGCCAGAAAAGCTGTACACAAACACTACATTTTTTTTAGTAGATAACTCTAAACAGAAATGCTTTCTTCAACTATGAAACTATATACAGTACTATCCCATTTATCCCAATGGCCTAGTGGGTATCCGAAACTTTCGGGTAACCAGTGTTCAGTTAAATAGAAAAGCTATTTTGAGCACTTTTTCTTTTCAAAATTGTCCTGCCAAGCTGCTGCTGCTGAAATAGGATTAGGTCACAGTAACTGCAAGTAATCATTCAGAACCACAATAAAAATACGAAGTTGTTGATTAGCTAATTGAGAAGTGACTGGCAGGTGATAAACATAAAGCTACATGGGCTTCTGTAACTAGATTTTTGAAAAAAGGTAGGTTCAAATAACTGAAATCATACTGTATATATATGGAGCTGGAAAGAGACTGCTGTACAGATACCTGAAGAACATATCTCAAGTGGGGCAGACTGAGGTAGAAATGTTTCAGAGTAGCAGCCGTGTTAGTCTGTATTTGCAAAAAGAAAAGGAGTACTTGTGGCACCTTAGAGACTAATAAATTTATTTGAGCATAAGCTTTCGTGAGCTACAGCTCACTTCATCGGATGGTAGAAATGGAGCTCAAAAAGAAAAATCTTCAGGTAACAAATTTTCTATTCTGGATCCTGACCTCAACCCCAGTCTCAGATATCTGGTATGTAGCTAGCTATAAGGAAAGAGAGTTGGAATGAAGAGATAAGAAAGAAGGTTCTTCCTTTCCTAAAATTACCAGTTTCAATCTTTTGGGACCACTGGGTGGAACACTTTCCTGACAAATGCTACTGCTACTAGGAATGGAAGGCCAATCCTGTAATGTTTTATAAAGATATTGATGGACAACCAGGTGTCCAATTTCAGATTTACTCAGACATAGCTGTTGTCCTTTCTGTCCAGGCAGCAGCAAAGGAATGTATTGAGTGGATTCATATTCCTCCTGGGTCCAGTTTATCTGCAGCTGCATATTGGTTTATGATGTAGCACTTAATCCACCAAAATATGAAGGATTTAGATGCTTTTAGACCACACATTTAGGTTTCAAAAACAAATATGGATGATTTCTTGAAATGATCAGTTGCACTGAAGTAAATCTAAACTGCTCTTTTCACATCTAGCATGTGTCACGCTTTTTCTTTTGGACTCTAGGAAAATGCTCTCCTGTGATATAGGAAAGAGAGAGATTATTTTGTAACAAATTACTCTGGAGTACAAAGAATACACCTTTATGAAACACGCAGTATGGTATGTGTCTTCTAACAACAGAGGATTTGTAACTTTAGTCACCAATGTGACTGTGAACAGAAAGCACATCTTTATGAAGAGGCAATAAAGGAAATTAGATGCCATAAGTCTGAATGGATGGAATGTCCAAGCACAGCGAGCAGGTTCCAGGTTGAGGAGGTGGAAAATACATTGTGATGGCAGCATGTTCTTGCTCATTTTAACTAGGGAAAGGGACTTTTTGTGGGGTGTGCAGCTGGAGAGTAGAGCACTGTGGGTCACCAATGGGAAACAGAATGGTTGGGGCACCTGTATGGGGCAGGAGTTGGGAAATAGTTTGGGGAAAATAGTAAACAAAACAAACAAGTTGTATACTTTCCAAGATTTGTTTGTATGTTGTCTGTCTTGTATAGTTAGATTTTAAGTCATTTGGAGGCTCAACTGTTTGTACAGTACCTAGCACAATGGATCCTCGATCTCTGCAGGGCCTCTAGGAACTATTGTTATACAAATGATGATGATGACTTGGTTTAGACAGATGTACTGGAACCCTGACATCATTGAATGATCTACCAGAGACTTGAATGAGCCTGCATTTGAGATTGTTCTTAGAACTGAGATGTGAATTGCAATAGTGTGTGAGGTCTTATGTCAAAGTCAAGGCCGCCTTGTAAGAAATCCAGCAGAATCTGGAAGACTGGTTTCCGAGGGTTGATCTTACTAATACTGACAATAGGAACAGAATTTTGTCCCCCTTTTGTGGAAGCCAAAACAGTAAAAGGCTTGCAGGAGACTGGGAAAGTCTCATACTTTGGAGGGATCTTGTTCAGGACTTGCCATTCAACATCCAACTGTCACATTCAGTTACTCTGGGTTGGAATGCAGGAGCAAGCCCTGGAATAGAAGATCCTCTCTGCTGAACAGATAGATTGGGGACTTCTATGACACTTCCACTTGGTATGTATTTTAAAGAATCCTTATTGAGGTTACAGGGACAAACCATCCCGATGTGTAGAAAGAATAGTAAATATGGCAGGCGACCAGCTTGGCTTAACAGTGAAATCCTTGCTGATCTTAAACACAAAAAAGAAGCTCACAAGAAGTGGAAGATTGGACAAATGACCAGGGAAGAGTATAAAAATATTGCTCGGGCATACAGGACTGAAATCAGGAAGGCCAAATCACACCTGGAGTTGCAGCTAGCAAGAGATGTTAAGAGTAACAAGAAGGGTTTCTTCAGGTATGTTAGCAACAAGAAGAAAGTCAAGGAAAGTGTGAGCCCCTTACTGAATGAGGGAGGCAACCTAGTGACAGAGGATGTGGAAAAAGCTAATGTACTCAATGCTTTTTTTGCCTCTGTCTTCACGAACAAGGTCAGCTCCCAGACTACTGCACTGGGCAGCACAGCATGGGGAGGAGGTGACCAGCCCTCTGTGGAGAAAGAAGTGGTTCAGGACTATTTAGAAATGCTGGATGAGCACAAGTCCATGGGGCCGGATGTGACTGCTCTAATTTCTAGGAAGCTTGTGCTCTGAAGCCTGTTTGAGTATGACCAAATACTTAGGTATTGTTTTGCCTTAGATGTGCTCCCCATAATGAGAGGCTGGCATCCTTTGCCAAGATTTTGCAGCCCAGAGAGCAAAGAGAGGATTCAGCCACCATATGGGCTTTCAATTTCCACCAAGTGACAGACTGAATCACTCTATTCTATGACCCAATAAATATTTTGGGTAACATTTTCAAAAGCACCTATGTGACTTAGGAGCCAAAGTCCCATTTTCAAAAGTGACCTAAGTGTCATTGACTTTTAATGAAACTTAAACCACTAAGTTACATTTGAAAATGGGACTTATGTGCTTTTCTAAATTTGACACCGTCTCCTCACTGCCTCTACCACATGCAGAGAAAACTGAGCTTGAGAGTCCTTTCCCCAGAAAAATGTTAGCCTATAAAATCTCTGCAATGGAAAGCCTCTCTTTCATTTAATCAACATAAATCACTGCTACTGAGTTGGCTGTTTTGTAGCCTCCCAGAATGACCTATAGGCTACAATGCCTATGATGTTCATTATGTACAACATATACCATTCTGAAAAGAGTCAGACATATGGGGTGAGAGTCTCACTCTGGTCCCTTTACACTGGGAAAAGGGGTAAAGCACTATAAAGGGGCTATAAATACCCTGGGGATCTATCCAGGAAAAAATTCCCTGGCACAAGTATAGCAGAAGACAGCTGTAAGACAGCTTTCCAAGGACCCCTACAAACTAAGTCATAGGGGACATGCTGGAGACAAGACTGGAGGCCGGAAATGCATGTCAGAATGTGGTTGGAGCACAGTACAGTGGTGAAGCTGAGTAGCACTGCAGCCATTAGGCAATTTAGAGTTTAGCAGCTTAAAGGGGCAGCACAGAATCTCACCCCTCCGCTCTAATTTCAAAGGCATGTAACTTTGAAAAACAAGGACCCACTGACCTAGGAAAGTAAATATAAAAGTCAGCAAAGTGTCTGAAAGCTTAGGAAAAGCCAGACAGTTCCTTCAGGATAAAAGATAGCCTTATGTTTCCAAGGAAAGTTCTCATTTGAAGGAGAGTGTGTCTTTTGTAATATTTGAAAATATGTGAAAAGTTTGACAGGTGGGAAACTTATTTGTGTAGTCACAGTATTCATGAGCTGATTCAGGAGTTACTCAGCCTTAGAATTAAAAAGACCGGCACCCTCAAAAAGTTAAAAGTATAAAAACAAGGGAAATCAAAAAACACACAGTAATAAGACACAAGGGTTAAGATTTTCAAAAGCACCACAGGGATTTAGAAGCACATGCCCAATTGAAAGCAATAGGACATGTCCTCCTAAGTCACCAAGTACCTTTTGAAAATCCCACCACATATGACTATCTGCTTAAAAATTAATTGTTAACTTCCTCCAATTTATGAGGCAGTATCCAGAAAAAATTCCACACAGTGAAGAATCAAGTCAGAGCACCAGATTTTTAAGACTTCCATAAAAAAGACTTTGTGCAACAGGGGATAACCTGTTAAGAATGAAGAATACAGTAATGAATAAAAACCCAATATTGTCCATGATGTCAGTGGCACTTTGTCTGAGAGTAAGGGTTTCAGATTAAGTCCTTCTACTTGTTGTGAGATAGCAACACGCACGATAGATAGACCAAAATCTGCCACCTTTGCTCACACTGAGTAGTATCTTACTCCTAATATAATAGTCCCATTGATTTCAACGACACTATTTATGGAGGTAGGAAAAACTTTGGTGTAAAATGAGTAATGAGGATAAAATTTCAGTGCCTCCAGCACCAAAAGTGTGCTAATATGTAACAAGAGGCATCCAGCCTGAAGTGTACTTATTGCACTTTTGACATTGAAAATTTAAATATTAAAAAATAAGATCTTTAACGGACATGAAACACTTTCAGAATGAATTTATACAATTTAAATTCTACTTTACAACTTTATTTTACAGTAGAACCTCAGTTACAAACATGGTGGGAATGTAGGTTCTTCGTATCTCTGCAATGTTTGTAAGAACATAACATAAGAAAGTCCATACTGGGTCACACCAAAGGTCCATCTAGCCCAGTATCCTGTCTTCTGACAGTGGCCAATGCCAGGTGCCCCAGAGGGAAGGAACAGAACAGGTAATCATCAAGTGATCCATCCCCTGTCGCCCATTCTCAGCATCTGGTAAACAGAGGGTAGGGACACCATCCCTATCCATCCTGGCTAATAGCCATGGATGGACCTATCCTCCATGAACTTATCTAGTTATTTTTTGAACCCTGTTATAGTCTTGGCCTTCACATTCTCTGGCAGGGAGTTCCACAGGTTGACTGTGCATTGTGTGAAGAAATATTTCCTTTTGTTTGTTTTAAAACTGCTGCCTATTAATTTCATTTTGTGACCCCTAGTTCTTGTGTTATGAGGAGTAAATACCACTTCCTTGTTTACTTTCTCCACACCAGTCATGATTTTATAGATCTCTATCATATCCCCCCTTAGTCATCTCTTTTCCAAGATGAAAAATCTCCGTCTTATTAATCTCTCCTCATATAGCAGCCGTTCCATATCCCTAATCATTTTTGTTGCCCTTTTCTGAACCTTTTCCAATTCCAATATATCTTTTTTGAGATGGGGCAACAACATCTGCACGCAGTATTCAAGATTTGGGCGTACCATGGATTTATATGGAAGCAATATGATATTTTCTGTCTTATTAGCTATCCCTTTCTTAACGATTGCCAACATTCTGTTCGCTTTTTTGACTGCAGCTGCACATTGAATGGATGTTTACAGAGAACTATCCACAATGACTCCAAGATGTCTTTCTTGAGTAAATTTAGACCACATAATTTAATATGTATAGTTGGTATTATGTTTTCCAATGCATTTATCAACACTGAATTTCATCTGCCATTTTCTTGCCCAGTCACCCAGTTTTGAGAGATTCTTTTGTAGCTCTTCGCAATCTGTCTGGGATTTAACTATCTTAAGTAGTTTTGTATCATCCACAAATTTTGCCACCTCACTGTTTACCCCTTTTTCCAGATCATTTAGGAATATGTTATTGGACTGGGCACAGTACAAACCCTGGGTGACACCACTATTTACCTCTCTCCATTCTGAAAACTGATAATTTATTCCTAACCTTAGTTTCCTATCTTTTAACCAGCTACTGATCCATGACAGGACCTTCCCTCTTATCTCATGACAGCTTACTTTGCTTAAGAGCCTTTGGTGAGGGACCCCTTTCTGAAAATCTCTGTACAGTATATCCAGTGGATCTCCCTTGTCCACATGCTTGTTGACTCCCTCAAAGAATTTTAGTAGATTGGTGAGGCATGATTTCCCTTTACTAAAACCATGTTGACTCTTCCCCAACAAATTATGGTCATCTATGTGTCTGACAATTTTGTTCTTTACTATAGTTTCAACCAGTTTGCCTGGTACTGAAGTCAGGCTTACTGTCCTGTAATTGCCAGGATCACCTCTGGAACCCTTTTTAAAAATTGGCATCACATTAGCTATCCTCCAGTCATCTGGTACAAAAGCTGATTTAAATGATAGTTTACAGACTAGAGTCAGTGGTTCTGCAATTTCACGTTTGAGTTCCTTTAGAACTCTTGAGTGAATACCATCTGCTCCGGCTGACATATTACTGTTTAGTTTATCAATTTATTCCAAAACCTACTCTATTGACACCTTAATCTGGGACAGTTCCTCAGATTTGTCATCTAAAAAGAATGGTTCAGGTTTGGGAATCTCCCTCACATCCTCAGCCGTGAAAACCAAAGCAAAGAAGTCATTTAGCTTCTCCGCAATGGCCTTATCGTCCTTGAGTGCTCCTTTAGCATCTCAATCATCCAGTGGCCCCACTGGTCGTTTAGCAGGCTTCCTGCTTCTGATGTACTTGAACATTTTTTTGCTATTACTTTTTGAGTCTTTGGATAACTGTTCTTCAAATTCTTTTTTGGCCTTCCTAATTATATTTTTAAAAATTTTGTAACTCTGAACAAAATGTTGTGGTTGTTCTTTCACAAGCTTACAACTGAACATTGACTTAATATAGCTTTGAACTTTAATATGCAGAAGAAAAATACTGCTTTTAACCATCTTAATTTAAAAGAAACAAGCACAGAAATAGTTTCCTTACCTTGTCAAATCTCTTTTTTAAACTTTCCCTTTATTTTTTTAGTAGTTTACAGTTAACACAATACTGTACTGTATTTGCTTTTTTATTTATTTATTTATTTATTGGGTCTCTGCTGCTGCCTGATTGTGTACATCCTGTTCCAAATGACGTGTGTGATTGACCAGTCAGTTCGTAACTCAGGTGTTCATAACTCTGAGGTTCTACTGTAATTGATTTTAATTAAAAGGACAAATACATAATATTTAGGAGTATTATCAAATCATTTAACTCACTTCATCAGAGGTAACTAAACCATTCTCTGGGTAGGAAAGATTCCTCTCCCTCACCCCCCCAAAAAAGGAATAAGATCAAAACACTTTGTGTTATTTATCCACTCTCCTGTGTCCTTCTATAGAATTGTTGCCGCCATTCTATTTAATCTTATAAAAACCTTCCAGCAGTTACCAGTTAGTACCAGCTTTCCAACATTCATTTTGAGTTTCAATTGGTGTTCTGTGATTAAATATTCCTGAAATATTATATATACTATTTTTAGTTTTATTTTTCTAGTGGTACCTCTCCTAGTTTTTTTCTTTAGATAGCTTCCCTCAGTGGTCAGGCCATTGTTGAATTCAACAATGTTTGCTATGGGAATGATTAGATTAAAGTGGTAAACCACTGAGATGTAATTTAGCAAAAACTAAAAAAGTCATCTGATATTTCATCTTCTCATAGCTAGAGTAAGAGCATTTAACTAGCATAAAATGAAGCACAACTACATGAATCTTGCTTGGAGTACTATGATATCTGAAATTCTCCTACCCAAAGCTGGTGTTTTCCTGTACAAGCCAGGTTTAAAATAAGTTTTCATAAAAGCTATTAAAAGATTAACGATGTCAACACAAACACTGTGCTTGCAAACGCAGGGAAACTTTACCAAATTTTCAGGTCATGGGGACAAAGTTTCTGTCCTGCAAAGATGTATGCACTCTCCCTAATCAGATCAATGTTATTCTGGGGACCCTCCTGCGCACAAACTGCTAGTTCAAGTGCTTGTTCATGTCGATTCCATTCTGGGTGTGTGCGTGCCCATGGGCAGAGTTGTTGGAATTTTTTGCCTTTAGCGGTATCTGTGGCGCCCTCTGGAGTGCTGCACTCATGTGCTGGTATATGAGGTACCACTGGTCCCACGCCCTCTCAGTTCTTTCTTACCGCCTTCATCTTGCTTTGCAAGTGCGATACCACTTCTTACAGACTGTTGACAGTCTTCTTTGTTACATATAGTTGTCAGATAGTTAGTCATTAAGTGTTACGTGTTTGTTTAGTTAGAGTCCTGGCAGGGACTTTGCCCTGGGGCAGGGCATACCCCGTTCCCCAGACTTCAAACTGTGTTCATCATGCAACAGGCCTATTGCCTGTTAGTGACCTCCACAGCAGCCGCTTGAAGTGTTTGGGAGAGTCACACATAAACGAGAAGTGCAGAATTTGTAAAAACTTTAATCCCAGGACTCAGAAAGAATGGGATATCCGCCTAAAGGCCCTCCTCATGGAGGTTGCACTTCGCCCAGCATTGGAGCCCTACAATCTGACTCTGCGCCCAGCACTTTGGCGTTGGTGCGGAGCGCCCCACCAGTGGGTTTCTCCCAGCACCCTTCCCTCTCGCCAGTGCCCAAGAAGCGGCAAAAGAAACAATGCGGCTCCCCGGCATGGACCACAGAGGGGAAAGAAGCTCTGGGCAAAGGACCCAGTTCAGGCCATGCACCCGCCCCAGAGCTACAAGTTAGCCCAGAGATCTGCCTCCGACTCCTGGGAGCGGTAGCAGACCCCAGCACCTACTAGCACCTTCGACACCCAGGGTCTTACAGGCAGCTAGAGACCTGATGGGCTTGCTGGTGCCGCCAACACCACGCTCGGCCTTAGATGTGGCTAAGGTCCTGCAACCCAAGGGCAAACCAGCCATGGGGCCACCCCAAAGAGTGGTGGAGCGCCACCAGTCCCCAGAGCAGAGGCATAGTTCCCTGTCTCCGCAACCTAGGACCCCAGCTCCACAACCCCGGTGACCGGCCAGACGGCCCAGGTCTCCAGCACCACGTTTGTGATATCCTTCAATGAGGCATGGATTGCCCGAGTCAAGGCACCGATCTCTGTATTCCCGGTACTGGCCAGCCTCTCGCCAGCAAATGCCCCGGTGCAGGTCCCTATCACCCAGACGATCCTCAACATGTCAGTCTCCACCGGTGCAGGACCGCTCACCACCATGGCACCAGTCTCTGTCATCCTGGTACTGCTCCTTGAAAAGGCGTTGGCCCCCGCCTACCAGGCACCGGTCTCCCACACCGAAAAGTAAGCTTCCATGGCCCCACCCTGGTCCCAGGAAAATGACTGATCTGAGTCAGAAACCAGAGTTCAGCCCTTCACCGTGGATTCAACAAGACAGTGTCAGCCCAATGGAACACTTGGGGCATACCAATGATACCAGTGCCATACTCTCACCACTCCTCCCTGGCTGCTGCGGATAAGCCACCTCATGCCAGCGCCAGGCTCGGAGCACAGTGCAGACTCCAACACAGGGTTAAGAGAGCAAGTGTGAATACCTAAGTGTGAATGCCTAGATCGCTCCTCCCCCCCGCAATGCCTTCATTGTCTTCATCACCGGACGAGGTGGTGGTGAGCCCTTCCCATGCCAGCCCTCCCAATGACTTCAAGGAGCACCAGGCTCTCCTCAAAAAGGTGGCTTCCATCCTAAACCTGGAAGCTGAGGAGCTGGCAGAACAGTTGGACGCTCTCTTTGATATGCTATTGGCTGCTCCCCCCGAGTGGATCCATCAAGGGGTTCTCAAGATTGCTAAAGCACTACGACAAACCCCCTCATCCATTCCACCCCCTTCCAAACTGGTGGAAAAGAAGTATTATGTCCCTGCGACGGGGTTTCAGTACCTGTATGCCCACCCGCCCCCTGGGTCGCTCGTTGTATCTGCAGCCAATGAAAGGGACAGGCTGAGTCAGGCAAGCGCCACGCCTAAGAATAAGGATGCCAAGAGACTAGACCTTTTTGGCACCTGCCACTATGACTGGACCTGCTATCCCAGAACCACAGCAGGCTTCTGCACCTGAATCTAGCCGTGCTGCACCTGATGGCTTGGTTGCTGCATGGCTGAATGCAGAGGAACAGAAGTGCTCAGGCCATGTCCAACTGGTCCTGTTGGGCAGCAGGAAGCCCTCCACCAGGGCAACCTACCTGGCCAAATGGAAACAGTTTACGTGTTGGGCTTTGAACCACGGTCTTCGCTGCAGTTGATCCTAGATTACCTTCTGCATCTCAAGCTCCAGGACCTGTCTCTTTCGTCGATCAAGGTCCAGTTGGCAGCCATTTCAGCCTTCCACCCTCCATTTCATGACAGGGCAGTCTTTGCTCACGACATGACAGTCTGGTTTCTAGAAGGTCTGAAGCCGCTTTTCCAGCAGGTCCATGACTCCATCCCTCGTTGGGACCTGAACCTCATGCTGTCAAGGCTCACAGAGCCCCACTTTGAGCTGCTTGGTCCCTTCTTCTGCTCTCTTGGAAGATCTCATTCCTGGTGGCAATAACATCAGCCCATAGAGTCTCTGAGACTAGAGCACTTACCTCAGAGCTGCCCTACATGGTGTTCTACAAGGACAACGTTCAGCTGCGTCCACACCCAGCTTTCCTGCCCAATGTAGTTTCACAGTTTCATAACAACCAGGATATATACTTACTGGTTTTCTTTCCAAAACCTCATAAGTCACATGAGGAGTGGGGAGTACACTCTCTGGGCATCAGAAGAGCGCTAGCCTTTTACCTCAAAGGGACTAAGCCATTCCGTAAGTCGACACAGCTGTCCGTCATGGCGGCAGACAATAGAATTGTCCAGAGAATTTCATCATGGATCACCGCCTGCAACCATTTTTGCTATGAACAGGCGAAAGTGCCACTGCCGACAACTGCAGCAGCCCATTTAACCAGCGCACAAGCTCGTCGGCAGCCTTCCTGGCCCAGGTCCTGATTCTGGACACTTGCGGGGCCACTACCTGGTCATCTATCCATACATACATGTCCCATTATGCGATCACGCAGCAAGTCTGGGATGATGCTAACTTCAATAGAGCAGTGTTGCAAACCGCATGATCATAAACTCCGAGCCCACCTTCAGGGATACTGCTTGTGAGTCACCCAGAATGGAATCAACATGAGCAAGCACTCAAAGAAGACTCAAAGCTACCTTTCGTAACTGTTGTTCTTTGAAATGTGTTGCTCATGTCCATTCCATTACCAACCCTCCTACCCCTCTGTCGGAGTTGCCAGCAAGTAGGAACTGAGAGGGCATAGGGCCAGAGGCACCTCATATACCAGTGCATGAGTGTGGCACTCCAGAGGACCCCACAGCCGGTTCTATGGATACCGCTAAGGAAAAAAAATTCCGACAATTGTGCACATGGGCGCACACACACCTAGAAAGGAATGGACATGAGTAACATACCTTGAAGAACAACAGTCACGAAAGGTAGGTAACTGTTTTTTCTGCCAAACAAGGTACAGCAACTCTGTCATGCACACACCTACTACATAGTAAGATGAGTACAATACAACTGCTAATGCTTACCTGTACTGAAATAAAGTGTCAAAGAACCATAGATATAAACATTTTGCCACACAGTTAGATTGTAAACACTTCAGAACAGTGACCATGTTTTTGTCTGTGTTTGTACAGCATCTTGCGCAATGGAGCCTTGATTCTGATTAGAATCTCTGGGCACTATTACAACATAAATATTACATAACAGACATCAAAACCATTTTTCAAACTGGATAACTGCAACTGAGAACAAAAAATGGCATCATCTGTCCCCCTCTTCTCTTCCTGTGGTGAGCAAACAGGATGGAGCTATTTGTTCGCTTTCTCCAAACACCACATCTCTCAGTTGGCTATTTGATAGAAACGCATGCTTCATTTGCACTTCCTCTTTAACACTGAAGGGAGATGTCAATGGTCTGCTTCCCCCATGACGTTAAGACCATCATGCACATCACTGATGTTAATAATGTCATGAGAATGCACTCAAATAAAAGTGAGAGAAATAGAAACTTCAAAAGGAAAGACAGTTTAATTTATAATGGCAACAAGGAGACTTTGCCATGGACTGAAAGTTGTTATCAAGGACAAAAATATCAAAGAAAATATTGAGGACTTTATTACTTCATCATCACCACAACTGATTATATATATAAAAATGCACTCACCTCTTTAGACCCTTTCCTTTCTTGCTCCATTTCATACTCTTCCTTAGACTTCCTATAAAACAAAAAATTGAGTAAATATGCAAAAGTCCTGAGCAGTTTAAGGGCCCTACCATCAATCAAACCCTAACCCCACCCCTTGACCCGTTAAACCAAGCTCCTTGACCCCATACACCCTGCCCACTTGTCACCGGAAGTCCCGCTCCATGGGGGTATTACTTCCGGGGTCAAGGCGGCCACATGACCACCCTCACCCTGCCCCTTGACACCTTAAACTCCACCTCTTGACCCCTTAAACCCTGCCCACCTGTCACCGGAAGTCCCGCCCCATGGGGGTATTACTTCCGGGGGCAAGGCGGCCACATGACCGGAATCAAGGTGGGTCATGTGACCCCTCTAACAACTCCTCCCACTGCCCTCTACCAATCAGGAGGAGTTTCACCCCTGTAGGACCGCCCCGAGAGGAGATTTGACCAATTGGAGGGAGTTCCGGGGCAGGGTGTCCCGAAGTGATTCATGTGAACCCTCTAAGAACTCCTCCCACATCCCTCTACCAATCAGAAGGGGTTTCGGCCGCATAGGACTGCCCCGAGAGCAGATTTGACCAAAATAGGGCAGGTTCTCCAACGGGGTGAACTGCCCAGAAGAGGGTCGCATGACCCTTCTGCCAATCAGAGAACAGCACTATCACCCCATAAATCCCAGCGCCGGGCATAAGAGGCCATCTTTCACCAAGAACACGTGAGGAGATGCCACTGATGGAAATCACAAGTAACCCTGAAAATGCAGAGAGAGTGAGAAGTTGGCAATGTGAATTACCTAGATTTGGGAGGTCGGTTTATTGTGAGGAATTTCGTTTTGTCAATTTTGAGCAAATAAATCCAGTTCAACAGGTTGTTGAAGCCATACACAGAGGGCTATAGTTAGTTCTTGATGACATTAATGGTAGGGTAGGCCCTGATGATTATGTTCAGTTACATTTAGAGAGCTGTAATTTAACTAACCCTTTGTTTTCGGTCAGAACTAGAGATGAGCTGTCTGCTGAGGATTTCTTAAACCAGACCTCAAAGCTGCTACAGAGCAACAGAGAGTTGCATGTCGATGGGACATTGCACCTCGTTGTGACAGTTGTAAAAAACAGGGGTGGGGGCACTCGTAGAGTTTTAAATTCTATCCTTAGTAGTCAAATTATTCATAAAAAGAGACAATGTTTAGTAGACCTGACTTACACCAGTACCAATCTGTGTTTAGCGGGTGTGCTCTTGGTCATCATGTCCGACCGTAAACCTACGGACGTGGTATTGTTAGTGGAGGTGAGAAAGTTGCATGAGAAACTGCAGTGGTCAGATCAAAAAAAGGTTATGCTCAGTGACATAGCAAGGTTTGAACAGCATTTAGGAGTCAACATACAGGTGGTGCTGTATGCGGTGAAAGGCAGCTGGGGCTTTTTTAAAATGGGGGGCCCAGTGTACCCTAAGACTTATTTTATCCTGTTGCATGATGAGCATTATTATGGGATTCTGGGTGTGAAAAAGTTGTTCGGAGCAAAAAATTATTGTGAGTTTTGCCACACGGTGTACAGTCACAACCACTCTTGCAGGTATTGTTGCTGCCTCTGCTTGAGCGTAACATGCTCAGACAGCGTGGACAGCTGAGGTGTCCTAGCTGTAGACTGTATTGTCGGTCCAAAGAGTGTTTAGACAGACATATCGACTGTGCATCAAAAAACCAATTTGAATGCCTGTCTAAAACTTTGCCTGATAAGTGTCAGTCTTACGTGGACAAGCGGCACAAGGATAAAGAGAGGCGGTGTAAGCAGTGTCAGGGTTTGATCTTTGGAGATGTAGACAATCACTTCTGTTGTATGGACAGCCTTAGAAAGCCCAAATCCTCAGAAAAGTATATTTTTTATGATTTCAAATGCATGCAGGAGATTGGGTTGCACACTCCCAATTACATTTTTGCTTTGTCCCTAAAGCCAGAAAAATCCTGGGAATTTAAGGGCGATGAGTGTATTTCTATGTTTGTTAAGACCTTTATTGGCAAAGACTTCAGGGACTACACATTCATAGTACACAATTCCAAAGGTTATGATACGTACTTCATCGTTAGACAGTTACTGAAGGAAAAGATGTGCATAGAACTGATCACTCAGGGTAGTAAACTAATGTGTGTGGAAGTTAAGGCCCTGGGCATTCGTTTTATAGACTCTTTAAACTTCTTGCCCATGAAGCTTAGCAAGCTCCCGCAGGCGATGGAGTTTGAAGGGTGCAAAGGGTATTTTCCACATTTTTTTAACACTTTAGAAAATCAAAATTATGTGGGGCCTATGCCCGGTGTGGAGCACTATGGTGTAGAAAGCATGATGCCCAGGGAAAACGCAGAGTTTCTTGATTGGTATCAAGACCACAGCCCTGAGACATTTGACTTGCAGAAAGATCTTGCGTATTACTATCAGCAGGCTGTCAAAATTTTGAGACAGGCTTGTATCCTATACAGAAAAGAGATTATGAAACTGATGGAGAAGGGAGATATAGTAGAGAGACAACCTGGTAAATTCACCAAGATAAAACTGTGTATAGATCCATTCCGGTACATTATGCTGGCATCTGTCTGCATGGCTATGTACAGGTTTATGTTTTTGGAGCCTAACACGGTAGCTCTTCTCCCTCCAGACAACCATCACAGGCAGAAAAAGAGATATTCAACCCCATCTATTCAGTGGCTCTTGTATACCTCTCACAAAGAAAATATACAAATACAGCATGCTTTACAGGGTGGGGAACTACAGGTAGGCCCCTACTTTTTAGATGGCTATGCCAATGTTGACGGGGTACGCACGGCCTTTGAGTTTAGCGGGTGTTTTTTCTGGGGCTGTGTCACCTGCTATTGTGAAAAAGCACAAAATCCTATGACTGGGACAACTCTTGGGTTTCTTTATTACAAGACGCAGCGCAAGACCAACTATCTGAAAAGACTTGGTTTCGTAGTGAGGACTCTCTGGGAGCACAAGTGGGAGGTGATAAAAGAAACAGACAGGGAGATTGCAGATTTTTTAAACTGAGCCCAGTTGCCCCAGCCTCTCATGCCTAGGGATGCTCTTTTTGTGGGGAAGGACAAATGCTATCTGCCTGTATTACAAACCTAACCCTGGAGAAGAAATCCACTATTATGATTTTACCAGCCTGTACCCTTTCGTAAACAAAACCAAAGAATACCCTATCGGACACCCCGATGTAGTCTGAGACAAATTTGGACCCCTTGCAAATTATTTTGGAATTGCAAAAGTTAAAGTGTACCCCCCGCTAGGCCTCTTTTTCCCATTGTTACCTGTCAAGTGGGTGACAAGCTTATGTTCCCGCTATGCCGAACCTGTGCGCACTGGGAGACATGCACGACTGCACACATTTATGTTTTTGGAGCCTAACACAGTAGCTCTTCTCCCTCCAGACAACCATCACAGGCAGAAAAAGAGATATTCGACTGATGAGAAGAGGGCTATCCTGGGGACTTGGTGCATGGTGGAATTGAACGCGGCCATAGCGAAGGGGTACGCAGTGGCTAAAATCTATAAAATCTGTCATTTTAATGAAAAATCTGATGAACTCTTTTCAGAGTACATAAAATTACACCTCCGCCAGAAACAAGAGGCTTCAGGGTATCCCAGCTGGTGCACAGATGAAGAAAAACAAAATAAGTATGTTAACGATTTCTACCAGAAAGAAGGCGTGCGTTTATGCCAACACAAGATCAGGTTAAACCCCGCTAAACGCCAAATTGCTAAACTGTTTTTAAATTCTCTGTGGGGTAAATTCGGCCAAAGAACCACCTACCCAATACCAGAATCATGAGAGACCCTGACGAACTCTTTCAGTACCTGTTTTCCCCCAACTATGAGGTTTCATCCTGCGAGTTTATCGACGATGAAACAGTGTGCGTGTCTTGGAAGCACACAGAAGACCAGTACTCTGTCTCTGGCAACACCAATGATTTCATAGCCTGTTTTACCACCGCTTACGCCCGCTGTGACAAAGCTCTGTCCTTGCCTCCGTGGGTCCCGCGTTTCCTGGCAGATTTCGCTAGCCTCAGAGGCTCACTGTGACCCTCCATGTAACCCTTCTTTCTCTAGAGACAAGGGTCACTGTCTACTGAGCCATTTTCATCATAAGCCAGCAAGGGAGGTGAGAAGAAGTTATCCTTCCTTGAACAGTCTCTGTTGTCTCCCCGTCTCAGTGATTAATCAGGGGGCAAAGATAGGGGGAGGAGCCCAGGCCCACCCTCTACTCCAGGCTCCAGCCCAGGGACCCTAATAGTATCAGCTATGGTAGCTGACCTTTTAGAAACATGACATGTACAATTCCCTGGGCTACTTCCCCCACAGCAGCCCTCACTTCCTCAAGCTCCACTTCACCCTTACCTCAGGGCCTCCTTCCTTGTGCCTGATATGGTGTGTACTACTCAGCCTCTCCAATAGCGCAACTTCCTTCCACAGTTCCTGACCTGCCCACCCACCTGACTGACTAGGAGGCTTTTAACTAGTTTCAGCCAGCCCCAGGTGTCCCAATCAACCTAGCATTCTCTCTGCCTTCTGGAAAGTTCTTAATTGGCCCCAGGTGTCTTAATTGACCTGGAGCAGCTTCCATTTCACTTAACCTGGTACCAGGGATTTGTTTAGCCTAGAGCTAATATATCTATCTCCCACTACTTTTCTATAGCCATCTGGCCTTGCCCCATTACATATCCCCCACCCTCCCGCTCAACACCATAGAGTTGGGCAACTTGGGACGCCAGGCAGTATGCTCGTGACAGACCATCAGCATTGCCATGGTGGCATCCAGCCCTGTGCCATATGCAGAACTGGAATAGCCCATCCGGGGTGGAGAATGCTGTCTTTTCTTTAGCTTCTTTGGTCAGAGGAATCTGCCAGTACCCTTTTGTCAGATCCAGTGTAGTCAAGAATCGGGTACTACCCAGTCGGTCAACCAGTTCGTCGATGCGTGGTATGGGGTATGCATCAAACTGGGATATTTCATGCAGTCGGTGAAAGTCATTACAGAATCTCATGGTACCGTCAGGTTTAGGCACTAGAACAATTGCACTGGACCACTGACTGTAAGATTCTTCAATAACCCCTAATTCTAACATTTTCTTTGCTTCGGCCTTTATTTCTTCTCTTTTGGCTGCTGGGATTCGGTAGGGTCTCAATGTTACCTTGGCTCCAGGGATCGTGCGGATATGGTGATAGGTCTCAGTCGTCCGCCCTGGTTTTGTAGAGAACACATCTCTGTTGCGATTAATCATGTCGGCTGCCTCGATCTTTTGGATCGATGTCAAGTCGGACGATATCCTCACTTGCTCATGTAAGTTATTCTCCTGGGGAAGGGCCCCCTGCATAACTAAGCATGCCTCTCGATCGTGCCAAGGTTTTAGAAGATTGATGTGGTAAATTTGCTCCGATTTCAGGCGGCCTGGCTGCCGCACCTTATAGTTCACCTCTCCCACAGCTTTGATTATTTCATAGGGTCCCTGCCACTGGGCCAACAGTTTACTTTCTGCTGTGGGCACCAGTACCATCACCCGATCCCCTGGTTGGAACCGTCAAAGCTTCGCTTGGTGGTTATAATGGGTTTGTTGGGTCTCCTGTGCTCTCTCCAAGTGCTCCCGTACAATGGGCGTAACTCGGGCTATCCGATTTCTCATCTGCAGTACATGTTCAACTATGTTCCTTCCGGGATTTGGCTCCTCTTCCCAGGCTTCTCTGGCTATATCCAATATGCCCTGAGGGTGGCACCCATATAGTAGTTCGAATGCAGAGAAACCCATGGAAGCTTGTGGAACCTCCCAGATGGCGAACATGAGGTAAGGCAATAGGGTATCCCAATCTTTCCCATCCCGGCTTGCCACTTTCCTGATCATGGCCTTGAGGGTCCTATTGAACCTTTCCACAAGGTCATCTGTTTGCGTGTGGTATACAGAGGTCCGTAGGGCTTGTACATGGAGCAATGAACAGAGATCTTTCATCAACTTGGACATGAAAGGTGTCCCTTGATCAGTCAATATCTCCTTGGGTAGCCCAACCTGGGCAAAGATCTGTACTAGCTCCTTAGCTATTGTCTTGGAAGCTGTGTTGCGTAGGGGAACAGCTTCCGGGTACCGGGTTGCATAGTCCAGTACAACAAGCACATGTTGGTGGCCCCGAGCTGTCTTCTCTAGGGGCCCTACCAGATCCACGGCTATCCGTTCGAAAGGAACCTCTATTATTGGAAGAGCTATCAAAGGAGCCCACAAGTGCGGGGGAGGGCTATGTAACTGACACTCCGGACAAGAGGTGCAGTATCGCCGGACATCTTCATGTACTCCTGGCCAGAAGAACCTCCGCAGGATCTGTGCCTGGGTTTTCTCTACCCCTAGGTGTCCTCCAAACAGGTGACTGTGGGTGAGACTCAATATGGCTTTTTGATGTTTTCATGGCACCAGAAGTTGTTGTATCTCTTGCTCCTGCATTTGCACCACGCGGTACAGGAGATCTTTCTTCGCTATAAAGTAAGGTCCGGGACCCTGGACCTTCCCATCCATGGTATCCCATCGATCTCGGCCACCTCTTTCTTGGCATTATCATATCTGGGGTCCTCCACCTGGTCCCGTCCAAAAGTCTCTCTCCCAGGACTAACCTGCCCAAGCTCCCAGGGGCCAGCTTCTGCTTCTTCCAGCGGCTCGCTGCCATCAGGGCTGGGGGCAGCTTCTGGCTCACCTTCTGTGGTGGAAGTTTCTCTGTTGGCTGCTCGCGTCCATCTGCCTACTAGGGAGGTCTTCTGGCCCTGGGTCAGGACCCGGGTTCCCAAGGCCTTCACGGCCTTCCTCTCTTTATTTGTCTTCTGGGTCTTTCGGGGGGCTGAGAACAGATCCTGAGAAATCTCAGCGAACATCGGGGGTTGACATTCCCCCGGTGACGAGTCGCTGTCCTCAAGGTCCCCACCTCCCTCCAGCCTCTCCAGGGGCAGTAAATTATCAAACCCTGGATAGTTCCTCCCAATGACTACAGGATATGGAAGTTTAGGAACTACGCCCACGGTCACCTCAATGGGGTTTCCCTGAACCTCTATCTCCACTGGGATAGTGGGGTAATGGCTCGCAGCCCCATGCACACACGTCACTGCTACGCGTTTGGCTTGTAGCAGCTGACTACTTTTTACCAGCTTACCCGATATGAGGGTGATAGCACTCCCAGAGTCCACAAGCGCTGTAGTCTCTGCTCCATTTATCCTCATTGGCCTGGTGTAATTATGTGGGGCTAATGCGACCCCCACGAGGTGGATAAGGGAGCATGGGTCCTCCCAATCCCCCAAGTTATACTGGATAGGCTCCTTGGTGCTGGGACACTGTGCTGCTATGTGTCCCCACTCCCCACATGCATAACATCTATAACTCCTTTTAATCACTCCCCTAACCCGGGGGGTTAGGGGGTTTAGTCTCAGGGTTCCCCCCCCACCCCGCCATCAGGCCAATCCCTTCCTTCTGGGGTTCCCGCTGGTTTTCGGCCCCCCCTTCTTCCATCTAGGACTCCCCAGGGGTTTGGCTGCCCAACCTTCCAGGGTCGGGGTCGGGTGCTTGCTTCGAAAGGGGCCTTCCTTGGGTAGTCGGGTCAGTTCCCTGGCTGTCATCCATCTTTCTACCAGTGTGATCATCTCGTCGTACGTGGACAGATTGTTCTGGCCTACCCATTTGTGGAGATCCGGCGGCAGTCCCCACATGTAATGATTGATGACCAGGGTCTCCAAAATCTCCTCTGGCCTGCACACCTCAGGCTGTAACCACTTCCGTGCGAGGTGTATGAGGTCAAATAGCTGGGACCTCGGGGGTTTGTCCTCCTGGTATTTCCACTCATGGAACCTCTGGGCCCTTTCCGCTGCCGTTACCCCTGATCGTGCTAGGATCTCTGCCTTCAGATGAGTATAGTCAGTGGCATCCGTGGCAGGCAAGTCAAAGTAGGCCACCTGGGCCTCTCCACATAAAAAAGGGGCGAGAATGCTGGCCCACTGCTCCTGGGGCCACGCCTCACGCTGAGCAGTCCTTTTGAATGAGAGGAGATATGCCTCTACATCATCTCCTGACGTCATCTTTGGCAGACAACCAGTGGCCCTCAGGGTTCGCGTCCTGTCGGACCCCCAGACCTGGGTGGTGAGGATCTTCAGCTGGTCCACCACCTCTCTCAAGAGGGCACGATCTTGGGTCGCCTGGCTCATCAATAATTGATTGGTTTCCTGCTGTAGCCGCATAGACTCCTGTTGTGCCATTGCCTGAACCCAGGTGGCCTCCTGCTGGGCTGCCATGGCTTGTACCAGAGCTCTTACCACCTCCTCCACTGTGGTACAAAGCAAACAAACAAAAACCAAAAAAAAAAAAATCCAAAACCCCAGTGCACTTTTTTTTTTAAACCTCTTTCTTCCGCCATGCTGTGAACGAAGTCCCATTCCTGACACCAGTTGTGACAAAGCTCTGTCCTTGCCTCCATGGGTCCCGCATTTCCTGGCAGATTTCGCTAGCCTCAGAGGCTCACTGTGACCCTCCATGTAACCCTTCTTTCTCTAGAGACAAGGGTCACTGTCTACTGAGCCATTTTCATCATAAGCCAGCAAGGGAGGTGAGGAGAAGTTATCCTTCCTTGAACAGTCTCTATTGTCTCCCCATCTCAGTGATTAATCAGGGGGCAAAGGTGCGGGGGGAGCCCAGGCCCACCCTCTACTCCAGGCTCAACAGCCCAGGGACCCTAATAGTATCAGCTATGGTAGCTGACCTTTTAGAAACATGACATGTACAATTCCCTGGGCTACTTCCCCCACAGCAGCCCTCACTTCCTCAAGCTCCACTTCACCCTTACCTCAGGGCCTCCTTCCTTGTGCCTGATATAGTGTGTACTACTCAGCCTCTCCAATAGTGCAACTTCCTTCCACAGCTCCTGACCTGCCCACCCACCTGACTGACTGGGAGGCTTTTAACTAGTTTCAGCCAGCCCCTGATTGACTTCAGGGGTCCCAATCAACCTAGCATTCTCTCTGCCTTCTGGAAAGTTCTTAATTGGCCCCAGGTGTCTTAATTGACCTGGAGCAGCTTCCATTTCACTTAACCTGGTACCAGGGATTTGTTTAGCCTGGAGCTAATATATTTATCTCCCACTACTTTTCTATAGTCATCTGGCCTTGCCCCATCACACCGCTTAGAACTATACAGCCTCCTATACAGGTTGTAAGAGTGGTGCCTGTACCACGACACTGACTCTGTGATAATTGTGAAAAGGGAGGGTGACTGGAATCCCCCTCTGGGGGATTATTTAGGGGACTGCATGAGCAAGATCCCGCCAGATCAACACATCACCGAGTTTGTGTCGGCAGGCCCAAAAACATACGGGTATAAGCTGTCGGGAGGAAAGGCCTGTATGAAAGTCAAAGGTATTACCCTGAACGTAGCAAACTGTGAAAAGATCAACTTTGACAGTTTGAAAGATCTAGTCCTGGACTATTGCACGGGCCTGCGAGAAAACCCCTCAAAAAAGATAGAGGTGCAGCAGCCCTCTATCGTAAGAAACAAAAATCAGTGGCAAATAGAGACAAATCCCCTTAAAAAAACACAGAAAGTTGTTTACAACAAGAGGGTCCTAGGAGAAGGGTTTAAAACCCTGCCCTACGGCTTTTGAAAAATGGATACGAAGTGGAAACATCCCTTTTCTGAAATTCTCGCGGGGCCTAGCAACTGCGGGAAAAGTTACTTTATAAAAAATGTATTGGATAATGCCAAACAAACATTGTCTGTTATGCCTGAGAATATTGTGTGGTGTTACAGTTGTTGGCAACTTCTGAATAAAGAACTGCTCTGTAAATATCCCTTTATCAATTTTGTGGAGGGGCTGCTTGATGCTTTGGATGATGACAGTTTGTTTCCTACCAATAAAATAAATGATTATCATAGATGATCTGATGAACTCTGCTTGTGAAAGCGATGAAATTGAGAAAGCCTTTACCAAGTATGTGCATCACAGGAACCTGAGCATTATGTATATAGTTCAGAACATATTTTGTCAGGGGTAAAAAGAGTCGCACGATTTACCTAAACACAAAGTACATGGTTCTGTTCAAAAACCCCAGGGATAAATTACAAATTGCTACACTCACTCAGCAAATGTACCCCAGGAAAGCTCAGTTCTTTCTAGAAGCTTTTGAGGATGCTACCAAAAGGCCTTATGGCTACCTGGTGGTGGATTTAAATGCTTCCACACCAGAAGCTTATAGACTAAGAACTGGTCTTTTCCCTCCAGACTGGCCGGCGGTTTATACTTTAAAAAGAACAACAGCCAGGTATAAAAAGAGATGAATTATTGGCAGGCCCCTTTTTAACAGCCGGGGCTGCTGACTGAAAACATGTATAGCTGCGTGAAGAGAAACCTGGTCCTTTTAAAATTACTTAGCAAATCGTCCCCGCAACAAAGGAGGGCTATACTGTGCTCGGCCTCTGACGATCTAGTCGCGGCCACCTCAGAAATAGCACTCAATACCTTAAAAGGAAATGTACCTTTAACACAGAATCAAGTGCGTCTGCTGAAAAAGAAACGCACGCTTATAAAAACTTTGTGTAATAAAAGGGTTTCACTTAAAAGAAAGAAGCATCTGGTGAAACAGTTTGGGGGGTTTATCGGACCTCTGTTAAGTTTTGCTATTCCTCTGATAACGGAGCTTTTAACTAATCGATAATGGAGTATGCAGAAAAAATGTACCTGGTGCCCAGCCGCCAGTAGGAGCAATTAAGGGCTCCCCCTCCGGCAGAGGAAAATATCAGAATGACCACAACTCACTTACTGGATGCTGAAATGAAGTCTGTTCTTCAAAGAACTGACTTAGCCGAATACGAAAAGGCAAAACTTTACAGCACCGTGCCTCAAAGGTAGCTAACGTACGTGAAGCACAGCGATGTGGATAAAGGAAAAAATAGGTCTGTTTCTACCGGAACAGGAAGAGAGAGAGACTGCCAAACCCTCAGAAACACCAAAGACCTCAGACTCTGTTGCTCAGGAGGTGTTGGATAACGTGAATAAGCATTTTAAGAAAAATGCATTAGTATTGCTAAATAAGCTGGGCCAGGATAAAAATCTCTCTTCATGGAACGATAAAGGGTCTTTTGTGTACAAAGGCTCTTTGGTTAATGGTTCTAACATACTCGACTTAGTCAGGGCCATCACCCAGACACGCTCTGTTCTTAGCAGACGTGTGCCTAAAGGATGGGATGTGTTTATGAATGCCATGGCGAAACTGAACATACCATCTTCCGTCATGGGCAACATGGCCAACAGAGATTTTTTGGAATGCCTCAAGGCCTCAACTGCCGACCCGGGGTGGCTCAAGAAACCGTGACCCCTTTTTTGCCATCTAAAAAAAGAAAATTGGCTAAAAGAGCTGAATGGCTCAGTGTGTGATCCTTTTCACGTTCTAAATTTTTTTTTAAACTAGTAATGTTTTGCTTTAAATAAAACATTTCTATATTTTTTTCTGAATTGGTCATTGTGTTTTGTTTGTTTTTCAAAACCCGCCAAACATCAATTGTCTTTAAACCCCTCACCTGGGGTGCTTTATTGGGTAACATGACTATGAAAATCGTTGCAAGATACACATGTCTGGGCTTGTTGAAACATGTTTTGAGCAAGGCTAGGCATGCCCAAGAATTTAAATTTATTTTTTACAAAATTCATCACCATCCGGTCGTTTTGCACTAAGTCATTAGAATACACTTTTAAAATCCAGTCAAAAGATAAACCCTTGCTACGATGATGAACAAGGTCAGCTCCTCACGAACAAGGTCAGCTCCCAGACTACTGCACTGGGCAGCACAGCATGGGAAGGAGGTGACCAGCCCTCTGTGAAGAAAGTAGTAGTTCGGGACTATTTAGAAAAGCTGGCCATGCACAAGTCCATGGGGCCGGATGCGTTGCATCTGAGAGTGCTAAAGGAGTTGGCGGATGTGATTGCGGAGCCATTGGCCATTATCTTTGAAAACTCACGGTGATCAGGGAAAGTCCCAGAAGACTGGAAAAAGGCTAATGTAGTGCTAATCTTTAAAAAAGGGAAGAAGGAGGATCCTGGGAACTACAGGCCAGTCAGCCTCACCTCAGTCCCTGGAAAAATCATGGAGCAGGTCCTCAATGAATCAATTCTGAAGCACTTAGACAAGAGGAAAGTGATCAGGAACAGTCAGCATGGATTCACCAAGGGCAAGTCATGCCTGACTAATCTAATTGCCTTCTGTGATGAGATAACTGGTTCTATGGATGAAGGGAAAGCAGTGGACATGTTATTCCTTGACTTCAGCAAAGCTTTGACACAGTCTCCCACAGTATTCTTGTCAGCAAGTTAAAGAAGTATGGGCTGGATGGATGCACTACAAGGTGGGTAGAAAGTTGGCTAGATTATCGGGCTCAACGGGTAGTGATCAATGGCTCCATGTCTAGTTGGCAGCCGATATCTAGCGGAGTGCACCAAGGGTCGGTCCTGGGGCCGGTTTTGTTCAATATCTTCATAAATGATCTGGAGGATGGTGTGGATTGCACCCTCAGCAAGTTTGCGGATGACACTAAACTGGGAGGAGTGGTAGATACGCTGGAGGGTAGGGATAGGATACAGAGGGACCTAGACAAATTGGAGGATTGGGCGAAAAGAAATCTGATGAGGAGAAGAGCAGAGTCCTGCATTTAGGACAGAAGAATCCAATGCACAGCTACAGACTAGGGACCGAATGGCTAGGCAGCAGTTCTGCAGAGAAGGACCTAGGGGTTACAGTGGATTAGAAGCTGGATATGAGTCAACAGTGTGCCCTTGTTGCCAAGAAGACCAATGGCATTTTGGGATGTATACGTAGGGCCATTGCCAGCAGATCGAGGGACGTGACTGTTTCCCTCTATTCAACATTGGTGAGGCCTCATCTGGAGTACTGTGTCAAGTTTGGGGCCCCACACTTCAAGAAGGATGTGGAAAAATTGGAGAGAGTCCAGCAAAGGGCAACAAAAATGATTAGGTCTGGAACACATGACTTACGAGGAGAGGCTGAGGGAACTGGGATTGTTTAGTCTGCGGAAGGGAAGAATGAGGGGGGATTTGATAGCTGCTTTCAACTACCTGAAAGGTGGATCCAAAGAGGATGGATCTAGACTATTCTCAGTGATAGCAGATGACAGGACAAGGAGTAATGGTCTCAAGTTGCAGTGGGGGAGATTTAGGTTGGCTATTAGGAAAAACTTTTTCACTAGGAGGGTGGTGAAACACTGGAATGCGTTACCTAGGGAGGTGGTGGAATCCCCTTCCTTAGAAATTTTTAAGGTCAGGCTTGACAAAGCCCTGTCTGGGATGATTTAGTTGGGGATTGGTCCTGCTCTGGGCAGGGGGTTGGACTAGATGTCCCTTCCAACTCTGATATTCTATGATTCTATGTAAGAAAAACAAGCAGTGATAGCCGCAGGTGACAGAGCAGGGGTCTTGTAATTGTCTGTTGTGAAACACAATGTCTGTGGCATTTTTGTTTTAAAATTTCATAATGCTTTTAGGAAACAACACACTGTTTGGGGGGGTGCCCATATGAGTCAAAAAACTCTCCATGGTTACGCTCCACCAGATACAAGGTGAGCCAGTGTTCACCTTGTGTGGATGCGTGTTGACCACCAAACCTAGGGGTCTCTGAGACAGCTTGCCACCAGGAAGCCAATCGCAAGGAAACACATCTAAAAAATTCTTTTTCATGTAAGGGTCTATTGATAAGACACGTGAGAGCTGCATGGTGTCCATGTTCACATGTAGTCAAACAGAACGTTTCTCCTCTGATTTATCTCTATGATGTTGTCAAAAACCCCATACACGATCATATTGATGGTAACGGTTAAAGCCTTCCCAAAACGTATTTCTGCTCTTAGGTTCCCAGTTTTAATCAGGGAATAGTGATCGGCACATTCCTGGTGGGGAGACAGGTCAAAGCAAACAAGGCGTAACCCTGTGCAAACTCCTCACCGTCGATTAACAGAGAACAATCTTTCATGTGTTTACCAGCTGTCTGTACCAGATTCATGTATTCTCTCACACAGCGTCCTGCCTCGAAGTCTGGTTGCAGAGGCTTGGTTGGTATCTGGTAACCATCCACATACAAGGCCACAAAATTAATATCGTAATGCTTAAAATGAACGGGATTTTTAGTGTAACTTCTGCTAAAGGCATCATTATCCACAAACCCTAGGACAAGCATTTTGGGTAACTGTCCCAAAAACAGGTTCTCCTGGTTACTGACCCCGCTGCCCGCAGGGATGCTAAACACTTTCATTCCCACACAGTCCACGGGGTATTTAGCATTAGTGGTAAGCAGGGCCTCAGCGTGCCCCAGATGAACGCTCGGGGCCACCCGTACTTTCTTCACAAAAAGGGATGCTGATAGAATGCGCAGTTTAAAGCCTTCAGCTGCACTGCACATTAAACAGAAAACATCTTTACTGCGCATCAGTTTAATTTTCACATCCACTCCGTTCAACAATAGTTTTTCTTGAAAAAACAGGTCGCTGTGTAGATGACTCGTCAGCCTTGCACACCTCACAAACCCTAGATTCCCGCCATCCAACTCCATTTCTTCCTGTTTTCCAGCAGTGTCTTTGTAAAAGAGGCCGGCAGAAAATTGTGTGGCGAGGGTGTCGTCGCTGTAATTGAGCACCGATTCTATAAAGGCCCTGTAAAAGTAACAGTTGTTGCTTTGGCTTACAAGGCGGTCTCCCAGCGTGACATCCAGCTGACTAAAAATAGAGGCCACGGGGTAATTCACCAGGCCCACCTCGGCATCCGCGGCGAGTTCAGTTCCGTCTCCTTTTACAATCTTGCAACACAGGTACAACAGCGTGTTGTTTAAATCCATATAATCTATGCCGTTCCCTGCAATAAAAAAGTCAATGGGGGCAGACTCCGTAACGGCCGATAGAGGTGGCACCTCGATGTAGATGCTTTTCTCAATGCTGGTCTGCACAGGGGCTATTTGGAACAAGTCTAGTTCGGATTTGATGCACTCTTCAGGCCTGCAGTGAACGAAAGCCACGTTGATTAAAATATATCTCTTTTACCAGGTGGAGAGCGTCTCCTCTTTCGTCCAGGCTTCCTCTTGGACTTTCGCTTATGGCCGGCCCTGCGCGTCAAAGCCCTTCTTTTAAAGGGCTTCGGGGGACCAGTGCATTGCGGGTATGACACATTTCTCTTTCTCTTCCTCCTTTTAACGTACATCAGCCCCGATCCTTCCTGTGAAGCTGTATTCCCCACCTTCTCCAGAACAGCGCAGGAGACATGGCCTACCATGTCTTTAGCTATGTTTTGAGTGGCAGTTTTTACATGGGGTTTAATAATCTCTATCCCCCTCCTCAAAAGTGGTATGGCTTTTCAAAAGAAGCTATGGAATATTCCACCCACGCCCACCCCGTCCATCATGGGGGCCCCATGATATCAAAGAAGGGCATATCTCCCTGGGCTTTGTAATAGTTCCTGTAGATGGTGGGGTCGCCATAATTTTTTAGGATCGCCATAATAATGTTTTGCTTTTTAGAAACCTCACTGTCTCCGAGGACGCAGGTGTAGCTTGATGATCACCTTGCCAAAGCGAAATGAGACGCTTCTGTTCTGATCTGTCTTTATTTCAATGGTAACGGTGTCGATGTGGTGTTTACTAATAGGGACGTAATGAGGTTTATCGTAGGTAATGGTGACAAACTCATTGTTTCTTCCTCAGACAGGGACAGAGTAACGGGGGAACAGAGAAGTCCCCCACAAACTGATGTTCTACGATATCCGTGTACGGATACAATGAATTAAAAGCCCCTGTAATGTCTGCCAAGAAGGGGAATTTTTGGATGCTGCGTTTGGGACCCAAGCCCAGAATGTTAGCTAGCTCCCTGCTGGTAGAAAACATATAAGTAAAATCGGTGGATTTAAATCTAATTTTTCTACCCACAGGGTCATAGTTCATGACCATCTCAGGCAGTCCGGGATGATCCAGTAGTTTGGGTATGGATGAGTAATAACCTTGTCGTAGAATGAAACTCCACGCCATATCTCCAAAGGTGATTTCAAAAGGGGTGTCTTCGTTGATAGTGTTCCAGCTGTGCGGGTATTGTATTTCCACTAACCCCACCTCCCAGGCACCCGGGAGATCCAAGGGCTTAATTAGCCGTATTGGAAAGTTCGAACTGGTGTTTTGGGAAAAAATGGCAGAGCTGGCGTTGCTGGGCAAAGTAATGTAAAACCCGTCATCGCTCATTTTTTCTCTCTCTCGCTCACTCTGACTTTGCAGGAGGAATAACTTTTTTTTGTTTGTTTTGGGGTTTTTTTAGTTGTTTTTTTTTTGTTGTTGTTCGTGTCTAAATATCACAGAGTTGAGAAGCTTCCACCCAGCTGTTAAACTTATCAGGCCACCCCAAACATTTCACCAGTAGGTTTTTTTTTTTCTCCCTTTTCCTTTCTCCGCTAGAACTTTTTCAATCCTGTCTCGTTTGGAGTTTACTTTTTGTAATTCTTTAGAGTAAAAAGATCCAGTAACTGTCTCACCCTCATAATCTTTTAATCGGTATACAGGTCTCTGGCCCTGGTTAAGGCTTCATCCACTATGAATACCTCATCGTAAACATCTGTTCATAACCTTTTTCAAAAGTCCTTTGGTTTTAGATAGTCTCATGTGGTCGCCTTTTCTAAAAGGGGCAACAACCGGTTTTATTTTAAAACCATCTCCATAAATCATTTTCCATACCTTCAGAGACTCTGAAAGGTTAACATCAGCGAGTCTGGTATGCATAGTTCTGTGAAAGCTCTGGTTGTAACTCTTTATAGTCAGGTAACACATCAATGTAGCGATAGGTGTTATGGGCTGTAAAATATCTCCACATCATAGTTTTTAAAGTTCTGTTAAATCTCTCCACAACTCCTGCTTTGACTTCATTATTAGTAACAAAATGGTGAACGCCAAGCCGCTTTAACTATCTGCTTAAAGGTTTGTTTAAAAATTCTTTTCCCCGAATCGGTTTGTAATTTTTGGGGCACGCGCCCTTTGCTAAAAATAGCTTTAAAGGCCTTGGATACCTCACCACTCGTCTTGTCTCTTAGGCCTAAGGCCCAGGCATATTTGGATAGAATGTCTATCACGGTTAACATGTACTTAAAACAGCTGTTGTGTTTGGAGAACTGGTGCATATCCACCAAATCTGCCTGCCATTGTACATCCACATCAGAAACAATGGTCTTGTTTCTTTTAAAACATATTCGAGCCAGTTTGTGTAAAGTGTAAGCATCCTGTTCTGAAAGCCAAGCTGTTACCTGTCTTCTATTTAAAGTTTTACTATGCTTTTTGGCCACTTGAAAAAGAGGGTTCACCCCACCGAAGCTCCCCACTTCCCCGGGGGTGTAATATATTTTCTTTAACAGAGCCGTCTGTGGAGACATGACTGTTATTGGTACTGTCCTTTACTAACACAAGTATGGAGAGGGACACATTCATATTAACACATTAAATAAGTTTTATTAATCTCCTGGTTTAACACAACCTTTTACAGCCGCCTGTAAAAATGGACCCCATGACTCCTAACATGAAGGAGTCTGCTGGTTCATTCTTCCATTTTGTCCTTTTCCTCTTGAGAGCTGTGTCTCAGACATGATGAAAAACAGCTGATGCACTATACATTTACTCCCACAGGGCTACCGATGTGTAAGTTCTCAAAGGCCTCTGGAACGGCATCGTCGAGCTGTTGAGAGATTTTTAGAAAAGAAACAGTGTAAGCACCCCACTGCTTGTTTTTTGATTTACACAATCCCGGGTCAGTTCCTCACCCCATTACACGCCCCCCATACCGGACCATCACTTCTTAAACATTTATTTACCTGAGCCACATCTTTTCTGTTCACCTTGTCCACTGGTAACTCCCCCAAGCCATGATCACCTTCCACCTCTAGGGGGGTGGACAACAAGAGGCCATTACGCTCATCAGGGTGCCTCACGAGGGTTTGGGTTTCGTGGTCGGTTCCTGCCGTATCCATCAACGTTTGAGTCAAAGGTCCTCCTCAGAACTCTCGCTGATGTAGCACTTTCTCCACAGAAGTCCAAAGGTGCTCGGGGCTAAAACAAAGTCCGAAGTTCTCACGGGGGCGGTGAAGGAGTCCATGTTTCCATGATTTCTAAAACATGCGTTCTTGGTAAAAGATAGCCTCTTATGCCCGGCACTGGGACTTATGGGGTGATGGTACTGCGCTCTGAATGGCAGAGGGGTCACACGACCCTCTTCTGGGTGGTTCACCCCATCCCAGAACCTGCCCTATTTTCGTCAAATCTGCTCTCGGGGCAGTCCTATGCGGCCGAAACGCCTCTTGATTGGTAGAGGGATGTGGGAGGAGTTCTTAGAGGGGTCACATGAATCATTTCGGGACAGGTCACCCTGCCCCAGAACTCCCCCAATTGGTCAAATCTCCACTCGGGGCAGTCCTGTCGGGACAAAACCCCTCCTGATTGGTAGAGGGAGAAGTTGTCAAAGGGGTCACACGACACACCTTGCTTCCGGTCATGTGCCCGCCTTGACCCCGGAAGTAATACCCCCATGGGGCGGGACTTCCGGTGACAGGTGGGCAGGGTTTAAGGGGTCAAGGGCAGGGCTAGGGTTTGATTGACGGTGCAGCTGTCCTGCATATTAAAGTGGTTCATATTGATTTAGCACTGCTTAAACACACAAGGGACAATCTCCGGATAACAGTGATAAGCCTCCAAAGCCTCCAAAATCTTTGATGACTTCAATTAAAAGCAGGGGTCGGCAACCTTCAGCATGCAGCCCATCAGGGTAATCTGTTGGCAGGCCGTGAGATATTTTGTTTACGTTGACCGTCCGCAGGCGCGGCCCCCCCACAGCTCCCACTGCCTGGGAACGGCAAACCGCGGCCATTGGGAGTTGCGGGGGGCCGTGCCTGCGGACGGTCAATGTAAACAAAAAGTCTCGTGGCCCGCCAGCAGATTACCCTGATGAGCCACGTGCCGAAGGTTGCCAACCACTGATTAAAAGGGTACTCTCAATAGAAATATAGAACTATGACAGACAGACAGACATCCTGAGAAAGTATAGGCCCCATTATCCTCTGTGCAGGACTAATATGCATAAGAGAGTTTCCTGGGAATTCCTCCTTTGGGTGGTAGATTCCCCCAACATATTACCCATACAAGAAGATGGGGGTTCCACTCCTTTTAGTCACAGATAACCAGAGATCCACACAAAAGACAAGGGGCCTCTCAAAAAATATACATTGCCTTTTGCCTCCATCTGCTTTCGGGCACTATCTGCTCTCTTTTATGATCATGGATGCCCTTTACCACTCTCTGAAGGGCAGAAGGTAGGGAGTTTCCACAGCACAGAGGGGAAACATCCTATACTAATACTGCCTCAGACTAGTTGTGCTGGGTTTTTTTGATCCAGTTGCTTGCCACTTTTTTTTTTTTTGAGGGGGTGTGTCATAAATATAAAGGGAAGGGTAAACCCCTTTGAAATCCCTCCTGGCCAGGGGAAAGCTCCTCTCACCTGTAAAGGGTTAAGAAGCTAAAGGTAACCTCGCTGGCACCTGACCAAAATGACCAATGAGGAGACAAGATACTTTCAAAAGCTGGGAGGAGGGAGAGAAACAAAGGGTCTGTGTCTGTCTGTATGCTGGTCTTTGCCAGGGATAGACCAGGAATGGAGTCTTAGAACTTTTAGTAAGTAATCTAGCTAGGTATGTGTTAGATTATGATTTCTTTAAATGGCTGAGAAAAGAATTGTGCTGAATAGAATAACTATTTCTGTCTGTGTATCTTTTTTGTAACTTAAGGTTTTGCCTAGAGGGGTTCTCTATGTTTTTGAATCTAATTACCCTGTAAGATATCTACCATCCTGATTTTACAGGGGGGATTTCTTTATTTCTATTTACTTCTATTTTTATTAAAAGTCTTCTTGTAAGAAAACTGAATGCTTTTTCATTGTTCTCAGATCCAAGGGTTTGGGTCTGTGGTCACCTATGCAAATTGGTGAGGCTTTTTATCCAACATTTCCCAGGAAAGGGGGGGTGCAAGTGTTGGGAGGATTGTTCATTGTTCTTAAGATCCAAGGGTCTGGGTCTGTAGTCACCTAGGCAAATTGGTGAGGCTTTTTACCAAACCTTGTCCAGGAAGTGGGGTGCAAGGTTTTGGGAAGTATTTTGGGGGGAAGGACGCGTCCAAACAGCTCTTCCCCAGTAACCAGTATTAGTTTGGTGGTGGTAGCGGCCAGTCCAAGGACAACGGGGGGGAATATTTTGTACCTTGGGGAAGTTTTTGACCTAAGCTGGTAAAGATAAGCTTAGGAGGTTTTTCATGCAGGTCCCCACATCTGTACCCTAGAGTTCAGAGTGGGGGAGGAACCTTGACAGGGTGTGATCTAGAGGAGCCATACCTGCTCTCCCATACCAACTCAACTGAGCTGGAGCTCTGCAAGAGCCCCTGCACAGGAGCTACAATAAGAAGTTGTGGGAAAGAGGAAAGCATGGTGCAAAAACAGAACCCACCCCATCTAAGGGAGCAGTAGCCCATCCAAACATGGACACAGAGGAGCACAATATTCTGTCGATGCAAAGGAGCCATAACCCCGCTCTAACAAGGCAGCTGAGAATTGTCCTAATCATTGGGCTACTGTTAAGGGAGTGCCCAGAAGAAGAGGGCATAACAAGAGTGCTCCTATATTCTGGCAATCCCTTGACGTTGGAAGATGCCATTACTAGGTAGTGCAAGTTAAAACATCCCTGACACCTGGCTCAGGAGGCTGGGATGGGATGGGAACAGGGAGGAATATTCAAGTGGCATACCATTTGGTACCGTTAAAGTAGATTAGCCAGAGCTAAGGATTCAACCCTTAGCCTCTAGACACATCTATGGGTTTTTTTCCCCACTAGCAACTAGTATTTACATCCTCTCATGATTAGGCCTTTAACAAGGAAGAACAGTTACTTATTCTGCAATAACTGTGATTTTTCGAGATGCAGTGAGTGTGGATCCTGCTGTAGGTGCACATGCACCTGAACTTGAAATCTTTTGCACAGTAGTGTCTAGTGGGGCCGCTCGTGTGTCCTGTGCCTCCTCATGCTCATAGATGAATGCATAAAGGGCAGCATGGTCCCAGCCTCGCCTCAGTTCCCTTGCAACTCAAAGCCCATCATAGGGGAGGACTTCAAAAACAGGAGAAAGGAGGGCAGGTAGTCGGATCCATACTGAGTAAAACATTTTGAAGAACCATAATTATTGTACGTAAATAACTGTTCTTTCATTGAGTACGTGTCAGTGTGGATTCCACTGTAGGCGACCAACAAGCAGTATCCTCCTCAGGAGGTGGGCAGAAGTGTCAGCAACATCAGTCGAATAGAGATGGAAGTTCAGCTCTCCTGAACTTTGCATCTGATCTAGCAGCCAAGCCCAGTGCGTCATGTTTTGGGGTAGGGAAATGGGCACTCATGCCCCATCATTTCACTATGACTGCCTTTAGCCTCTCAGCTGCGTGGCCTAGAGGCCAGAGTTAATATGGCTGCCCTTAACCTCAGAGCTGCGCGGCCCAAAGACCGGAGTCAACGTGGCTGCCCTTTGCCACAGGGCTGTGTAACCTAGTGCCCAGTCAATATGGCTTGGATGGGGAGGGGGCCCTGGCCTGCAGTCTGGACAGAGCAATAATCAGTCTAGGAAGATCAGCTCTCTGGCAGGGTAGATGGCAAACTGTCTATTGTCCCAGCTCTAGTGGACAGCCGACAAATGCAGGCATCTTGGCCTCAGATGGGGGAACTGCCACCCAAGGCAGGGGGATGCGGGCCCATCTGACTTCACCACATCCAAGCCCACGGCCCTGATCGTGGTGAGTGGGTTCACCACTGAGTCAGTGGCAGGGTGTGACCGAAACACACTGACTCCTGTGGAGACAATGGCTAGTCTCCCCACCCCCGGCTACTTGCTATCATGATTCCTCTCATCCATGGTCTGAGTGTCAGTGTCTCTGGTCTCCACAGGGTGCACTGCTCCCAGCAACAGCAACTTCCCTGGGGCATCCACCAATGCTTGGGTGTCAGTCTGAGGCTCGGCACCTCTGGCTCCTGTGGTCCAGGATTCCTGCTGCTCCTTAGCTGGAGCTGATGAGATGCATCCTTCCTCCTCAGCTGTCAGCCCTGACTGAGCTGGGTTGCTCCCTTTTATACTGCAGCAGCAGTTGGAGCATGCCCAGCAGGGGTGAGGGGGTGTGGCTTCCACTGCCAAGAGTGCTGCCTTAACCCCTTCATCTCCAGGGTAGGGCCTGTATACCCTGTCACAAGCAGCTATAAAGATTTTGGATATTCTTATGTTATGGAAGCCTGTGGATGCCACTTGATCTCTGGTGGAAAGAGCTTTAATAGTTGGCAGGTGTCAAATATAAAGGGAAGGGTAACCACCTTTCTGTATACAGTGCTATAAAATCCCTCCTGGCCAGAGGCAAAACCCTTTCACCTGTAAAGGGTTAAGAAGCTAAGGTACCCTCGCTGGCAACTGACCCAAAATGACCAATGAGGGGACAAGATACTTTCAAAGCTGGAGGGGGAGGAACAAAGGATCTGTCTGTGTGATGCTTTTGCCAGGAACAGATCAGGAATGCGGCCTTACAACTCCTGTTAAGTTAGTAAGTAATGTAGCTAGAACATGTGTTAGATTTCCTTTTGTTTAATGGCTGGTAAAATAAGCTGTGCTGGATGGAATGTATATTCCTGTTTTTGTGTCTTTTTGTAACTTAAGGTTTTGCCTAGAGGGATTCTCTATGTTTTGAATCTGATTACCCTGTAAGGTATTTACCATCCTGATTTTACAGAGGTGATTCTTTTACCTTTTCTTTAATTAAAATTCTTCTTTTAAGAACCTGATTGACTTTTCATTGTTCTTAAGATTCAAGGGTTTGGGTCTCTGTTCACCTGTACCAATTGGTGAGGATTCTTATCAAGCCTTCCCCAGGAAAGGGGGTGTAGGGCTTGGGGGGATATTTTGGGGGAAGACGTCTCCAAGTGGTCTCTTTCCCTGTTCTTTGTTTGAAACGCTTGGTGGTGGCAGCATACGGTTCAAGGACAAGGCAAAGTTTGTACCTTGGGGAAGTTTTTAACCTAAGCTGGTAAGAATAAGCTTAGGGGGTCTTTCATGCAGGTCCCCACATCTGTACTCTAAAGTTCAGAGTGGGGAAGGAACCCTGACAGTAGGAAAGATGCATCTTCTAATCGTCGGGTTCTATGATTCTGTAGGTGACAGTACCGCTCTACTCAGCACTCGTTAGGTCTCAGCTGGAGTATTGTGTCCAATTTTGGTCACCGCTGTATAGAAAGGATGTAGAGAAACTGGAAAGGATCCAAAGGCAAGCGACAAAGCTGATCAGAAGAATAGAATGCAAGTCTTGTGAGCAAAGGCTGAAGGAACTGGGTATGTTTAGTTTGGGTAAGAGGAAATTAAGGGACGACATGATAGCAGTCTTCAAATACTTGAAACACTGCCATAAAAAGACAGAGAAAATATAGCAGATTTAAATTAAATCTCAGGTAAAACTTCTTAACTGGGCAATGGAACAAACTGCCTCGGGAGGTTGTGGAAGCTTCTTCACTGGAGGTTTTCAAAAGGAGGCTGGATAGCCATCTGTCTCAGATGGTTTAGACACAACAAATCCTACATCTTTGCAGGGGGTTAAATCAGATGACCCTTGCGGTCCCTTCTACCTTTGTGGTTCTATGGTTCTATCAGTCAGCTGGTAGCACACTGAGATATAATGCATTATCCACTTTGAAAGTACTTGAGAAGAAATGTCTTGACTTCTGGACTGGCCAGTTATAACCACAAATAGACATGGTGGCATTCTGAAGATTTCGTCCTATCAGTATAGTATCAAAGAGCCCTGGAATTGTCCAAGGTGCGGAGCTTCTTCTCCCATTACACAGAATGTGCTTTTGGGGAAAAAAAAGTACACACAAGTTGATACAAATGGAATTCCAAAACCATCTTGTGGAGGAGTTTTGTATGAAATCTCAAAACCACTTTCTCTCTGTGAAACAAAGTACATGGGGGTTCTACCATGAGCACTTGGAGGTTGCTGACCCTTCTTGTTGCACTGATGGTGACCAGGAATACCATTCTGAAGATAAGATGGTGGATGAAGCACTCTGAGATGGGCTCAAAGGCAGGCTCCATAAACCAAAGAAGAATAGCACTGAGATCCCATGCTGGAGCAGGGTCCTTGATCCGTTAGTAAATATGCATGAAGTCCTTAAAAGACCTTGGATACCATCAGATGAGATTGACAGCAACTGTATTAGTGGATATGCTAATACTGCCACCAGATGGACCTGATCAAACTGAAAGAAAATCCAGAATGCTTTAACTGAAGCAAGTGGTCCAGACTCCAGGCCAAATTGGGCCACCCACATAAAGAATCTAGTCCACTTAGAAGAGGATGTTCCTTGTAGACAATTTCCTGCTCCTGAGCCAGGATCTCCCAAACAAGTGAAGAGCAGTCCTTTTCCATGGCACTCAGTCAGCCAACATTCAGGATGTCAGTTGCAACATTTTAGAGGCTGGGAGAAATAGTTGGCCCTAATCCTGAGACAGTAGATCAGGTGTTCTGGTCATACAGACATCCATAGGTGGTCAGTCAGAATTGCCTTAACCAGTAGGGGGCTATGAAAATGAGTTTCACCTCGTCTCATCTTGCTTTGGCAATCATCCTAGGGAACAGTGGGAAAGCGTGAAGGAGAATTTGGTTCCACTGTAGAAGTCAGAGGTCTGGTGAAGATCCAAGGGTCATGCTTCCTCTGGAACAGAAGTTCAGTCACTTGGAATTGTACTAGGTAGTGAACAGGACAATCAGCAGATTGCCCCATTAGCAAAATACTAAGTCAACGATGGATTTCAGTAGTGACCACCTGTGACTGGTGATGGACTGTCTGTTTAGGAAGCCAGCCAGGCCATTGCTGTTTCCTGGAATGTGCAGGGCCACTGGAGTTACGCTGCCCCCTAAAATGATCGCTTCTTTGCACAGGGCAGAAGAGCATGCTCCTCTTTGCTTGTTTATTTGGTGGATAGTGGACATATTGTCTGTCAGTATCTGCACAAAGGTTTGCAGGACCAGGATTAATACCATGCATGCCAGTTTGATGAACTCTAAGATGTTTATATATAGTTTCCTATCTTTCAAGTGAAGGTCCCTTGAATTTGCAGGTGGTTCAAGTGGGCTACCCTGTATCAGATGCATCTGTGACAAATGTTCTCAATGGTGACAGGGTCATGAATGAATGACAATTCAGCATGAGTGTCAATTTCACTGAGTAGCTGCTGTGGATCAGAGAGCAAATTTCCTGTTGCAAACACTATCTTGCTGTGTTTCCAAAATGAAAAATGTCAAAACCCCTGGTTCATGAGAAATTTTTACAAAATTTGGTTTTAGTCCTATTTAGACTGAAATCAAATTTCAAAATGTCAAAATTTCCTGTAAAGCAGAAATTCTGAATTTCAACCAGCTCTAGCAACAAAGCCCCTTCTGTTTGTAAAAGGCTTTCATGAGAAGGGCTCCTGAAAAGGGATAGGGAAGAGAGGCAAGTAGGGAGTGAGGAAGTCAACTGAATGGTGCAGCGGTGAGTAATTTTCAAGTATAAGCTGTGGAGTGGTCTTGGTATGGCTCTTGACCATTTAATCAAACCTGCTGTCCCTGGAAGGGAGGCTGGTGCAAGATGGAGGAGGAAAACAACAGGCAATTCCACAAGTATCAGTGTTGCTTTCTAGGTGAATACTTGGGCTGGCGACTGTGACAGAACAATAGCATTCTCTGCCTCGGGGGTAGAAAGGTTCATGATACGGTCCCAGAGTGTAAATGCCCAGGGGTCTGAGAGCTGCCTTGGAATCTCTGAGGGAATGCCACACTTCATCTGTTCTTGTACTAAATAGATCCATACCTTCAATGGGTAAGTCCCCAGTTATGGCTTGGACTTCTCTTGGTATCCCGGACACCTAAAGCCAGAAGACACAGCGCATGGTGAGTGCCGTGGCCATCAAGTGAATGACTGTATCAGATTCAAGTACTGCCCCTGGTAGCGCAGTTCTAGCTACCATTTGGTTCTCTTTGATTATGTTGTTCAGGTTCTCCCTGCCATCTTGTGGGAGTCAAGACAGGAAGGGGATCACCCTCTCCCACATCAGGAAGCTGTATTTCGTGAACAGTACATGATAGATCATGATGTGAAACTGGTGGGATGTGCTGAGCAGTAGGCCTTTAGGCTGAAAATGTCCAGCTTCTTGGGGTCCTTGTCTTTGGGAGTTTCTTTGTTTGATCTGCTTTTCTCCTGAATGATGGAGACAATGAGCAAACCTGGTGTTGAATGTGTGTAGAATCACTCAAAGCCTTTGGGTGGACCCTGTTACTGTTTTTTCACCTGCTCTGAAGTCAAGGGAAGCAAGGCCAGGGTGTGCCACCCACACTTTGCTGTATTTTGGGTTCTCTCATTGATCAGGAGAGCAATTCTTGAAGGCACTAAGGATGTCAAACAACTTGAATCACCTTTGTTTCAAAGTCCCTTGTATCCACTATCCTCGATGATACCTTCTGAAATGCCCTGAAGTCACTGATGGTCGGTGTTGGGGCCACAGTGACTGCTTCATCAGATCAGATCTCTTCAGTGGGGAGGACAGTTGGAGTGTGTCTCTTGCTAGTTCTTCCACCCTTGGATATCCCTCCAGTTCTAGTGAGGGTACTCTTGCCAGAGATGCCAATGGTGGCGAAAATCTCCTCTTTGCCAAGACATTAGAAGAGATCCCATTCCAAAATCTGAGAGGACAGACCCCAGTACAGCCAGCACAACTTTGGTGGTGGGTTATATTGGTACTGGCCTGACCAAGGAGGGCCCATTGGTTGCCGGTTCTGTACTGAAACTCGGTACTACATACCTTCAGGGTACCTTTGCTGGTATTTTCAATCTTGTCTTTCAGGCACTGGTACCCTACTCAAGTAAGGGAAGAAGGAATGGCCCCTTCATGGGGAGGAGAGGTAACTATCTAGGGATGGTACTGCCAATGCATGTGGTTCCAGCTCTGATGGTAGCGGTTCCAGGGCTGATGTGTGTGTTGTGTTCACTAGTGAGAGGAGCTGCAAGGGGGGCTGGTCAAAGACATATCTTGGGACCAGGAATGGTTCTGGCTCTGGGGCTCAATGTGGAAGTCGATACCAGTGGGCCTACCACCCATGTGCTTAGTCACTGCCAATCTCCTGGCACTGTATTTCATTGATGCTTATTATTTTGAGGGCTTCTTTCCTGGTCTAGAGTCCTCTCTGAGGGACAGATATGTTATCTGCTCAGAGCTGCATTTGAATTTGACAGGGGGGAACCTTTTCACTGCAGAGGGTGAAGCTGGGTTTCTTTATCTTGGAGTTGGTGCTGAAACAGTCCAAGCTGACACAGTCCACACCAAGGCCTTTGGTGCCAAGCTAGATGTGGTCAGTTTGGGGAGTGCCAATGCTGATGGTTTGGGCACCTTTTTATTTTCCCTTCCTTGCTAGAACCATGGATGTGGTGCTGTCAAGGTTCCTTCCCCACTCTGAACTCTAGGGTACAGATGTGGGGATCTGCATGAAAGACCCCCTAAGCTTATTTTTACCAGCTTAGGTTAAAACTTCCCCAACGTACAAACTATTTTACCTTTTGTCCCTGGACTTTATTGCTGCCACCACCAAGCGTCTAACAAATATAACAGGGAAAGAGCCCACCTGAAAACTTCTTTCCCCCTAAAATCCCCCCAAGCCCTACATCCCCTTTCCTTGGGAAGGCTTGATAAAAATCGTCAATAATTTGCATAGGTGAACACAGACCCAAACCCTTGGATCTTAAGAACAATGAAAAAAAACAATCAGGTTCTTAAAAGAAGAATTTTAATTAAAGAAAAAGTAAAAGCATCACCTCTGTAAAATCAGGATGGTAAATACCTTACAGGGTAATCAGATTCAAAACATAGAGAATCCCTCTAGGCAAAACCTTAAGTTACAAAAAGACACAAAAACAGGAATATACATTCCATTCAGCATAACTTATTTTATCAGCCATTTAAACTAAACAGAATCTAATGTATATCTAACTAGATTGCTTACTGACTTTTTACAGGAGTTCTGACCTGCATTCCTGCTCTGGTCCCGGCAAAAGCAACACAGACAGTGTTCCCCCCCCCACCCCCCCGAGCTTTGAAAATATCTTGTCTCCTCATTGGTCATTTCGGTCAGGTGCCAGCGAGATTGTCTTAGTTTCTTAACCCTTTACAGGTGAAAGAGGTTTTCCTCTGGCCAGGAGGGATTTAAAGGTGTTTACCCTTCCCTTTATACTTATGACAGGTGCCCAGTAGCCAGGGTACTCACCAAAGACAATCTCCTCAGTTCCTGTATGAAGGATGTCTCCACTCCTGGATCTAAAGCTACCTTCATGAATTGCTCCAAGAGGTACAGTTTGAAATTCACATCTCAAGATTTCAGGGTATAGGATGAAAAGGAGCAGCAGTCACACTTGTTGGGGATGTGTGCTTCCCCAAGACAGAACAGACATCTGCTGTGTTCGTTGATGATGGGTATAACCTAATAGCAGGAAGAACAAGGCTTAAATTCAGTGGACTTTGATTCCACCTTAGCCAGTGGCGGGCGCGAAGCATCTCACCCAGCTGTATGGAGGGGGAAATCTCTCTTCTGTCTTGCCTAACTGCTTTCTTCTTTCTTTTTTGGAATGGAAACACACAACAAAAAATCAAATGAAGAAATTAATAAAACAAAGGGAAGAAGAGTTTCTTCACTGGAGAAGAGTTCTGAAATTCAGAAGCAGGTCAGATACAGTCCAGGTTGTCTCTCACTGCCAGAGGTGGTAAACAGGAAATAAGGGAGGATTGGGGACACTTTACCCTGTATGCCTATTTATGGGAGCACAAGGAGGCATGCTGGACATGGTTGTACAAAAGATTCCAAGCTTGCACACATGTACACTTATAGTAGGATCCACACTGACACATGTTGAAGAAGAATATTTATGCCACCTAGAAAATGAAGGAAACACCCAAGTAAAATGCAGCAGAATATCCATGTATATCTACTTCCATCAATATTAAGTAGGAGACCACTTCTTGTTACCTAAGAACCTCTCTGAGTATTTTCATTTCTTGTTGTTCAATTTCAGTGAACACATCAGAACCATCTGTCAAACAGTCAGGTAGCACACCTATAAAAAAAAACACAGCAAAAATGCATGTATTGCTCTAAATAAAATGGATTCTTACTCCACTTTGCATGCATTCTTCAACCAGAGAGAGAACAGTAGGGGGATATCACTTAACTGTAATTCTGCATCTCAGAAGATATGTTTCCAAAAAGATTCTAAACTTTTGGGTATTAACTTCCCAGTATGAGATTGGCAGAACTCTCAAAGCTCTAAAGGACTGGTCCCCAAGGACAGATGTAGCTGGTAGAGGATGAGCCAGGCTCTCCATTATTCTGTGCCATTTCCCACAGGCTATAAATACTGCTGCCTCAACAACCATTCCAACCAGTTCCGAAGCTCCCAAGTGACAAGCCTATCCAAGTGAAAAATTTTCTCATAGACTAAGAACTATTACAGTAGAAAAAAAAACCAGCACAAAAAGACCAAACCCCAAACTCTGAAGGAAGAAGATTGGTGGATGAATGGGAATCATATCAGAAAGATCTTGAGAGAAGCACAATTACAGGTACAGTAACTCCTTGCTTAACGTTGTAGTTATGTTCCTGAAAAATGCTACTTTAAGCGAAACAATGTTAAGCGAATCCAATTTCCCCATAAGAATTAATGTAAATAGGGGGAGGAGGGTAGGTTCCAGGGAATTTTTTTTCACCACACAAAAGACTACACACACACACAGTATAAGTTTTAAACAAACAATTTAATACTGTACACAGCAATGATGATTGTGAAGCTTGGTTGAGGTGGTGGAGTCAGGGTGAAAGAGGGTGGGATATTTCCCAGGGAATACCTTGCTGCTAAATGATGAACTAGCACACGGCTGAGCCCTCATGGGTTAACATATTGTTGTTAATGTAGCCTCACACTCTACAAGGCAGCATGAATGGAGGGAGGAGACACAGCATGGCAGAGAGAGACAGACACACATGGTGTGTGTGTGAGAGAGAGACAGAGAAGTGAAGACGAGATAAATCAGTTGCCAAGCCCTCTCCCATCAACTCCAGTACTCCACCAGAGCGCGAGGCACACGCGGAGTTGACAGGGGAACGTCAGCAGTCGACTTACCACAGTGAAGACACTGTGGCAAGTAGATCTAAGTATGTCGACTTCAGCTACATTATTCACTGGGGGGGGAATAGATCTAAGTTATTCACGTAGCTGAAGTTGCATAATTTAGATAGATCTCCCCCACAGTGTAGACCAGACTTGTGTGTGAGTGAGAGAGACAGACACGCATTGCCCCTTTAAGTACATTGACTTTTTAAGTAGATCAGCAAGTTGAGACAGCAGCTGCTGCCAGCAAGCTCCCTCCTTCCTGAGCCCTGTTGTGTCCCCCCCTGCTCTGTGGAGATGAGGTACAGGAGCGGAGGGCGGGGGGGGGAGGGGGATAACCTGACATTAGCACCCATCTTTCCCTCCACCTCCCCGCACAGCAAGCAGGAGGCTCCCAGGAGCAGCTCCCAGGCAGAGGGCAGAAGCAGCACATGGCAGTTGGGGGAGGGACAGCTGAACTGCCCAGCAATTGATAGCCTGCTGGGTGGCTGCCGCACAGGGAACTTAGGGGAGATGATGGCTCTTTCTGCAAGCAGTGGACAAAGTAGGTGGCTGCCAAACAACATTATCAGGGAGCATTAAACGATCATGTTCTCTAATTGATCAGCAACATAACAACAAAACAACGTTAACCGGGACGACATTAAGTGAGGAGTTACTGTAAGTAATTTTCCCTCATCTAAAAGGTACTCAGATATTATGTTGATGAGGGGAATAAAACAGCCCATGAGGAAATTAGTAACTCTGTATTCAGTACATAGTTTGAATGATGTGCAGTAAATATGGCATGGGGCCACACAATGAATAATGATAAAAATAAATATTTAATAGCTACCTATTCAGTGAGCTCCTTCCACCCTGTGCACTGAGTGAGGAAAGGGTCCAGTGGAAAAAACAGTTTGTGATCATATAAAGACTATCATAATGCATACCCAGAAGGGGGCCAAATTAAGGTTGCGCAGACCTTAATTCTGGCATTTCCTAGCTTTTAAGCGCTTGACTTTGCAACCTTAATGTTGTTTTAATGGAATTTCTTGTATATTTTATATATGTGCATGTTCTTGTATATTATATATGTGTTTGAGTCTGTTATTATTCAAAAAGAAAATTGTAGGTTTTTTTCCTTCTTTGTGGCCCCAATTCTGGGTTTCACCATGGCCCCTTTATGCTGGTTTTTAAAAGGAAACAGCTTACAGAAACAATGTGTCCAAACTGAGCATGTGTCCAGCCTACCCATTGGCTTGGGCACTCAGCTTCTAGTCCCTGGCTCTGACCCTTAGCTCTGCTCTTGACTACACCCCTGGGTGTCCCGTGGTCCTCATCCTTGACTCCACTCTAACCTCCAGGCTTGGCTACCCCCTTGGCAATTGGGTCTAATGGTCGGAGCCCACATCCCAGTCATGTCCATTAGATTATTACTTGTAACAACTATATATTTTATTTACACACACACACACTTTTGTTGTACAGACCAAAAAGGAAGAGGAAAATTGCAAAACCTCTAGATTTAGCAAGTTTCAAGCTTACTGTATGAAATACAAGAGTCGAAATCTCCAGACAATAGCATGCTGAAATTACTGCACATATATATGTATGCAGTCATTACAAGTCATAGATATGAATAGAGTGACTAAGTAATAACTCTCATATTTAACTCCTACAGTTTGAGATGCAGCACCTGAAAATGAGAGAGTAGTAATGGAAGTACACATCAAACTTACTGTACAGCCATTATATTCAAAACTGCTATACAGAATGAGGTAAATATTCCCCCATACTGAGGGCCTAGGACACCAATAAATTGGTATGGTTCCTCTGGGTAGAGAGTGGGGCTGGTGAGAAGATTTGAGTGTGCACACCCTACGCAGTGTAGAATACAGCTCCTTGTCTAGCTATACGTAGAGGTTTGGGGCAATGGTAAGGTTAGGTGTCAAACGGATCAGTTGCTATGAACATCCATCAGTCCTTGTCCTCCACTGAGCTGAGAAGCCAGCAACTTGAGAGCTGCTGCACTTTGGATCACAACTACATAGTGCCGAACTATAGTTATTTTTGTAATACCACCATTTAAATCATACAATCCTTAAACTGAAATTTGAATCCAAGTTTCATGGAAATAATCTAATAGGCTTTCAGATAAAGTTTTAGATACATTTTAAAAGGAATACAATTAGTTGTGGCTGACAGAACCAGTTGTAGACTCAGGGTGAAATCCTGGCCCCGCTGAAATCAATGGAAGTTTTGCCATTGAATTCACTTGGGCCAGGATGTGACCTTAAGTGTTTATGGATGGGTAGACCATAGAGTTATCCACAAAACAGCTGAAAAGATGCACTGAAAACTGAAATTTCTCATTTATTATTTCTTACCATTTCTTTCTTGAATGATTCTAATGGCTTGCAACTGCATTTCAATGTTTTTCTGTACCATCATTTCTTTAAATAATCTAAAATCTTCTGCTGCCAACACTGGTTGCAAAATGGCCTTTGGGGGGGGAAAAATCTGTAAATTAATTAAAAATCTTATAGAAATCAAAAACTGATAATTTCAGAATAGCTCAAACATGAAAAGCTCTGTATTATCACAGCAAGACAACATTTATATGTTGTGTCTACTTAGAATTTTTTTTTATGCCCTGAAATAAACAGCTATTGCTGACACAATGCCAAGAACGCTGGAAACAACAGGCAACTATCCAAGGATTCATAAGCATGGAAAACAAAGAGCTTATTCTTTTTAAAATCCATCACTGCCATATCTGATTTTCTGTTTTTTAAATGCAGTTTATAAACTACGATATAGTAAAATTACTGTTGGTGGAATTCTGCAGCAAAAAATTAAAAATTCTGCAGCAAAAAATTAAAAATTCTATGCACAATATTTTAAAATTTTGCAAAATTCTGCATATTTTATTTTTTAGAATAACATAATATAATCACACCAGTTTCAATTATTTTTGGTCATTTATTCCAAAACACCTGTCAGCAAGAATGTTTGTAACAATACAGACAACAAAAAAAAAGATTCAGGAAATGTTTTTTGACAAATAGATTTCTTATTAGGCTTATTAATACAGAACTCTGAGTAATAATTCATTTAAACTACAATACAGAACCGTATTTCCCGCACCCCTCAGAAGTAGTGCAAAGGCTTGGGAGAGTCAGGGGTAACAGAGGAGCTGAGGGAGAGGGAAGTAAATTGCTGGGAAGGAGCCTGGGTGTGAACTTGGAGGGTTGTTAGGCATGGGTGGGAAAAGTATGAAACAGGTTTTTTTGGGGAGCGGGGAGGGATTGTTAGGGAGCTTCCCCCATGCAGACCCTGGCTGACTCCTAGCCTCTCCAATTCAATCAGGCACATCTGCCCCGTCCCCATGTGTGTCTGTGCCCTCACCCAGCCACTCCCCTGTCCCTATGTAGCTCTGCACCCTCTCCCCCATCACCATATGTCTCTGTGCCCTCACCCAGCCGATCCCTGTCCCTATGTCTCCCTGTCTCCTTTCCCCCATCCCCATGTGTCTCTATGCCCTCAACCAGCCAACCCCTGTCCCTGTGTAGCTCTGCAACCACTCCCGCCATGTGTCTCCGCACCTCTCTCCCCCGGTGGCCCTATGCCTCCACTTCCATTCAGCCCCTGCCCCGGTCTGTCCTCCCCCACTAGCCCTTACGAGCCCCTGTCTGACCCCCCACCCAGCACCCCACGCTGTCTGTCTCCCCATGACCCCTGTCTCCTGACCTGGCCCGACAGACGCTGTGAAGGCGGCAGGCTTTCTCTTCCTCAGTTGGCTGTGAGCTGACAGCTTTGTTCTCTTGCCACAATGCCCTCTGGTGGGCAAAAGGCAGAACTGCAGCAACATTTTGGCAGAAACTTTTTTTGTGCAGAAAATTAGAAATCTGTGGCGCTCATTAATTATGTGCATGTGCAGAAGTGCAGAATTCCCCCAGAAGTATAAAATATATATTAAATGACTTAATTCAACATTGAGGCCCCAGTACTTCAATGAATTCCATTGCAGGTGGACCTCTACACCAGCACAGAATCCCAGTGTAGACAATGGGACTCTGTATGAATGTCAAGGTAACCCATCTATAGTTCATTGCAATATCAGAGCCTAATATATTTAATTATTTTTAATTGAACATTATTATATGTATTGTGAACCTAATGAGACTGTAATTCTGTCAAACGTATCAATATTTTAAATAGTTATATCCAACTCTTCTAGACATGACAAAAATATTTAAGGATGACAAAAGGAATAATAAAAATTAAAAGCTGGTTGGTCTAGTGGCCTATGATAGTGCTCTGCATTTTATGGGAATTGGATTCCATTCTCATGGTGAAATCCTGGCCACACTGAAGTCAACTACAAAACTCCCTGTGACTTTAGTGGGACCAAGATTTTATCTTCAGTATTTTTTTTCCCCCAAGCTCACAGGAGAGTGGTATGAAGGCAACACACGGAGCCCATATGCCCATTCCTTCTTGGCTGGTGACAGAGCTTTGAGTCATTAGCGCTGCTACTGAAAGGTAGGTAGGAGGATTGTAGAATCTCCTTCCTTAGAAGTTTTTAAGGTCAGGCTTGACAAAGCCCTGGCTGGGATGATTTAATTGGGGATTGGTCCTGCTTTGAGCTGGGGGTTGGACTAGATGACCTCCTGAGGTCCCTTCCAACCCTGATATTCTATGATTCTATGAATTACATCGGAAACACAGATTACACTTGGCTGAGTGCCATGCCATGACTGTAATGGTGGAGAAGCACGTGATGCATGATGCAGTGGCGGTGTGACTTACTCTGTAGCAACTTTTGTGTGTGGTTAAAAGGTATATTGCAAGCACTGAAGGTGCTTGCAAAAGAACTAACACTTAAATTTCTCTAATGTAGACTAGACTCTAGATTCTGGAAAGGCCATAAATAATCACTAGCTTTCTTCTTCTTCCTTTTTTTCTTTTTTTTTTTTATAAAAAAGGAAAATACCTGGAATATATCCCCTGCCCCCTCTTTCTAACGACAGCCAACACATCATGGTATGATTGCTAAAAGGAATAAGATGTCTAACATTTGCTCCTCCACACTACAGTTTAACTTAAGTGCTACAATTTGGTGAGCTTTCACAGAATCTGATTTTGCAGCTCCGTAAAATAACCCTGAAGGACTACGCTGTGTCCAAGATAATTAGCAACCAACAAGAGTGATTGCTAATCTTTCTCCAAATGAAAAATCCTGTGGGCAGAAACTGGCCAGCTATCCATTCCAAAACTTTTCTAAAACCTGGATGTTTTTATATTTATATTGAAGCTTCAGTGATTACAAGAATTGTGGCTCACGTCAATCTTCCTTTGTAGCTTATTTTGTAAACAAATTTAAGAAAACTGATTGATTAGGATCACACTGTCCTTGTTCGTTTCCCTTTCATAGAATCATAGAATATTAGGGTTGGAAGAGACCTCAAGAGGTCACCTAGTCCAAACCCCTGCTCAAAGCAGGACCAATCCGAAGTACTGAAAAGTACTTCAGCTTTTTCCACATCATCTGTCACTAGGTGGCCTCCCCCATTCAGAAAGGGTCCCACACTTTCCCTGACCTTTTTCTTGTTGCTAACATACCTGTAGAAACCCTTCTTGTTACCCTTCACATCTCTTTGTAGCTGCAACTCCAGTTGTGTTTTGGTCTTCCTGATTACACCCCTGCATGCTTGAGCAATATCTTTATACTCCTCCTTGGTCATCTGTCCAAGTTTCCACTTCTTGTAAGCTTCCTTTTTGTGTTTAAACTCAACGAAGATTTCTCTGTTAAGCCAAGCTGGTCACCTGCCATATTTGCTATTCTTTCTGCACATTGGGATGGTTTGTTCCTGCACCTTCAATAAGGCTTCTTTAAAATACAGCCAGCTTTCCTGGACTCCTTTCATAGTTAACTTTAATTCACTTGTATTGTGTAGTTAATACAACTTAAAATTTAATTAAAAAAAATACAAAAACACAGGAAACAAATTTTGATAAAAAGTTTTTCATGCCACATACAAATATATGACCTTCAAGTGACACCACTGATCTAAATAAAAACTGTAGAAGTAGTTTGCTAGCCACAATTCATACCTGAAATGCAGATAGGTAAATTTATTATCCAATTTTAGAAAATTAAAAAATTTTGTGCAAAAAAGGACTTCAAAATTTCATACCTGTAATGCTATATTACTAGAAATAGAAAATTTACAGATTATCTATTAAAATACAGCCATTACTGTGGACTATAACAGCATAACAAAGGAAAATATACCTGTGACGTATGTGACTTTGCAAGAGGAGATGAACACGCTTCTTTAAAGTTCTCTTCATTAATTCCAACTTCCTTAAGATAACCTTCTAGCAGTTTTTCAACCTACAAAAAATTATGAGTCTTACCTTCTACTAATTTTTACACCAACACACAGATATATAAGTCACCAAACTTTTAAACTCACCTGTCAAACCATACTAATACTAGACAAACTAGAGAACTGGGCCAAAAGAAATCTAATGAGGTTCAAGAAGGACAAGTGCAGAGTCCTGCACTTAGGACGGAAGAATCCCATGCACTGCTACAGACTAGGGACCGAATGGCTAGGCAGCAGTTCTGCAGAAAAGACCTAGGGGTTACAGTGGACGAGAAGCTGGATATGAGTCAACAGTGTGCCCTTGTTCCCAAGAAGGCCAATGGCATTTTGGGATGTGTAAGTAGGGGCGTTGCCAGCAGATGGAGGGACGTGATCGTTCCCCTCTATTGGACATTGGTGAGGCCTCATCTGGAGTACTGTGTCCAGTTTTGGGCCCCACACTACAAGAAGGATGTGGAAAAACTGAAAAACGTCCAGCAGAGGGCAACAAAAATTATTAGGGGGCTGGAGCACATGACTTATGAGGAGAGGCTGAAGGAACTGGGATTGTTTAGTCTGCGGAAGAGAAGAATGAGGGGGGATTTGATAGCTGCTTTCAACTACCTGAAAGGGGGTTCCAAAGAGGATGGATCTAGCCCGTTCTCAGTGGTAGCAGATGACAGAACAAGGAGTAATGGTCTCAAGTTGCAGTGGGGGAGGTTTAGGTTGGATATTAGAAAAAACTTTTTCACTGGGAGGGTGGTGAAACACTGGAATGGGTTACCTAGGGAGGTGGTGGAATCTCCTTCCTTAGAAGTTTTTAAGGTCAGGCTTGACAAAGCCCTGGCTGGGATGATTTAGTTGGGGATTCGTCCTGCTTTGAGCAGGGGGTTGGACTAGATGACCTCCTGAGGTCTCTTCCAACCCTGAGATTCTATGATTCTAATTGTCATTACGTTATTTTACTGTTGTGATTTTTATTTTTTTACAGTATCTTGATTCATTTGAAAGTCATTGCAATATTATTAAGAAAATTAGTTATAGTGAAAATCTCAGAAACGTGCTGGTATGTAGTACCCTCCAGAAATCCACAGTAGTTTTCAATGCTCATATTAGTGAGTTAATTAGAAGACTTTACCAGAGCTGTTGAACAAAATAGAAGGCATACATCACAGATTCCAGCCATGATTCTGATTGTTATCTTGACTAAATAGTGGATACCAAACTCTCAAGTCGATGAATGCAAGGAGTATTTTAGCTGGAGACTAAGTCAGTGTAATTGAAGAAAATGTGGTAACACATTAAAAAAGATACAGTTTTGTATCAAAGTTTCTTGATAAGAACAATATTTGAATCTAAAATGTGATACAGAACAAGGATATGGAGAAGTATAAATGAAATAGAATCACAGAATCATAGAATATCAGGGTTGGAAGGGACCTCAGGAGGTCATCTAGTCCAACCCCCTGCTCATAAATAGATTAGTTTTTAAGGTTTGTACTTACATATAAAGACCTAAGTGGCCTGGGATCAACTTACTTTTGACACTGCCTCATTTGCAATTAGTGGAAGCACTGATGCTAGCCTTTCACCCGCATATAATAAGACGAGGATTTAGCTTAGTGTTCTGCATAAGGGCTCATGACTCGAGAAAGCCCCCTACCCCTTGTCCAAAATAGTACAGGCTAAAGAACTTTCAAGGCATGTTGTAGGGCCCATTTGTTTTAGCTCACCTCTGAAGAGACATAGAGGGATTAAGGTACAGACCAGTGCATGGGCATGTTAGTATTTGATTGTGTTGTTGATTGGTAAAAGGGGAGGACTGACTGTATTGCATTAGGGTTTTCTAATTTTAAACAACTGACAGGACATTCAGGGTCTGTGTATGGACAATTTTTATTTATTCTAAATTGGAAGAAAAAATAAATATATAAATGTCCAAACAAATTACAAGACAATAATTTAAATGTATGCCTAAAACTAATATATTTTATGTTTATTCATTATGCTTTGTTTGGATTCTGGAGAAACTTCAAAGTCTGGGACTTAAGGAATACAATCTGAATTGATACCATTTGAATACACAGTTACATCATGATTTCTATGTATGTGTGTTTGGGGCATGCCCCACAATGGCTAAATTCAAGAAAAAGATCTTGGATAAAATTAAATGGACCTTAAAAATGGACATCAACATGACACTACCACACTGTGTAGTTGAAGAAGAATAACCTGAACAGGGTTCAAGAAGGCAGTAAAATATAGGCCAACTTCTAATACACTGCCAAATCCTGGTCCCTATTTCAAGACTGAAAGAATGGGCTTTGAGCATGGAATTTCTGCTGAGGTGGGAAGAATGGAATACACTCCCAGGCCATAAAGTATGACAAGTTTATGCCGTGCCTGTGTGCCAGGGTATGGGCAATATGGGAATATGCAGAGATGAGTATTTTGGAGAGATACTTGTTCTCTGCTTTAAGAAATTGTTTGAATATTTTTCAAATATTCAAAAATAAAAATAAATTTTAAAATTCAAATTTTGCATGTGGTTAGTTATCAGGGAAGAATCATCACTTTACTAAGATTGGAGAAAAGAGAGCCAGTAAAACAAAACTACAAACAACTGAAACTTGCACACATTCTGATGTAAATTTCCTTTGTCTAATGAATAGACTTCTGCACCACTGTAACTGCCAGGAGTAACAGTCTTGCAAGTGCACAACTGAGTAAGGAAAACACTGTTTTCTTAATTATTTAAATGTCCAATTCCTTACATGCAATCACAACCTCAATAGCTATATGTGATGTTTGGGAGAGGCATTGTGTGTCTTTCTTACTATGACTGAAAGTGCTAGATCTCTTTAAATATCTAGATACATTTCTAGAGCATGCGGGGAAGGAACCTCTGGTTATGTTACCTTTTATGCCATTGATAAAAGTAGATGTCACAAATAGATCCTGCAAAGTCAATTTAGATTATTACGAAAATGGCTTATGTCCAGCTAAACAGGAGGAATTTCAGAATCCCAATGCATGGTGTACAGAGTAGAGTATTACATCTATTAGGCACTGAGAAACTTTTCTGGAGAGAGCCTATATGGATGAGATGGACTCTACCATAACCAAAGTGAAACAAGATGGTTGGAAATTATATAACTCACCCTCACCTGAAATGCTGTGTTCAGTTCTAGTCACCCTAGCTCAAAAAATAAGGAAGTCAGAGACAGGCTCTGAAAATAATGAGTTATGCAAAAACTTCCAAAACCAAAAAGATTGAAAAGTCTGGTATTTTTTAGTTTACACAAATAAGATGATTCATGAGAGGTAAACAAAATAATAAAGTTTTAAAAGGGTAAATCAGCTCTTCCTACTTCTCCTCTCATAATACAAGAACAAGGAAATATTCAATTAAGTTGAAAGGCAACAAATTTAAAATTGATAAAGAAAATACATACTTCATAATGCATAATTAACTTGTAGAACTCACTGTCACAAGATATCACTAAGGCCAAAAATTTGGTAGGATTCAGAAAAGAATTCTTTATTTACAGAAATAGTGAAGACATACACAATTACATTAAGTAGAATAAAACTGTTTTTAGACAGTATATGAACCTTCACACTTCAGGGTATAAGTCAACTACTAAGGCTTAGGTTTAGGAAGAAATTTCACCTATGAGTTAGTGGACAAAAATGGAATAACCATGAGGTTCTCACATATTCCCCTGACACATCTGGTACTGGCCGCTGTCAGAGACAAGAGACTGGACTAAATGAACTGCTGCTGATCCAATATGCCCATACCTATGCTCCAGATTCCTACACCCTAGCCAGCCCTCTCTCCCCTTTAATCTGCCACTGTGGTTTTTTGAATGTGCAATCATTAGATTTTGTAAATGGTTACTTCCAGTTTTTGTAAAAATTACAAGTGTATGGTTGGTTGCTAGAAGGGGAACAGACTCCTCCCTGGGGCTTGGAAGTTTTGGCAGCATGGTGCGGAATATTCGGTTGGATTTGGAATACTTCACCTAAAATATTTATTTTTAAATTACAGTACAAATTTCTTATAAGATTAAGTGCAATTGGTGAATAATACTCACCAGAGCTTTGTACTCCTGATGAATCTCTGTATAGGACAACTTGCTTTCTTCTTCATCATCAAAAACTGAAATTAAAAAACAAACAAACTTGACTTTTCTTAAAAATGTATATGTCAATAGTACAAAGAGTATTTCAAATATTGAAATATTAAAGTTAGTGACTTTCAATTAAATGAAGCCCTAATTTAAAAGTAAGATCTACCTATTACAAAAGGTAATATATATTTAACCTCAAGTCACATACGCAGCCATGGCCCCAAGCCATCCAGGGATAGAATGATATACAGGAATATCATAGTTTTCCAATTGCTAGAAAAATATGTTATGACAGTGGTAAACTGCAGAAAAACCGACAAATTATAAATATTTATTGTATTCAGATACATAACAGTTGGGAAGAGTGAGTTCAATATGCCCAATTTCCAATTTTCAAGAAAACATATGGCATGATTTGCAATACAACTCACATACGGTTTGCTCTAAGACTTTATACAATCATAGAATGATAGAATATCAGGGTTGAAAGGGACCTCTGGAGGCCATCTAGTCCAAGCCCCTGCTCAAAGCAGGACCAATCACCATCTAAATCATCCCAGACAGGGCTTTGTCAAGTCTAACCTTAAAAACCTCTATGGAAGGAGATTCCACCGCCTCCCTAGGTAACCCATTCCAGTGCTTCACCACCCTCCTAGTGAAAAAGTTTTTCCTAATAGCCAACCTAAACCTCCCCCACTGCAACTTGAGACCATTACTCCTTATTCTATCATCTGCTACCACTGAGAACAGTCTAGATCCATCCTCTTTGGAACCCCCTTTCAGGTAGTTGAAAGCAGCTATCAAATCCCCCCTCATTCTTCTCTTCTGCAGACTAAATAATCCCAGTTCCCTCAGCCTCTCCTCAGAAGTCATGTGCTCCAGCCCCCTAATCATTTTTGTTGCCCTCTGCTGGATGCTTTCCAATTTTTCCAAATCCATCTTGTAGTGTGGACCCATTCTGGACCTGCTCCATGATTTTTCCAGGGACTGATAGAAACCTAGTGCCTTGGATTTGTGGTAACCAGGAGAGGCTTTACATGAATGTCATGTTTGAGAATAGGTGTAGATGTGTTTTGATGAAGCCCAGTTTGAGCCAGTCTTGAATTTAACAAGTTGCGTTGTAGAAAAACCCTTCTCACATAATGCATGTTTTGAAATTTCATCCATCAATACCTCCAAATCTAAGATGAAAATTTATTTTGAAGACTCTGCATTGATAACACTGAATGAGGTATCCTTTTTATCAAACTTAACAATGATTCACTGCTCTTGCACCATGAAGCTATATATCTGTGTTGTCATCACACATTCGCACCAATGCTTTTGAACCTTGTCTGAAGGGCTCTGGATCTTATCTGACAAAATGACATCCCCTACCTAATGGAGCATTAACCTGAATATGAAACACTACGGAACAATGTGACGGTCTATACTATTATGTTCACCACTTTTCCAAGACTCTGACAAATTTTGTACAAAGTATACTGTACGAGATTTCATTAGAAAAGTCAATCTGTTAAATAATGTCCAGGTAAAATATGTGTGGCAATACTGTATGTAAAGTTACAAGATTCTACTGTATAACATTGTTATAACATGCCCAAAGTAGAGAAAAGTAGGCCCAAACCAGTTTTTCAGAGACAAAGACAGGCAGAAACCTCAGCTAGGTGTTAAAGGGCTATCACCTGCTTAAGCAGCCATTCTCCAGCAACAAGACAGTGTAAACAAGAAATTTACATTTCATCACAGGGCAGTTCAAATCTCATGTCCACAACAGACTGTGTGTCCATGACTCAGCAAGGATGTTTCTAGCACAATAAATTGAATTATAAAGAGGGGACTTCATTCCTCCTCCCATCCGTCTGCTCATGACATCAATGAATACCTGAAGGACAGTGAACTAAGGGGGTGGGTCCTAGGCTGAAAGGAGACCCAGCCTGTAAAATTTACTGCAGCATATGATGAGGAAAACCTTCGCTTTGAATTCTGTCAGTTTGTTAAGTTAGCCACTAGATTGCGTTTTAATCTTTTGTACCCAATCCTGATTTATGCATCATCTTGTAATCACTTAAAAATTATCTTATGTAGTTAATAAACTTATTTTATTGTTTTATCTTAACCCTTGTGTTTGGAGTAAAGTGTGTGTGAAACTCCACTTGGGATAACAAGGCTGGTGCATTATCATTTTCCTTTGATGAAATGATGCACTTTCTATGAACCTGTTCTGTTCAAAAGGGTACTGAGCTAAGTTCCCCCTAAGCTGCGCACCTGGGTGGCTGCCCAGCATGCTATCAAATGCCGCACACTTCAGGCACAGCAGTTCAGGTGTCCCCCCCACACTGCCATGCTGCTCCTGCCCTCTGCCTTGGAGCTGCTCCCGGAAGCCTCCTGCTTGCAGCACAGAGCAGGGAGCGAGGGGGCACTGATGTCAGGGTATCCTCCTCCCCCTGCCCCTATACAGAGCAGGGGGAGGGGACACGACAGGGCCTAGGATGGAGGGAGCTTGCTGGCAGCTGCTGCTGTGTCTGAATGCGCTGATCTACTTAAAAGGGCAGCATATTTAAAGTGAGGTCAGCATACTTAAAGGGGCAACGCGCGTCTCTGTCTCACACACACACACACACACTCGTCTTTCACACTCACCTCCCAACACATACTTGTATTATTTTTGTTGTATTATTGTTGTTGTTGTTACTTCTTGATACTTCTCTGAAAGAGTGTTATTTTAGCTTTTGCCTGGTCTATGCATTTCATAATTTTTATTTCTCTCTTACGCTTAAATTTAATTCTTTGAGAAGTGAGTTCTAAAATGTCTAACCTGTCCTAACTGCATATTGCATCTAGGTATATTGCATCTAGGTTTTCGGTTTCTACTGATGGTGCACATAACAAAATTCATTCCACACACGGATGAAAAAAAATAGAGGGAACACTGATACTGAGCAATACAAGACATACATTTCTAAGGGACAAGGCTGGGATTAGGAATTTGCAGGCGTCACCCTGTATGTAATTCATGAGTGGCTGGCCAAAGCATTCACATAACATAGCTGGGAGTGATTTTAAATGTTGAAGGCTGTGTGAACAGGCCATGAGTGGATGTTCTAACAGCAAAGCAGCGTAAAAGGCATCCCAGGCTAGAGTAGTAAAGGGACACAGTTGTTCAAAAATCCAGATTGTACCTTGAGGAATGTGAAAGATAACAGAAGGGTGAAACTATTAGGTTCAAATTCTTCGATACAGAAATAGTCCTCGTTTGCACAGTACAACTTATCAACCCACATGTGAATAATACACTGCCTCAACTACTACTTGCTACTTGAAGCAGCCATGCATCAAAGTGACTTACTTTGAGCTGTAAAGTGTTTATGGCTTAGCTCCATGAGATAACTCTGTATCTACACTGGAAAAAACATGACACGAGTCACTACCTTACTTCAAAGATTCTATGCACCAAGGGGGCTGCTCTGCAAATTTGCTCCGCACTGAAGAAACAGAGTAACAATTCAATGCCTAACCATCAAACTTCAAGCAGCCAGTGTTAATATCATCAGTGATTAGGTATCAAAGATAATGGGTCAGTACATTGGAGGATTGGGCCAAAAGAAACCTGATGAGGTTCAACAAGGACAAGTGCAAAGTCCTGCACTTAGGACGGAAGAAGCCCATGCACCACTACAGGCTGGGGACCGACTGGCTAAGCGGCAGTTCTGCAGAAAAGGACAGTGGGTGAGAAGCTGGATATGAGTCAGCAGTGTGTCCTTGTTACCAAGAAGGCTAACGGCATATTGGGCTGTATTAGTAGGAGCATTGGCATCAAATCGAGGGAAGTAATTATTCCTCTCTATTCGGCACTAGTGAGGCCACATCTGGAGTACTGCATCCAGTTTTGGGCCCCCCACTACAGAAAGGATGTGGACAAACTGGAGAGAGTCCAGTGGAAGGCAACAAAAACGTTCAGGGAGCTGGGGCACATGACTTATGAAGAGAGGCTGAGGGAACTGGGATTGTTTAGTCTGCAGAAGAGAAGAGTAAGGGGGCATTTGATAACAGACTTCAACTACCTGAAGTGGGGTTCCAAAGAGGATGGAGCTCGACTGTTCTCAGTGGTGGCAGATGACAGAACAAGGAGCAATGGTCTCAAGTTTCAGTGTGGGAGGTCTAGATTGGATATTAGGAAACACTATTTCACCAGGAGGATGGTGAAGCACTGCAATGGGTTACCTAAGGAGGTGGTGGAATCTCCATCCTTAGAGGTTTTTAAGGCCTGGGTTGACAAAGCCCTGGCTGGGATGATTAAGTTGAGGTTGGTCCTGCTTTGAGCAGGGGGTTGGACTAGATGGCCTCCTGAGGTCTCTGCCAACCCTAATCTTCTATGATTCTAGTATACTCAACAATATCAGCTTTGACTGAGCAGAGGCCTGGTTGAACAGTGTCCCAAACACAGAGCTTCCATTTTGGGGTGCAGTTCACCAGTCTCAAGCCCCGAAGAATTAAAGCTACTTGCGCCAAGGTGATGAAGTGTATTGATGCTTTAACAAGGAGACTGGAGCTCATTGGTGCTTCAGACTGATGATGCAGTTTTGTATCAGTACCTCTTACCTTAAACTCTATGATCACAATGTTTCCTACACTTCAAAGATGGTTCTATGTCAACATGTAGATTTCAGATTTGAAGACAGTATTGTGCCAATGTCTTAAATTTCAATTTTCAGAGTAACAGCCATGTTAGTCTGTATTCGCAAAAAGAAAAGGAGTACTTGTGGCACCTTAGAGACTAACCAATTTATTTGAGCATAAGCTTTTGTGAGCCACAGCTCACTTCATCGGATGCATACTGAGGAAAGTGTAGAAGATCGTTTATACACACAAAGAATGAAAAAATACCTCCCGCCACCCCATTCTCCTGCTGGCAATAGCTTATCTAAAGTGATCACTCTCCTTACAATGTGTATGATAATCAAGGTGGGCCATTTCCAGCACAAATCCAGGGTTTAACAAGAACGTCTGGGGGGAGGAGGGGGGAGTTAGGAAAAAACAAGGGGAAATAGGTTACCTTGCATAATGACTTAGCCACTCCCAGTCTCCATTCAAGCCTAAGTTAATTGTATCCAATTTGCAAATGAATTCCAATTCAACAGTTTCTCGCTGGAGTCTGGATTTGAAGTTTTTTTGTTGAAGAATTGCAACTTCCATGTCTGTAATCGCGTGACCAGAGAGATTGAAGTGTTCTCTGACTGGTTTATGAATAATTCTTGACATCTGATTTGTGTCCATTTATTCTTTTACGTAGCGACTGTCCAGTTTGACCAATGTACATGGCAGAGGGGCATTGCTGGCACATGATGGCATATATCACATTGGTGGATGTGCAGGTGAATGAACCTCTGATAGCGTGGCTGATGTTATTAGGCCCTGTGATGGTGTCCCGGCAGGTGAGTGGGGAGGGGGAAGTATTTTTTCATGCTTTGTGTGTATAAAATATCTTCTACACTTTCCAGAGTATGCATCCGATGAAGTGAGCTATGGCTCACGAAAGCTTATGCTCAAATAAATTGGTTAGTCTCTAAGGTGCCACAAGTACTCCTTAAATTTCAATGACTTCCTGAGTAAAATCCTCATTTAACAGGCAAAGATGTAAAAGCATGCTTTACATGTTAGATCAGAAATCCACTTCAAGGTCTCTGAAGCAATCCAGGCTGACATACAGTTTGGATTTACAACAGTCTCATTTGGAGTTTTCAGGAGACACCACTCACCTTAACTTCCATGGTTTCAACGTGTCCTGTGTGAAAAGGCTACTCTATGTTCACAAGAATACTTCAGATTTAGAGGACTGTTCTACACAGAAAAGTTGAACCTCAGTGCTTCCCTGCATCAAAGTCTCCCTACCAGTTAGAGATACAAGACTGCACTTCAGATGTTGGATCAGGCATTCCACTTCAGGGAAGTTGCCTTTCAAGCAATCAAGGCTAAAAACAGTTTGTACTTAAAAGAGTCTCATTTTGAGGCCTCAGAAGATGTGAAGCACTCCACTCTCTCCAGACTCCAGCTTGGGGAAATGCCTTCAGGACAAGAGATGCCCCAATGCAACTCTAAAGCACTCTTCACCTTCAAATATCATTTCAAATTTAATCTAAAAGAGAAAGCAAGAGACAAAAATAAATATGAACTGTCTCCAGGAGCCAAGAGAAGGAGCTGAAGCTAGAAATCAATATCGTCAAATGTCCCTTAAAGGCTATCGATGCACTGAACAGTGAAGGAATATCAACACTCAACGGAAATAAGGTCAACAACCCTGTGATGGGATGTACATATTCCACACTAGACCAAGTTGGGAAGGTGATAACTACCTGCAAAGGGAGCCAGGAAGAGGGCTTGTCCCACCCTAGAGAACTTATGTAGCCTACCAATTGCAGAAAGAAGGTTCCCATCTTGGCTCATGAGGGCAGGTATTTAACCAGGAAAGGGAATAACTGTGTGGGGTGGGCAGGGTCTTAGCTTCTCAGAGGGAAGTATTCTGTTTCTGGGGAAACTTACCAGAGCCAGGCAGCTCTCAGGCTTTTCTCTGAATAGATGGCCTGAAGATCCTGAAATGAGGACTACTTTATTCATGCCAGAGATGGTGTCTTGCCATATTTTCTGGTGCAGATAGCTGTTTGTGCTCCTCCCAATACCAGGAAGAAACAGAGCCAGGAGACTTCCCAGACAAAGATGAGCTTGAGGACCTGGAGAACCTGGGAGACAAATTGCTTTATCCCTGCTAGAAGATGGAACTCTTCACTAGGGACTCTCAGATCAGATGGATTATTTTCCTTTTATTTTGATAATTCAGAATAAAATCATAGAAGTAAGCAAGCATTTCAAGAAAACTGAACAGAACCCCAGAAGAAAGTACCTCTTGGGAACTACAACCTCAGTCAAGGTGACATTACTCTGTTGCACCCTGGACAATAAGATGGAAATATATGCCCAGCAACAGAGGGACTACCATAATGAGTCTTACACTTATTTATAATAGTTGCAGGTTTACAATAGTTCACACAGACTTTCTGAAATAAAACAGGATCTATATTATTCAGCAACACTGGGTAATGGGGCTTAGGGATATAGCCTTGGGACATTCCTTGCTTGTACTTGAAGCCAGTAAATCCCTCAAGAGTTAATGAAAGAGTTGCTCCCTGCTCCTGTTCTTAGAAGGGAAGAAAGGCTGCTAAACAACAATGTAAGATTTAAATACTGAATTGTGAAGTTATAGAAACTACTAAGAGCTGTTAATAATTAAACTAATACTAAGACTTCTTACAATACTCCCCCCTCCACCCCTCTGGAGTCTATCATACTTCTGACAAGCTAAGATCTGTTCAGAAAAATCCTGGAGTTAAAAGGCAGATTTCATCAAGACTATGGTTGCTTCACTAAATTACAGAATTAAAAAGTCAGATGAACCTGACATTTCATTAGTATTGTACAGCTATAAATAAAGGAGAGTTGCCTAGAAGTACTTCTGAAAGCTTTAGAAATCTCAGACAAGCCTGTAATACATATCGATGCACACAACACAGAGCTATACATAAGTGACAAATTATACTTCTAATGGTTCTGTGACTACCCCACCATCACTCTGTCCACTAATTAACCTCTGCTGTAATTACAATCAACTTTCCAAACAGCTAGAAAAATGTTATCTCCTCCCACCCTCTCTTCCCAATTTATACTGGCCTGTGTCCCAAGGCAAACCATAGCCTCTTTGGACAAGTGAATGGCTTAAAGTCTTTGTCTACCACACAGAATTAAAAATGAGTGCACATCGCTGTCAGATGCTAATATATCAGACGTTATGAGAGACAAGAGGGAGCTGCAGCTAGAACCTCCAAGGACCGGAGCTGTGCAACATCTTGTATAACAAGATGTAGAATAGTCAGCACTAGGTCAGAGTGCAGGTCACAGTGACAAAAGATACAGAAGCAGTCAGTGCTTCAGCCCTGTTTGTAATGTCTCAGACATATGACATGAAGGTCTGTTACTGAAAAGTTTCATGGATTTCTGTGCCTTATTGACAGAACCAGATCATCAGACCTCATCCATGATGCTTAAATATAGAAGTGTTATCTCAAGTCAGTTTGTTAGCAATGATAAATTTCCCTCCCTTGAACCCTTGTATAGTTGGACATTGACTAAAATTTTCAAATTTAGGTATCTTAAATTAGGCACCAAATCTATATTTCCTCACAAATAAAAGTGCTCTTTTTCCCCCAGGGGTTTGAGCACATCTGAAAAATCTAATGACTTTTATATATGTGCCTAAACATGGATTTAGGTATCCAATGCTGGGCACTAAGTTGAAATGCAAGGTGGGTGAGAAAAGATCTTTTATTGGAACTTCTGTTCGTGAGAGAGACAAGCAGTGGTTTCCCTAGGAACTGAAATGGGGGCTGGGAGGTTGTGGGGTTTTTTTCGAATATACAGGAGGATGAGGGCCAATGAGGGGTGAGACCATGAGGGTGAATGTGGGCTGTACGGCACCATAGTAAAAACTGAAAAATGTTTCACAACCATTTTATTAAATTTAACTCATGTTTTAAAATCATCACAGAAATTAAAGCTGGCTACTCAAGCCTACTATGAAGCACATCATCTACATTCTTGTTGGTTTCTTGTAATTTCGCACAATGCTGTTAATGAACTTCTCAAATGCAGTGCATTAATCTTTGGTGGCTTCTTGTGCGTCCGGTACTTCCAGTCCTTCATGATATACTCATGATCAGGCAGAAGGCAACTTCTTTCAGAACTCAAAATTACATTCAATGAGGAAAAAGAACGCTCAGCTTCAGCTATTGTGACTGGGAGTAGCAAGAGATTAATTCCTAATTCTTTCATTCCAGGAGGGAAACATAGCATAAATATTGAGTCAAACCGCTAGTGTTGATAAAAGGTTGATGTTAAATCTTCAAACATTCATCGTATGATATTTCACTCTGTGTTCAAATTCTCTATTCTGTCCTGATCACATAGCAGCCCCACTGCTGTAGTGCCTCACTCCACTCAACTGTCGATATTTTATAAGACAGGCATCTGTAAAACTATGTAGAGGTTGAGTAGAATCCAGAAGTCGCTGTTGTAGATTTTTAAGAATCTAGTCTGTTTACTTTTTCAGCTGGCTTAACAAACACTTCTTGTCCTCTTCAGTTAAGGATTCAATATAAGTGTCTTCATTAGTCAACTTCAGGACTGAAGTCTTTGCTTCTTCTAGTACGTTTTCAATGGATAGCTCTCTGATTGACCCAAGTGTAGCATCTATTACTGGACAAAGATCTTCTAGTATTGTAGCAGATGACATTGTTTAATGACCCAAGTAGACTTACAAGAGAGAGAATGGCTATAGTTTTCTCTGAACTTAGTAGCAAAATAGTCCACCAGTCTCACTACTTAGATCGGTCCCATCTCAGTAGATACTTTCCAAAGCCAATAATAACAGTTGCAGTAATTTTAAGACAACAGCCAAGGGTCGTTCAAGAGAAAGCCAGTGGATTTTTCCAGGTTGGAACTAATTTCAACTTCAGTCCCAGTATATCTGCTATTTTTTCCAAGATGTTACTCCTTTTGGACTCTTGCTGAAAAAAAGAGTATAACAAAGTAAATATATGGCCTTTTTAATGTCTTTTGAAGATTCTGCAACTCGGACCACTGCTAGTTGGAGTAGATGGCCTCTGCAATGTGTATAGGAGAGATTAAGGTTACGCTTTTCTATAAGCAAATTTGCACTCCACTGTGTCCTCCAGAGAAGTTTGCAGCTCCATCAAATACAAAAGCAGCCATCTGTTTGGGGTTCAATTTACAAGCATTTAACTCTTCTAAGAGGTGGGTTGTCCCAGATGCAGCCAGTGTGTCTCCTGGAACCTGAACATCTAGAAGTGCATCTATTGGCCTAGCACTGACATCAAGAAATCACTGTGTGTGTTATAATACTTGATGCCCATTTGCACTGGTGCATTCATCAGCCATGTACTCACATATTTTGGATGTGGTGAAAGAGTTCTTCAATTTTTCAACTGCTGAGTCTTTCACTGTTGCACCACATGCTTCTAACCAATCAGTTAAGTTTCTTGCAGAAAGATAGTGACCATTTGCTAGTCTTATTCAGAATCAGTGTTCAATTTAAGGATTAACAAGTGACAATGCACTTAACATTGGCCTCCAGTTTGTACAGTGTGGTATCTCTTGCTTAAATTGACTGGTTCATAAGGTTTTCTGCCTGGCCATTCAATCCAGAGGCGTGATGTTTTGCACCCTTTCCATGTAGGTTGTCAGTATTGGCTTTGCTGATTGGTTTGGCAAACCAAACTCCTCCACTTTTACTACATAAATCCATCATACTCCCACATCTTGAATACTGTATGCAGTTCTGGCCACCCCATCACAAAAAAGATATATTGGAATTCAAAAAGATACAAAGAAGGGCAACTAAAATGATTAGGGGTATGGAACAGATTCCATATGAGGAGAGATTAAAAAGACTGGGATTTTCAGCTTGGAAAAGAAACGACTAAGAGGGGATACAACAGCAGACTATAAAGTCTCGACTGATATGGAGAAAGTGTATAAGGAAATGTCACTTACCCCTTCACTTAACACAAGAACTAGGAGTCACCCAATAAAATTAATAGGCAGCAACTTTAAAACAAACAAAAGGAAGTAATTCTTCACACAACGCACAGTCAACCTATGGAACTTTTTGCTAGGGGATGTTGTGAAGGCCAGAACTATAGCAGGGTTCAAAAAAGAACTAGATAAGTTCATGGAGGATAAGTCCATCAATGGCTATTAGCCAGGATGGGCAGGGATGCAACATCATGCTCTGAGAGTCCTAGCCTCTGTTCACCAGGAGGTAGGAGTGGACAATAGGGGATGGATCACTCAATGATTGCCAGTTCAGTTCATTCCCTTTGAAGCACCTGGCATTGGCAACTGTCGGAAGACAGGATACCGGGCTAGGTGGACCATTGGTCTGACCCAATATGGCAGTTCTTATGAAAAAATGTATTAGAATATAATAATAAAAATGTTTAGTACAGAAACTCTCCAAGATAACAACTTCTTAAGATAGCGATGATGTGAGATAATGACCTCGGAAAATAATGCATTTTAAAAATCTTGGCCTACTAGGAAATGTATATTTATATACCTTTCCCAGTCACAAATCTAGCACTCTGGAGCAAAGTCACTAACACATAGTCCAACAAACAAATATCCCTTTCACGTGCCCCTCCCTTTTCCCTCCAACACACGCCACTCATAGCTCTTGTCCTTGCTCAGTGGAGACCCTAAGTTCAGAGGTGCTTTCATATGAATTCATCTCCCACGCTGGGGGATACGAGGGAGAGGCACCTTGCCAATTCCTCCAGCTGCTCGCCACTCACACCAGCCACTTGCTCTGGCCACCACTGTTTGTCGTGCCACCACTCCATCATTGATGGCTCTGAGCCATCATCTTCTGCTGCCACCTGCCACTGTGACTTTTGTGAGTTGGTCTCTTGAGGTTGAACCCAGCTCTCAGTGATTTCAGCTCTCAGTGAGAGAACCTCACTGCTAGTGCAGGCTGGGCAGCCTCTTCCACAGAAACACTGTCCTGCAGCAGGTCTAAGCACTTAGACCTGATCATCAGTGATTTCAGCTCTACTGAACACTTAAAAAAACAAAAGACTATGGAGCCTAATCAGCTCTATCTTTCAATTGGGGAGGGGGCAAAAGAAATAATGCCTGTGACTCTTAGGCAGAGCCCACACCACCAAGCAAAGCACATCCCCCATGCTCCATCTTTCTCTCTACTGGGATCTAACATCCAAACCCACTCCATAGCAACTGCAGTTCAGTTGAGGTTGACCCCATGCTTAATTTGTAATGAAAGAGATGCCGGGGCTCAAGCAATTAGTTACCGGGGTTCAAGCAATTTTTTTACTTTCATAACTGATGGGGCAAGTCCAGAGGTCCCAGGGCTATCAAGTGCCAAGCCTAGATGTGTCAGGGCTCAGCCCTGGCAAGACCTGGCACAAATTAAGCACTGAGGGTGACCCCCTCAATCAAGATAGGCTCAGGACAGTTCTGCTGCCCTTTACTCATACAATAAGGATAACAACATTTCATTACTACTGCAATCAATACTAAAGTGATTTGTAACTCAACATCAGCCAAAATTGATCACTTGAGCAACACAGCTCTGTCTGATAGATATCTAGGCACAGTAGGTGTTTGTATGTAAATACACAAATGCACACTGGAAAACATAATCCCAACTATATGTATAAAATGATGTGGTCTAAATTAGCTGTTACCACTCTACAAAGAAACCTTGGCATCATTGAGGATAGTTCTCTGAAAACATGCACTCAATGTGCAGCGGCAGTCAAAAAAGCAAACAGAATGTTGGGAATCATTAACAAAGGGATAGATAATAAGACAGAAAATATCATACCACCTCTATATCAATCCATGGTATGCCCACATCTTGAATACTGCATGCAGATTTGGTCACCCCATCTCAAAAATGATATATTGGAACTGGAAATGGTACAGAAAAGGGCAACAAAAATGACTAGGGGTATGGAATGTCTTCTGTATGAGGAGAGATTAATAAGACTGGGACTTTTTAGCTTGGACAAGAGACAACTAAGGGAGGATATGATAGAGGTCTATAGCATCATGAGTGGTGTGGACAAAGTAAACAAGGAAGTGGTATTTACCCCTTCTCATAACATAAGAACTAGGGGTCACCAAATGAAATGAATAGGCAGCAGGTTTAAAACAAACAAAAGGAAATATTACTTCACACAGTGCACAGTCAACCTGTGGAACTCCTTAAAGAGGATATTGTGAAGGCCAAGATTATAACAGGGTTCAAAAACGACCTAGATAAATTCATGGAGGTTAGGTCCATCCATGGCTATTAGCCAGGATGGGCAGGGATGGTGTCCCTAGCCTCTGTTTACCAAAAGCTGGGAATGGGAGACAGGGGATGGATCACTTGATGACTGCCTGTTCTGTTCATTCCCTCTGGGGCACCTGGCATTGGCCACTGTCGGAAGACAGGATACTGGGCTAGATGGACCTTTGGTCTGACCCAGTTGTGACGCTGCACTCCATAATGTTTTACGGAAATATGCTTATGAGTGTGAATATAATGTAACTGGAATATGCTTATGCAAAAGGTCTCTTGTAAGGTATCATTACAAAGCTTATAATCTACTGAATATATTCCTCCTATTTGTATGCATGTATCATTCTTGTATCTGAAAGCGGAAATATGAAGTATAACTCTGAGGTCCTATTGTAATTATGCAAAGTGTGGGCCAAAGTGTGGTTTAGAAGCTTGATGGCTCCCATTGACTAGGACAATTGGTTGTAAATGGTCTATTTACTGCAAACCTTCCTGGGTGCGGGCAGGCCAGCCCGTGGGAAATGAAAAATGAGGTGTTACAGTGACATGGGACCATGTCACCTGATACTGGAATCCATCTTAAATCTGGTACTTTTCCATTTAGAAGGAGGACCCAGAGAGACAAAAGATTCCCGCCTTGTGCCAAAGCTATAAAAGGGGGTGGAACAGAACAAAGAGGCTGCCAGTCATGAGAACACACCTGTTTTCCACATAAGATGTCTGCTGGAACTAACAAGGACTGTACTGGGGAAAAGATTGGGCCCTGACCAGGAAGGCGTCTAGTCTGTGAAAGAAACTTATTGGAACATCTCTGACGGTAAGATTTTACCTGTAATCAGTTTCTTAATGCATTAGGCTTAGACTTGCATGTTTTTGCTTTATTTTGCTTGGTAACTGACTTTGTTCTGTCTGTTATTACTTGAAACCACTTAAATCCTACTTTTTATATTTAATAAAATCACTTTTGTTTATTAGTAAACCCTGAGTAAGTGATTAATACCTGGGGGAGCAAACACCTGTGCATCTCTCTCTATCAGTGTTATACAGGGTGGACAATTTATGAGTTCACCCTGTATAAGCTTTAGACAGAGTAAAACGGATTTATTTGGGGTTTAGATCCCATTGGAAACTGGGTGTCTGGGTGCTGGAGATAGGTGACCTGCTGAACAGTCTTTAGTCAAAGTCTGCAGCTTTGGGGGCATGGACCAGAACTGGATCTGTGTTGCAGCAGGCTAGCATGTCTGACTCAACAAAGCAGGGTTCTGGAGTCCCAAACTGGCAGGGAAAATGGGCTCAGGGGTAATCTCAGCACGTCAGGTGACCATCCCAAGGAGGTCTCTGTTACCGAACCTGTCATACCAGTATGGCCGTTCTTATGTTCAGTCTGGTCCTGAAGCCTTCCCTCTCCACCCCTTGGCTCATCACTAGCTATCAGGGGAGAGCTCACAATTTGCTTACAAATCACAAATTTGAAATTATTAGGTTAGCCAACATTGCCAAAAAGAATACACTGCCATTGTCATAAAAAACAACAGCTGTGTGAGGAAGCTAATCTTTGTTCATATTTTCAAACCTATTATGCTTTTTCAGGTACAAGTATTTTATCATATACTGTATGTGCTTTTAAAGTGTGTATTAATGTTTCAATTTCAATTCAAATTTCCAACCAAATACTAAATTGGCAACACTTCATGTAACTAGTTGACCACTGGGGGACTGATGGAGAAATTCAGGGCGGAGGTACAAGCTTTCAAACCACACAGAGCTCTTCTTCAGGTATGGGAAAGGTACTCCCTCTGTCACAGCAACATGCAAGGTGGAACAGATTGTTCAGCATATGTAGTTAGCACATACATTCAAGGCAGAGTGGCCCATTAACACCTCTGAAGTCATAGGACAAAAAGAGGGGGTTAGCAGGTTACAGACTGTTGTAATAAACCACAAATCCAGTATCTCTGTTCAAAGTCCTTGATTTTTAAGCCATGTCTACACTACCACTTATGTCGGCAAAACTTATATCGCTAGGTGGTGTGAAAAAAAAACACACCACAAGCAATGTAAGTTTTGCTGGCATAAGTAGTAGTATGCATAGCTACTGCCTCTCATTGGGGGTGGTTTAATTATGTTGATGGGACAGCTCTCTCCCATTGGCACAGAGCGGCTGCAAGAGAGATCTTATATCGGTGCAGCTGCATCGGTACATCTGTGCCGCTGTAAGGTCTCTAGTGTAGACATAGCCTTAGTGTCTAGCAGAGGAATGAATTTAAGCTTCCAGGCTCACCTTCTGAAACTGTTATGCAGATTTTCTTTAAGGATGAGGACTGACAGGTCAGAAAAGTGATTGCTTTGTGAGAAGTGTTCACCCTCAAAGCAATACCATACCACTAAAATCTTTATACCACACAATCACTTATTTATATAAACTTTAGATTAAAGAAAATTTTGAATAATAATAATTAGCATTTCTAGAAGTCATTTACTAGACAGTAAATGACCTGTTCATTCCTTGTACTGAATCAGTAAATTATCTGTCAATTACTGGAAATTACATTTTCCAAGAGCAAAACAATAGATATAAAATGCTTTAATGCATTTGTTAATAATGTAAAACCTGCAAAGAGTAATAAAACCTTTCTTTAGTGTCTGTAACAGTCCCAAAAATCTTAACTCCTGCCAAACTACTTTCATGAACTCCTGACTCTAACATGCACAATTAAAAGTCCTGCTAATTATCAATTATTAAAGCAACTCCATTGACCTTTCATAAATGTCAAGGCCGTTCTAAGCTTTACAATGAAGAACTTCGCTAAGTATGTCTCCATGGGACACTTAAAATTTCCATCTTTATTTGATACTATCCCGTGTTGAGCATAAGCTTTCATGAGCTACAGCTCACTTCATCGGATCCTCAAATAAATTTGTTAGTCTCTAGGGTGCAACAAGTACTCCTTTTCTTTTTGTGAATACAGACTAACACAGCTGCTACTCTGAAATCTATCCCCTGTTGGAGGCACAGCACTGAGTCACTAGAAAGTAAGATTTCAGAGTAACAGCCGTGTTAGTCTGTATTCGCAAAAAGAAAAGGAGTACTTGTGGCACCTTAGAGACTAACCAATTTATTTGAGCATGAGCTTTCGTGAGCTACAGCTCACTTCATCAGATGCATACCGTGGAAACTGCAGCAGACTTTATATATACACAGAGAATATGAAACAATACCTCCTCCCACCCCACTGTCCTGCTGGTAATAGCTTATCTAAAGTAATCATCAGGTTAGGCCATTTCCAGCACAAATCCAGGTTTTCTCACCCTCCACCCCCCCCCACAAATTCACTCTCCTGCTGGTGATAGCCCATCCAAAGTGACAACTCTTTACACAATGTGCATGATAATCAAGTTAGGCCATTTTTGGAGGGGGGTGAGGGAGTGAGAGAACCTGGATTTGTGCAGGAAATGGCCTAACTTGATTATCATGCACATTGTGTAAAGAGTTGTCACTTTGGATGGGCTATCACCAGCAGGAGAGTGAATTTGTGGGGGGGGGTGGAGGGTGAGAAAACCTGGATTTGTGCTGGAACTGGCCTAACCTGATGATTACTTTAGATAAGCTATTACCAGCAGGACAGTGGGGTGGGAGGAGGTATTGTTTCATATTCTCTGTGTATATATAAAGTCTGCTGCAGTTTCCACGGTATGCATCTGATGAAGTGAGCTGTAGCTCACGAAAGCTCATGCTCAAATAAATTGGTTAGTCTTTAAGGTGCCACAAGTACTCCTTTTCTTTTTGCGAATACAGACTAACACAGCTGTTACTCTGAAACCTGTCATTATGCAAGGCACTGCATTTAGCCGTATGGAGTGGAAATCTATCAACTGCATGAAAAAACTTGCACAGATACAGACAGACATCATCTTCCTTTCCAAATGCAAACAGATGGACATCGTACCAAAAGGACTGAAGGTAAAAAATCCATTACAATCTACATACCACACAGACTATGCTGACAGCTTGTGCCACACGCTCTCAAAGAAACTGCGGAATCACCTGATCAACATCCTCTACAGCAAACAGGGAAAGATTAAGAATGAGCTCTCAAAAATGGATACTCTCATAAAAAACCAACCTTCCACACAAACTTCCTCGTGGCTGGATTTTACTAAAACTAGACAAGCCATTTACAACACACACTTTGCTTCTCTACAAAAGAAAAAGGACACTAAACTTTCTAAACTACTACATGCTACAAGGGGCCACAGCAATGGTTCCCTCAACACACCTAGCAATATTGTTAACCTATCCAACTATACTCTCAGCCCAGCAGAAGCAGCTGTTCTATCTCGGGGCCTCTCCTTCTGCCCCTCCACCCCCACGAACATGATACAGTTCTGTGGTGACCTAGAATCCTATTTTCGACGTCTCCGACTCAAGGAATATTTCCAACTTACCTCTGAACAACATACTAATCCACAGAGGTCTCCCTACCAACACTACAGAAAGAAGGATTCTAGGTGGACTCCTCCTGAAGGTCTAAACAGCAGACTGGACTTCTACATAGAGTGCTTCCGCCGACGTGCACGGGCTGAAATTGTGGAAAAGCAGCATCACTTGCCCCATAACCTCAGCCATGCGAAACGCAATGCCATCCACAGCCTCAGAAACAACTCTGACATCATAATCAAAAAAGCTGACAAAGGAGGTGCTGTTGTCATCATGAATAGGTTGGAATATGAACAAGAGGCTGCTCGGCAGCTCTCCAACACGAGTTTCTACAAGCCATTACCCTATGATCCCACTGAGAGTTACCAAAAGCAACTACAGCATTTGCTCAAGAAACTTCCTGAAAAAGCACAAGATCAAATCCGCACAGACACACCCCTGGAACCGCGACCTGGGATATTCTATCTACTACCCAAGATCCATAAACCTGGAAATCCTGGGCGCCCCATCATTTCAGGCATTGGCACCCTGACAGCAGGATTGTCTGGCTATGTAGACTCCCTCCTCAGGCCCTACGCTACCAGCACTCCCAGCTACCTTCGAGACACCACTGACTTCCTGAGGAAACTTCAGTCCATCGGTGATCTTCCTGATAACACCATCCTGGCCACTATGGATGTAGAAGCCCTCTACACCAACATTCCATACAAAGATGGACTACAAGCCGTCAGGAACACTATCCCCGATAATGTCACGGCTAACCTGGTGGCTGAACTTTGTGACTTTGTCCTTACCCATAACTATTTCACATTTGGGGACAATGTATACCTTCAGATCAGCGGCACTGCTATGGGTACCCGCATGGCCCCACAGTATGCCAACATTTTTATGGCTGATTTAGAACAACGCTTCCTCAGCTCTCGTCCCCTAAAGCCCCTACTCTACTTGCGCTATATTGATGACATCTTCATCATCTGGACCCATGGAAAAGAAGCCCTTGAGGAATTCCACCATGATTTCAACAATTTCCATCCCACCACCAATCTCAGCCTCGTCCAGTCCACACAAGAGATCCACTTCCTGGACACTACAGTGCTAATAAACAATGGTCACATAAACACCACCCTATACCGGAAACCTACTGACCGCTATTCCTACCTGCATGCCTCCAGCTTTCACCCTGACCACACCACACGATCCATCGTCTACAGCCAAGCTCTGCGATACAACCGCATTTGCTCCAACCCCTCAGACAGAGACAAACACCTACAAGATCTCTGTCAAGCTTTCTTACAACTACAATACCCACCTGCGGAAGTAAAGAAACAGATTGATAGAGCCAGAAGAGTTCCCAGAAGTTACCTACTACAGGACAGGCCTAACAAAGAAAATAACAGAACGCCACTAGCCGTCACCTTCAGCCCCCAACTAAAACCCCTCCAACGCATTATTAAGGATCTACAACCTATCCTAAAGGATGACCCAACACTCTCACAAATCTTGGGAGACAGGCCAGTCCTTGCCTACAGACAGCCCCACAACCTGAAGCAAATACTCACCAACAACCACATACCACACAACAGAACCACTAACCCAGGAACTTATCCTTGCAACAAAGCCCGTTGCCAACTGTGCCCACATATCTATTCAGGGGACACCATCACAGGGCCTAATAACATCAGCCACACTATCAGAGGCTCGTTCACCTGCACATCCACCAATGTGATTTATGCCATCATGTGCCAGCAATGCCCCTCTGCCATGTACATTGGTCAAACTGGACAGTCTCTACGTAAAAGAATAAATGGACACAAATCAGATGTCAAGAATTATAACATTCATAAACCAGTCGGAGAACACTTCAATCTCTCTGGTCACGCAATCACAGACATGAAGGTCGCTATCTTAAAACAAAAAAACTTCAAATCCAGACTCCAGCGAAAAACTGCTGAATTGGAATTCATTTGCAAATTGGATACTATTAATTTAGGCTTAAATAGAGACTGGGAGTGGCTAAGTCATTATGCAAGGTAGCCTATTTCCTCTTGTTTTTTCCTACCCCCCCCCCCCAGATGTTCTGGTTTAACTTGGATTTAAACTTGGAGAGTGGTCAGTTTGGATGAGCTATTACCAGCAGGAGAGTGAGTTTGTGTGTGTATGGGGGTGGGTTTTTGGAGGGGGGTGAGGGAGTGAGAGAACCTGGATTTGTGCAGGAAATGGCCTAACTTGATTATCATGCACATTGTGTAAAGAGTTGTCACTTTGGATGGGCTATCACCAGCAGGAGAGTGAATTTGTGGGGGGGGGTGGAGGGTGAGAAAACCTGGATTTGTGCTGGAACTGGCCTAACCTGATGATTACTTTAGATAAGCTATTACCAGCAGGACAGTGGGGTGGGAGGAGGTATTGTTTCATATTCTCTGTGTATATATAAAGTCTGCTGCAGTTTCCACGGTATGCATCTGATGAAGTGAGCTGTAGCTCACGAAAGCTCATGCTCAAATAAATTGGTTAGTCTCTAAGGTGCCACAAGTACTCCTTTTCTTTTTAGAAAGTAAGACTAGCAGAGCACAGATCTAAGGACCAGCTTAATGCTTTCTGAGAAGCCCTTGGGAGAAGGATGGTGCTGACACGCAGGCAGGTCTCGCGCCCACGGAACGAGTCCGGCACATTTGCAGGCCAGATCCCAGGGCACTAACCGGCGGCCTTGTAACCAGCCTCTGCAGAGAGGCCACGCCCCGAGTAGCCGTGGTGACTGCGCTTGGGGGAGCTGGCGCTGCTACTGCGGGCCGAGAGGTCCCGCGCTCCAGAGAAGTTATAAAAGCTTTATTTACAGGGCAATGTCTTCACAGAGGCTTGGAAGCAGCATCCCCAGCCCTGCTCCAGCAGAGGTAATGGGTTGTAAAGTCCAGCTTCTCCATGCTAAATCCAGAAAGGGAATCTAGGCCTGGAACAGGGGGCGGTAGATGCACCTGCCCTCGCTTTCTAGGGTGCAAGCCGGCGCCGACGAGAAGGAGCTAGGGGAGGGGCACAACGGTACCCTCAGCTCAGGGTCCCCGAGACCGCTTTAGCTTCTCAATAAACAGAAAGGGGCGCGCACGATGAGCCGGGGCCCGAATGTCTCTCAACGGGCCTAGCAACGCCCTTCTCCCCAGTGAGCCCCTGCCACAGCGCTTTTTGAGGGGAAGGAGGGAGGCTCCGCCGCTCCAGCCCCGGGAGGGTCCCCGCCCCCTGCCTCTCACCCGCGCACTTCTGCTCCATGAACTCCAGGATGGGGATGGACCAGGCAGGCCCGCGCAGGAAGCCGGCGATGCTGTCAACCACCCACTCCACGTCCGCCTCGCCCTCCGCCGCCATCGGGGCGAGTCTGGGCCGCCGCCGACTGCCCTCGCACAAGCTCCGGGGGAACACAGGAAGGCCCGGGTAGAGTTACGGCGGCGGTTGGGGCTTCGTTAGGTCACTGTCGCAGCGGTCGTCACACAGGGAGCGCGCGCTCCGCTGAGCGTTCCATCCCGTGGCGCGCTTTCTTCCTAGTGTTAAGCAGGTGTAAAGCGCGCGACAGCAGCGTCACTGTGGCACGGTCCAGGTGAGACACAGGCGCCGGCGGACAGAACGTTGGGCGGGGCCGCGCCTCAGGACCGGGAGCGCACTGGAAGCAGCCAGGGCGGTCTCTGGCTGCGAGGCCACGCGCTGGCGCTGGGGGCGCGCGGGAGCGGAGGAGAGTTGACCCTGTGGGCCGTTCTGGTCCTGCTCCTGGACTGTAAGAACAGCCATGCGAGGGTGGGCCGCCCTGCTTTCTCCTAAAGTTCTGCCCCTGGAGCTCCGCAGCGGCCCTCGCTTCCCGGGCCAGGGGTTTCCCCCTGTCCTCACAGGCTCTTCTGCGGCTGGCTTGGACAATCCCTGAGCACCTGGCGGAGGGAGCTGCAGCAGGGTAATTACACCAGGCAACCCCCAGCATGTTGGTATAGTACGGCATGCAATGGACCAGTGCACTGTACCCAGTGAAGAGGTGAGCCGCAGCAGGTCATTACTGTGGGGAGAGGTGTCTCTGTGTGGTAGCTAGAGGCTAGTGCAAACATTCCCAGAATTATAGAGACAGGCCTGGGCCCCAAATACTCTGATGTCCTGTTTACCTCTTCCCAGAGCTCTGAGACCTGTTTGCATCCTGATTTCACAAATGCTGTGGCAGAGTAGCAGCAATCAGCTGTCCCCAGGTTACCCATGAGATGATTTTTTTAAAGAGAGTTTTCTTATATTGCATATTAGTTTAACCAATATAACTTCTTGGACTTTAGAATACCCATTTTTATGCTTTTGGGAGAAATTACAAAAGCGGAGATGGAGATCATCTGGAAAATCTGGTTCATATAAATGAATTGACCTCTGACCCCAGCACTGTGCTACTTTCCCATGCTGTTCCAGAATTTTCATGAGAATGGCTGTGTGCAAGTAGGCATACACAGGAGGACATCAAGTAACTATAGGGAGATATGTTCTGTCTCTACCGTGTTGCCTAAAATCCGTCTAATGAATTTTAATTATAAATGGCTTTTTTTACCACAGCACATTGTGAAAGGTCAGAATTGACAACCTTGATGCAAGCTACCCAACAATGACTACAGTGTTGATAAGTAGCCATTATGTAGGGGACATTAATCAAAACCCTCAAATAAGTAACAGATTGAAAAGCTGAATTCCTTTAAAACTGGAAACAAAGTTCCATCCAACCCTATTATGTTGATATTACACAGAGATTAACATAACTAAACCTGGCAAAATAATCAGAGACAAATCTATCTGCCCACATTTCAAATGATGAAAAAACTAATAGGCAAGTGAGAAAAAGTAGAATTTTGTAAGGCTCGTAACTGTTATGCTGTCAGATGTTGCATGCTAAATAACTGGTCCCAGAAGAGACCATTTCAGGAATGGAAGACTCTGCTGAGAAAACTAAATTAGGCCAGGTCTATGCTACAGACATATAGCAGTATAGCTATGTTGCTATGGGGTGTGAAAAGTCCATACCTCTGAGCGATATAGTTATACTGAACTTAACCCCTGTGTAAACAGTGCTATGTCAACGGGAGAGCTTCTCCCGCCGACAAAGCCACCATCTCTTGGGAAGGTAAATTAACTACACAGACAGGAAAGCTTTCCCATCGACATAGGATTGTCTTCACTTAAGTACTTTATCAGTGTAGTTGTGCCAATGGAGCATTTTAAGCGTACACCTGCCCTTAGTTTAACATCTAGCTAAACTATCCAGCCAAATGATCAAAGGAGGAGCACTCACATTGTGTGCTTTTTGTGTCCTGGCTGAAGTATACTAAATATGTTTATATTATTTAAATTTGCACAGTGGAGTCTGTACATGCTTATGGGTTAAATATTGCTCACATTAGTTAGTGGGAGTCTTATTGTCTTAAATGAAAGCAAGAGTTAGGCCCTACTGAATAAGATATTTTTGTTACAGTTTGTAGTCATCTTTACTTTATATATATTATATATATCCTTTTCACATTTTCTACATCAATATGGCAGACAGTGGCCAACACTGGATAAAGGTATAATATTATGGGTATTCTATTGTAACATCAGGGGTATCCAAAAGAGTGAGCCAAACCCACACTATCTACAAATCAAAACTCTTAATGCAGCCAGAGGACTAACACATAGTAGTACTTAGAGCTGGCAACAGTCAGCAACACCCATTGAAAGACATTTTGTTTCAGTCTAGTCCCACCAGCCTCTCTCGAACCACATCCACCTGCAACCCAACTAATGCCCCACTTCAGATATATTTGTCACTGTGATCTACTGTCCTCTCAATAGAAGCAGTCATTCCATGTCTGTAGATAGGCAAACCCCTTAGAACCCATACAACATCAACAAGCCTTGAATGTCCTGCAGATCCTTTGCAGTCGGCCTCAGGGTTAGGTATTGCACTCTGGTTGTCCATTTGCAGCATCACAATAGAAATGATCCTGGATTTCACAAAGGCCTTCTGATGAGATGGGCAGAGGACTGTGCATGAGAGGGAACCCGCATCCAGGTAAGAAATTCTCCTTACTGTGTGATACCTTTTGTTTCTGCCATCTTTTTGTATCTTTTCTTCTCCTTCACTCTTGCATCAACCTTTTTCTTTATTATTTTAACTTTACTATGTGTTTACACACAGTTCTTGGTAAATCTTCTATTGTTGGACTCTCACCAGTCTGTTGTTTGTGTCCCACTCTAGGTCTGAGTACGCTGCAGCACTGTTTTTTCATTTAGCCTTTGTGACCCAGAAACCTCTTAGTGCCAACTGGCAAGAGGCAAAGAGTGGGTGCATAGGGGCAGGGATCTCCGGAGTCTGATATGTACATTTGAGCTCCCCAAAGAATGCCATGTGAGGTCTCTTATCAAAGCCTGTGTAAGGATAGGGCCTTTGTCTGTAGCCATATTCATAGAATCATAGAATATCAGGGTTGGAAGGGACCTCAGGAGGTCATCTAGTCCAACCCCCTGCTCAAAGCAGGACCAATCCCCAACTAAATCATCCCAGACAGAGCTTTGTCAAGCCTGACCTTAAAAACTTCTAAGGAAGGCGATTCCACCACCTCCCTAGATAACACATTCCAGTGTTTCACCACCCTCCTAGTGAAAAAGTTTTTTCTAATATCCACCCTAAACCTCCCCCACTGCAACTTGAGACCATTACTCCTTGTTCTGTCATCTGCTACCACTGAGAACAGTCTAGATCCATCCTCTTTGGAACCCCTTTCAGGTAGTTGAAAGCAGCTATCAAATCCCCCCTCATTCTTCTCTTCTCAGACTAAACAATCCCAGTTCCCTCAACCTCACCTCATAAGTCATGTGTTCCAGACCCCTAATCATTTTTGTTGCCCTTCGCTGGACTCTCTCCAATTTCTCCACATCCTTCTTGTAGTGTGGGGCCCAAAACTGGACACAGTACTCCAGATGAGGCCTCACCAGTGTCGAATAGAGGGGAACGATCACGTCCCTCGATCTGCTGGCAATGCCCCTACTTATACATCCCAAAATGCCATTGGCCTTCTTGGCAACAACGGCACACTGTTGACTCATACCCAGCTTCTCGTCCACTGTAACCCCTAGGTCCTTTTCTGCAGAACTGCTGCCTAGCTATTCGGTCCCTAGTCTGTAGCGGTGCATGGGATTCTTCCATCCTAAGTGCAGGACTCTGCACTTGTCCTTGTTGAACCTCATCAGATTTCTTTTGGCCCAATACTTCTAATTTGTCTAGGTCCCTCTGTATCCTATCCCTAACCTCCAGCGTATCTACCTCTCCTCCCAGTTTAGTGTCATCTGCAAACTTGCTGAGGATGCAATCCACACCATCCTCCAGATCATTTATGAAGATATTGAACAAAACCGGCCCGAGGACCAACCCTTGGGGCACTCCACTTGATGCCAGCTGCCAACTAGACATGGAGACATTGATCACTACCCGTTGAGCCCAACAATCTAGCCAACTTTCTATCCACCTTATAGTCCATTCATCCAGCTCATACTTCTTTAACTTGTTGGCAAGAATACTGTGGGGGATCATATCAAAAGCTTTGCTAAAGTCAAGGAATAAAATGTCCACTGCTTTCCCCTCATCCACAGAGCCAGTTATCTTATCATAGAAGGCAATTAGGTTAGTCAGGCATGACTTGCCCTTGGTGAATCCATGCTGACTGTTCCTGATCACTTTCCTCTCCTCTAAGTGCTTCAAAATGGATTCCTTGAGGACCTGCTCCATGATTTTTCCAGGGACCGAGGTGAGGCTGACTGGCCTATAGTTCCCCTGATCCTCCTTCTTCTCTTTTTTAAAGATGGGCACTACATTAGCCTTTTTCCAGTCAACCGGGACCTTCCCCGATCGCCAGGAGTTTTCAAAGATAATGGCCAATGGTAGACATTGGGGGGTGGAGGGGGATGTCATATGCCCCAAGAGGTGAGTCATGCCTGCTAATACTGGGTGGGCACAAGGTAAAGGGGGGACATGTAACCACCCCACATGTTGCCTCTGGGAGGAACTTCCAGCCCAATCTCCATGGGGCGGGGCGGGGCAGCCAATCCTGCTGGCTCCAGGGGGGCTGGGACCACAGGAGTGGGGAACACTCCCAGCACCACAGTGGCTCCACACCCTCGTGGACACCTCAGCAGAGGAGACGCGGGCAATACCCCTACCTCTGGCTGAGCAGAGGCTAGGGAACCTGCTCCCAGCTCTTTTTCCAGGAACCCCCTGCTATGTGCCCAACCTAGGGCCACTGCGCTCTCCTTGCCCCACTAGAGTTACGTGCAGAGGGGTGGTATCTCTCTTTCTCCCGCTGTGCCTCCCTCTCTGGCACATTTCCAGCTCGCTCAGCCGCTCTCCCCGGCAGCCGGACCTGGGAAGGAAATGGAGTGGAGGGGGCAAGATGAAGTCACTTCTCACGCCGGCTGAAAATGGCCACTCCAGGTCACTGCCTCTGTGCAGCACAGCCGCGGGCCTGAGAGAAAGCCCAGCTGGGGAGGCAGCAGCAGCCCGTCCCCTCCACTCCCTGCCCAGGCCCAGCTGCCAGGGATGGGGCTGAACATGCTGGGAAGAGGTGCAGCAGGAACGGGACAGAGCCCATCTCTCCCCCTTCCCCAGCAAGGCAAGCAGGAATCTGGTGGGGGGGGCATTTAACTCCATATGCCCCCCCCATGCATCACTCCCTGTGTGGCAGCTCCTGGAGCTGGCAAGCTGTGGCTGCAGGGAGAGGTGCAGCAAACAGTTGGGAGCTTCAGGGAGGAGCTGCTGAGGGTAAGGGGGGGGTGTACCTAGGGAGGCATGACTCAAGTTGTTCGGGGAGGTGAATCTTTAAATTGTGTCTCCCCCCCACATCAGCACAGAATAGTTGTCTCTGCCAATCTCTGAAGCATTTGATTCTAGCCACTGTCAGACAGGATATTGTACTAGATGGACCACTGGTCTGATCCAGTATAGCAATTGCAATATTCTCTACCAGCTTGAAGGGGAAATCAGGAACAAAACATATTGTCAAACACACTGACAATGAATATTCAACAGCTGCCAGATTAGTTGTATTCTGTATGATCGCATCTAGGTTTCAAGAAAGATGCAAGTCGTCCACAATATTATTTAGACATTAGAAGTTTTACTTTAAAATAGCACTGACAATATATAGTAATTTAGCTCAAAGTCTCAGTTGGGAAGCAATAGATTCTTCTTCAAGTGCTTGCTCATGTCCATTCCATATTAGGTGTGTGTGTTTGCCACATGCACCGGTGCCAGAAGTTTTTCCCTCAGCAGTATCCATAGGGGACCGGCTCTGGCACTCTCTGGAGTGGTGCCCGCATGGCGCGGTATAAGGGGCACTCTCAGCTCCCCCCACCCTCAGTTCCTTCTTGCCGCCAGTGACGGTGCTGGAATGTCTGCTTCTTCGACTAGCATTGTTTTGTTCCCTGTTCTTGCAAACTTTGAAATCCTGTAAAATTGTTATATATAGTTAGTAGTTTCTTAAAAAGAAAAGGAGTACTTGTGGCACCTTAGAGACTAACCAATTTATTTGAGCATAAGCTTTCGTGAGCTACAGCTCACTTCATTGGATAGTGAGCTGTAGCTCATGAAAGCTTATGCTCAAATAAATTGGTTAGTCTCTAAGGTGCCACAAGTACTCCTTTTCTTTTTGCGAATATAGACTAACATGGCTGTTACTCTGAAAGTAGTTTCTTAGTTACCCTTAGTAGTTGTTCTCGAACTCTTCGTTAGTCTGGGACGGGACCCAGCAGGGGGTTGGGGCATGCCCTGGTCTCAAGGCTTTAAGCCTTGTGATCGCTGCAAACGGCCTATGCCCATCAGCAATCCACATACCAGCTGCCTAAGGTGCTTAGGCGAAGGGCACATAAATGATGAGTACCATATCTGCAAGTCCTTCAAACCTAGGATGAAAAAGGAGCACAATATCCATCTAAGAGTGCTCCTAATGGAGTTGGCACTCACTCTGGCACCGGAGCAGCGGTCCGACTCCTTTCTACCCTCTGAGACTTCAATATGTGGCAAGCCATGGCCAAGTTCAAAGGGTCGCTCCCCAAGGATTCCAAGAAGGAGTTCTGAGCGATCCTCGATGAGGACATAACGGTGGCCAGGGCAGCCCTCCAGGTGGCATCAGACACTGCTGCTGCTGCCCGCACAATGGCTTCCGCTATCTCTTCAACCCTAATATTCTATGATTTGATGATTCTTTCTTCATGTGGCAAGCCTCTTGGCTGCTTGTCTCTGGGTTGTCCACTGAGGCCCAGCAGTCTATGCAGGACCTGCCCTTTGATGGCCGGCCCCTATTTGCGGAGAAAACACACACAACTGTCACACCGTAGCCTGGTCAGTCATGAAACTGTTTTTCAAAGATTCTCTAATGTGCAGCACGCCTCAGTGTGCACTTCTAATTGCCCTGGTGTCTGGCTGTTCAAAATTGGCCACCAGGTGATTTGCCTCAACCTCCCACTCTGCCATAAACATCTCCCCCTTACTCTCATAGATATTACGGAGCACACAGCAAGCAGCAACAAGAATGGGAATATTGCTTTTGCTGAGGTCTAACCTACTCAGCAAACAGTGCCAGCGCCCTTTTAAATGTCCAAAGGCACATTCTACCACCATTCTGCACTTGCTCAGCCTATAGTTGAACTGCTCCTTACTGCTGTCCAGGCTGCCTGTGTACGGCTTCATGAACCATGGAAGCAAGGAGTAGGCTGGGTCCCCAAGGATAACTACGGGCATTTCAACATCCTCAATGGTAATTTTCTGGTCTAGGAAGAAAGTCCCTTCTTGCAGCTTTCCGAACAGCCTGGAGTTCCGAAAGATGCGAGTGTCATGCACCTTTCCTGGACATCCCACATTGATGTCAGTGAAACGGCCCTTGTGATCTACCATTGAGCAGCAGCACCATTGAGAAGTACCCCTTGCAGTTTATGTCCTCTTTGGCAAGGTGGTCAGGTGCCAAGATAGGGATATGCGTTCCGTCTATTGCCCCACCACAGTTAGGGAACCCCATTGCAGTAAAGCCATCCACTATGACCTGCACATTTCCCAGAGGCACTACTCGTCTTAGCAGAAGGGTATTGATTGCCCTGGCTATTTGGATCACAGCAGCCTCCATGGTAGATTTGCCCACTCCAAATTGATTCCCAGCTGACAGGTAGCAGTCAAGCGTTGCAAGCTTCCACAGGGCTATCGCCACTCGCTACTCAACTGTCAGGGCAGGTTTCATCTTGGTATTCCTGCACTTCAGGGCGGGGGAAAGCAACTCACACAGTTTCATGAAAGTGGCCTTATGCATGCGAAAGTTTTGCAGCCACTGGGAATCATCCCATACCTGCAACACTATGCATTCCCACCAGTCTGTGCTTGTTTGCCAGGCTCAGAATCAGTGTGCCACTGTATCAACATGCCCCAATGCTGCCATGATATCCCAACTACCACATCCCGTGCTTTCAGGAACATCTGTGTCCATGTCCTCCTCACAATCTTCCTCGTGCTGGTGGCTCCTAGCTAGACTCTTAACATACTGCAGGATAATGCGCGAGGTGTTTACAATGCTCACAAAAGCAGTGTGCAGCTGAGCAGGCTCCATGCTTGCCGTGCTATGACATCTGTATGGATAACCCAGGAAAAAAGGCACAAAATGATTGCCATTGCTTTCAAGGAGGGAGGGAGGGGAGACTGACAACATGTATTTAAGGTCAGGCTTGACAAAGCCCTGGCTGGGATGATTTAACTGGGAATTGGTCCTGCTTCGAGCAGGGGGTTGGACTAGATGACCTTCAGGGGTCCCTTCCAACCCTGATATTCTATGATTCTATGATTCTATACCCAAAATCACCCGTGACAATGTTTTTGCCCCATCAGGCATTGGGAGCTTAACCCAGAATTCCAATGGGCAGCGGGGACTGTGGGATAGCTACCCACAATGCACCACTCTGTGAGTTGATGCTCGCCACGGTATTGAGGACGCACTCCGCCGACCTAATGGGACGTGTGCGATCGACTGTATAAAATCGCTTACTAAAGATTGACTTGTATAAAATCCACCTAATTCTGTAGTGTAGACATACCCTTAGCTCAAACCTCTGGACTCCAGCACTCCTGTTTCACACTATGAGTTCTGTCCAGTGAGTTCAATTGAAATAGACTCCTGGTAGAATCTTGTACACTCTTCAGGGTCTATCGCACCTCAGCAAGTATTTGCAGGGTCACCCAAGCAGTTTTCAAAACAGTAGGATTTATTAGTCAACTGGAACAAATCACAGGAAGTCCTTAGGTTAGCATAAAGACATAAATGTTAAAGCACAGTCAATTCTGGTCAAGCCAGAACAATTCACTGGTGAAGCTGTAGTGCATTACATTTCAGGTTCTGTCTCTCTCTGACTCCTCAGTCAGTGCCAATAGAGAGCAGCCAACCTCTTTCAGGGCTTGTCTACACTGGCAATGGGACTTTTGTCGAAAAAAACGCCCAGTTTTGGTGACAAAAAACTTCCACCCCTGCGAGAGACTTTTGTCTTTTCCCCTCCCTTTATTGTCAACAAACAGCCAGTGTAGACACCACACCTTTTGTCCCCCCAGTTTTATTCGCCTCCAGAAAGTGTCCCACAATTCCCATGCTGCCTCTCTGGTCAGCGTTTTGAACCCGCACCTCTCCCTTGCAAGCCCCAGGAATTTTAAATCTCGTTTCCTGCTTGCTGGCTTCCCAGGTGAGCATGACTGGCTATTGCACCAAACGTGCTCCCACTTGGATCACTGCTGAGCTGTTGGATCTGATTAGTTTATGGGGAGAGGAGTCTGTTCAGTCACAGCTGCGACTGACCCGTAGGAATCGGGACAAATATGGGCAAATTTCTCGAGGCTTGTGTGAAAAGCGCTATGATCGGGACACACAGCAGTGCAGAGTGAAGACAAAGGAGCTGAAGCAGGTGTACCATAAAGTGTGGGAGGCAAACCATCGCTCTGATGGTACACTTAAGACCTGGCGCTTCTATAAGAAGCTGAATGCTATCCTCGGTGGTGACCCCACCTCCATCGCCGTTAGCACCGTGGATACTTTGGAGGCAGCAGAAAAAGGGGGTAACCCAAAGGCTAAAATTCTGGATGAAGAAGTGGAGCTAGAAGAGGATGTGGAGCTCCCAGCAGGGTCGCCTGGTGTGGCATGCAGCCAGGAACGTTTCTCCACTCCAGAAGTGCTCTACAGGGAGCAGAAAGCAGATGAGATGCCAGATAAGTTGCTGTGGCTTGTGTAGGGAATCAAAAAGTGGGAGGCAGGTAGTGTTTTATGTGAGCTGGACATTGCCCTGCGTAGCTAATCTGCATGGCCAACCAGGGTGTTGATGGACATCAAGACCTGCAGGGAATCCTCCTGAGAGAGGCTCTGGAAAAGTTTCCAAGGTTTCCAAGATTAATTCTCTGCCGCAGATTCCAAGGGACTGCAGCCTTATTTCCCCCATTGTAGAAAACTGTACCATGCCATTTAGCAACCACTGAAGCTGGGACCAAAGTGGCACATAGCTGAGCTGCATATAGACTGGGGTGAAAGCTGCAAGCATGCAGTAGTTGTGCCCTTGTTTCCCTGCTTACCCGCAGCAGCGAGATGTCAGCCAGCAGGTTGGCAGCCTGTGAAAAAGTGTGTGATAATTTTAGAATGAGTTCCCTGCAAATCTGCCCTGCAAGCCGTGACCGTTTTGTCCGAAAGCACAACCACCTTCCCCCCACTTCCGTCACTCACCATGATTGGGGTTCTCGCGGAGCTGTGTGCCTGCCTAAAGTCACCGAGAAAGTGATTGCTACTAGTTGCAAAAGGCCCTTGTTATGGAAATGTTTCAACCATTTGCTGGAATATAACAATCCCTCTTCCGTGCATTGTCCACAGCAGTGAAGACCTTGAGGAACACACCACGCACCCCTGCCGCGCGGCTTCGGCAGACAAGGAAGAAGCCAAGCTGCAGTAAAGAAGACATGTTCAGGGAGGTGCTGCAGAGTGATGAGAGACAGACCAGGGAACGGAAAGAGTGCTGGGAAGCTGAATGTCAGGACAGAAAGGAGAATGCAGCATTTGCTAGGCAAGCGACAGAGCGGCTGATAGAAGTGAGGGAGGATCAGACAGAGCTGCTCAAGTCTTTGATACAGCTGCAGACTGAGCAGATCCGTGATCAACCTCCACTGCAGCACATGCACAATTCTTTGCCAACCCCACCCCCTCTATGCCCAGACTTTCCTTTTCACTTCACAGCACTCCTGAGTTTCCCCATCGCTCCACCCCCTCTCACAGCTTGGACAATGATAGCTGGAGCTACACACCATTGTGCGGTTTTACCCTTTTTAACAATAAATAAAGGCTAAGGTATTTAATGGTACAGCGTTTTTATTCTGTGTTCTACAAAAGCATATAGCAATCAATTCACTCTCGGGAAAAGGCTTCTAAAGCATTTTGTTGCATGGATCTCAGGCCCCGAAATTGTTCATGGATGCACCAGGGAAGCAACTCCAAAGCAGACATGTGTTAGTTCCCCTCATTGTCAAAGTGGTTCCTCAAAGCCTCTCTGATGTTAATAGCAGCCCTCTGGGCTCCTTGGACAACCCTAGCATCTAGCTATTCAAACTGTAAAGCCAAGTGAGAGAGGATGGATCCCGCACTTCTCTCCTATGCGCTGTTAACTGCCGCGAGGACATCGTGCATGGCAGCAGAGTTACTCGCAAAGTTACTGACAGAGAATGAATCACACACAACTGAGTGTGATATGGACAGCAGCAACTTATCAGTGCTTTTGGCATTCACAGAGCAGCTGCATACAGCAGATCGTCGCTTTTGGGCCAGGGAAACAAGCACTGATTGGTGGCATTGCATTGTCATGCAGGTGTGGGATACAGAACTTTAGGATGCGTAAAGCAACCTTCCTGGAGCTATCTGCTGAACTGGTACCCAGACCTGCGGCACAAGGACAGCAGAATGAGAGCTGCCCTTTTAGTAGAGAAGCATGTTGCAATGGCTGGGTGGAAGTTGGAGTCCATCCTCACTACAAGCTGTCAAGAACAGTATCCCTGATGAGGCCACGGCACACCTGGTGGCTGAGCTTTGTGACTTTGTCCTCACCCACAATCATTTTAGATTTGGGGACAACTTATACCTTCAAGTCAGCGGCACTGCTATGGGTACCCGCATGGCCGCACAGTATGCCAACATTTTTATGGCTGACTTAGAACAATGCTTCCTCAGCTCTTGTCCCCTAGTACCCCTCCTCTAGTTGTGTTACACTGATGACATCTTCATCATATGGACCCATGGGAAGGAGGCCCTTGAAGAATTCCACCTGGATTTCAACAATTTCCACCCCACCATCAACCTCAGCCTGGATCAGTCCACACAAGAGATCCACTTCTTGGACACTGCAATGCAAATAAGTGATGGTCACATAACCACCACCCTATACTGGAAACCTACTGACCGCTATACTTACTTACATGCCTCCAGCTTCCATCCAGGACACATCACACGATCCATTGTCTACAGCCAGGCCCTAAGATACAACCAAATTTGCTCCAATCCCTCAGACAGAGACAAACACCTACCAGATCTTTCTCAAGCATTCTTAAAACTACAATACCCACCTGGGAAAGTGAGGAAACAGATTGACAGAGTGAGACAGGTACCCAGAAGTCACCTACTACAGGACAGGTCCAACAAGGAAAATAAAAGAACACCGCTGGCCATCACATACAGCCCCCAGCTAAAACCTCTCCAGCAATCATAAACGATCTACAACCTATCCTAGAAAACGATCCCTCACTCTCACAGACCTTGGAAGGCAGGCCAGTCCTTGCTTACAGACAGCCCCCCAACCTGAATCAAATACTCACCAGCAACTACACACCACACCACAGAAACACTATCCCAGGAACCAATCCCTGTAACCAACCTCGTTGCCTACTCTGTCCCCATATCTACTCTAGCGACACCATCAGAGGACCCAAACACATCAGCCACACCATCAGGGACTCATTCACCTGCACATATACTAATGTGAAATATGCCATCATGTGCCAGCAGTGCCCCTCTGCCATGTACATTGGCCAAACCAGACAGTCTCTATGTAACAGAATAAATGGACACAAATCAGACATCAGGAATGGTAACATACAAAAGCCTGTAAGAGAACACTTCAATCTCCCTGGACATTCAATAACAGATTTAAAAGTAGCTATCCTTCCACAAAAAAACTTCAAAAACAGACTTCAAAGAGAAACTGCAGAACTAAAATTTATTTGCAAATTTAACACCATTAATTTGGGCTTGAATAGGGACTGGGAGTGGCTGGCTCACTACAAAAGCAACTTTCCCTCTCCTGATATTGACACCTCCTCATCAATTATTGGGAGTGGACTACATCCACCCTAATTGAATTGGCCCTGTCAACACTGGTTCTCCACTTGTAAGGTAACTCCCTTCTCTTCATGTGTCAGTATATAATGCCTACATCTGTAATTTTCACTCCATGCATCTGAAGAAGTGGGGTTTTTTACCCACGAAAGCTTATGCCCAAATATACCCACAGTGCATTGCTCACAATGTGGACAATGGTGCCCCGAATGTAGACATGATCTGTCGACAGAGGGAGAAAATGTAGACTCGGTGACTTTGATTTTGTCTATTTTTTCGTGTCGACATTAGTTTCATCGACAAAACTTGCCAGTGTAGACAAGCCCTCCAAAACCAGTTATTTTCTCCCTGTTGGTCACTTCCTAGTCCTTTGTTCTCCAGGCAGGGCCATGCTGAATTCACAAACCCCTTCTGAGAGGTGGGAAAAAGCTCCTTTCTCTGGGATGTTGATTGCTAGCTGCGTTGGCTAGTCCTTTTAATGCCCCATTCAGTCCACTCAGACAGGTAGGCAGCACTCACATACCTATGTTTTTTTGGTCTGCCCTGAAAGCAGACTTAATCCTCTTTCCCCCACATGGCAGCAAAGCAACATATAGGGGAAAAATGAAGCACACACAGGATTCATAAAAACTTTATGAAAAATTCCCACTTCATTACATTCATCCCCTCCAGACATCCTTCCCCATGACTGGCAACTCAGTATAGCTGTATCTGATCTCATGCAACCCACTGCAAGTCTCTCTTGTTTTTGTCTGGCAGACAGAAATCATGATACTTTTACTTGTCCAGATTGTACTCCAACTTGTCCTGGGCTTCTAGGCAACAAGATTTTTCACATCCTGATTCTTACACATAATGTTCACAAAATATAATGTAGCTTTCTCCAAGGGATGGAGAAAAGGAGGAAATGGAGCCTACAAGTCTATCTTTGAATGAGACTGTCATTGGGGGCTATTAAGCTATTAAGAAATCTGTTCCAGACAGAATAATAGGATGGCAGAAGGCTGGAAGAAGCCAGTTTGTTCCAACTTCTCTGCAAGAGTTGAGCTTTGGGGAATGCAGAACAAAGGAATCTGTTGTTGGTTGTGGGACACATAAACTTGATTAATTCACAGAGTACAAAAGAAGCTTGGGGCAGGAGAGAGGAAGAGAGTTAGCTGTGGGTGGAGTTCAGCGGGGAGCGGGGGCTGTTAACTGAGGGACCAGCCAAGGAAGGCAAAAGCTAGCTGACCTAGAGGAAGGAAAGAGACTTCATGATTAGGAACAGAAGCCATGTGCAGTAGAGGAGACTCCTGGACTCCTCAGAGGACTCTGCCATAAACCCAAACTACCTCCAGAGTGGTGAGAAACTGAAGCAGAGAAATATGTGCAGGTGTCATTTTGTCTAGCTCTCATGCTATTTAAGAGTAATTATTTAAGAAACTATTTAAGAAAAGAAGAAATATTTAAGAAAAATTATTTATTAAAAAGCCTATATGACTGCTCGCTTTCCACTATCACGTGTCTCTGAATAGCTAAACTGTAAACCCAGAGTTCCCATATGGTTGGAGTTGTTTTAGAAATAAAGCTATGATTATGTCACAGAAGTCACGGAATCCATGACATCCATTGACCTCCGTGACATTTTCTGCCACTGGGCTGGAGCTCCCAGCCCGCCTCCCTGCAGTTCCCAGCCCCCGCCCTGGTGGGAGGACCCTGCAGCTGCCCAGGCGCAGTGGGTGGGAGTGGACCCCCCTGAGTATCCAGCTGCCTTGCGGGGGGTGAGGGGACCCCACAGCAGCCAAGTCCCCAGGGACAGGGGGACCCCGGAGTTCCCACTCCTTGCAGCAGTGGGGGGACCTGGGTCCCCCAGCAGCCGTGGGTGCTGAAACTGCCTCCCCATTTTGTCATGGATATTTTTGGACTTTTCTGTAGCTTAAGCACACCTTCTAAATAAGGATACATTTTTATCACAGATACTTTTAGTAAAAGTCAGGGACAGGTCACAGGCTTACGTGAATTTTTGTCTATGACTTTTACTAAAAATATCCGTGACAAAAACGTTGCCTTATTTAGAAGGTGTGCTTAAGCTACTGAAAAGTCTGAGTGGTTAGCACTGGTCCTGGGGACATAGGGAAGATGGGTTGCATGGTCCCATTTATGTGAGCGGGTAACAGACAAAGATGTGCTAGAGAGGTTGTGACGCTTCCCCTGGGTACCCAGGGTTGTGAGGCACTTCACCATCACCTGTGCTTAGCATGAGGAAGTCTTATCTGTCCCTGCTGTGGAACAGCTCCCTGAATCCATCAGCCTCTGGCAACTCAAGCACTGTTTTCCAGGCCTCAGTCTCTCCATACAGGTAGCAACAGGCTCATGATAACCCCCGAGTCCTCAGAGCATTCCCTGCAGTGTCCAGCCTCCTATCCACTGAACACTCACAGAATTGCCTGGCCTGCTGTTCCCAAAGGAACAGTGCACACCAACTTGTAAGATTCAACTCAGGACCATCACTTTGCTTAACACCTCAGCACTTAGACATTTATAGTGAAAACAAAAATACATTTATTATCAAAGAACAGAGATTTAAGTGACAGTAAGAATATCAGAAACAAATGATTACATACAAAACAAAATCATAACATGCTTTCTAGAGACAAAAAACTTAACTAACAAATTTTCCTCTTGTCTAAAGAAGCTTATCTCACACTAAGTTCTTTCCACCATTTTCAACCAAGCCTGGTTGAAACCCCTCTTTCATGAAGTAAAACCCGCAGTCCATTTACATCGTAAGTGAAGGATGACAGGGCGTCTTCTTTGCCCCCAAAGATACTTGTGCAAGCCTTTGATGTGTACCTAAAGACAGGGTCTCCCACCCCACTGCTTACTTTTCCTGTTACTTTTCTCTCTTAAAAGTTTTCACAATCCTTTATTAGCATTCAGTTCAGACTGGAGAGGATGCCCACTGTGAACTATACAATATTTAATTTACATGTAAACAGTCAGCTAGATAAATATTTCTTGTGTGACAGAAAACCTGTTTTTCACCTTTGCTGGTGATCAGTCCCTAGACCTAGACACAGACCTTACTAACATATCGTGTATATACACAGGTCCTTACACAACATCTGTATATTCGTTTCACAATGATATTGATGACCAGGTTAAAATCAGTGTTACCTGCACAAAATTATCTGTAATCACACACTCTAGGAGCCCCCACCCTTACCCAGTTCCTAGGGCTCAAGGTGTAACCCTCTTAATTTACACACCCACTTTTACCCTTCTGTGGGCTCAGGCGCAACCTTACACTCTAGGGCACCCACCCTTACTCTGTTCCTAGGACTCAGGCATAACCCTGTCAATTTAAGTACCCTTACCCAATTCCGAGGGCTCAGGGTGTAATTTTCAGTGGGTTTGCAGGACATTTTACCAGTGAAAGAGCCTTACACAGCAATATCCTTATCCTCTGTTTATTGACAATTACCAAGCAGAATACACATGCTAAGCATACAATGCTATGCTCACCAATCCTGATCAGGCAGGCGAACTTTCCCTGTTGGCCAGGCAAGGTCAGTGTTGTCTGGATTCTGCTTGCTGCACGTCACAGTTGTGCAGAGGATTCTTAGCAGCTCTGATCTTAACCTGTGTCTTGGAGGTAAGTAGTTCTTCTTTGATGTCTTTCTTTCTTATTAGTGGTCTTCTCGTCCATCCTCCCCATGGAAGGAAAAGGCCTGGGTAGAGACTGTCGAATCGTGGAAGTCAACGAATGGCTACGCAGGTGGTGTCGGAGAGAAGGCTTTGGATTCTTTGACCATGGGATGGTGTTCCAAGGAGGAGGAGTGCTAGGCAGAGACGGGCTCCACCTAACGAAGAGGGAAGAGCATCTTCGAAAGCAGGCTGGCTAACCTAGTGAGGAGGGCTTTAAACTAGGTTCACCGGGGGAAGAAGACCAAAGCCCTGAGGTAAGTGAGGAAGTGGGATACCGGGAGGAAGCATGAGCAGGAGTGTGCAAGAGGGCAGGGCTCCTGCCTAATACTGAGAAAGAGGGATGATCAGCGAGTTATCTCAAGTGCCTATACACAAATGCAAGAAGCCTGGGAAACAAGCAGGGAGAACTGGAAGTCCTGGCACAGTCAAGGAATTATGATGTTATTGGAATAACAGAGATTTGGTGGGATAACTCACATGACTGGAGTACTGTCATGGATGGATATAAACTGTTCAGGAAGGACAGGCAGGGCAGAAAAGGTGTGGGAGTTGCATTGTATGTAAGGGAGCAGTATGACTGCTCAGAGCTCCGGTATGAAACTGCAGAAAAACCTGAGAGTCTCTGGATTAAGTTTAGAAGTGAGAGCAACAAGGGTGATGTCGTGGTGGGAGTCTGCTGTAGACCACCGGACCATGGGGATGAGCTGGACGAGGCTTTCTTCTGGCAACTCACGGAAGTTACTAGATCGCAGGCCCTGGTTCTCATGGTAGACTTCAATCACCCTGATGTCTGTTGGGAGAGCAATACAGTGGTGCACAGAAAATCCAGGAAGTTTTTGGAAAGTGTAGGGGACAATTTTCTGGTGCAAGTGCTGGAGGAACCAGCTAGGGGCAGAGCTCTTCCTGACCTGCTGCTCACAAACAGAGAAGAATTAGTAGGGGAAGCAAAAGTGGATGGGAACCTGCGAGGCAGTGACCATGAGATGGTCGAGTTCAGGATCCTGACACAGGGAAGAAAGGAGAGAGCAGAATGCGGACCCTGGGCTTCAGAAAAGCAGACTTTGACTCCCTCAGGGAACTGATGGGCAGGATCCCCTGGGAGAATAACATGAAGGGGAAAGGAGTCCAGGAGAGCTGGCTGTATTTTAAAGAATCCTTATTGAGGTTACAGGGACAAACCATCCCGATGTGCAGAAAGAATAGTAAATATGGCAGGCGACCAGCTTGGCTTAACAGTGAAATCCTTGCTGATCTTAAACACAAAAAAGAAGCTCACAAGAAGTGGAAGATTGGACAAATGACCAGGGAAGAGTATAAAAATATTGCTCGGGTATGCAGGAGTAAAATCAGGAAGGCCAAATCACACTTGGAGTTGCAGCTAGCAAGAGATGTTAAGAGTAACAAGAACGGTTTCTTCAGGTATTTTAGCAACAAGAAGAAAGTAAAGGAAAGTGTGGGCCCCTTACTGAATGAGGGAGACAACCTAGTGACAGAGGATGTGGAAAAAGCTAATGTACTCAATGCTTTTTTTGCCTCTGTCTTCACGAACAAGGTCAGCTCCCAGACTACTGCACTGGGCAGCACAGCATGGGGAGGAGGTGACCAGCCCTCTGTGGAGAAAGAAGTGGTTCGGGACTATTTAGAAAAGCTGGACGCCCATGGGGCCGGATGCGTTGCATCCGAGATTGCTAAAGGAGTTGGCGGATGTGATTGCAGAGCCATTGGCCATTATCTTTGAAAACTCCTGGCGATCGGGGGAAGTCCTGGACGACTGGAAAAAGGCTAATGTAGTGCCCATCTTTAAAAAATGGAAGAAGAAAGATCCTGGGAACTACAGGTCAGTCAGACTCACATCAGTCCCTGGAAAAGTCATGGAGCAGGTCCTCAAGGAATCAATTCTGAAGCACTTAGAGGAGAGGAAAGTGATCAGGAACAGTCAGCATGGATTCACCAAGGGCAAGTCATGCCTGACTAATCTAATTGCCTTCTATGACGAGATAACTGGCTCTGTGGATGAGGGGAAAGCAGTGGACGTGTTGTTCCTTGACTTTAGCAAAGCTTTTGACACGGTCTCCCACAGTATTCTTGCCAGCAAGTTAAAGAAGTATGGGCTGGATGAATGGAATATAAGGTGGATAGAAAGTTGGCTAGATTGTTGGGCTCAACGGGTAGTGATCAATGTCTCCATGTCTAGTTGGCAGCTGGTATCAAGTGGAGTGCCCCAAGGGTTGGTCCTCGGGCCGGTTTTGTTCAATATCTTCATAAATGATCTGGAGGATGGTGTGGATTGCATCCTCAGCAAGTTTGCAGATGACACTAAACTGGGAGGAGAGGTAGATACGCTGGAGGTTAGGGATAGGATACAGAGGGACCTAGACAAATTAGAAGTATTGGGCCAAAAGAAATCTGATGAGGTTCAACAAGGACAAGTGCAGAGTCCTGCACTTAGGATGGAAGAATCCCATGCACCGCTACAGACTAGGGACCGAATAGCTAGGCAGCAGTTCTGCAGAAAAGGACCTAGGGGTTACAGTGGACGAGAAGCTGGGTATGAGTCAACAGTGTGCCGTTGTTGCCAAGAAGGCCAATGGCATTTTGGGATGTATAAGTAGGGGCATTGCCAGCAGATCGAGGGACGTGATCGTTCCCCTCTATTCGACACTGGTGAGGCCTCATCTGGAGTACTGTGTCCAGTTTTGGGCCCCACACTACAAGAAGGATGTGGAGAAATTGGAGAGAGTCCAGCGAAGGGCAACAAAAATGATTAGGGGTCTGGAACACATGACTTATGAGGTGAGGTTGAGGGAACTGGGATTGTTTAGTCTGAGAAGAGAAGAATGAGGGGGGATTTGATAGCTGCTTTCAACTACCTGAAAGGGGTTCCAAAGAGGATGGATCTAGACTGTTCTCAGTGGTAGCAGATGACAGAACAAGGAGTAATGGTCTCAAGTTGCAGTGGGGGAGGTTTAGGGTGGATATTAGAAAAAACTTTTTCACTAGGAGGGTGGTGAAACATTGGAATGTGTTATCTAGGGAGGTGGTGGAATCGCCTTCCTTAGAAGTTTTTAAGGTCAGGCTTGACAAAGCCCTGTCTGGGATGATTTAGTTGGGGATTGGTCCTGCTTTGAGCAGGGGGTTGGACTAGATGACCTCCTGAGGTCCCTTCCAACCCTGATATTCTATGATTCTATGACTACAGCCAGGGTCTGTCAACACCTGGTGAGCCACATGGCAGCATGCACTTACGTGGTCCGCCATGCTCGGCTTTGGATGCGGCTCCTGCAACAATGGCTGGCGACTGTCTATTCCCAGTCCCGAGACCCCCTGGAAAAGATCATTACCATTCCCCAGGTGATACTTACCTTGCTGCGGTGGTGTACCGACTGCAGAACAGTCCTGGAAGGGGTTCTGTTCAACAGCCCTCCCCATTCCATCAACTTGGTGTCAGACGCCTCGGACTTCGGCTGGGGGGTGCATATTGGCATCCTCCAGACTCAGGGGATGTGGTCCCCGAACTAAGTGCGGTTCAGTGCGATTGCACATAAACGTCAAAGAGCCCTGAGCAGTCTGGCTGGTGTGTGGAGTCTTCGTGCCCCACCTGTCAGGCAAGGTGGTATGAGTCCTGACCGGCAATACAGCCTCGATGTTCTACATCAACAGGCAAGGGGGAGCACGCTTGTCGGCTATGCGACTTCTGCATCAGCCACGAGATCCACCTGGAAGCTTGTCACCTTCCCGGCATCAGGAATATACTGGCGGACGAGCTCAGCAGGGACTTCTCCTCTCACCACGAGTGGTTGCTCCATCCAGAGGTAGCCTGCATGATTTTCCAAAGGTGGAGAACTCCCCAAGTGGACCTGTTCACTTCCGGACAGAACAGGAAGTGCCACCAATTTTGTTCTCAGTGAGGTGTGAGCAAGAGCTCCCTCTTCAATGCCTTCCTCCTGTCATGGTCAGGGAGCCTGATGTACACGTTCCCTCTGATTCCGCTCATCAGCAGGGCCCTGGCAAAGATCAAGAGAGACAAGGAGCAGGCCATCATGATCACCCTGACGTGGCCTTGCCAGCACTGGTTCAGCACTCTCATAAGCCTGTCAGCGGCCACCCTGGCCATGTCCAACTGACTGGACCTGCTGTCACAGAACCACAGTCAACTCCTACACCCCAACCTCAGGTCCCTCCACCTCTCAGTAAGGATGCCACGTGGCTGAAACTGGAGGAGTGGACCTGTTCGGAAGGAGTCCAACAGGTCCTCCTGTAAAGAAGCAAGCCCTCAACTAGACTGAGTTACCTGTTCAAGTGGATGAGGTTTTCTTGCTGGGTGTCCGAACAGGGCATCTCTCCCTCGCATTCCTCCATACAGGCTGTCCTGGGCTGCCTGCTCCATTTGAGGAACCAGGGTCTGGCACGCTCTTCCATTAGAGTGCATCTCGTGGCCATCTCTGCTTTTCACCAACTGATCCAAGGACAGACAGTGTTTTCCCATGACATGAAGGTCAGATTTCTGAGGGTGCTCGAGAGACTCTTCGCGTGGGTACGGGCTCCTGTCCTGTAGTGGGATCTTAACTTGGTCCTTTCTAGGCTCACCAGCCTGCCCTTTGAGCCACTGGGTTCCTGCTCCTTTCCCCACCTGTCATGGAAGGTCGTGTTCCTGGTGGTGGTGACGTCGGCGAGATGGGTTTCTGAAATTAAAGCCTTGACCTCAGAACCTCTGTACACCGTCTTCTACAAAGATAAGATTCAGTTGCAGTCCCACCTGGCCTTCCTGCCAAAGGTGGTCTCCATCTTCCATATGAACCAGGACATCTTCCTCACGGTGTTCTGTCCCAAACTACACAAGACCAGTGAAGAGAGGCATGTTCATGCCCTGGATGTCCGGAGGGCCTTGGCTTTCTACTTAGAGTGTACCAAGTCTTTCCGTAAATAGACTCAACTCTTCACCGCTACAGCAGATTGGATGAAGGGTCACCCACTGTCCTGGCAGAGAATTTCCAATTGGATTACCTCGTGCATAAGGACCTGTTACGACCTAGCGGGGGTTCCACTGCCACCAATTGTCAGAACCCACTCGATGGGAGCGCAGGCATCTTTGGCAGCCTTCCTGGTGCACATTCCTATCCAGGACATCTGTAGAGCCGCAACGTGGTCCTCTGTTCACATGTTTACTGCTCATTATGCCATCACTCAGCAGGCCAGGGACAATGCTGGGTTTGGCAGAGCTGTGCTGCAATCTATGCATCCGTGAAATCCTACCCACCTCCAGAGAGTCACCTAATATGGAATGGACATGAGCAAGCACTCGAAGAAGAAAAGACAGTTACCTTTTCAGTAACTGGTATTCTTCAAGATGTGTTGTTCATGTCCATTCCATGACCCGCCCTCTTTCCCCACTGTCGGAGTTTTCCGGGAAGAAGGAACTGAAGGTGGGGGGAGGTGGCGGTGCCCTTATACCACGCCATGTAGGCACCACTCCAGAGGACACCAGAGCCGGTCCCCTACAGATACTACTGAGGGAAAAACTTCCAGCACCTGGCGAGCACACACACCGAATATGGAATGGATACGAGCAACACATCTCAAAGAACACCAGTTATGGCAAAGGTAACTGTCTTATTTTTTATAACATGAGGACAAAATGAAACATAGGACCAAAAATTAGAGTCTGATGCACTGAAAATGAGAATAAAAATAAAAAATCATGACTCAGTTAGTCACAAGCAGAATGCACAGAAATGTCTTTAAAGAACCACAACATCTCCTATATTGCAATTCATTTGAGAGACTGGGACTATACCCTGAAAATGTAGTCAAGAATGTTTTCTTGTCAGGCAATTACATTTTAAGTGACCAGAATTGTTTTCTCCCAGTTTGGTAAGAATATAAAAATAACATTAGAATAATCAAAGAACGTTCTAACAAATTATAGTTTATCAACTTCTTCTGTCTATTTTTTGGTCTATATAACAATAAAGGGGTGGAGGATGTTCTTGTGTGATAGATAAATTGCCGAATTCTGTGCTTTGTGCCATGCTGAACGCCCTCTCGGCACTTAGCAAATAAATAATAATGATAATAATAATAATTAATAATGTTTGAGTATTCTTAACTAGATGTTGTAGCATATATTCCAAATCAAGAAACTCATAGTGTTATATATTAAATGCTTTCTGATTTTTCAAGCCTTAATGAGAACATGGGGACCTAAGCTCATTTTATCACCTAGTAATTTTATAGTACATGTTAAACTATGAGAAATTTAGAAGAATAACTTATAAGTCAAAATGTATTTATGTTTACATTAAAATTTATTTGCTTGGGTACACACTCTTCGAGTGGATATTTGTGGATTTATTGTTTTTCTACTGTAAAACAAAGTAATTTCAGTCATTTCCTGACTTACTTCAATGCTGAAAGTAGTATTTAAAATGTTTATATTAATTCCCTTAAAATAATCTTGATTATATGACTTTTTGTTTTACTTGTGTGTACTTAACAGAAAAATCCAATTATTATTTAAAATATATTTACACATTATTTTTAATTAATTATTTTGGCTCTTATAGAAGTAGGAACCAGCAGTCCAGGTACAGCTATTCTGTTTAACTAAAGGTCTGATGCTACTGCCCTTACTCAAACCATTCTCCTGCTGATAGTGAGATTTTTGCCTGAAGAAAGGGTATAGTATCAGGCATAAAAATTTAGTCCAGTTCATTTAAATCCATTGTAAACATTTTATAGTTATTTTAGTTGATGATCCCTCGAGGTTGAGGATGATCTCTTTCACAGGTTTTATTTTTCATGGGTCCTTTGATGACAGAGGAATCTGATTCTTGAGCCACAGGCTTATTGGCAGACATTGCAGGTGGTGTTGGAAGACATGGTTGGGCTGCAATTGCTGCGTGACAGTTGTCTTTCCTTTCTTTTCTGGCATTTTTCTGCAACCAGGGCAAGGCAGTTTTCCTCAAAAGTGGACATTCCCTCTATTACAAGTCTTCACAAAGTTATCCCTATCATGAGCTGCTGTCTCTCTGTGTGTGGTGTTGATGCCACATCTCTTGATGTTTATCTTGAGAGTGTCTTTAAAGCATTTCTTTTGGCCTCCCCATTTCCTTTCTCCTTTGGTGAGTTGGGCATACAGCAGTTGTTTCAGTAAGCATACATCAGGCATGCGCACACAGTGCCCTCTCCACCTCATTTCAGGGCCTCAACACTAAAGATGTTGGTCACTGTGAGGACACTGACATTAGTGCGACGATCCTCCCATTTTATGTTGAGGATCTTCTGAAGAAAGTGGTGGTGCTGGCATTCCAGGTTTTCCAGGGGTTTTCTATGGGTCACACAAGTCTCACAGCCATAGAGGAGAGTTGGGATTATCACCACTTTATAAACTAAAAGTCTAGTATGTGTTCTGATGTTGTGATCGTTGAACACCCAGCTGAGACAGTCTGCCAAAGGCAAGGCTGGCACGGCAAATTCTTTGCTGAATCTTGACGTCTATGTCTGCCCTCTGTAAGAGATGGATGCCAAGATAGGCAAAGTATTCTACATTTTACAGTTCTTCTTTGTCATTGTAGATCTTCTGTACTGGGTCTGATGATTGACCGGCGACTGGCTGGTGGAGAACTTTTGTTTTGCCGATGTTCAGAGTTAGCCTTAGGCTTTTGTAAGCTTCAGAGAAGCAATTAAGGGCTGTTTGTAGATCCTCTTTGAGTGTGCAACTATAGCACAATTATCTGCATACTAGCATTTGGTTATTGTTGCCGATATTAATTTAGTTCTGGCATGGAGATGAGAAAGGTTGAAGACGTTGCTGTCAATCCGATTTTGGATGCCAATGTCCTGTGGTAGATGGTCTTGGATTATTTGTTAAACCACTACCGCTTGTTGCCTTCATCAGAGGGGATCTGCTTTTGAAGAGCATAATTGATAACTATGCCATTTTAAAAACTTCTAGCCATAATGACCTATTGTGGTGGTTTGAATATTTCTCAACTTTAAACATTCAAATCTGTCAACGTGTGACAAATGACTGAAATGTGGAATGCAGTCTTGTTATAGACATGTTTCTCCCAGGATATTAGAGAGACAAGATGGGTGAGGTAATATCTTTTATTGGACCAACTATATGGAAGACCTGTATTTTGTTACATGTCACACCACACTTGACAGAATAGAGATTTTTTCAAACTCTAAAATTTGTTTAAAAGGATGTTTATTAACTATATTAAATAAACATTTTTTTTCAAATAACCCCTACAAGAGAACAAATTATCCCCTGAAGCATGAAATTTAATTACTATAATCTTAGCTCTGCTCCAATCCTCTTTTAAAACTAGTCACAGTATTTAGCTCAGTGACCTTCTCTTACAGTGAATTCTCGAGGTTGGGTATACTCTGAATAAAGCAGCATTTCATTTTATGGAGAAGAAAATAGAACAGTGTAGTTTCCTGTTCACTCTGATTTACAGAGGATTGTGGGACTCTCAGACAGAGGTAAACATTTTGAGGGGATTAGACAAAGGATATGAAATCTGTTTCTTTTGGGAGGGAGGGACAGGGAGTTCCTGTCCCATAGAGCTTGCTGCTTCTTCTCATAGATATGGACAGTATCTAGCAGATAGTAGGGACTACCAGAATATAAATTAATTTGATATAGATTTTAAAACTTATTTTAGCCTTTTAGCTCCATTGCAGACTTTGTAAGGTCCACATTTTTATGTCCTTCATAACTGTCCTGCACTGTTAAATTAGCTACTTCACTCCAACTGAATTTAATGTCCAGTAAATGTTAGGGCTTGATCCTTTAAACCCGTCTTCACATCCCTTATCAGTGGGGGCAATCTAACTGCAGCCAATAGGATTATTCATGACCAAAGGTTTGTAGGGCAAGCCCTTTGATTGGAAGTTCCTTGAGGGCTATGCTTTTGACTTATTTTTTCCCTTCAGGGCCAAGTTAGATGTTGAGCAGCAGCAGGATTTAAGAGTAGAGCTGAGAGAATTTTTTTTGCAAATAGAAATAGAAAAAACCTGCATTTTTCAGGGCTTCAAAACTATTTGCTAATTTGGGTTGAATTCAACAAATCATTTCAGCCCGGAAAAAAATGATTTTTTAAGTCAAAACATTTAATTTCAACTCTCTCAAAAGGTTTTGTTTCAACTTTTTCTTTCAAAAAGAGCATTTTGTTCTTTAATTTGGCCAATTTTAAAGAATAACCCCAAAACCAGCCAAGCCAAATTAAAAACTTGAAAAGAGTTTCATTTGTAGTCAACCCAAAATGTTTTGGTTGATTTGAAACATATTTTTCAATAAAACAAAAAAAAATTAATTTGTTTTCGATTTGAATCAACACAGATGTTTTTTTCTCCAGTTTGGCCCACAGACTGAAAGATCCTACAGACACTGTCTTCTCACATGTATTATGATTTGCTGTGCAGACATTATAGTCAAGTTAGATAAAGACTCTTGTCCTGTTTATCATATATGTTTCAACTTGACCAGAATTCCAAGATACTGCCTGCCAGTACCTTGCACACATTACTCCTGGGGGAATTCTGTGCCACTGTGCACGTGCAGAATTCATGTCTGGAGCAGAATTTTTTTCTGCAGAAAATACATTCTGCCCAGGAAGTGCTGCAGTTCTGCCTTTTTCCCACCAGTGGCCGCTGTGGCACCAGAACAGTCAGCAGCATGAACACTGCCAGCTGTTCTGGCACCACAGTGGCCTCTAGAGGGCAAAAGGTGGAACTGCACCTTTTTTCTGTGCGGAAAAAATTCTGTGTGCACAGTGGCACAGAATTCCGCCAGGAGTAGAAGTTCATCACAGCACCCTGCCTGCAGAGCCAGGTTAGGACAGACAGAGTGGAGCACACAGGGCTGCTGGGGTGGGAGGCACAGACTGAGCTTCAGAATGGCTAGTGGAGACAGACAGACTGGGGTGTGGACTCAGGAGCTAGTGGGGTGACAGTGTTGAGCCAGGGACTGAATGGGAGTGGGGGTGCAAGGCTACATGGGAATGGGGGAGGGGTTGCAGGGACATATGGGGATGAGGATGGGGGAGAAGGCTGCAGAAACCCATGGGGATGGGGGGTGTGGGGACAGGGGCAAATGTGCCCGACTGAATGGGAAAGGCTTGGGGTCAGCCAGGGTCTGCATTGTGGAGGCCCCCAACTCCCTAACAATCCCACTCCTTCTCCCCGCCCAATCTGTTCCAAACTTCTTCCACCCATACCCAACAACTCTCCAGATTCACTCCAGGCTCCTTCAGCTCTTCTGTTACCTCTGACTTCCCCAAGCCTTTGCACTGCCTCTGATGGGAGTAGGAAATACAGTTCTGTATTGTAATTTAAATGAATTACCCAAATTCTGCATTAATATGCCCAGTAATGAATCTATTTGTCAAAAAAATTACCAGAATCTTTTTTTTGGTCTGTACTGTTACACACATACTTGCTGACGGGTATTTTGAAACCAGTTACCAAAATAATTGAAACTGGCATGATTATATTGTGTTATTTGTGACAAATGAAATATGCAGAATTTTAAAATATTGTGCACAGAATTTTAAATTTTTTGGTGCAGAATTCCCCCAGGAGTAATGATATATACTTTATTCTCCTTTTATATAGAACTGTTCACTAGAACATGCAAAAATATTGATAGTTTTGGATTTCATAAATATCCATTCAAAATGTGAATCTATTCTTTTCCTTGCTCAGTAGAAACTGAACATTCTGTAGTAAACCAAGTCTGATTTTTTTCTTATATATATTGCTTAGTATGTACTAAATAATGCACTTAGCACTCTGCAGTCCTTATAAAGTGTTAAATTAAGCTGTTTTGCCAATATCAGGACTTTATATTACATTAGCAGGACAGTGTGGTCTGCCTCTGGTAGCTAATTTAACACATGAACATTCTAATTATTTCCCCTAATAATTCTGTATTCTCTAAGAGACAATGTATGATATAACTTTGGTAGAAAAGGCTGTAAGTTCAAATCCTGTTGAGACTGTTTTCGTTAAAATTTACATTATTGACAAATTTTCTTCTAGCACGATATGGAAGACATACATTAGTGACTTGATTTTTTTTTTCATCAAGGCTAAAAAAGGATGTGATATCTGGTCAAAAACACAGACAAGTTAAAGAGCCTAATTAAAACAGATTAGTTATTAAAATTTCCAAATTAAATAAATGCTATTGGGAACCATTAGATTTCTCCTCCTTTTACAGCCCTGGGTTTTGAAACACAACCTGGAGCTTGTGCAGGAACTTGGAGTGTTACATGGGAACCCGACATGCATAGTTGCACATTATAGGAACTCTTCTGTATTTACAGATAGTTTATTAATACATTTAGCACAATCAGAAGCACCCTAACTCAGTAAGGTAGATAGAGATACTAAAGAATGTACATCTGCAAATCCATATACTCACACCATCCCTTGTAGAACAACCTGAAATTTTAGCCATCATCTTTCTCATCACCACCACCTTCCCTCTCATTACCAGTGGCCATCATTCTAGCACCTCCCAAGGACATCTTCTTCTCCTACTGCCCCTAGGCTCAGATGCAACTTTTATAATATGATATGGTGATACCACTATGTTTGATGTATATTTAGTAGGCGTATTTCCCCTTTTTCTTATTTGTATATCCTCACCTTACTAATGTTGGAGTGTCCTTCTCCTATAGGTTAATATATCAGTTATTTCAACTTATTATCATATACGACAGTTCATTATCATGGTTCTCTTGTGGTTAGATATCTGCAGATGTAGCTCATGTACCTAATATGTACATCAGTTCATTGCCATGACACTTTTACGGTTGGACTCTCGGACATTCTTGTGGTTGGTTGTTCCTGTGGTCAGAAATTCCCCTTAAAAACTCTATTTTCAGCTCCCCAATACTTGGTGTTTTCCATTGGGCTGTATATCTGTTCAAAGTTTACCTGTTCAAAGTTCATAGGCCTCAAGCCTTATGCCAACTTGCTGAAGATAATGTCTTACTGTATCCTATCACTACAGGATACAGGCCTATAGGTTCTTTGCATTACTGCTGAATATATACTCCTGGGGGAATGCTGCGCCAAAAATTAAAAATTCTGCAAAATTCTGCAAATTTTATTTGTCAAAATAAGACTATATAATCATGCCAGTTTCAATTATTTTGGTAATTTATTTTAAAATACCTGTCACAAGTATGTCTAAAAATACAGACACACATAAAAATTTCCCCAGGAGTAGAGAGTTAAAGAAATTCCTATGACAACCCAGTTCCTGCTTCTCTGCCCCCTCTCCCCCTCAGAGCCCAGCCGGAGGGCCAGACACTCACACTCCCTTCCCCCCAGAGCCCAGCTGTGCCCCCCACCCCAGCCCAGACACTCACAAATCCTACCATCCTAGAGCCCAGGGGTCCAGAGGAAGAAACAGACTGATGCTGGGTCCTGGGCTTGCATGGTGTTTCCTGCTCACCACTGCCTCTTTCCATCAGGGCGTGCTGGGAACTGCAGCTGCTGGAAACCCTCCAGTTCCCTCTGCCTCCCCCAGCCTTGTCTTCTATTTGCAAGCTGGGGTCTGCTGGCAGCCAACAGCTCTGCAGCTCATTTTGGGGGGTGGGGAGGAAATTCTGCACGCTTTACATTAATTTCTGCAACATTCTGCATTGTGCAGTGGCACAGAATTCCCCCAGGAGTAAATATAATGCAAAGCAATGAATATAATAAAGGCAAGCTAGCCCTATAGGCTGCAGACTTCTCCCTTGATAGTTGCTGATGCCCTCTATGTAGACTACTGCTTCTGATGCAGAGCCACAAGCACAGACTGGTGGGACCAACTCAGTGGCTTAGCACCCACTGGCAGCCAAGCTTCTCCCCTTCTCTCCCAGCGCCTCCCACCTGCCGTGGATCAGTTGTTCTGCAGCATGCAGGAGGTGCTGGGAGGGAGGGGGGAGAAACAGGGATGGGGTGCACTCAGGGGAGGGGGCTGAATTGGACAGGAAGAGAGGGGAAAGTGGTGAGGTGGGGGCAGGGCGTGGGCAGGAAGGGGCGGGTCAGGTGTGGAGAAAGTGGTGGAGTGGGGGCAGGGCCTTGGACTGAGCAGGGGTTGAGCACCCCTGGGGAAAGTTGGAAGCTGGCGCCTGTGGGTGGGACCACACTGTCATGCAGACCTGGGATGACCAGCAGTGGGTCCACAACTTTCACATCATGAAAGCCACATTTCTATAGCTTTGTGAGCAGCTTGCCCCCACACTTCCAGCATGAACAGACACGACTGAGGTCACCCTTGCCAGTCCAGAAGTGGGTTGCTATAACTATCGGGAAGCTGGTTATCCCAGACTGCTACAGGTCTGACAGGTCTGTTGCCAACCAGTTTAGGCTTGGAAAGTCTACTGTGGGTAAAGTGGTGGTGGAGGTTACTGAGGCAATCAAGTGTGTGGTTTACCCCAAGGTGCCAGGCATTAAAGCTATTCCGGAGGTAATTGCTAGCTTTGAGAGAATGGGGTTTCCTAACTGTGCCAGGGCCATTGATGGGACTCATGTGCCTATAGTTTGCCCTTCTCAAAGAGCATATGAGTAGATAAATCGCCAAGGGTACTACTCCATTATTACACAGGCACTAGTGGACCACAGAAGCAGATTTATGAATGTCAACTTGGACTGTGCTGGAAAAATTCACAATGCTGCTTGAGAGTCTACATTTATGGACAGGCTGGGACACTATTCCCACCTAATGACATTGACATAAATGGTGTTACTGTCCCCGTTGTTATTCTGGGAGGCCCCCGCATACTCCATTTTGCCTTGGCTTATGAAACCGTACCCTGATTTCAGAGGCCCTGGCAAAAGAAGGTTTAATTACAATCTCAGAGGGTACAGAATGTGCTCGTGGCAGATTAAAATCTTATTGGACATGTCAACAAACCTGTTTGGAGGCCAGTTTCACCAATGCTGTCTGCATTATTGTGGCTTGCTGTGCTCTTCACCTTTGTGAAACCAGAGGTGAGCCATTTCCCCCTGAATGGACCTATGACAGCAAGAGGACACTAGATTGGTACCCTCAGCCAGAAAGTGATGCTACCACTGCGGGAGCTGGTTGCACAGAAGTCAGGGGTACTTTGTGTTTTCAAATTATGGACTGTAATCTGATCTATGAATCATATATTATATTGATTACTTAAGAATTCCCAGTTATGACTCCGTCTCAAGATCAGGCACAGTATTATTAAAATTACTGATTAGTTGGGAACCCCAGTGTGCACAGTTGCAACACTCACACTTTAGGAGCTCTTCTGCATTTGTAATAGTTTATTAATACATTTATCAAAGTCACAAACACTCTAACCCAGCAAGGTAGATAGAGATAATATAGAATGTACATCTAAACATCCATATACTCACTCAATCTGTTGCAGAATAGCTTGAAATATTAGCCATTATCTTCCTCATCAACATCATCTTCCTCATCATCACCAGTGGCCATCCTGGCATCTCCCAAAGGCTACATCTCTCTCTCCTCCTACCCACAGGCTGGGATACAACTTTTATCATATGTTACACTGATGCCACTATGTCTAATGCATATTCAGTAGGGGTTTCTCCCTTCTTCCTTATTTGTATTTCCTCACCCTACTAATGTTGGGATCCCCTTCTTCTATATGTTAGTATACTAATGATCTCAACTTATTATCATATATGTCAATTCATTGCCATGGCACTCTTGTTGTTAAACATCTGCAGATGTTCCTATCCTAAAATATCCAAAAGCTGATGTTAGCTCATATTCCTGTGGTTGGCTGGTGTTGTTATGGACAAACTCCCTCTTAAACACTCTATTCCCCAATACTTAGGGGTGACCGTTGGGCTGTTTATCTGTGCCAAAGTTCATGGGCCTGAAGTCTTATGCTAACTGCTGAACCCAGTGTCTTACACAAAGGTCTTCCAGGAGGTCCTCAACTCATCTAGATCTGTGTTGCTCAACCTGGGGATTGCAGCTCCTAGGAGGATTTAGGGAGGTCACAAGAGTAGGGACAGTATTAGGGGGTGGCAAGCAGGGCTACTGCCCAGGCCTCCAAACCAGAGGAGGCTCTGTGAAGCTAAGTTACATGTTTTAGCTCTGCCGCTTGGGCTTCAGTCCCACTGTGTGGGGCTCAGGCTTCAGATAAGGCTCACAAGTGAAAAACAGGCTCAAATATCACACTGAAGTGTAAGTACAATATTTATATTTCAATCAGTTTATATGGTAAAAATGAGAAAGTAAACAATTTTTCTATAATAATGTGCTGTGACACTTCTGTATTTTTATGTTTGATTTTGCAAGCGAGTAGTTTTTTAAGTGCGATGAAACTTGGGGTAGGCAAGACAAATCATATTCCTGAAAGGGGTACAGTAGCCTGGAAAGTTTGAAAACCACTGTAGGATACAGGTTCCTTGCATTACTACTGAATAAAATGAATCCTAAAGCTAACTCTATGGGCTACAGATGTGCATGGCCCAATGGAAGAAGGGGAATATTACCTATACTTTATTTATAAACATGACTTAAAATAGTAAAAAACGCAGTGTTGGGCAGGCCAGCTGCCATTACAAACTCCCCGCCCCCTCTCCCCCACTCACACACAAAAGGGCAGGAAATAATTAATACCTGACACAATCCTTCTACCGCTACATGTCCCTGGCCTCATGTTCTCCTTTCCCTTTTTACATGTTTTTCTCTCATTTGGTGGCGGGAGAGGGGGTGGAGTTTTCCATTGGAGTTGAAGAAGGAAGGCTGCACAGCTTTTAGTTGCCCTGCCCAGCCACTCATGAGTCAGGAATGCATGGTTTGTACTGACATGGACTTGTCCAAGCTACTGCTGGAGTGAGGGTACATTACAGGGTGATCATGCTATGGTGTTGGGGAAGGCAGTAGGAGATGGTACTCTTGCAGCCCTTATGGACAGGAGTCGCTGAAAGTTCCCTCTGTCCTCCTCCCTTAGCTGCCATTTCTGTTCCAGGAACCTGCTCCCTTGCTGAAACCCTATCCTCCACCTGGGCAGTGAGCCTCAGTCTTTTCTCCTCCCTGTCAGCATGCCAGTGTTCCAGGCTTTTGTCCCTCTTTTTCTGATATTGGACTTGCTGGTCTGCCCTCTCAAGAACATACCATAACTTCATCATGGAAATGCTTCCTTATGGAACTGTCTGTGAAGGTATATTGGGCCAAGGATCAAGTTCCTGAAGATCATCAGGCAGTATAGATTGAGGATCCTGAAACAGGACAAGAAACAGGGTTATTGTCTAAACTAGCTCAGTGAGCACAGAATTAATTTGTGTGGAATCTCAACATAAAATATAACATTTCTAAAGTGAACCAATACGTATTGTGAAGGGGTGCTTCAGTCCTCATACTGTCTCTGGACACAGTCTTGTTAATTGCAATTATAGAAGTGCAGAGACAATGGTAAGTTTAAAATTATAACCATTTTCTTGTTTTACAAAAATTTCATAGCTAATTGCCAGATGGGGGTGGGAGGCAGGTGTGGATAGTGTCCTTGCTGCAAAAGGCTTTTTCTGTTATTTCAGGCCTTTCATATTTTGGAAGACATAACTGTTCTTGTGGCACCCTACTGGCAGAGGAAGATGTTATTGGAGGCAAACCTGCAGTCTATGCAGCTGAAGTATTCCCCTTCCCTGCGATGTGACTATCTGGAATTCCTGCTTCAGGAAAATTTTCCTGCTTTCAGCAGCCATGTGATTTCCTCTGTTAATGGTGCACTCAAATACCCTGAAATCTGCAGCTTTCCTCCACCCAGCACAGTTCTGGGGAAAAACTGACATCCCACTTATACTTTGCAGAAATTATTTTGTGACCTGCAGACTGCATGGATTAGCTCTAATTGAAATGACTAGATTTGGAAATAGAATACTGTTTCCCAAGCATGCACACACTGTTCACTGTTTACAGGTGGTTCCATAGACCCAGGAGGAGTGATTACAAAGTGGCAAATTTCTTACTACTGAAAGAAAAACATGAATGACCACAGCAAGTCTCTAAGGTGCCACAAGTACTCCTTTTCATAGCAAACGTGACTTAACAGTTAAAATAAACTTAACAGCTGTTTATGATGTTTGAAATTCCAAGTTGCCATTTTGAACTCCATGTGATACAATCCTCCTTAAGTGGCTACACTCCTTTAGTGGCTACACTGGTGTCCTCCAAAGATCTGTACTGGGACCAGTCCTATTCAACATATTCATAAATGATCTGGAAAAAGGGGTAAACAGTGAGGTGGCAAAATATGCAGATGGTACAAAACTTCTCAAGATAGTTAAGTCCCAGGCAGATTGCGAAGAGCTACAAAAGAATCTCTCAAAACTGGGTGACTGGACAACAAAATGGCAGATAAAATTCAATGTTGATAAATGCAAAGTAGTGCACATTGAAAACCATAATCCCAACGATACATATAAAAAGATGGAGTCTAAATTAGCTGTTACCACTCAAGAAAGAGATCTTGGAGTCATTGTGGATAGTTCTCTGAAAACATCCACTCGATGTGCAGCAGCAGTCAAAAACAGAATGTTAGGAATCATTAAAAAGAAGAGGAGTACTTGTGGAACTTTAGAGACTAACAAATTTATTTGAGCATAAGCTTTCGTGAGCTACAGCTCACTTCATCGGATGCATTCAGTGGAAAATACAGTGGGGAGATTTATATACATAGGGAACATGAAACAATGGGTGTTACCATAAACGCTGTAAGGAGAGTGATCACTTAAGATGAGCTATTACCAGCAGGAGAGTGGGGGGGGGGAAACCTTTTGTAGTGATAATCAAGGTGGATCATTTCCAGCAGTTGACAAGAATGTCTGAGGAACAGTGGGGAGTTGGAGGGAAATAGTTTTACTTTGTGTAATGACCCATCCACTCCCAGTCTCTATTCAAGCCTAAGTTAATTGTATCTAGTTTGCAAATTAATTCCAATTCAGCAGTCTCTCGTTGGAGTCTGTTTCTGAAGTTTTTTTCTTGACGAATTGCCACTTTTAGGTCTGTAATCGAGTGACCAGAGAGATTGAAGTGTTCTCCGACTGGTTTTTGAATGTTATAATTCTTGACATCTGATTTGTGTCCATTTATTCTTTTACGTAGAGACTGTCCAGTTTGACCAATGTACATGGCAGAAGGGCATTGCTGGCACATGATGGCATATATCACACTGGTAGATGTGCAGGTGAACGAGCCCCTGATGGTGTGGCTGATGTTATTAGGCCCTGTGATGGTGTCCCCTGAATAGATATGTGGACACAGTTGACTAAGGACTTTGTTGCAAGGATAGGTTCCTGGGTTAGTGGTTCTGTTGTGTGGTGTGTGGTTGCTGGTGAGTATTTGCTTCAGGTTGGGGGGCTGTCTGTAAGCAAGGACTGGCCTGTCTCCCAAGATCTGTGAGAGTGATGGGTCGTCCTTCAGGATGGGTTGTAGATCCTTCATGAGGCGTTGGAGAGGTTGGGGGCTGAAGGTGATGGCTAGTGGCATTCTGTTATTTTCTTTGTTGGGCCTGTCCTGTAGTAAGTGACTTCTGGGTACTCTTCTGGCTCTGTCAATCTGTTTCTTCACTTCAGCAGGTGGGTATTGTAGTTGTAAGAATGCTTGATAGAGATCTTGTAGGTGTTTGTCTCTGTCTGAGGGGTTGGAGCAAATGCGGTTGTATCGCAGAGCTTGGCTGTAGACAATGGATCGTGTGGTGTGGTCTGGATGAAAGCTGGAGGCATGTAGGTAGGAATGGCGGTCAGTAGGTTTCCGGTATAGGGTGGTGTTTATGTGACCATCGCTTATTAGGACTGTAGTGTCCAGGAAGTGGATCTCTTGTGTGGATTGGTCCAGGCTGAGGTTAATGGTGGGATGGAAATTGTTGAAATCATGGTGAATTATTAAGTAAGGAATAGATAATAAGATAGAAAATATCATATTGCCTCTATATAAATCTATGGTATGCCCACATCTTGAATACTGTGTGCAGATGTGGTCTCCCCATCTCAAAAAAAGGTATATTGGAATTGGAAAAGGTTTAGAATCATAGAATATCATAGAATATCAGGATTGGAAGGGACCTCAGGAGGTCATCTAGTCCAACCCCCTGCTCAAAGCAGGACCAATCCCCACCTAAATCATCCCAGCCAGGGCTTTGTCAAGCCTGACCTTAAAAATATCTAAGGAAGGAGATTCCACCACCTCCCTAGGTAACGCATTCCAGTGTTTCACCACCCTCCTAGTGAAAAAGTTTTTCCTAATATCCAACCTAAACCTCCCCCACTGAAACTTGAGACCATTACTCCTTGTTCTGTCATCAGCTACCACTGAGAACAGTCTAGATCCATCCTCTTTGGAACTCCCTTTCAGGTAGTTGAAAGCAGCTATCAAATCCCCCCTCATTCTTCTCTTCCGCAGACTAAACAATCCCAGTTCCCTCAGCCTCTCCTCATAAGTCATGTGTTCCAGTCCCCTAATCATTTTTGTTGCCCTCCGCTGGACGTTTTCCAATTTTTCCACTGGGACTGGAGGTGAGGCTGACTGGCCTGTAGTTCCCAGGTTCCTTCTTCTTCCCTTTTTTAAAGATGGGCACTACATTACCCTTTTTCCAGTCGTCCGGGACTTCCCCGGATCACCATGAGTTTTCAAAGATAATGGCCAATGGCTCTGCAATCACATCCGCCAACTCCTTTAGCACTCTCGGAAAGGGCAACAAAAATGATTAGAAAAGGGCAACAAAAATGATTAGGGGCATGAAACAACTTCCATATGAGGAGACATTAATAAGATTAGGACTTTTCACCTTGGAAAAGAGACAACTAGGGGGGATATGACTGAAGTCTATAAAATCATGACAGGTGTGGAGAAAGTAAATAAGGAATAAGTAATAAGGATTTGCTGTTGATCCTGATCACAGCCTGTTCTGGGACTGATTTAATTAAGGGTCACTTCCTGCTCCTCACTGGGACCCTGCTGCTTGATTCAGGTGCCAACAGAGCATCATGCCAGCTGAACAGATCAGTTGGCTCCATGCTAAGCGCAGTGCACAGAACCCAGTCAAAGTCATCATAAAATGGGCATGTTATGGGTGAGTTGCCCCTGGTATGGTTCTTGTCCCTGGTCTTTTGGTACTTGCTCTTCAGCCTCTTAATATGTTCCGTGCACTGATCAACAGTCCAGAAAATCTGCAGAGTTGCCAGCTTTTTAGCTATCTGCTGGTATGGTTGGTGATTCCTGGTGCTTTTGCTGAAATACACAGTTTTACCAGAGATCACCAAAATTTGGCTGTGCTCCTGTGACCGTGAAGCATCTTGTTTTGCAAAAGGCTTGATTGGTTGTCTCTCCATTGAAAACCAAGGGGACTCTCTGAAAGTGTGCTTGCAGATTAGTGATCAAAAGAGAATGGGTTAACGTTGACCTGAGCTGCTGCCATTCCCTGGGGGGCAGAGAGGGGCGGGGGTTGGGTTCCATTTTCAATAGAGTAGATTGTTGGGATAGAGAGGACTAAGGAAGTTGTCCCATAGAATTATGGGATACTTCTGGTGAACTACTGGGACAAGAATCAAGTGGGGCTGCGTCTACACTGCAGAGTAATAGGGCTTGAATCCTGGGTCCCTGCTTGACTCATGCTTGGACTCTCCAGCACAGCAGGGTCCTGGGACTCTGGGTCTGAGCCCTGGGTTAACACAATTGTGGTGTAGACACAAGGGGGGTTAGGCTTGAGTCTGAGCTCAAGCATGGGGATATGTTGCAGTGTAGTCAGACCCTAAGAGATAGCTCTGAGGTAATATTAAGTGTATTATCTCCCTGAGTCCCTTTTGCAGCTGTGTGGAGACCCATCCAATGGCAGCATAGCTCCTATTTTGGTGCAGAAGGAGGTTTCCTTCATAGAATCATAGAATATCAGGGTTGGAAGGGACCTCAGGAGGTCATCTAGTCCAACCCCCTGCTCAAAAGCAGGACCAATCCCCAATTAAATCATCCCAGCCAGGGCTTTGTCAAGCCTGACCTTAAAAACTTCTAAGGAAGGAGATTCCACCACCTCCCTAGGCAACGCATTCCAGTGTTTCACCACCCTGCTAGAGAAAAAGTTTTTCCTAATATCCAACCTAAACCTCCCCCACTGAAACTTGAGACCATTACTCCTTGTCCTGTCATCTTCTACCACTGAGAATAGTCTAGAACCATCCTCTCTGGAACCACCTCTCAGGTAGTTGAAAGCAGCTATCAAATCCCCCCTCATTCTTCTCTTCCGCAGACTAAACAATCCCAGTTCCCTCAGCCTCTCCTCATAAGTCATGTGTTCCAGTCCCCTAATCATTTTTGTTGCCCTTCGCTGGACTCTTTCCAATTTATCCACATCCTTCTTGTAGTGTGGGGCCCAAAACTGGACACAGTACTCCAGATGAGGCCTCACCAATGTCGAATAGAGGGGGACGATCACGTCCCTCGATCTGCTCGCTATGCCCCTACTTATACATCCCAAAATGCCATTGGCCTTCTTGGCAACAAGGGCACACTGCTGACTCATATCCAGCTTCTCGTCCACTGTCACCCCTAGGTCCTTTTCCGCAGAACTGCTACCTAGCCATTCGGTCCCTAGTCTGTAGCTGTGCATTGGGTTCTTCCGTCCTAAGTGCAGGACCCTTTTGGATCCCCAAGTTCTTCCTTTTGGATCCCCAAGTTCCCCTTCCTTTTGGATCCCCAAGTTCTTCAGGGATGAGGGGATGCAGCTACCAATATGTGCAATTCTCCAATCCCCTCATACCAATTTGTGCACTTCCAGGGAAAACTCGAGAGAACCTTGCAGAATTTGTCCCCTAGGTTTCTACATGAGGCTGTGATTTGGCCCAAAAGTAATTGTGGTGACAAAAATCATATTATGTACCCTGGTTTCTACATAATAATGAATCCAGTTAGCACATATGGATATATGTAGCATTTATATCTAATACTTTGACATTAAAATTTTTGCCAATAATTACTTTTCACTTAAACTATACCTAATATTTCATAACTAAAACAAAATAAGAACTAAAATACCATTGCTTATACCCTTCAGCAAGCTACGTATTGAATTCACCTTTAATGCTCTTAAATGTTAGTAAGTTCACCCTTAAAGCTCTTAAATGTTGCTAAATTGCAAATATATCTCTGAGCAGCATATATCACAAGATCAAAATCCATTCTGGGTTATATGAACATATTGCCCACTGAATGAGTGCTGCACCCCTGTAACTGAGAACAAAGTTTGACCCATCAGGCTCAGTCCAAATAAAAGAAGCTTCTACAATTGTTGGTCATATTGTCCTTCATGGGCTCAGCAGCTACATGGGAATATCCCTTTGCTAGCAGGCCAAGAGTATGCAGCCTCTTCATCATGTGGCAGTCATAGTACTGGGAACAATGTTGAAAGTCTGCCAGACCATACTATCCTTTACAGATTTGAGTTCTTCCTTGGTTGACTAAAGGTCAGTCAACTGGAGAAATTTTTTTAAAAGGCTGCAATCCAAAATTATCAGGCTTTCTCTGGATGACAGCAACATTCTGGAGATCAGTTAAGGAAAAGAGAATATGGGTTACACATAGGGTGACCAGATGTCCCATTTTTAAAGGAACAGTCCAGTATTTAAACCTTCCTGCAAGTGTCCCTACTTTTTCTTAAAAATGAGCAAATTGTCCCCTATTTTCTGTCCCTCCCCCATTAGTACTGGTGGGTCCTACTGCTGGCCAGATCTCTGCTCACCAGCCTCCCGCCCACCAGCGGTAAGTGGGGGGAGGGTCCAGTGGCCAATGATGGGGGTGGGTGTGTAAGGTTGGTGCGGAGTGAAGATAGAGCATGCGGGGCTGGTCACTCCCCCTGCTGGTCCATCAGCACAGCCTCCGCTGCGTGCCAGCTCTCGGCCAGCAGGGCCCCGCCCACATCCCATTTCTAGTCAGTGCTGGCTGCACATTGTGAGCTGCAGTGGCTGGTGAGTGCGGGCAGGCGCCAGGCAGTTATGTGTGTGCTACCCACCCATTGGCCCTCTACATGCTCCCCCGCTCACTGTCCTCTCCCTGCTTTGCCTCTTCACTCCCCCCATCCCACTGCTCCTCCATATCCCCCCCGGTGGGATGTGTCCCTGTCAGGGTTCCTTCCCCACTCTGAACTCTGGGGTACAGATGTGGGGACCCGCATGAAAGACCCCCTAGGCTTATTCTTACCAGCTTAGGTTAAAACTTCCCCAAGGCACAGATTCCTTTCTTGCCTTGGGATCGCTGCCACCACCAAGTGATTTAACAAACAATCAGGGAAAGGACCACTTGGAGTCCTATTTCCCCAAAATATTCCCCCAAGCCTACCCCCACTTTCCTGGGGAAGGCTTAAGCATATATCCTCACCAATTGGTTACAAAGGGACTACAGACCCAAACCCCTGCGTCTTAGAACAATGGAAAAAATCAGTCAGGTTCTTAAAAAGAAGGATTTTATTTAAAGAGAAAAAGGTAAAAGAATCACCTCTGTAAACTTAGGCTGGTAGATAACCTTACAGAGTAGCAGAAAATTCAAAGAGCACAGAGGAACCCCCTCTAGCCTTAGTTTCAAGGTTACAACAAAACAGGGATAAACCCCCCTTTAGCAAAGGGAAAATTCACAAGTTGAGAAAACAAAGATAAACTAATACACCTTGCCAGGCTGTTACTTACAAGTTTGAAATATGAGTGACTTGCTTAGAAAGATTTGAAGAGCATGGATTGATGTCTGGTCCCTCTTAGTCCCAAGAGCGAGCGGCCACAGAAACAAAGAACCCAAAACAAAACCTCTCCCCCACACCAGATTTGAAAGTATCTTTTGTCCCCATTTGTTCCTTTGGTCAGGCTCAACCAGGTTACTTGAGCTTCTTAACCTCTTACAGGTAAGGAGGAATTTAGGCTACCCCTATGGTTATGACAGTCCCACTCCCAGCGCTATGCGGAGAACCAGCCCCTGGTCAGAGCGCTCAGCTCACCAACAGCCTGGCTGTCAGGCTCCTTTCTTCCCCCACTGCCTCTGGCTGGGCCAGCATACTGGGAAAGCCAAAGACCCTCTGCCCCAGGGTGCTGACAAGAAGAAGCCAAGCCCTGCATGTGCCAAAGCCCCACACAGCTGTGGCATGGGGAAGCTTCTCTGCTCCTCAACTAAACTATGGAGTGGAAAGGGAGAAGCCATTTCCAGCCTGTTCACACCCCAAACCTGCAGGCTTCACAGCAGCCCCCAGTGCAGGAGTTTAGCAACCCTCTTCACTCCCCTCACTCCCCTGCCCTGGGTCCTGCTCTCAGGGCATGCGGGGCTGCTCCATCACCTAGGCACCCTCCCATGCTGAGCAACCCACTCTGGAAGGGTTTGCTGAAGCCCCTGCAGTCAGCTTCCCTGGGCCCTGGTGCGTCCTTAGGGCTTAACCCCTTCATGCCTGTGCTGTCTTATGTTGGTGGCCAGCAGCAGCCTGGTGGTGTTATCTGCCTTTTGACACTATGTGGGCAGGAAGGGACAAGCTGCTTCCAGCCACACTGGAGTGGGCAGGGAAGAGATGAGCTCTGCAAAGACATGGGCCAGGTCATCCCTTCCCTCCCCCTCCTCTCCTGCGCCTGGAAGCAGCTCCTGTCCCTTCCTTTCTGCACAGTGCTGGCCACATTCTAGTGTGAACCCTGGCAGAAATTGGGTGGGGGGGGCATGTGACCCTGCATGCCCTCCCCCACAAGTGTTGCCTCGGGAAGATGTGGTGCCAGGTACCAGGAGAGGCCAGTCCATCCCAGGGGCCCAGCCAGGTATGGAGGGCGAAGAGCGCTGGGCAGGGAGGGTCAGGTCAGTTGGTCAGTCAGTCACCCTCCCCACCCTGTGTGAGAGAGGTGTATGTCAGTGTGTGTTGTCATCTCTCCCCGTGTGAACCATAAAGTCTTAGGCCCCATCTACACTGGCAAGTTTCTGCACAGTAAAGCAGCTTTGAGCGCTGTAACTCCCGAGGTGTACACACTGACAAGCCACTCAGTGCACAGAAACTGCACAGATGCAGCGCTTTCAAAAAAGCGCCCCGACGAGAGGCATAGAACTTTCTGCGCTGGGGCTACAGCACTGAGGTGCTAGTGTAGACACCATGGTGATTACAGCGCTGCGATTGGCCTCCGGGAGTTGTCCCACAATGCCTGTTCTCACCTCTCTGGCCATCGGTTTGAACTCTACTGCCCTGCCTTCAAGCGACCAACCATCAGCCCCACCCCGTACATTCCTTTGCAATTTGAAAGTCCCCTTCCCATTTGCTCGGTGATGCATGCAGTGGTCTCAGCGCATCTTTCCAGGTGGCCATGCCTGCTCCACGCACCAGGCGATCCCCCGCTTCGAGCAATGCCAAGCTGCTGGACCTCATCGGCATTTGTGGTTGAGCTCCAGCTCTCAGAATTATGATGCCTAAGGACAGATTTCTAGATGCATGATAGAAAGGGGCCATGACCAGGACACATTGCAGTGCAGGGTCAAAGTGAAGGAGCTGCAGAACGCCTACCACAAGGCACGGGAGGCAAACCACCGCTCCAGTGCTGCGCCCATGAGCTGCCAGTTCTACAAAGAGCTGGACGTGATACTCGGTGGTGACCCCACCTCCACTGTGAAGGACCCTGTGGATACTTCGGTGGCTTGCATGCCAGTCAAGAATGGACCGAGCCAGGAGGAGGCAATCTTGGACGAAGAGCGTGAGGGAGACCCAGAGTCAGAGGATGACTCGGAGGCCAGAGATGCTTGCAGTCGGGAGCCCTTTTCTACCCTGGAGGAGCCTACCCAGTCACAGCAGTCGGAGCTTGACGAAGCGCAAACAGGAGAGGAGGCCCCAGTAAGTGGATCTGATTTTGGGAATTGCTGAAGCGAGTTGTTGGGGACAGGAAGATTACAAAAAGCAGGCTTGTCTCCCACCTCATGCCTAGCCTGAGCAGTGGAACACGCTGTTGATACACTCCCTCACTTCACGGGACTCTCCCTCAGAGATCTCCAGGAAACTCTCATGGAGATACTGGGCAATCTGTTGCCGCAGGTTCCTCAGCAGAGCTGCTTTGTTTCTTGCCCCATTAACAGTAACTTTCCCATGCCACTTTGCTGTGACGGATGTGGGGACCATTGCTACACAAAGGCTAGCCACAGAGGAGTCAGGGCAGAAGCCACAGGCTTGGAGAAGACCCTCCCTTGATTCCCTGCTCACCCTCAGCAGCGAGATATCTTCCATAATGATCACCTCTTGTGGAAAGTGTGGGGACAGGAATGATTATCAGGCCCACCCTACAGTGCTGGCTCTCCCCAAGTGCCCAAGAGCCATGTGCCCAGTATACAGTGATTTACCCTGGCCCTGCAGCTACTCACCATTTTGGGGGTCGTGTGGCTCATGTGTGCTTGCCTGGGGTCAGCCAGTTAGTGACAGCTGTGTGAGTATTGTGATACCTGTCAGCTCTGTGTTCTTGGGGAACCAGGGCGCAGTATCTAGCCTGTCTGACTCATGAAAGACACCCCACTGCCAGCCTCTGCTTAAACCAAAACCCATCAGAGAAAAGACTTGCAGAGAGCAATGAAGGGCAGATGGAAGACACACCTAGACCCCTCCTGACAAGGGTGACAAGATTAAGACATCTCCATTAGCATAAAGAATGGAAAACAGAGACAACTCCCATAGCCTCATCTGCATGAAAGATGGGACAGGGAGACGTCTCAATTTGCATACAGAATGGAGAACAGAGAACCGCACTGAACTCTGGGACCAGAAAAGCAGGGAAGCACTGCATCATGGGGGCTCTCTCCTCCAGACGTTAATGAACCTACGCCTGCACACACCCAGCTCAGCAATTATCAGACCAATTCTAGAATAAATCCTTGATTGATATCCAAAATACTGAAGCAGCCTAGCTGCATTGTGAGCTCCCTGAAAGAAAACACAACCCATAGCCAAGAGTGATCAGCTCCTATTGTCTAGCCTAATGAAAACCCTTGAGTCATCAGTTTACCTATAAACAAATCTAGTATTCTCCCTTGAACCATTGTATTTTCTCTACAAAAATCCCTACTCACGCTCCAGTCAGTGTTCTGATGCATGGACTCAAAACTTTGCATCAGTTGCACTGGGACTCCATCTCCTGACTGATCATGCTGGGGGCTCTGCCTGTCTCCAGCACTCAGGATCCTGAGCTACCACCATTACTTGGTAACCCTGACCAGTTCAAGCCTCCTGGAGTGGGTGAGATCTCTCTCTCTCTTCTCTCTCTCTGTTTTCTTTTCTACCTCAGGTATTAACCTTTAATAATGTAACTGTTATGTTTGTTTAGCCCTCCTTATTACAAAGCCCTCCTTATTATTCATTAAATAACTTTTATGGTTAAGCTGGTTGCTTCTCTCTCTCTCTCTCTCTCTGAACTTTACTCTTTTGTGTTTTTAGCTTCCCCCATTTACTCTGCAGCAACGCTTCTTTTACCTAAGCTAAAGATCCCTGTGGCGCCCAAAAATACTGTGGGGTTTGCTCATCAAGTGGGTTACTACCAGGACAATTGTGACATGAAAGTGGGATAGGGACATGTTAAACCTGTGGCATATAAGCGGGGGGTAGGCAGCTGAAAGTGCTGCTCGGCCCAGCCTATTGCGACCAGGGGCACATAAGGATGACAGCTTGAAAGTGCTGCTTAACCCAGCCCATTGATTACTGGGACATACAAGGGCATCAGCTTGAGAGTGCTGATTGACCTGGTCCGCTCAGACTTGCTGTGTTAGTGTGTGTGTGTGTGTGTGCGGGCGTGTTCATATAGTTCTAGGGCTGGAGGAACCCAGTCCTGGGGAACCGAGGTTCTGCAGGATAGCTCCATTGGGAGCAGACTTGCACAAGGAAGGAGTAGAGCTCCATATGAACACACAAATGACATAAGCAGTACATTAACAGAATTACAGAAAACTCCCCCCAGCCAAAGAGTAACCCTAATAAATGAGCATACCCCAAAGTAACGGGCATATCTGGTAACAACTGGCTGTGTTTTAAAGTACTGAAACAGTGTTGTCTGTGTTGCAAACAATACTGCTTCTCTAAAATGTTGCATTTAAACTTCACAGAGATGACCTTGGGAGGCTAGCCTGCCTTATCGGCGGCAGAACAGCTGCACAGAATTAGAAAATGTCCAAGAAGAACTAAGGAGGACTTTATGTGTGAGGTTATGCTGCACTCCACCACTGTGAAAAAAGAATTGAAGGAACTGGGACAAGAAGAGGGACTGAAAGGAGAATGCGGTACACCAGAAAGAAGACACAAAGCAGCTCTTTACAGTTATGGAGCGCCAAGTGGACACGCTGCAGGCAATACTAGCTCTTCAAACCGAGCAGCTCTGCGCCAACCCTCCTCTGCAGCCTCTGTCGCAAAACTCTTTCCTATGCGCCCCCCGCCACACCGCCAACACATTGTTATCAACCTCCTGGCCCCACTTTCTACCCACAAGCATTCCACTCCTTCCTCCTCACAGTCCAGCAGTGTGGACTCCCACTATCCACAGCACTCAACACCCATCGCTCTGCAGTTTGGCTCTGTGGAAGTCCAGCACCCACTGCATTGTACTCCAAACGAGAACGTTGGATATGATCCCTGGACATGCACAAATCTGTAACCGTCCTGAGACCCCTCCTCCTCTTGAGACCTTCCCATCCCCCATCACCCTCCCAGCTGCTGATTTTTTTTTGTTTGACTCTCTCTTCCAGTTGTTGTCTTTCAGTAAAAGAATTGTGTTTGTTTGAAAGCAATCTTTATTCTATTAAGTGAAAGCAAAAAGAGCACTGCCAAGCAGCATACAATTATGTTAAGGTCCCTTCTTGCATCATGTGCACCAATCACCTCCTAGCATTACAAGCACAGCAATCCTGAGCATAGCAACAAATATTAGTGGCTTTCAGCTTCAAATTGCTGCCTCAAAGCATCCCTGATCCTTATGGCCCCGTGCTGTGCCCCTCTAATAGCCCTGGTCTCTGACTGTTCAAACTCAGCCTTCAGGCACTGTGCCTCTGTGGTCTAGCCCTGAATGAAGGTTTCACCCTTCCCTTCACAAATATTATTGAGCGTATAGCATGCGGCAATAAGCATAGGAATATTGCCATCAGCCATGTCCAGCTTCCCATACAGGCATCGCCAGTGGGCTTTTAAATGGCCAAATGCACTCTCAACAGACATTCTGCACTTGCTCAGCTTGTTGTTGAACCACTCCTTGCTGCTGTCAAGTTGCCCCATGAATGGCTTCACGAGCCACGGCATTAAGGGGTAGGCAGGGTCTCCCAGAATCACAATGGGCATTTCGATTCCCCTATGGAGATCTTCTGGTCAGGGAAGATACACCCTGCTTGCAGCTTCTTGAACAGGCCAGTGTTCTGAAAGATGAGTGCATCATGCACCTTTCCAGATCAGCCTGCGTTAATGTCTGTACAACACCCATGATGATCCACAAGCGCTTGGAGAACCACTGAGGAATACCCCTTGCGATTAATGTAGTCGGTGGATAGGTGGTCTGGTGCCAGAATTGGAATGTGTGTGCCATCGATAGCTCCTCTGTAGTTAGGGAAGCCCATTTGTGCAAAGCCATCCACAATGTCATGCATGTTGCCCAGAGTCACGGTCTTTCGGAGCAGGATGTGATTAATGGCCCTACACACTTCCATCAACACAACTCCAACGGTCGACATTCCCACTCCGAACTGGTTAGCGACTGATCGGTAGCAGTCTGGAGTAGCAAGCTTCCACAGTTCAATCGTCACGTGCTTCTCCAGCAGCAGGGCAGCTCTCATTCTCATGTCCTTGCGCCACAGGGCTGGGGTGAGCTCATCACACAGTCCCATGAATGTGGCTTTCCTCATGCGAAAGTTCTGCAGCCACTGCTCATCATCCCAGACAGGCATCACACTGTGATCCCACCACTCAGTGCTTGTTTCCCGAGCCCAAAAGCGGCGTTCCACTGTCGTCAGCACCTCCGTGAATACCACAAGCAATCTTGTGTCGTAGCTACTATGCATGGCAAGATCAACATTGCACTCCTCTTGACTTTGTAGTTTAAGGAATAACTCCAGTGCCACTCATGACGTATTGAAAGTGCGAGCAGCATACTGGTCAACAGCTCAGGATCCACTCCTGCAGCCCAAAAGAGGCAGGGCAGGGCGCTCAGTACACAAACTGTTGAAAGATGGCATCAAATGCGGACGGAAGCACAGGGATTGCTGGGATGTGAAGCAATGCATCACGGGGCATTTGGACAGGACCCAGGATGCCCCGCAACCCCTTCCCATGAGTCTCAGTGGCAGAAGAGGAAAAGATGCTCTGTGGGATAGCTGCCCAGAGTGCACGCTCTGAATAGCACCCCAAGTGCCGCAAGTATGAACATGCTATTGTGCAGGCAGCTCTTAATGTGAACACACAACAGCGAGTTTTCCTTCGGCGCTCTCTGAGCAGCACTGTAACTGCCTGCGCTGTAACTTTGCCAGTGTAGACATGCCCTCAGATGTAAGCAGAGTCTGAATGAGCTCTCCCCTGACATCTAGTGGTGAGCTGTGGAAAAAAGACTTCAGAAGCTGATCTCGTTTGCATGGACAAACCCACCCTGCCTATGCGCTCAGCATGATGGGATTGCTTGCCCAAATGATCACTTGTGGCTCGTGTTGGATCCCCAGTCCCCTTGTTATTGGGGCAGGAGTAATAAAGGGTTGTTATCCTTGTGTGAACCAAGGGCAGCAGAACTGTACCTGGCATTCCCCGATGGAGGGACTCACCCTGAACAGAATGGCACTCACTAGGCAGGGGATATGGGTTCCAAAGTCCAATGAGTTCAGAGAGGGTGGGGAGACGTTCTTGTACCTAGTGGTGTGGGCCTTGGTTAAGCTGCCTAGACACCATTTGACCCGTTCTCTCTCCATGGTATAATAAAAGAGCTAATTTAGAGTCAATTGAGAGTCTTGTTACATACTGCAGAGCTCAAATCACTGATACCTAGGCAGCTGGTGGAGAGGCGCAGTTGGCGGTGAGGGCCAGAACAGAGCCCTACAGAGGCATGGCAATCGTCCATTGTGGTGCTGAGTGTGTGCCTGAGCAGTGGCACGTGTAAGGTGCCACCTTACCTCCTCCCTTCCACACAGGGTGGAAGGTGAACTCTGTGGCTGAACTCTAGGGCTGCACTGGCCAACGACAGCAACTGTGAGTGGGGTACAGAGAAGGGATGAGCATGTTAAAGGAACTTTTGGGTTGCTGGACTTAAGACCCTGCCCAACTTACTTGGGGGTGAGTCTTTTTTGTGTTTATGAACCCTAGTTGCGGTGTTTTCCCAAATTAATGCTGAGTTACTTCCCTCCTTTTATTAAAAGTTTTTGCTACACTCAGACTCTGTGCTTGTGAGAGGGGAAGTGTTGCCTCTTAGAGGCACCCAGAAGGTGGTGTGCAATTGTCCCGGGTCACTGGATGGGGGCTTGAGCTGGTTTTGTGTTGTATTGTTGAAAAGGAACCCCTAGATACTGAACCTGGCCCTTGTTGCTGCTGGCTCCACCTGGCAGAAGGCTTACATAAAGATAAGAAGGTAAATAAAAAAAATCCGACTACGCTGTATTTCTTTTTAACAAGGGCTCAGTCAACTTGATGTTAATTTGAACATTTGTACTGCATAGTTCTGACTGATTCCTGTCGAATTCACTTGAATATGAGTAATTTTACCAGGTGTCCCGTATTCAGCATAGGGAAATTATCTTTGAAATTATCTTTGAAAACTCATGGCGATCGGGGGAAGTCCCGGAAGACTGGAAAAAAGCTAATGTAGTGCCAATCTTTAAAAAAAGGAAGAAGGAAGATCCTGGGAACTACAGGCCGGTCACCCTCACCTCAGTCCCTGGAAAAATCGTAGAGCAGGTCCTCAAGGAATCAATTCTGAAGCACTTAGAGGAGAGGAAAGTGATCAGGAACAGTCAGCATGGATTCACCAAAGGAAAGTCATGCCTGACTAATCTAATTGCCTTCTATGACGAGATAACTGGTTCTCTGGATGAAGGGAAAGCAGTGGACGTGTTATTCCTTGACTTTAGCAAAGTTTTTGACACGGTCTCCCACAGTATTCTTGTCAGCAAGTTAAAGAAGTATGGGCTGGATGGATGCACTACAAGGTGAGTAGAAAGTTGACTAGATTGTCGGGCTCAACGGGTAGTGATCAATGGCTCCATGTCTAGTTGGCAGCCAGTATCTAGCGGAGTGCCCCAAGGATCGGTCCTGGGGCCGGTTTTGTTCAATATCTTCATTAATGATCTGGAGGACGGTGAGGATTGCACCCTCAGCAAGTTTGCGGATGACACTAAACTGGGAGGAGAGGTAGATACGCTGGAGGGTAGGAATAGGATACAGAGGGACCTAGACAAATTGGAGGATTAGGCCAAAAGAAATCTGATGAGGTTCAACAAGGAAAAGTGCAGAGTCCTGCACTTCGGACGGAAGAATCCAATGCACCGCTTCAGACTAGGGACTGAATGGCTAGGCAGCAGTTCTGCAGAGAAGGACCTAGGGGTGACAGTGGACGAGAAGCTGGATATGAGTCAACAGTGTGCCCTTGTTGCCAAGAAAGCCAATGGCATTTTGGGGTGTATAAATAGGGGCATTGCCAGCAGATGGAGGGATGTGATCATTCTCCTCTATTTGACATTGGTGAGGCCTCATCTGGAGTACTGTGTCCAGTTTTGGGCCCCACACTACAAGAAGGATGTGGAGAAACTGGAGAGAGTCCAGTGGAGGGCAACAAAAATGATTAGGGGGCTGGAACACATGACTTATGAGGAGAGGCTGAGGGAACTGGGATTGTTTAGTCTACGGAAGAGAAGAATGAGGGGGGATTTGATAGCTGCTTTTAACTACCTGAAAGGTGGATCCAAAGAGGATGGATCTAGACTATTCTCAGTGATAGCAGATGACAGGACAAGGAGTAATGGTCTCAAGTTGCAGTGGGGGAGATTTAGGTTGGATATTAGGAAAAACTTTTTCACTAGGAGGGTGGTGAAACACTGGAACGCGTTACCTAGGGAGGTGGTGGAATCCCTTCCTTAGAAGTTTTTAAGGTCAGGTTGACAAAGCCCTGTCTGGGATGATTTAGTTGGGGATTAGTCCTGCTCTGAGCAGGGGGTTGGACTAGATGACCTCCAGAGGTCCCTTCCAACTCTGATATTCTATGATAAATATGGTCATCCTAGTTACACAGTTCAGAGATCAACCTGCTCACCAAAATATGATGATTGGGAAGGAGAAAAGGAGAGGTTTTCAAACATAATAGTAATAAGAAAAAGATTACCCTGGTACTCCTTGTTCATCTGATAAGGATGGGAGCCCCCTTTCTCCCCAGGTAATTATTTTATTTTGTTTAAACTGACTTTAAACTGGCTTCCAGCTGAGCAGCAGTGACTTTTACTCCAATCATAGGGATATAGTAACCCCTATAAACAGTATAGCTCATCTCTAGCTGTTGAAGATATTGCAGGTAATGGGTTAATTTGCAAGCCACGGATGGTTGTCACATAGGGTTGCCAACCATCCTGGATTGGCCGGGAGTTTCCAGGAATCGGCCTTGATCTTGCAGAGGCTACTGAAACCAATCTGGGAGATTTTAATAGGACCCTAAAAGTCCAGCGGCGCAGCAGGGCTAAAGCAGGCTCCCTACCTGCCCTGGCTCCACGCGGTTCCCGGAAGCAACCGGCATGTCCCTCTGGCTCCTATGCACAGGGGTGGCCATGGGGTCTCTACACACTGCCCCCACCCTGAGCACTGACTCTGCAGCTCCCATGGCTGGGAACCACGGCCAGTGGGAACTGCGGGGGGGCGTTGCCTGAAGGCAGGGGCAGTGCGCAGAACTGCCTTTCTGCCCCTGACCCTAGGAGCTGGACATGCTGGTCGCTTCCGGGAGCCACCTGAGGTAAGTGCCACTCAGTCAGAGCCTGCACCCCAACCCCCTCCCACAGCCCAACCTGCTGCCCCAGCCCCAAGCCCTCTCCTGCACCCGAACTACCTCCCAGAGGTACCTCTGCACCTACTTCTGCATCCCAACCCCCTACCCCAGTACAGAGCCCCCTCCTGCACCCGAACTCCCTCCTGGAGCCTGCCTCCCACACCCCTTCCTGCACTCCAACCCCCTGCCCCAGCCCAGTGAAAGTGAGTGACGGTGGGAAAGTGAGCAAAGGAGGGAGGGGGGAATCGAGTGAGCGGGGGCAGGGCCTGGGAGAAGGGGCAGGGCAGGGGCAGGGGCAGGAGTGTTTATGCGATTAGACAGTTGGCAACCCTATCGTCACAAGAGTATTTGTGCTTGTTTATTTTGTTTACAACAGGGGGTGCGCCTTACTTCTGTATTGATCAGCCTTCTGTGGAAGTAACAGCCACACCTTTCTACAGCGCTCAGAAACCCATGGAAATATGTTGGATCACACTCCTAGTGCATCTAACACCAAAATTCATCACCTCTTTTTATTCAAACTTTGAATGTAAAATCCTGCGTTTATAAACCACCCACAAATATGCTCAACACATTTTATACTTAAAGCAAGATGCTTCTCTCTGATATTTTGTGTTGGTCTTATGAAATCATTTGCTATTTTCTTGCTAACTGTGGGTTAAAGTTTGAAGTCCTTACTCAAGCAAAACTCTCGTTGATGTCACCAAGAGTTTTGACTGAGTGAAACGAGGGTCAGGTTTTGCTCTTCTCCAAGGGAGAACCTGCCTGAGAGAGCCAGAAGAAAGGAATATTCAACAAGAGATATAATTTATCCAGGGATTCAGTACCCCCCTAAAATCACAGATCCCTCCATAATCTGTTGGAGGCCAGGATAATCCACACAGTGGCCTCTGTAGCTGTTCTTGTGCCCTCTGCTTCCCACTCTGGGACCCTCTAGCAGAACAGCTCCAGTGAAGCTGACCTCTCCACTCCCTTCCTGGTGAAAAAGGGAGATCTACATGTGGAGGAGAGCCTACATGCAGATTCCCATAGAGAGAGCTGACCCCAAGTAAGGGCTTGCAGATTTAGCCTTGTGTAATGGTCCCATATAACTCAGCAATTCAGCTTGTCAATACTGCTAAAAGGCTCATTTTACTTTTTTTTTACTTAAATTGTGTAATTAACTATATTGCAAACTACTGCATGACACAGCCCTAGCTGAAATAGTTTAAAAGATAGGATATTGAAACACATTAACATAACTCCAACATTTTGCTGAATAGAAATCTGTAGAGTTAGTCAGAAAGCAGAGCACGTACCTAGCTAATGCACCTTGTTGTTAGGAATGCTTATAAATTATACTTAGCTATATTAGTGTAACAGGATGCATTAGTAGCTTTTATTTAACCAAAAGAAAGAAAATCTTTGACGCACCTTTCCATTTACAAATGTATCATGCAGAGTAATGCCCAAACAGTTCAAATATCAAAACAATATTGTAGCAGAATACATAATTTTATAATTGTCATACTCTGACATATCTAAACAACATCTACATAATTCACAATGGGGTAAATTCATCCTTTGTTATTCTCTTGGCTTCAATGGACTTGGCCCAATATCTCTTGATTGTGGACTAATTCTGTGATGGAGCTCGTAACGAGAAACAAATAGTTCAAAAGACCAGATCGTGATCTGAGCTCCGCCTTCCACAGTGTGGACTGTTGCTTTTATGGTCTTTTTTTTTTTTTAATATATACTTATAATAAGTATCTTTACAAGTCTATTGCCAAACTTTGTAATCTTGCAACTGTAGTAATAATAATAATAAATATATCTCACACTTATATAAAATCATTACTTCCAAAGAATCCCAAAGTTCTTTATTGAAACTGTATACAGTAGAAGAATTATTTCATTCACTACTGAAATGCAGCCACCATCTAAGTTCCCTGTAAGCTGCGCAGCCGTGCAGCAGCCTATTTAGTGCCACGTAGGCACTCAGGGAACCCACCCAGGGACCTGCCGTGGCCAGGGGAGGGGCGCCCCTCCCGCATTCCCCACATAGCTCGGCCCCCAACCTGCCGCGGCCGGTGCATCCCTCCCCCGGCCCCAATTCTGCTGAGGCATGGCCTGGGCCAGCTCCAAGTGCAGCCAGAGCGGCCTGGACCCAGTTGAGGACGAGGCGCCCAGACTTGCTGGGGCAGCGTAGCCAGAGTGGCCCAGACCCAGCTGCGGCCGGATTGGGCCCAGCCGTGGCGGCGCGGCCCAGGTAGGGTGACCAGACAGCAAGTGTGAAAAATTGGGATGGGGGTGGGGGGTATTAAGAGCCTATATAAGAAAAAGACCCCAAAATCAGGACTGTCCCTATAAAATCGGGACATCTGGTCACCCTAGGCCCAGGCCAGCCCCAGGGGCAGCTGGAGCAGCTCAGGCCAGCCCCAGGTGCACCCGGACCTGCTGGGGCGGTGCAGCTGCAGCATCCCGGCCCCAGCTGCAGCTGGATGGGGCCCAGGCATGGCCGGGGCAGTGTGGCACGGCCCCACACATCACCTCCATATTGATGCACATAACAAAATTCATTCCTCACATGGGTGGGAAAAATTAGCGGGAACACTGGCTACCATTCATGTGTTTTATGTACAGAGTGCTATTGAATAGTTGAAAACAGTTTAGGGCATGAAGTGAATATTTAATAGATACTGCAGGCTCAGGGTGGACTTTTCCAGGATCCTTGAGATGTTGCAAGCATTGTTTTGCTCAGACAAGCAAAACTACAGGCCTCTTTTCCTCTCACAAGGAGGAGGAAGTATCTGGCAGGGATATTATTGGCATGTTCTTTGTAAGCCAATAGGCCAGTCATGCAGGAACCTTACAAGGACCATATGGCCAGAATCTTTATGCCCTGGTTCATAGCTCCCAAATACAGACAACCAAGAAAAGACCATCGGGCCCACCAGGGATTTTCCTTCTGCCTCCAAGACTGTGGGGATGAGAGAGCAGTCTCAACACTTGAATGATTCCGGTACACCATGCACGCACACACACACACAAACAGAGGCACTCTGTTCGCAGTCTTTATGGTATTCATCCTGACCTCTTCTAAATGTCTTAGTCCTATTATGCACTGATAAACTGACCAGTCTTAAGAAGGCTGACATTGTGGTAATATCTGAACCTCACTGAAACAGCCTCACTTGATCCTGTTTGTGACTCACTATCTTATCCAGAAAATTTGTGCTGATCTTTCAGTGTGGCTTTATATAGTCAGATGTGTTTCCATGTGATAACTACTTTCAGAGAAGGTACAAAGTCTTCTCTGGGACAGAGCAAGAAAAACTGATCCACATAGTGCTTTGTAAATACTAAACTAAAGAATTTCTTCCATGCAGGAATAAATTGCCAGGTGCGTGCGAAGATATCTTCTGTTACCAAAATAGAAGTGGGAAATGGTCAGGGAATCATTGCCATAAATATCACACATCTTAACCTTTGATATGGCCTGAGTAGACTAAGAGGACTATAAGGACAAATATTTAGCCTACTAGGAGACTGATATAGAATTAGAGGAACAAAAGTATATATTCCTGTCCTCCAGACTGTGGGCTTCTGTGTACATCTTCCAACCCTATATCAGTTAAAAGTTCCAAAACCGTCAGTTATCCATCAGGTAGGGCACCATACTGTCCAAATGCATTGGTTTATATAAAGGACTGGCTAAGGCTCATTATTAAAATTACAGCCTATAACTATCATACCATGCAGTTATGGGGGAAGGACTGCTTTATGACCATTCAGGAAATCACTTTGAACATGTAGTCTAAATTCACCAGAATTACTGCTGCATTTGCAATGAAATACCCACCATGAATGTTTGCTTTAATTTCAGTTAAGAAAAAGGGATGGGAGCTGTGCATTAATTAGAATTGCAGCCTAGCAGTCATGGAAATCCATGATAAATTGACACTCATTCGCTCCTCAGTTTCTCATGCTCCAGGATACATATACCTTTCTGGTTTATTTTTTAAAACCTTCAGTTGGTACTCCTGATTAAGTTATTCAGAAGTTTCAACTGCCCCAAATATCTTTGGACAATCACATTGTAATGTAGATATAGACCATAAAAGAGAAAAAAAAGGACAGAATATAACTATAAAATAAAAAATTCCAGGGAGCCCTAGGGAAACTGGCTATGCTTTCAGACTTCTGAAGAAGAAAAATCTATTAGATATACCAGATAAAAATATGTCCATGGAGATAAGGCTAGAAATGTTTTGCATATTGAGTTACGAAAAGACAAACATGAATTTATGTTCTGAATGTCAAATATAAAAGAGGACACAGATATATAGATCATTCCAGATTAGTCAGATTTTGGAGGAATTTTATAGGATTCTGTACAATCCCAGATTATGAGTTACAGATGCCAGAGTGCAGCATTTTCTAGCAAATTTTCAGCTGCTTAGTTTAGCTAAAATACACCCATGTATACATGATTCTTTAATAATTAATGAATAATACTTTGCATTTGCATAGTGTATTTTATCCAAGGATCAAAGAAGGCACTCTACAAATACTAATTAAGCCATGCAAAACTTCTAGTATAAATTTTATAGATAAGGAGAATGAGGAACAGAGAGGCTGTAACATGACCAATGTCACACAGAAAGTCTGTGCAGGAGCCAGAAATAGAACCGGGAACTAACAATGAACCGTCCCACATTCTAACCACTAGACAGTGCTTCTTTTCTCTAATATCATGAGAAAGAGATGACTAAAACATTTAAACTGCTGCACTCTGAAAAATTTACAGGCATAGTTATCAAGCAGTTTTATAATAATAAAGTTTAACTCCTGTTTGACTACATAACTGACTGAACATTTTTATGGTAATTATTTTGACCTTACTATTCATGTTTCTGGTAACATTTCGTAAACTTTAATTCCTTTAGCTATCCAGCTTTTAAATCTAGATACCAACCTTTCCACTTGAAAATTAAGTTGTGTATGCGAACTGGAAAAGGGCATAATCAACATATGTTGTCAGAATATGTATACAAACAGTGTCTATCTAGTAAGGTATCATATAAGAAGTGGTGACATGTTGGTCATGAATATCATTGTGTGCTGTATTTACAGGTTATGTATAAAGAGTTATGTGTGTGAGCTGGAAATATGGTCTTAAAATATATTTTGGAGGTAAGAGTCCCCTAGACAAAGAAATGTGGATTTACCAATCTCACTCAATCTTTGTAACCTATAGACAGTAAAAGTACATTTACATATAAGATACACAAATCTATCAAGTTAACAAGTGGTGGAGGAAATAGCTTGGTGAGCACACCAGGGGACACACTGAAATCTGAACCCCCAAGAGGTCTTCCTGGCTCTTGAGACAAAGACAGTGGACTTTGAGAACTATAAAGGGAGCATAAAGACATTCTAGTTCTTCATCAAATGATGTCCCCCGGGTGCTCCACTGTAGGTGCGGCAGCACTTTTGTGTCTGGAGTCAGAGATATTCAATAGCAGTGCCCCGGGACCGCACATGCGCACCCACACTGTTCACAGGTAGTATAAATAGTGCTGTGCAGTCTGACTGCCCTCAGTTTCTTCTCTACTGCCTGCGATCTGGAACTGTAGGCAGAGCCCACTTTGTTATTTAGCTAGTCTTTACCTGTTTTTCCCTCTCCTAGTTAGTTAGCACCTTCATTTTCTTTTCTTCTCCTTCATCCTTAAAAAAAAAATTAGTTCTTTTATTTTCCCTAATTCCCACCAGGGAAGCTACTCCCTCACCCTTAGGCCTGGCTCCTCCAGGTTTAAGCGGTGTGTGTCGTGCGGGCCCGCGTCCTCTATAACAGACAGCCACACAGTGTATTCTTTGCCTGGGAGAGAGACATGTTTCCCAGAAGTGTTCCCACCTTCTGGGCTTGAAGCCAAGAGCAAGGAAAGACAGGGACCTTTACTCAAACTATTCCTCATGGACAAGTCCCTGCAACCAGCATCGGACCCTGATTCTTACTCCTCACCAGAGAGACGCTCATGCTCAGCAAGGTCATCTGCTGACCCTCGCTCCCCTCGCCCGAGTAAAGGAAGGGTCATCCTCTGGCTAGGCTGACACTAAGAAGAGAGTGGTCCCTCCCTCAGCTCCTGAAGTGCAAAACGCAGGAATGCCATTCCCGGCTAGATCTGTGGTGCACAGTTCAAACCGCTGGTGCACGTGGTGCATGGTTCAAACCGCTGACCAGAGAGGCAGCATGGGAATTGTGAGATACTTTCTGGAGGCCAATAAAATTGGAAAAAAAACCCTGTAGTGTCTACACTGGCTGTTTGTCCACAATAAAGGGAGGGAAAAGACAAAAGTCTCTCATGGGGTAGAAGTTTTTTGTTGCCAAAACTAGGCATTTTTTTCGAAAAAAGTCACATTGCAGTGTGTATGCTATCACTGTTTTGTCACCAAAAGGCAGTTTTTGGTGACAAAACTTGCCAGTGTAGCCAAGCCCTAAGGTCCGTGCCAGGGCACAACAGCAGTTATTGACACCACCTCCTGTTGTGGGCGACTGAAGCGAGTCCCTTACCTCCTTGGCTGCTCCCGGGCCATTTTTGGCATCGAGGACGCCGTCAGCACTGCCATCGGCACCAGCAAAACAGCCGGCTCCATTGAAGCCCTTGGCCCTGATTATGTGCACGGCACTGAAGCTCTTGGCTCCGGCAGGGTTGCAAAATCCTACCAAAGCTACAGCTCCAAAAAGCTCTCTAAAAGAAAAGGAGTACTTGTGGCACCTTAGAGACTAACAAATTTATTTGAACATAAGCTTTCGTGAGCTACAGCTCACTTCATTGGATGCATTCAGTGGAAAATACAGTGGGGAGATTTATACACATAGAAAACATGAAACAATGGGTGTTACCATACACACTGTAACCAGAGTGATCACTTAAGAGAGCTATTACCAGCAGGAAAGCGGGGGGGGGGGAGACCTTTTGTAGTGATAATCAAGGTGGGCCATTTCCAGCAGTTGACAAGAACATCTGAGGAACAGTGGGGATGGAGGGGGGGAAGATAAACATGGGGAAATAGTTTTACTTTGTATAATGACCCATCCACTCCCAGTCTCTATTGAAGCCTAAGTTAATTATATCCAGTTTGCAAATTAATTCCAATTCAGCAGTCTCTCGTTGGAGTCTGTTTTTGAAGTTTTCTTGTTGAAGTATTGCCACTTTTAGGTCTGTAATTGAGTGACCAAAGAGATTGAAGTGTTCTCCAACTGGTTTTTGAATGTTATAATTCTTGACATCTGATTTGTGTCCATTTATTCTTTTATGTAGAGACTGTCCCGTTTGGCCAATGTACATGGCAGAGGGGCATTGCTGGCACATGATGGCATATATCACATTGGTAGATGTGCAGGTGAACAAGCCTCTGATAGTGTGGCTGATGTGATTAGGCCCTATAATGGTGTCCCCTGAATAGATATGTAGACACAGTTGGCAACGGGCTTTGTTGCAAGGATAGGTTCCTGGGTTAGTGGTTCTGTTGTGTGGTGTGTGGTTGCTGGTGAGTATTTGCTTCAGGTTGGGGGGCTGTCTGTAAGCAAGGACTGGCCTGTCTCCCAAGATCTGTGAGAGTGATGGGTCGTCCTTCAGGATAGGTTGTAGATCCTTGATGAGGCGTTGGAGAGGTTGGGGTCTGAAGGTGATGACTAGTGGCATTCTGTTATTTTCTTTGTTGGGCCTGTCCTGTAGTAGGTGACTTCTGGGAACTCTTCTGGCTCTGTCAATCTGTTTCTTCACTTCAGCAGGTGGGTATTGTAGTTGTAAGAATGCTTGATAGAGATCTTGTAGGTGTTTGTCTCTGTCTGAGGGGTTGGAGCAAATGCGGTTGTATCGTAGAGCTTGGCTGTAGACAATGGATCGTGTGGTGTGGTCTGGATGAAAGCTGGAGGCATGTAGGTAGGAATGGTGGTCAGTAGATTTCCGGTATAGGGTGGTGTTTATGTGACCATCGCTTATTAGGACTGTAGTGTCCAGGAAGTGGATCTCTTGTGTGGACTGGTCGAGGCTGAGGTTGATGGTGGGATGGAAATTGTTGAAATCATGGGCCACTATGGATGTAGAAGCCCTCTACACCAACATTCCACACAAAGATGGACTACAAGCCGTCAGGAACAGTATCCCCGATAATGTCACGGCAAACCTGGTGGCTGAACTTTGTTACTTTGTCCTCACCCATAACTATTTCATATTTGGGGACAATGTATACCTTCAAATCAGCGGCACTGCTATGGGTACCCGCATGGCCTCACAGTATGCCAACATTTTTATGGCTGACTTAGAACAACGCTTCCTCAGCTCTTGTCCCCTAATGCCCCTACTCTACTTGTGCTACATTGAGGACATCTTCATCATCTGGACCCATGGAAAAGAAGCCCTTGAGGAATTCCACCATGATTTCAACAATTTCCATCCCACCATCAACCTCAGCCTGGATCAGTCCACACAAGAGAGCCACTTCCTGGACACTACGGTCCTAATAAGCGATGGTCACATAAACACCACCAAAAAGAAAAGGAGTACTTGTGGCACCTTAGAGACTAACCAATTTATTTGAGCATGAGCTTTCGTGAGCTACAGCTCACTTCATCAGATGCATACCGTGGAAACTGCAGCAGACTTTATATACATACAGAGATCATAAAACAATACCTCCTCCCACCCCACTGTCCTGCTGGTAATAGCTTATCTAAAGTGATCATCAAGTTGGGCCATTTCCAGCACAAATCCAGGTTTTCTCACCCTCCACCCCCCCACACACAAACTCACTCTCCTGCTGGTAATAGCCCATCCAAAGTGACAACTCTCTACACAATGTGCATGATAATCAAGGTGGACCATTTCCTGAAGGAAAATTCCTATTACCAGCAGGAGAGTGAGTTTGTGTGTGGGGGGGTGGAGGGTGAGAAAACCTGGATTTGTGCTGGAAATGGCCCAACTTGATGATCACTTTAGATAAGCTCATGCTCAAATAAATTGGTTAGTCTCTAAGGTGCCACAAGTACTCCTTTTCTTTTTGCGAATACAGACTAACACGGCTGTTACTCTGAAACCATAAACACCACCCTATACCAGAAACCTACTGACCGCCATTCCTACCTACATGCCTCCTGCTTTCATCCAGACCACACAACACGATCCATTGTCTACAGCCAAGCTCTACGAAACAACTGCATTTGCTCCAACCCCTCAGACAGAGACAAACACCTACAAGATCTCTGTCAAGCATTCTTACAACTACAATACCCACCTGCTGAAGTGAAGAAACAGATTGACAGAGCCAGAAGAGTACCCAGAAGTCACCTACTACAGGACAGGCCTAACAAAGAAAATAACAGAACGCCACTAGCCATCGCCTTCAGCCCCCAACTAAAACCCCTCCAACTCATCATCAAGGACCTACAACCTATCCTGAAGGATGACCCATCACTCTCACAGATCTTGGGAGACAGGCCAGTCCTTGCTTACAGATAGCCCCCTAACCTGAAGCAAATACTCACCAACAACCACACACCACATAACAGAACCACTAACCCAGGAACCTATCCTTGCAACAAAGCCCGTTGCCAACTGTGTCTACATATCTATTCAGGGGACACCATCATAGGGCCTAATCACATCAGCCACACTATCAGAGGCTTGTTCACCTGTACATCTACCAATGTGATGTATGCCATCATGTGCCAGCAATGCCCCTCTGCCATGTACATTGGCCAAACGGGACAGTCTCTACGTAAAAGAATAAATGGACACAAATCAGATGTCAAGAATTATAACATTCAAAAACCAATTGGAGAACACTTCAATCTCTCTGGTCACTCGATTACAGACCTAAAAGTGGCAATACTTCAACAAAAAAACTTCAAAAACAGACTCCAATGAGAGACTGCTGAATTGGAATTAATTTGCAAACTGGATACAATTAACTTAGGATTGAATAGAGACTGGGAGTGGATGGGTCATTACACAAAGTAAAACTATTTCCCCATGTTTATCTTCCCCCCCGCCACCGCCCACTGTTCCTCAGACGTTCTTGTCAACTGCTGGAAATGGCCCACCTTGATTATCACTACAAAAGGGTTCCCCCGACCCCCGCTCTCCTGCTGGTAATAGCTCTCTTAAGTGATCACTCTGGTTACAGTGTGTATGGTAACACCCATTGTTTCATGTTTTCTATGTGTATAAATCTCCCCACTGTATTTTCCACTGAATGCATCCAATAAAGTGAGCTGTAGCTCACAAAAGCTTATGCTCAAATAAATTTGTTAGTCTCTAAGGTGCCACAAGTACACCTTTTGTTTTTGCAAATACAGACTAACACGGCTGCTACTCTGAAACCTGTCAAAAAGCTTTCTGGCGCCATCTGCTGACTCTTTTCCATATCACACCTCTGCACCGTGCTCAACACGCACTGAGGAGAGATCACCCACAGGACTTCACAGAGCTGTCAGACCTCACTATATCTGACACTCCCGAGTCTCTACTCCTCAGATAGGAGGTGTCCCAAATCTCACCCACTTCTCAATCAACACACTCTTCGAGCTCCGCCACAGGGATAGAACCTCCTTTTCTTAGTGATGTCGAGCAGGTCTAGGGTGATTATCAAGACTGTCTTGCCCCATCAACATCAGGGCAATTGACATCAACTTACCAGCCTTACCGGGCCATTGTTCAGGGCACCCAGCCTTTTCAGGGGCCCCCATGGATGCAACCATATATTCTCTTTCCCCCAATTGGCCATATTGGGCAATGTATAGGGCACAATTTGGTAATCCCCCACTGCTGCAAACATGCCGCCTCCATCAATCCCCTCTTCAACAATCTTTTGACCTCCAGAACCATGGCTTCTGCAAATACCACCACTGGAAGAGGAACTGGAAGGAGAGAAGGATGAGGAGATACTTTCAATATTCCCATTTTCTTCATCTTCACCTGATGAAGCCATCATGCCACTATCTCCCACAGCTGATGATTTTCGTCTCTTTCAGGAGTTGTTTCAGAGAGTGGCTGACTCCCTAAACATCCCACTTGAGGAGGTCAAGGAACAACAACGTGAACTGATTGACATTCTCCACACCTCCTCAACAACAAAAATTATCCTATATATCAACGATGCACTACTTGAACCTGCAAACCTTCTTTGGCAGACTCCAGCCACTATCCCCCCTACATGCAAACAGGTGGAAAGGAAATATTATGTACCTTCAAAAAAATGCAAAGTTTTTATTTTCACATCCTGCCCTGAATTCCCTTGTGGTGAATGCAGTGCAAGAAAAGGGCCATCAATGCCAATCCTGATCCGGTCAACCTGACTGAAACTGGAAATGTTTAGATCTCCTGGGCAGAAAATCTTACTTAATCTGCTACTTTCCAACTATGAGGCCATTATGGGCAAATATGATTATAAAAATTATTCTAAGGTGGAGGAATTTTGCCAGGATCTGCCAGAGGAAAAAAGGGAACAATTCCTGCCCCTCATTTTGGAAGGTCACTTAATAGCCCGCATGGCCCTGCAGGCCTCCCTGGACTCAGCTGACACAGCTGCCCGATCTACTGCTACTGCGATAATAATATGACATGCATCATGGTTGTACCTTCAGGATTCCCTAAGGAGGTGCAAAATATGGTCAAGGATCTCCCATTCAAGGGACAAAAACTCTTTTCTGAGCGCACAGACAACTCCTTACACTCACTGAAAGACTCTCGAGCCACTCTAAAATCCCTCAGTATATACCACACCACAGCCAAAACGAAGATCTGGGAAGTATCAGATCCCTCCACAATCTCGTCCTCAGACATACTACCCACAGTGGCAGTTTGACAACCCAACAGGCACAGACAATTGCCTGCACAAGCAGCAAATATGAAGGTGTGGCTGAGGTCCAGGGAACCTCCTGCCTGCTCCAGTTGCCCCTACCACCTGTAAAGGCCATCTACACACCAATAGTTTGGCAACCATTTTTACCATCTTGGATGCTCACTACCTCAGACAGATGGGTCCTGGAAATAGTAAAGGAAGGTTACTCCATCCCCTTCCTAGCTATACCATCCCACCAACCCCCCTCCCTGTCCCTCTTCAGGGACCCCTCTCATGAGCCCATCCTGGAGGGGGAGGTGAGACATCTTCAACTGGGAGATATAAAACCAGTCCCTCCACAACACAGAGGATGTGGTTTCTACTCTCACTACTTCCTGGTACAAAAGAAGTCTGGTGGTTGGTGCTCCATGCTAGACCTGTCTCAACAAGTTTGTCAAACTACAACATTTCAAGATGGTTACCCTATCCCACCATCATTCCAGTACTGGAACAGGGGGATTGGTTCTTGGCCCTCGACCTGCAGGATGCGTACTTTCATATTGCAGTACACCCTGCGCACAGATTTTTCCTACAATTCATCATCGGTCACGGTCACTACCAGTACAAGGTACTACCCTTCAGACCTCCTCTCCCCACAGTGCCAGCAGATCTAACAACTCAGGTGTGCTCCAAGTAGGAGAGTGTTTGCTGTGTGGAGCTGCCATGGTCAGCTGGGAAGATGTGATGTCCTCACTGAGGAAACAGGAAATGGAATTTCAAAAATTCCTCAACCTTTAAAGAGGGAGGGGCAGAAGCCTGTGTACCTGCATGCAGGGCAGCAGAGTTCAAACCACTGATCAGAGTGGTCAGGATGGACATTGTGGGACATCTCCTGGAGGCCATTTACAGCAACATAATATGTGTCTATACCGATACTTTGTCAATGTAACTTTGCAGCAAAAAGCTCTATGCCTTTCGTCAAGGTGTTTTATTTTGTCAACAAAACAGGAGAGTTTTGTTGGCAGATGGAGCACTGGAGTGTGTACACCTCCACTGTTTTGTCAACAAAAGCTGACTTTTGTCAACAAAACTCTGTAGTGTAGACAAGGCCTGAATAGACACTGAATTTATGCCTTATTACAACAATCTGTAACCCACTAACAGCCTCCTCCCCTCCCTCCACACATTCCCCGTCCCCCGTTTTCTCTCTGTAACTGGAGGGGTGTTAACGGACCACTTCATCTTGAATGGTCCCTTGAAATATGTGTTAACTACCTATGCTAAACAATCTGTTCCACTTTGTATTTAGCTGTGACACTCAAAGGTGCTTGGCTACACTTGCAAGTTAGAGTGCATTAAATCAGCCCTGGGCATCCTAACTCCTGAGGTGTCCACACTGGCAAGGCACTTAGAGCACCTGAACTCTGCAGCTGGAGTGCTCCAGGTAATCCACCTCCACGAGAAGCATAAAGCTTGCTGTGCCCTGGCTGAAACGCCCAGGTGCCAATGTGGACGACATGTTGCACAGCTGCGCTGTGATTGGCCTCCGGAAACATCCCATAATCCCCTGAAGTCAAGTGGCCCCTCTTGTCATTGTTTTGAACTTGGCTGCAGGCATGTGGATATCCCCTTTCAAAGCTCCATTTCTGACCACTGGCATGCTTATCTGCTCCAGGACAAAGCAAACCATTACAGTGGAATGCTGCTGCTGCCGAGGCAGGCGTTTGTGCGTGTGTGTGTGTGTGTGTGTGTGAGAGAGAGAGAGAGAGAGAGAGGTGGGAGGGGCAGTCTGCTGCTGTCTGAACTTACAAGACAGCATGCTGACACACTCTCTGTCCCCCAAAACACACTGTCTCTCCCCCCACATACACACAACACACTCCCTGACACACTCCACCCCCCCCCATTTGAAAAGCACACTGCAGCCACTTGCACACTGGGATAGCTACCACAATGCACTGCTCTCTGTGGGGTTGCAAGAGCTGCTAATGTGGCCATGCCACTGCACTTGCAGCTGACAGTGTAAACACATGGCAGTGTTTTCCCTGCTGTGGTCTCCGAAGGCTGGTTTAACTCCCACCGCTCTATATCTGCAAGTGTAGCCAAGCCCTAAGTATCTTTCCCAGACCTGAAGAAGAGCACCGTGTAAGCTCAAAAGCTTGTCTCTCTCATCAACAGAAGTTGATCCAATAAAAGATTTTACCTCACCCACCTTGTCTCTTTAATATCCTAAAACCAACTTGGCTACAACACCACTGCATATGACCTGTAACAGTGATATAAAGTACTGTACTGGATGAAATAACCATACAGGATGAAAATTTAAGGTCACAGCAAACCATAATAGTAAAATAAATAAGTGGGAATAGAATATGTTTCTTCTTCAGACCTCTGTTCCTAATGCCTATTTATTTATGTTATCATAAGAGGTTATCTTAATTAGCCTCAGTCCTTCTCATAGGTTTCAGAATAACAGCCGTGTTAGTCTGTATTTGCAAAAAGAAAAGGAGTACTTGTGGCACCTTACAGACTAACCAATTTATTTCAGCCTAAGCTTTCGTGAGTCCTTCTCATAGTAATTGTTACCCAAAACAAAATCCAACTGTTTTATGATCCTTACAGAAACATATATTTGAATAGCTGCTTATTCTATCAGTTCCAAGTCTTCTCTCTTCCCACCATGTCTTTCCCCCTTCTGTTGTATTTCAGATTTTAACAGTTTACAGTTAATTATTTTGATTTCTTACCATTCCATTCTTGGCAGGGTCAATTAACTCAGCTTCTGAGTTGTTCTCTTTCTCTGCTCCAAGCAAGTTTGCAAGCTGTTCTTTTCAGTTTTAATTTCCTTGTCTACTTTTTGGGGGGGTTTTTTGGGGGGGGGGGATGAGGGGGGAGGATTTTCCATTCTTGCACTCACATCTCCTTCTGAGCTGTCTGTCTCCAAATAATTCTTCAGGCATGCCCTTATTCTTTGCTTCCAGATCCAAGAATTTCAGTATCTTCTTTCAAATCTTGAACATTGTAAAACCTGGTCTTCATGAGAGAAGATAGATTTAAAGGGAAACCTCACCTTCTCTGCCTCCCATAATTCCTTAGTTTTCCCACTGATTTCTTTGCATTTAATTCATGCCAGGGCTAACAAATCTTGGCAAATATTAGTTTTATTTCCCTATATGTGGATTTCATCTAATTTTCTTGCTTTTTTCACTGCTACTTCTTTCTCCTGAAAGTAATGCAATTTAATGTATTTGGTCTGATTTCTGTCCCAACAGAAGTATGTACTGCAGTATTCTGAGAGCTCTGTCTGTAATAGCAGTTTCTATTAATTTAAATTTAGCAAATCTTTTATTAAGTTTTATACATAAAACTTTTTCAGAATATTGTGGAATGCTCTTTAATCAAAGGTTATTCCTTTTATCTCTTCTCTATATAATCAAGCTTCAGTTTTAACACACTTTCTCTTTTTCCTATTAATCTCATGTTATGGCAGTTCCATTTTTAATTCTGAGAATTCCCTCCCTCTTGTTTCTAAGTTGATTACTCTGTCTTCCATGTGAGTTACTTCCTTCTTAATAGAGAAAATCTTTGTATCTATTTTTATTCTTATTGCTTTTAATGTTATCAGTCTTTATTGCTGGCTCCATTCTGTCTCTGCTTTTTTTTTTAGCTTCAGAGTCATATTTTCCTTCTTGTTCTGCTGAGAATATTGAAGCATTTATTTTAGAAAATAAATTCATTACCTTTGAGAATTTCATTGAGTAGCTTTTAAGACACTTTTCATATGTATTTTCAGAAGTGGATAGTGGTAGGTAATCAATGAATGTGGATTCCTTAAAAACCCTTAGTATTCCATGTTTTCAGTTTTTACTGATTTTCTCCAATAAATTACCAGGTTTTTTATTGAAGGAGTTCAGTTTTTACTGATTTACATCTATTTATCAATCCACTCAATATTTTTTCAGGTACTTATTTTTGTTAAACACTAATGTTTTACACAATTGTTGTGTCCTGCGGTTCTGATATTGAAATAGTTCAGTGGTCTTCAACCTTTTTATGCCCAAAATCACTTTTAGAATTTAAGAGCAACCCGGGATCTACCCCGCCACTTGCCTGAGGCCCTGCCCCTTCCCTGAAGCCACGCCCCACTCCACCCTCCCACACCCCCTGTTGCTCACGCTCCCCCATCCTCACTCACTTTCACCAGGCTGGGGCAGCGGGTTGGGGCTTGGGAGGGGGTGCGGGCTCTGGGCTGGGGCCGAGGGATTCGCAGTGTGGAAGGCGGCTCTGGGCTGAGCTTGGGGCAGGGGGTTGGGATGTTAGGCTATACAAAGCACACAGGATCTTTTATAAGAGAGAAGGCAAATATACCATATTTATTGAAAATACAACAGTTAGTATATACTTTTCAGTCACACACACATACACATCATGCACACAGTCCTGCCAGTTGATGTTTTATATTTACCATTCTGTTGTAGCTTGAGTCACTCTAATGGCCAGTTAGATTGAACATGAGTTAGGAGCTGGGCTCTGCTGGTCGTGATCCGATACGCCGTGGTTTTGGCAGGACTGAACCCAGAATTTCATGGCAAAACACCCCAGCTTTATACTTGTAAATTCCCATTTGAGTCCATGCATTTTGCAATGTCATCCTGTAATCATTAGTCCTTTAGTGGTGGTAATCTTGGGGTTTTCCGCTGTTATCATTTGATGGTTATTGTTGGGCTTCCCTTCGTTATCTCCTATTTGTTGTCTTGCATTCAGGGGTGGTTGCCTGACCTTGAGGCCGTCAATGTTGCTAACATGTTTAGCATCAGATACAATGGCTGTTTTCTGATTGTCTCCTGGTGTTTCCAAGTCTCTCACTTTTTCTTGACCATCTGGACATTTGTGATGGCTTTCACACCTTATCTTTTCCTGACCCATGCATTCCTCATTCACACAAACAATCTCTTACAGCAGCATTTTATATTCAGCAGAATACATTGTAAATTAAACTTCACTAAATCTTGTGGTCAAAACAGTTTACATTGTAGCTCAGGCCTTTAACATTCCTTTAATCTAATTAACATAAACACAATACAAGATCTTGTCTTTTACTCACTAAACCTTAAACCAAAGAAATGACTAGAGGGACGTGTATAATGCATATAGGAAACAAGATTGCAGTCTCAGATGGTCATTCCTTTCTGTTATTCAAAAAGGGTGGCTGGCAGAATTAATTCAAAGTTTACATCAATTTTTATAGTACAATTATAAAATCCTGTCCCTACAGGGGTGCAGGAGTGGGTGAGGTGGGCAAGCTCTGGGAGGGAGTTTGGGTGCAGGAGCGGGCTTCGGGCTGGGGCAGAGTGTTGGGGTACAGGAGGTGGTGTGGGCTCTGGGAGGGAGTTTGGGTGCAGGAGGGAGGTCAGGGCTGTGGCAAGGGGCTGGGGTGCAGGAGGGGGTATGGGTGCAGGAGGGAGTATGGGCCTATTGGTGACTTTGAATGACAATACTGTTCAGCAGCAAAAAACCTTCCTAATGCAGACAACCTCACTCATAAGTATCTGAAAGAAGATGATGATGCTTTAGTAGCTGAACTGATGGAATGAATTGATGGAAATGTGTCTAGTCTGATTTTTGACGAGTCTCCTGATGCTTTGGACTGTGTGACACACAGAAAACACATTAAAAAAAGTTTCAATTATACTGTAATATGTATATTATGAAAGTTTTTTTGTTTTTCTTTCCCCACCTCCCTCCAATTTTTCCCATTTTTTAAATTTTTAACCTGATTTAATCCCAGTTTTTATGTTTGGAAAATAAACACTGAAAATTTCCCAGATTTTTTTTTTACAAATAAAAACTGAAAATGTGGAACACTAAATACCCTCTAGAGGGCCCATCTTAAAATGTTACTCAACCCTGAAAAGTGACTCTTAAAAATGGTATTGTGGGTTTCCATATGCATCGTCTTACTGATTTCTACATCAAACTTCCTCTGTTGCAACCAACAAGATTTTTTTTCTAACTGACATCCCCCAAACTCAGAGCCTGGGTTCTGAAACTCAAAGTGGACTCTCTTGCACATCATTACCAATAAGAGATGGTCTGCAGGGCAAATTAGAAGTTGCATAGTTATCAATGAGGGCATAATTTGAAGATAATGAGGTCAGGAAGGCATCATTGAGGGTTCAGTTTGAGTTAGTGGGTATATTACTTGATAAAGAACTTCATAATTTGGCCTTAATGGGGCAAAATAGTCCTATGTATATGTACTTCACTCAGATATAGCCAATACTGATAGGCTGTAGACAATACTTGTTTGAAACAAAAAGGCTCATTCTTAAGAATATTATCTAACAAAATCTGTAGAAAGGTCCTAAATCTGAGCAGCCTGCTGATTTGAGTGTCCCTATATATAGGTACTGTCATAAATATAAAGGGAAGGGTACCCACCTTTCTGTATACAGTGCTATAAAATCCCTCCTGGCCAGAGGCAAAATCCTTTCCCTGTAAAGGGTTAAGAAGCTAAGGTAAACTTGCTGGCACCTGACCCAAAATGGCCAATGAGGAGACAAGATTCTTTCAAATCTGGAGGGGGGTGGGGGAAAGGCTTTTGACTGTCTGTCTGTGTGATACCTTTGCCAGGAACAGATCAAGGATGCAAGCCTTCCAACTCCTGTAAAGTAATCTAGCTAGAAAATGTGTCAGATTTCTTTTGTTTTTTGGCTTGTAAATTCACTGTAAATTCATTGTGCTGGAGGGAATGTGTATTCCTGTTTTTGTGTCTTTTTGTAACTTAAGGTTTTGCCTAGAGGGATTCTCTATGTTTTGAATCTGATTACCCTGTAAAGTATTTACCATCCTGATTTTACAGAGGTGATTCTTTTACCTTTTCTTTAAATAAAATTCTTCTTTTAAGAACCTGATTGCTTTTTCATTGTTCTTAAGATTCAAGGGTCTAGGTCTGTGTTCACCTGTATCAATTGGTGAGGTATTATTATAATCAAGCCTTCCCCAGGAAACGGGGTGTAGGGCTTGGGGGGGGATATTTTGCGGGAAGATGTCTCCAAGTGGTCTCTTTCCCTGTTCTTTGTTTAAATCGCTTGGTGGTGGCAGCATACTTTTCAAGGACAAGGTAAAGTTTGTACCTTGGTGAAGTTTTTAACCTAAGCTGGTAAGAATAAGCTTAGGGGGTCTTTCATGCGGGTCCCCACATCTGTACCCTAGAGTTCAGAGTGGGGAAGGAACCTTGACAGGTACTGTACAAGTAATAAACATACTTGGTTTAATTTGTGATTGGAACAGTCATATTAATCTCCTTTTAAAAAAGTTGTCCTCATGGGGTCACTATTGATCTAAATACAATATAGTAGCTGTAATCTTTTCATCTAGATTTTTCTTTGTTGTTCATTGACACAAAAGTCTACCATAAGATCTCTTAGAAATTTTCATATTTTGAACCATTATATAGCCAAAGTACCTCAGACAAAAGGTAAAAGAGTCTTCATTTCTCTAACTAAGGCTTGCACAAAGTTGTATTTGTACTCAGATTATGATTTTTGCTACAGATCAAGCCTCATTATATGATGACTGGAGTCAGGATTGTAGCTTGCGATTAGGAATAGGAAAATAGTAGACAAGGAGTTTTATTGTAATATTCAGAAGTTTGGTGTGTACTTTGATTTTCCAGTGTCATTTTACTGTTCTTTTTCTGTCCTGCTGCTATTAAATACATTTATATTAGCAAAACAGTGATAGGTTAGAATTTGATGCATATAAAATCAGATTTCAGAGTAGCAGCCATGTTAGTCTGTATCTGCAAAAAGAAAAGGAGTACTTGTGGCACCTTAGAGACTAACAAATTTATTTGAGCATAAGCTTTCGTGAGCTACAGCTCACTTCATCGGATGCATGCAGGGGAAAATACAGTGAGGAGATTTTATATACACAGAGAACATGAAACAATGGGTGTTACCATACACACTGTAACAAGAGTGATCAGGTAAGGTGAGCTATTACCAGCAGGAGAGCGGGGGGGAAGAGGGGGAGCTGGGCGGGAAAAAATTTTTGTAGTGATAATCAAGGTGGGCCCACTATGTACAATACCTTGACTTACTTGCTGCTAGTGACTAGGATTCATAAGTTAACCAGATCCAGGATGAGAATGAAAGGGGTGTCGAAGTCCTGAGAACAATTTATTTGGTAATTTGGAGAAAGCTTCCTGCTTGGAGTCTCAGTATCTGAACTCCATGATAATTAACTGAACTGCAGTTTACTAGTAAGCATACCATTAGTGTGCTCCTGCTAATAGTTAAGGACTAGCTGAATTTCTTGATTTATTAATTATTATGATGATGATGATTATTAATAATAATAATCACTTGGATAACTATTTACATGTTCAAACAGCTTTAAAATGTTAAATAATTAATCCTAATTATGTTGTGAGATAGTTATATTTATATTATTTCTGTTTGACAGATCAGGAAATTGAGAGTTTAAATCTTCTCACTCAAGGCCAGAGAAGGAGTTGCTTTCAGACCTGGGGTTAAAACTCAGCAGTTCCTGGCTCCCAGTTTAAAAATCAGTCCACTAAACCATATTGCCTCTTTGTACATTTATTTATTTATACAGTGATGTATAGTACATGTATCAATATCTGTTTGTGAGTATAAAAACTAAAATAGTAATTTAATAAGAATGTTAAAACAGTTTGTAAAGCCAAAATTCTTATGTATTAGAATTATGTAGCTTTGCACTGATCCTTTGGGAAGAGAAGGTTACTCACCTGTGCAGTAACTGAGGTTCTTCGAGATGGTTGTCCCTGTGGGTGCTCACTTCTAGGTGTTTGAGTGCCCCTGCACATCTAGTCGGAGATTTAAGGTAGCACTACCATGGTTGGCCATGCACACGCTGCAGCCAGCTCGTACTGCTCTGAGTGGGTAGCACGCGCGCATAGCCAACTGTCCCTCAGTTCCTTCTCTGCTGCAGAGGATTGAAGAGAAATTCCGAAGCAGAGGGGAGGAGGAGAGGTAGTGGAGCACCCACAGGGACAACCATCTTGAAGGACCTCAGTTACTGCACAGGTGAGTAACCTTCTCTTCTTCTTCGAGAAGTGCCCCTGTGGGTGCTCCACTTTTAGGTGACTATGGAGCAGTACCCTTCAGTGGAAGGAGGGGCTTCAGAGATGTTTACTGAGCAGTGGATAACACCGATTCTCCGAAACGAGCGTCAGCAGCTGATTGCTTCTCTATGGTGTAATGTCTGGTGAAGGTGTGGGGTGATGCCCAGGTAGCTGCTTTACATATATCAATGATGGGTATATCTGTAAGAAAGGCTATTGATGTGGTTATAGCCCTGGTGGAGTGCGTGCGAAGACCAGAGGGGAGTTCTAGGTCATGTTCGCGGTAGCATAATTGGATGCACTCTGATATCTATCTTGAAAGTCATTGTTTGGAAATGGCTAGTCCTTGAGATCATTCTGTTGTGGAAATGAACAGTCTGGTGGATTTTCTGAATGTCTTTGTTCTATCTATATAGAACGTGAGTGTTCTACAAACATCCAACATGTGAAGAGATGCTTCCCTGCTGTCAGCGTGCAGCTTCGGGAAGAATACAAGTAAGTAGATGGGCTGGTTGAAATGGAAGGATGAGGCCACTTTAGGTATGAATTTCGGATGTGGGCAAAGGATTACCTTGTCCTTGAGGAATATGGTGTAAGGTGAAGTTACCATCAGGGCACCAAGCTCTCCAACCCGTCATGCTGACGTAATTGCGACTAGGAAGGCGACTTTCATGGACAAGTGTAATAGTGAGCAGGTAGCCAGAGGCTCAAAAGGTTTGCCCATGAGGCTACACAGGACTAAGTTAAGGTCCCACATAGGGGTAGGGTCTCTGACTGTAGGGTAAGTATTCTGTATACCTTTGAGGAAGCGTTTAGTGAGAGGATGCATGAATACAGTGAGGCCCTCTACTTTGGAATGGAAATCTGTGACTGCAGATAAGTGTACCCAGAGTGAACTGATAGAAAGACCCAATTTTTTTAGAGTCAGCATATATTCAAGTATGGTGGGTAATGGAGCTGTTCAAGGGGAGAGTTGTTTGTCTCCACACCATATGGAGAAACGACGCCACTTTTGAGCATATGTTTTTTGTGTGGTTAACCATCAAAATATCCTGGACCTCTGTGGAACAGCCTGCCTCCAGAGGTGTCAGCCAAGGATTAGCCATGCCTTGAGATGGAGGATCAGGATGTTGGGGTGACGGAGATGACCTGAGTCCTGTGTGAGTAGGTGAGGTATGAGTGGGAGGGGCCAGGGTGGTGTTGTGATCATCTGGTTGAGGTAGGAAATCCAGGTTTGTCTGGGCCATGTTGGTGCGATCAGGATTACTCAGGACCTGTCCTGTTTTATCTTGTAAAGGACATGAGATATCAGAGGAATTGGGGAAAAAGCGTACATTAGGGGGACTTCCCATTTCATGAGGAAGGTGTCCGTGAGGGAGCTTTCCCCGAGTCCTGCCTAGGAGCAGTATTGAGGGCACTTGGTATTGTGGGACATTGCAATTGGGGAGACCCCAATGTTGGAAGATAGTAATGATTATTTTCGGGTCCATTTCCCATTTGTGTACCTGGGAGAAGTTTCTGCTTAGCTCGTCTGCTGTGCTGTTTTGGCTTCCTGGTAGGTACACTGCTTTGAGGTCTATGTTGTGGGAGATGGACCACTCCCAAAGGTGAACCACCTCTGGGCAGAGCAGGTAAGATCAAGCCCCCACCTTGGCGACTGATATAAAACATGGTGACCAAATTGTCTGTAAGGATCTGCACTATCTTGTTGCAAATGAGGGGCAGAAAATGGTGGCATGCATTGTGGACTGCCCAGAGCTCCAATAGATTTATGTGGAGCATGGACCCCATGGAGGACCATCTGTCCTGGATGGTATGTTCAGACAGGTGTGCCCCCCCAGCCCAGGAGAGATGCAGCAGTGGTTATCATTACTGATGGGTGTGTTGTTGGAAAGGGACACCCCATCAATTGAAATGGTTTGTCCATCAGGATAATGAGTTCTTTATTGTGGTGGGCATGGTCAGTCGCTTGTGAATGGAATGTCTGTGAGGAATGTATACAGTACTGAGCCATGCCTGAAGGTGCCTCATGAAGTCATGCATGTTTCACGACAAACGTGGTTGCTGACATGTGTCCTAGAAGTTGGAGGCATAACCTGGCAGATGTCTGCCAGCTGTTTTGTATAGTTGCTATGAGGTTCATTAATGTGAGGAAGCGTTGTTGGGGTAGACTTGCTAATGACATGGTGGAGTCCAGGTGGGCACCTATGAATTCCAACTGTTGGGTCAGAATTAGGGTGGATTTTAGGGCATTGATTGGTAGTCTTAGTCTTATGAACAGATTTGCAGTGAGCGACAAAGCGTCCGCTGCCTGTTAGTATGTAGAAGCTTTCAACAGGCAATCGTCCAGGTAGGGGAATGTAATTATCCCGTCTACGAAGATGGGCTGCGACCACAGTGACGGTTTTGGAGAACTTGTGGGGCTGTGGAAAGTCCAAATGGGAGCACTTTGTACTGGAAATGTAGGTTGCCTACTGTGAAACAAAGGAACCTGTGTGCAGGATGTATGGTAACATGGAAATAAGCGTCCTGGAGGTTGAGGGCTGAGAGCCAATCTCCCTTCTCCAATGCCGGGATTATGGTTGCAAGGGTAACCATCTTCAAATGCTGAGTTCTGATTAACTTGTTTAGCTTGCGCAAGTCCAATATGGGCCTCCAGATGCCTGGGTTTTTTTGGATGAGGAAATAGCGTGACTAAAACCTGGTCCTCCTGTGTTTGGGAAGTACAGGTTCTACAGCACTGAGTTGCAGGAGGTGATTTATTTCCTGCTGTAGTAGGTGCTCGTGAGAAGGGTCCCTGAAAGGAGACAGAGAAGGGGGATGGGTTGGTGGAATAGAGGTGAAGGGGATGGAATAGCCCTTGCGCATAATTTCCAGAACCCATTTGTCCAATGTAATGGTTGCCCAGACTGGATAGAGAGGTGTTAGGCAGTCTCCAAATGGACTGGAATCAGATGGTTGTGGCAATGGAATTTGAGGGGCTCTCATGCCCACAACCAACACTTCAAACTGCCTGTCTAGAAGTAGATGGTTGGGATGTGGTGGATTGCCCCGGTGTCCGTTGTCATCTTGGTTGATGTTGTTTGCGATGCTGGTAGTACTTTCTCTGCGGCTGGGTATACAGAGCAGTATGGAGGTGCTGGGTGTAACATGCACCATTTCTTTTTGTTATCAGGTACGTGAATTCCCAAGGTTTTCAGCATGGCACGGGAGTCCTTGAGTGTATGCAAGGCTGCTTCTGTGGTGTCCACAAAGAGTTTCTGTCCCTCAAAAGGTAAATCCTTTATCGTGGCCTGGATTTCCTTGGGGAAGCCGGAAAGGTGGAGCCAAGAGGCCCTTTGCATGACTACTGACATGGCGATAGAGTGAGCCACTGTGTCTGCAGAATCCAATGATGCCTGCAAGGCCATCCTGGCAATCAGGGAACCTTCTGAGATGCTCGCTTTGTATTGTTCTTTTTTGTCTGTGGGGAGATGTTCAATAAACATAGACGTGCAAAAATGTTGTGAATGTATTTGTCCAATAGCACGGAGTAGTTAGCAAAGTGTAACTGAAGAGTCGCTGAGGAAAAGGCCTTTCTACCAAACAGGTCAAGTCGTTTCCAGTCTTTGTCGTAAGGGGTGGTACGAGCCAGGTGTTGTTTTCCCTTTTGATTAACGGCTTCCACAACCAGTATGAGTTTGGGCAAGGGTGAGTGAAGAGGAACTCGCCCCTTTTGCTGGCACATAATACTTCTTGTCTGAACGTTTACAAGAAGGTGAGGTGTTGGGGCTGACCACAAGTTACCTTGGCCTGTTATTACAGAACAGTCCAGGTGGAGCTAGTAGTGAACTTGCAGCCACTCCGACTGGATAAACAAGTGAAGAGATAAGCGGGGGCCCAAGAGTGTTAAGTGTGGGACTAGAAAGCAACAGTGTTTCCTGCCAGAGCCTGCTTGTGGATGTATATGCCCCCTGAGAAAGAGATGATGATAAAAATGGCTATGAGAATTGCTTTAGATGAACAGTCTCACCTGCGGACCTTGGCCTTTTGGGTGCTCAGGAACTCCCCATCCTGGAGCAGTGCCTGCTACAAGCCCTCAGGGACAAGGCTGGAAGGTCTGGGACTGTCCGTAGCAGAAGGTGCGTAAGTATTGATTCTCGCTTGCCTGCTTCGTTGCTGGAAAGCACGTATTTAGTAACACGTGAAGGCTGGGAAGCTTATTATGCTTTGGCAATAAAACCGGTTATAATTATACACCTGGTGTGGCTACATGGAGTGTATCTGAGCCTCCCTTTTGCACGTCACCTGGCGTAGTTGGCAGGATACACTCGGTGATACCCCCAGGACGTGTAGCCAGATGTGGGGTTAGCGAGGATGTGGGGTTATGGCCACCGACAAGATACCCAGCTGGAGTAGTACCTCCCGCTGGGCATCGGTGGCCAAACTGTTATGCCGGGTGGCTCCCCTGGTTGGATGGGACAGGGATGAAGTTCCTCTCACCCCAGTCAAATTGGCCGAGCAGATGGAGAAGGCAATAGAGTTATATGGGCATAATAAACTCTATAAGGATTGGGGTTGGGGATGGTTGTTCCTGATGATGGTGGAAAAGCTATCGGCAGATAACAAGAAGATAGAGAAGAATGTAAGCGTCCTGGTGGATGATAAGCGGGCTCTCATGGATAAGAATAACATGCTAACTGAGGCTTTGGAAGCAGCTCAGCCGGGAGCCCTAAAGCAGCAGGAGATAGCTGAGACTATGGCGGTCCGCTATGCCTGGGATCACCATCGCCACCTCCTGCAGAACCCCTGCCCCACTGTGTCCCAGTCCAAGGTTAGGGCCCTTATGGCGTCGGATTGGGACCCAGAGACGTGGGACAGGGACATATGGGACTCCAGTGATGACTATGATGGGTGGGAGGGTAAAATTGAGACTGAGGCAGAGGGAGGTGGTGCAAAGGAGGTCCGGCCCCTGATTACTAACAAAACTAAGGGGCGTTCCGGAGCAGCCCCCCAACAGACACGGATAATCTGGGACTATATGCAAACAGAACTCCAGGGCCTTCAGGCACATTTCAGGCAGTGGGAGGGTGAGAGCGTGAAGTCTTGGCTGCTCCACTGCTAGGACCAGGGCGCTGAGGCAGTGCACCTGTTCCCGGGGAAGATCTTGAAGTTAGGGGCCCTTTCCATGGATGTTTCGATCCATCAGCTCCTGAGGGGTGCTCAGGAGACAGCAGGGAGTAGGATATTGCTGGAGTGGATTTTGCTGTAGCTCACGAAAGCTTATGCTCAAATGAATTGGTTAGTCTCTAAGGTGCCACAAGTACTCCTTTTCTTTTTGCGAATACAGACTAACACGGCTGTTACTCTGAAACCTGTAGAACACTAGTGGCTGGATCCCATGAATTAGGATGATGTGGATAAACCCTAGAGCATAATTCCCGAGGCTTCCATTCGCCTTTGGGAAATGGGGATGCAGGTAGGGCTCTCTATGAATAATTTCTAGGGTCCCGACCAGGAGACCTTCACAGCCGGGATGCGCAACTGACTATCTACCACTATATTGATGATTTGATGATTCAGGGGCTGGATCATGATGCAGTGGAGAGAACCTTGCAGGCACTCACCACTCACATGCAGGCCAGGGGCTGGGCTGTTAATCCCAACGAAGTACAGCCCACCAGCCGATTTGTGAAATTTCTTGGAATTCTGCGGCAACGGGTGCAGCGCCACATACCTCCTGTTGTAGACCAAATTTCCCAGCTTGCAGCCCCGACCACCAAGGTCGAGGCACAGCAAGTGATTGGGTTGTTTGGTAACTGGCATAACCACATCCCGCATCTCACTTTGCTTTTAAAGCCCTTTTATAATGTCACCAGGAAAAAGATGGCATTCGATTGGGACGTAGCCCAGCAGTGGGCGTTTGAGGAGGTTAAAGCTGCCATCCAGACTGCAATGCCCTTGGGCCCCTATGATCCTCATAGCCCCTTCCACCTGGAGGCGTCAGTGCTGGAGGATTACACCTCTTAGAGTCTGTATCAAAAATTGTGGGTGCCCGCAATAAGCAGCCCCTCGGGTTTTGGTCTTGTAAACTCCCCGAGGCGGCCAGCTGGTATACTCTGTTAGAGAAGCAGCTTTGGCTTGCTATTGGGCCCTGATTGAAACTGAGCACCTGACTGAGGGGCAGACTGTGGTTTTACAGCCCAGAATCCCCATTATGAATTGGATTTTGGACCTCAACACTGGAAATTGAGTGGGGAGGGCACAACAGAGCTCTATTGTGAAGTGGAAGTGGTACATTAGTGACTGTGCCCACGCAAGACCCCAGGGCACTAGTAAGCTTCATGAAGAGTTGGTGTAGACCCAGTAGGAGGGCGGGGCAGCCCAGCCCCTACCCGAAGCCCCCACTGTGCAATAGGGTGCCTCATTTGTGAGCGCCACCGAGCGGCCCTATGCCTGGTTTACTGATGACTCAGCCAAGTATGTTGTAATACATGGTGCTGGAGAGCTGTCGCCTTAAATCCTGTTTGCCAGTTGCACGAGACTGCCGAGGGACAGGGAGCTTCCAGCCAATATGCTGAGCTTTATGCTGTGCTGCTGGCAGTGAGGCGGGCGCTTCCCCTTGAGGACCCCGAGGTACACCTGTACACTGACTCTTGGGTAGCGGCTCAGGGACTGGCCACCTCGATGGGCCACTGGAGAGCCCGGTATTGGGCCATCCATGGCAAACCCGTGTGGGGCGCCCCTATTTGGCAGGAATTGTATTCCACTGCACACGACCTTTTGATTGATGTGTTTCATGTAGATGCCCACCAGAATCGTACCCAAGAGCATCACTGGAATGCTGCTGTGGACCAACTGGCCCACACAGCTGAGTGTACGGCGCTCCTGCCAATGTGGGGGAGGCTCTTTCCCTCTTGGCTTCCTGGATACACATGCACTTAGGGCATGTCAAGGTTCCTCCCCCACTCTGAACTCTAGAGTACAGATGTGGGGACCTGCATGAAAACCTCCTAAGCTTACTTTTACCAGCTGTCAAAGTTTGACACAGACTCACAATTTATCAGACCACTCTGTTTTATTAGCAAAGCTGCTCTGCTAATACATTTAGAAGTGAGCCCCCCCCCCCCAAGTGGGGCTTGTGTCTCTTAATTTATACAGTTTTTGGAGAACAAGTTACAGAGAAGTTACAGACAAAAGAAGAAAAAAGATTTTAGTCACCACCCTTCGAGATCCCTGAGACCAGTCACGTATCTTCAATTACCTGCCATCCTTAACAATCTCCTTTAACAGCTTCCAGTTAACTTAACTAATTGCCCTTCACACCTTCCATTCTGATGCCTGCTTCTAGACGTGCTGGCTCTATCTTAATTGCTTCTCCATTCAAAAGCTAACTGTCCCTACATGTGCTCCCTCAGATACTTTGTAACATGTTTTGGCGTGCCCTCTCATATACAATGTATCCAGCATGTCTCCTTATAGAACGCTATACTTATACAATGTTATACTTCCACAATCCCCCCTTTTGGTCAAGGCTACGCCCATGATCAATGACTTACTGGATTCCATACATCAATCGTTCTTTTTCATTACTTTCACTGGTGACATTTAACAACATTAGATTAGCACTCTGGATTCCCCAGACCCTCAGGACACAGTAGCTGAGGATTAAGCTTCTCAAAGGACACATGTTGGAAGCAGGACCCTTTCTGGTTCCGACAACCCCTTTCAAGGGAACTGCAGTCACGGTTTTACGTCCACCAGGCAGCAGGCGCTAGGCTCACTACTGCTTCTTGTTTGTTGGGTCCTGCTGTCTGCTTACCCTCTGCTTCTGGCAACTCTTATGAGAGCGCAGATTGTAAGGTATTGCAGGCTGTTCCTCTTTGTCTTCTGGGGTTGAAGCTGGTTCTGCGTGGTCAAGCAGAGGTGCTTGGTCCCCTTGAGGTGGCGCTGGCTTACACTGTGAGGCGTGGATCCATGCAGCGATGCCGGATAATTTCACTGCTGTCTGGGTGGTGAGCAGTACCTGGTATGGACCCTTCCACCAGGGTTCCAAGGCGTGCTTCTGAAGGTGGTGCCGCAGGTAGACCCAATCACCAGGCTCAAGAGTGTGACAGGCAGAAGAGGTGGGTTCCGTCGGCCAAGCTGCTCGCACCTGCGAATGGAAGGAGCTCACAGCTTGCATTAACCCTTTGCAGTACTGGAGGAGCGTGCTGTGAGTTAGGTTTAGGTCTGGGGCTGGGGTAATAGTAGCCATTGTTCGCATAGGGCGTCCCATGATGATTTCAAATGGACTCAATTTGTGTCTCTGGGATGGGGATGACGGAATTTCCATAAGGGCCAGTGGTAAAGCAGCTGGCCAGTTTAACCCTATGGAACTACAGATTTTTGCCAGCTTATTTTTAAGCACACCATTTCGCCTTTCAACTGCCCCTGCACTCTGTGGATGGTAAGGGCAGTGCAACAGGTGAGTGACATGTAATACCTGGTTTAGATGTTGAACAATTTTTCCAGTAAAATGTGTTCCCCGGTCACTAGACAAAGTGGCAGGAATTCCCTTGGTAGGGATAATGTGGTTTAACAGACATTTTGCATTGGACAATGAATCAGCTTTGCGACAGGGAAAGGCTTCAATCCAACCCGAAAACAGACATATTATAACTAAAATGAATTCATATTTCTGACACTTTGGCATTTGTACAAAATCAAGTTGCCAGTGTAGGAAAGGTGCTTGAGGCAAACCCCGGAACCCTTGTGTTACTTTTACAGATTTGCCTACATTGTGGCTTTGACAAGTAACACAAGCGGCACTGTGGCGGGTTGCAAAGGAGCTGAAATGAGGAGCCCACCACCCCGCCTTACTCATAGCAGAGACCATCCCCTCCTTGCCGACATGCGAAACACCATGTAGCAGGGCGGCTAGAGACGGGTAGAGTGAGAGGGGGGCTACAAAGGTACCGGTGGGCGATCGCCAAAGGGAATCAGAATGCAAAGAGCAACCCAAAGCACTCCAGGAGTCTTTCTCTGTTTCTGGGGCACAATCCTGGAGCTGAGCGAGATGAGACAGGGATGGTGGCGTTACAGAGACAGAGAGGGGACCAAGAAACGCTTCTTATAGTGGCGGCATGTTTTGCAGTAGCATCAGCAAGTGCATTACCTTTTGCCACCTCGGTGTCTGCCGCTGAGTGGCCAGTACACTTAACGATTGCCAAAGCAGACGGTAGTAAAACTGCATACAGGAGGGCGGCAATGTAGGGGCCATTCTTGATAGGGGTACCAGTAGAGGTAAGAAAATCTCGAGCCTGCCAGAGGGTGCCAAAGTCATGCAAAACCCCAAAGGCATATCGAGAATCAGTAAAAATAGTGGCAGAGAGCCCCTCGGCTAGAAAGCAGGCACGGGTTAGAGCAATCAGTTCAGCCACCTGGGCAGAGGTCACAGAGGGTAAGGGCGCAGCTTCTATGGTCTCAGAGAGAGAGAGACCACAGCGTACCCTGCAAGAAGGTGGCCTTGGTCATTTCTATAACAGGACCCATCAGTGAATAATACCAGGTCAGAGTTAGGGAGAGGTACATCTGAAAGGTCGGGGCGCGGGTCAGTAGCGGAGACAGTTGCAAGGCAGTCATGGGGTTCACCATCACTAGGTAAAGGAAGGAGGGTAGCAGGGTTTAACCGGGAGCAGCGCTTAATAGTGATATGTGAGGCTGAAAGCAGCAAAAGTTCATACCTAGTGAGGCGAGCAGAGGAGAGGTGAGCAGTGTTGCGTTGCAGAAGGAGAGTTTCCACAGAATGGGGAACCATGAGAGTGAGAGGAGAGTGGAGGACAAGGGACTCAGACATCTCGACCAGGTGTGCTGCAGCAGCTACAGCACGTAAGCAAGGGGTAAACCCTGGGCTACAAGGTCCAAGGTTGCAGAAAAATAAGCCACTGGGCGATTTCTGTCACCGTGCTCCTGAGTAAGAATTCCGAGGGCACAAGCAGATTGTTTGTGACAGAAAAGGGTAAAAGGCTTGTCATAGTTAGGTAACCCTAAGGCAGGGACAGAGGCTAAATTCTGCTTAAGGGAGATGAAAGCAGCATTTGCTTCAAGTGGCCATGGCATGGGGTTAGGTACAGAGGATCGAGTGAGTTCTTGGAGTGGTTTAGCCAGAGAAGCATATTGGGGAATCCATTGCCTACAGAACCCTGTCATGCCTAAGAATTTTCTTACCTGGCGTGGAGAGCAAGGCTGGGGAAAGCTAAGGATGGCTTGTACCCGGGCTGGATAGAGTGTACGGGAGCCCTGGGAGAGAAGGAAGCCTAGGTATGTGACAGAGGTTTGGCAGAGCTGCAATTTTGTGCGAGAAGCCTTATGACCCTTGTTTGTTAAAGCTGTGAGAAGTGTAAGTGAATCAGTTTCTGAGGCAGACAGAGAGGGGAGCACAGGAGTACGTCATCCACATATTGGATCAGTGTGGATCCTGATGGGAAAACCAGATCAGCGAGATCCCTGGCTAGGGCTTGAGAAAAATAGGATGGACTCTCTGTATACCCCTGGGGATGGGTAGTCCATGTATATTGCTGACCCTTGTAGGAGAAGGCAAAGAGATACTGGGATTCAGAGTGAACTGGGACAGAGAAGAAAGCGGAGCACAAATCTACAACAGTAAAGTGGGTTGCATTTGGAGGAATAGACGCTAGTATTGTAGCAGGGTTAGGAACCACTGGAAAAGAAGGTATGACAATACGGTTAATAGCTCGAAGGTCTTGAACAAATCGCCACAATTTGCCATCAGCCTTTTGAACTGGGAGGATAGGGGTGTTACAGGGGCTGAAACAAGGGACAATAATTCCTTGTTCTTTTAATGCAGATATAACTGGAGCAATCCCAGCCTCTGCCTCAGGATTCAAAGGATACTGAGACTGGCGAGGCAGAGGTTTGGAATTGTCTACAGTAATCTGAACTGGGTCAGTATTTAATCGGCCCACTTCAGATGGGTGAGATGGCCATAGGGAGGAAGGAACCTGAGAGATTAGGTGCTCTAGGGACGGAGTTAAGGGACAGCAAGGGACCGGAGTGGAGAGGGAAGTTTCAGACAGCAGGGAGGCTACAGAATCACATAAGGAAGACTGAGGGATTTGCAGATAGACACCATCTGGGGAGCAGTAAATAGAACAGCCAAGTTTGCATAGCAAGTCCCGTCCCAGAAGGTTTGCAGGGGTGGAATCAGAGAGGAGGAATGCATGTTCCTCAGAGAGGGGACCGACCTGAACAGACAAAGGTTTTGAGAGGGGAAAAGAGGTAGGGATCCCTGTAATGCCAACAGCAGACACAGATTTTCCAGATTGGGGAACCTCAGGCAAGTCAGTGGTGCAGATTGTAGAAAGAGAAGCTCCAGTATCAACAAGGAAAGGGAGAGAGAGATCATTTACAGTCAGGACACATTCTCCAGTAGGGGACAGAGGTAATAAGGGAGCTAAAACTTTGTGAGGTTCCCCAGCATCCCGTCATTGTTGGGGTGAAAAATAGGGTTGGGGATCAGCTGGAAGAACCAGCGGGGGGTTCACTTGATTTTCCATACAGTTATTAGGTCATCTTGGACACTTTTTTCCAGTGTCCAGGCTGTTTACAGTAGTTACAAACCCCAATTAATCCAGCCCCCCCCCTCCTTCCGCAACCCCGTCCCTGTCCCCAGTGTGGTCTGCTTAGTCCTGAATAATGCTGTATCTGCAGAGCCATTAACTTTTGGGAGGACTGTTCCTCCTTTCCTTTTAAAGTGCGGTGGCAATGCCTCTGCTACTGCCAGCAATTTGTCCATGGTTTCAGTCTCCCATCCCACACTGATTCGTTTTAACATGCTGCCTGTGGCAGGGAGAAGACCATTAACAAATGCATGTGCCAAGGCCCCCTGCCCATTTACATCGGGCTCTTGTATTCCTGAATGTTGTAGGAAAATATCAGTTAGCCGGGACCTATAGTCGCCTGGGCTTTCTCCTTGCCCTTGCTTACAGCAACGTATTGCTGTCCAGTTTGTTTTAGGAGACCACACTTTGGGAATGGCTTGATGCAGGCGCTTCTAAAGAGCCTTACACCGGTCTCTGTATGCTGAATCTGGGCCAGTACTTTTTATGGTTGAGTGGCGTGCCTCAGCTGGCCAGTCTGCGGTAGCCAACCATTTTTCATAATAACTGGCAGGAGCTAACAATTTACACAGTTGGAGGAGATCTGTCTTAGAGGGTTCATAGGTTTCACAGATTAACAGAAACTCCTCAGCAAATTTGACAGAGTTTTCCTGTGGTTTGGGAAAACTTTTAACTATAGATAAAAGTTCCGTATGAGTCCAGGGCTTATAGTCCCATAGGGACTCACTTTCTCCCATCTTAAGGACTTGTAAGGGTGCCACAACAGTTTGATCAGAGTCTCTCATTAACCTCCCATCAGGTTCTCTTTTCCAAGAAGAGATGTCAAGAGAATCTTTGCAGTCTGCTTTGGATTTCTTCATAATATTTTGCAGAGCTGCGAAGCCAATGAGGGTATCTTCTTCACTTTCATTATCTGTAGTCACTGAAGATTTTTCCTTTTCTGATTTCTTATTTGCGCAGGAGTATGGTGGGGGTCGGGTTTGATCCGGATCATTGCACAGGACTGGGCAAAGGGGAGCGCTCGGACTAGTGGTGGGAGAGACTGCATCCAATTGAACTGTTAGTTTTTTTAAAGAATTTTTAAGAGAGGTGAGTTTTGACTCAGTCCATCTACAATTTGCCTCTTCCCACCATTGCATGAAGCAGTCTACTTCTCCTCTCTCCAATTTGGTTTTTGGGAGGACGAGTTTGCTTTTTAAAGCGTCCACTCGATCCTTGTCCCAAGAACCTAACAGTGGCCACTGTAATTTGGGGTTCTCTAGAGCTAATTTGGACCATTTTTCAAGAAACCTACAAGAGTCCGGACCCCTCCTAAAATACATAAAATAAGCTGGAGTTCCCTTAGGGAACTGTTCTACCTTAGACTTCTGATTACCCATCCAGGAGGACTTCACACAGCACTCACACAAGAAGGAAATTCGGGCTCAGCAGAGCGGTACCCGGTGCAACACACAGAAAGGAGCCCACAGGCTACTGCCTCAACTGCCCTTGCTTTCACACCAGGGGTTATACCCAAGGCGTGGTGCCGCTGCATCTTTGCAGATTTCACTTATTCAGACCGTGGGGACGGGGATCTCTTGGTCAGCCAGTCTCCGGACAGAAATGGCTCCCAGATTCACACACACACCATGGGGAAGACGGATAGACACAAAGACAAGACAGTCCTCAAACCGGTTAAAGCACAAAAATAATAATTACCTGAGACATCTGATTCCAGAAGCTGGATCCAAGGACCCCTACCCGAACAGAGTGGGAACCAACAAGTTCAATGACGTAGACTGCGCTGCTGCTGTGTACCTTTCTGTCTTGTGGAGGATTGCTTGGACTAAGCGTCCAGGCGCCGGCTGCCACAATCGTCCTGCAAGGCAGTCAGGGATCACACAGCCTCAGTGAAGCCGTTTGCCATCTCGGTAGAACCTCCAAATTGTCAAAGTTTGACTCAGACTCACAATTTATCAGACCACTCTGTTTTATTAGCAAAGCTGCTCTGCTAATACATTTAGAAGTGAGCCCCCCCCCCCCCCCCAAGTGGGGCTTGTGTCTCTTAATTTATACAGTTTTTGGAGAACAAGTTACAGAGAAGTTACAGACAAAAGAAGAAAAAAGATTTTAGTCACCACCCTTCGAGATCCCTGAGACCAGTCACGTATCTTCAATTACCTGCCACCCTTAACAATCTCCTTTTAACAGTTTCCAGTTAACTTAACTAATTGCCCTTCACACCTTCCATTCTGATGCCTGCTTCTAGACGTGCTGGCTCTATCTTAATTGCTTCTCCATTCAAAAGCTAACTGTCCCTACATGTGCTCCCTCAGATACTTTGTAACATGTTTTGGCATGCCCTCTCATATACAATGTATCCAGCATGTCCCCTTACACAACGCTATACTTATACAATGTTATACTTCCACACAGCTTAGGTTAAAACTTCCCCAAGGTACAAATTAATTTTACCCTTTGCCCTTTTGAATTTCTACTGCCACCACCAAACTTTAACTGGGTTTACTGGGAAACGTAGTTTGGACACGTCTTTCCCCCCAAAATCCTCCCAACCCTTGCACCCCTCTTCCTGGGGAAGGTTTGGTAAAAATCCTCTCCAATTTGCATAGGTGACCACAGACCCAAACCCTTGGATCTTAGAACAATGAAAAAGCATTCAGTTTTCTTACAAGAAGACTTTTAATAGAAGTAAAGGAATCACCTCTGTAAAATCAGGATGGTAGATACCTTACAGGGTAATTAGATTCAAAACATAGAGAATCCCTCTAGGCAAAACCTTAAGTTACAAAAAAGACACACAGCTCTTTTCTCAGCCATTTAAAGAAATCATAATCTAACACATACCTAGCTAGATTACTTACTAAAAGTTCTAAGACTCCATTCCTGTTCTGTCCCTGGCAAAAGCAACATACAGACAAACACAGACCCTTTGTTTTTCTCCCTCCTCCCAGCTTTTGAAAGTATCTTGTCTCCTCATTGGTCATTTTGGTCAGGTGCCAGCGAGGTTACCTTTAGCTTCTTAACCCTTTACAGGTGAGAGGATTTTTCCTCTGGCCAGGAGGGATTTTAAAGGGGTTTACCCTTCCCTTTATATTTATGACAGGGCACTTGGGCCCAGAGGGGGTGTACCGTTGGGCGCAGGCCCGAGGTATCCCCACTTCATATGCAGCCCTAAAAACAGCTAAAGCCGTTTGTAAGATTTGCCAGTTTGTTAAGCCCATACAGGTGGAAGCTGGCTCCCCTGGACAGGTGCTTTGGGGACACCAGCCTGCTCAACTTTGGCAAATCGATTATGTTGGCCCACTCCCTCTTGACCACCGCAAAGCATATATTCTCACTATGGTCGATACGGCCACCAGCTATGGAGAGGTCTGGCCGGCATCCCATTCCGACCAGTGGAATACAATCACTGGCATTACTGAGCGAACTGTATTCCACCATGTAATTCCCTCTCAACTGCATTCTGATAATGGGTCCCATTTTGCCAGTAACATGGTGCAGGATTGGGCTGCATCTTTGGGAATCCGATGGGTGTTTCACATCCCCGACCATCCCCAAGGAGTGGGTGTCATGGAATGGTATAATGGATTGCTGAAACAGCAGCTACGGCTCCTGTCACAGAAAGACACACTCAGGGGTGGTATGGGGTACTGATCAAGGGTGCCTATCAGCTGAATACGCATCCGTACTATGGCCTGATGCCAATGAAAACCAACATGGCGGAGTGAGTGTGTGACTGGTGACTGCGGAGACCGAAGGCTCAGGGCAGTCAGACCCTGATGCATTAGGAGTTGTACTGCTACACCCTGCTGCCTATCTCCAGACTAGAGGGACACCAGAGTCAGCACGGGTGGATTTGTATGCAGTCGCCCCGACACCACTGACCCTGGCACTCAAAAATTGATTCCCATTGGGATATGGGTACAATTACGGAAGGGTTGCTCCCCGCTCCGGGCTGGCTTTGCATGCAGGAGTGCACATACAGGTGGGGGTTGTAGATCATGACTACCGGGGAGAAGTACGGGTTTTGCTGTTCAGTCTCAGAAAGGAGCCCGTGAGTATACAACCGGGCGATCAGGTGGCCCAGCTCATCTGTGAGCAGATTGCCTTCCCCGAAGTGTAGCGCCTGTAGGAAATGGAGGTGCCAGACACCGCCCGCAGAGCGGGAGGATTTGGGTCCATGGATAGGCCTGGGAAAGAGGGTGGCCGGGTGTAGGTGTGGTACCCTGGGTGGCGCCTCCAGTAGAGGGAGATCATTGCTTGGGAGCCCGGGGACACTTACTGGGTCAGCATTGACAGGGATAATGATCTTGTTTGTCTTGCTAGGGGCAAACTACTCCAAAGATGATGCTCGTGTTTGTCTTTTGGGGACTTTGGGCCTCTGTGCTCAGTGGGCAAGTGGGACCGTCGTTGCACCACAGACATTTGTGATGGAGCGCTGCCACCACAAACTGAACCATTGGGAATTTTACCTGCCCTGCTCATCTGAGCTGCCCTGTCATGACGGTCTCAATCAGTTGTACTAGCGCATATATGCTTCAACTCCCGGGCCAACGGCCAGGTACCCTCTTGGTGTATGCTGATTCATCAGTCAACGTGACCCTTCATTTGCTAAATGATTCTTCCCACTGGTGTGGACAGGTGACGCCGCAAATCCAGCCCTCTAATACGACTGTCCTACGAGAGTTGCTTAACTGCATTGGGAATGATACCCATTTTCTCGTAGCCTGTGAAACTATGTGGAGCTTCACCAATAAGTCTTACATAGAGGGGCGAGGCCCCTTTTTGATACTGCTATATGTACTTCCTGTTTTTGCCCCGCTGAATTGAAGCAAACCTCATCTAATGGTTTTGCGCAATTTGTGTAGTCCGTAATTGTGGGGTCACAGATTGATGTAATTAATGTAAATATTAATGTGAGTGCAGTCCATGTTGGGTTATATAATGTAGCTGTCGGCCCTGAACAGATGGTTTGTGGGTTTGTCGGTTGACCCCCTGGCGGGGAAGGGGCGCAAAAGTGGGGCTTTATGGAGACAGTGTTAGGAGGGGTTGGAACTGGTACGGGGATATTAAATTCCTTTGATATAGAAGTACTGCGAAATAAGCTTGCCACATTGGGCGCCCTCAACTCAGGGGTGATCCAGCTGCAGGCGGAATGGCTCCCCTTGTTGCTGGGAGCATTGATTCAAAATTGGAAAGGACAATGGCAAATGTGGACGGTATTAAACCATAGCAGTTGGGAAACAGCTCATGTTGCTGCTCATATTGCACGGAATAGTAGTTTAATGGTGTCATGTGTAGTGGAGCAAGTTGTAGCTTTGATGCAAATAGAGATGTTGTGGTTAACCCTTGCGCAGGGAGAACCAGTTGGGTTACAACGAGTGCTTGCCCCCATTTTTCAAGGAGCGTTGAAACACTGGGTGATTTTTCCTCCATTGGTATTCTACCGTTAATTGAATTGTCTCATTAGACTGACCCCGCAAGTGGTAAGGCAACTCCCATCTTTTCATGTACTATGTATATATACTGTTACTGTATTTTCCATTCCATGCATCTGATGAAGTGGGTTCTCGCCCACGAAAGCTTATGTCCAAATAAATTTGTTAGTCTCGAAGGTGCCACAAGGACTCCTCGTTGTTTTTGCTGATACAGACTAACACAGCTACCGCTTTGAAACCTGTAATATATATGAAGGGCCAAAATCCATTTGCTGTGTTTGTAAAACCCTGACCACAAGTCCTGTCAGAAACTTTTCACATAGGCCCAAAGTCCAAAGCTTGGTTTGAGCTGGGGGCCTAGCCCACTGGGAACAATATTGGCTAAGAGAAGCTGAACAAACAAGAGACAACTTTGCTTTTTACTAAGATAAACATGGTCAGCATAGCTCCAGATGGGGAGCGGTAATTGGTGTCCTTATCAGAAGCTACAGTCATACCAAAGTATGGAAAGGGACCTCCATGTCCACACCTTTGTGTGGGAAGGAGATAATTAATACCCTCCCCCCATACCAACCTTGAGTTCATGGAGAGGCCCAAGCATGTCAGCATGAGATATGACATTCTCTCTTCTCAGCTGCATCCCCCTCCCAGATGCCAATGTTAGCCTTTAGAAACACAATGGGGCAACGTGAAAACAATTTCTATTGCCATGTACTTTTCAATGTCTTTTTGCTTTAACCCCCAGGAAGGTACCTGTTGGACAACCAGAAAAGCTACCTCATTCTTATGGACCCCAAATCAGAATTCAACATATATATTTTATAATTATACGCTTTATACATTGTTTAAGGGAAAACACCTGTGTACTAACAGTATGCTGTAAGTTAACCTGAAAGCCATTATGTAATCTTTTAAACTACTGGCTTACTGTGTTTATCTTGTCTTGCCGCTAGACCTATCCAGGGGCTTGGGACCTCCCACTCCGTTGCTTCCCTCCACCCACGGATAACCTATATAATCTATTGTAATCAATTGCTTGGCAGTGTCTCTGCGCCTAATAAGCAAAGTGACACTCCGCCCGTGCTGTAAGTAATAAACCCATGTGCTTGGTTCTACACAGTGTCTATTTGTGTTCCTTCCATATAGGCACAGCAGGTGGCACCATAGCACTGCTCGGTGCCGAGGGCTTCAGCTCTCAAGCCTCTGAGGGAACAGGCTTAGTTCTTCCATGACTGCCTGTCTTAGAGCTAGACTGCACCCGTCTTTCGCTCCTCAGGTTGCCTCTTCTCTGGACGAACCCGGTGCCACGCGGTCCGGGGCTCTGCGTGCCAACGGTACTGGGGCAGATTTAGCGGTCGGAAATCCTGGGGGAGGAGTGAGACTGCTTCTTTGTTTTCATGGGGGCTGGATCCCATGTCCCACACTGCAGTTGGTGAGTGAGTGAGCTGGTGGGGAGGGTCAGAGGCAGGACGCAGGGATTTCTCAATAAGCATCAGTTTGAGCTGGAGTTCCCTCGCCTTTCTGGTCCTTGCGGTTAACTTTTTGCAGTGGTGGCACTTCTGTGGAACGTGAGTCTCCCCCAGGCAGTGAACACACTGGGAGTGACCATCAGAGACCGGTATTGACAGTCTACAGTGAGGCAACGTTTAAAGCCTGGGGAGCCAGGCATGGCCGTTTGAAGAGTGTCTCTGGGTTTGGTTTTGTTTTTAAACGGAAAGGGAAGAAACAGGAACTCCGCAAGGAACAGGAAGGGGTAATTTTGGGCAAAAAGGACAGGAAAAAGTATTCTGAGGAAGATTATTCTGAGGCACTGCTGTTGTTCTGACTGAAGCCAACAGCGGCAAAGAAGGAACTGGGCGACGGTTGGCTATGTGCACACGATACCCACTCAGAGCAGCACGAGCTGGCTGCAGTGTGTGCGTGGCCAACCAGGGCACTGCTACCTTAAATCTCTGACTAGAAGCACAGGGGCGCTCAAAGACCTAAAAGCGGGGCACCCACAAGGACGCTCCTTGAAGAAGAAGTTACCATGCCTTGAATAGTCAGCCCTAAAAGTCTACCATACAAATTATGGGAAACCAGAAGCCATTTAAAATCTGTTTCTCGAAGGAAGAATTTAATAAAGAAGAGTTTGTTGCTGACCTGCTTCTGGTGTGTTCCCTTGTTTATTTAAGCCTAGTTTTATTTAATATTTTCACTAGTTATAAGGATGATGACTCCACTATGACATCAGCCACAGGAAAAGAGCAACAGGAAAATTTGCCAGGAAAGGAAGAATTTGCACTGTTAAAACCCAAATTTTTTAGCTGCAAGAGCATTTAGTAGGTAAAACCAACCTACTTGTGGACTATGTATTTCCAAGGCATCAAAGACTGGTGTGTGTGAGAGAAATTTCCTTAATGAAACAAGTTTTGTGTTCTGCACAAGGAGGATTATCTGTTCCTAAATGCCTAAGTAATTTCTTAAAGATAGTTCATATGCCGCTACAAAGGAGTCTCTAACACTTCTAACATTTGGCTGGCAGCTGCTTGTTTCTGCAATCATCCTCGACAGAGGCTGAAAAGAAGAAGAGCTAGACAAAGGGAAGATATACACCAAAAGCAGAATCATTATATAAGGACAAATCATTTCTAACTTGTCATTCTGCTAAAGAGGATATAAGAGTTCCTTCAGTAGTCAGTACAGAAACAGGATCACCATCTACTGTGGGATACATAAAATTGTCTCACAAGATGGAGATATATCAATCATCTTTTTGCAAGAACTATGATACCTTCAGCGGATGAATCAGCTGAAATGGCAAGTTTTTTCAGATCCAGAACACCTCTCAATCATAACAAATTCTATCCCAAGTTTTTTTTCCATGCCAGTTACTGTCTGTCTCATTGTCTTTTTCATATACATTGTGCTATGATGAAAACTCCTATTCCAATACACCACAATCCAGACACCATTTGACAAGAAAACCTCCCATTACCTTGAATTATTAATGGCAATACCTTTGTTTTGGGACAGAATAATCACTAGGCTGAGCTAGAATTCAACATAAACTATCTTCATTTTCTAATTGATTTTGTTTATAGACTATTCCATTGAGGGATAGGGAATAACTGTTACTGGAACTTAAATAGATTCTCAGATAAAATAGTATAACTAACTGCAGGTCAGCAACAAACCCTTCTTTATTAAGGTTTTTCTTTCTAAGAACACAAGAATGACCATACTGTGTCAGACCAATGGTGCACCTTGTCCAGTGTCCTATCTCGTGACAGTGGCCAGTGCCAAATGCTTCAGAGGGAATGAACAGAACAGAGCAATTATTGAGAGATCCATCCCTTGTTGTACAGTCCCAGCATCTGGCAATCAGAGGTTTAGGGACACCCAGAGCATGGGGTTGCATCCCTAACCATCTGTGCTAATTGCCATTGATGGACCTATCCTCCATGAACTTATCTAATTCTTTTTTTAATCAAATTATACTTTTGGCCTTCACAACATCCCCAGGCAACAAACTCCACAAGTTGACTGTGTGTTGTGTGAAGTACTTCCTTATGTTCGTTTTAAATTTGCTGCCTACTAGTTTCATTGGGTGACCCCTAGTTTATACGTTGTGTGAAAGGATAAATAACACTTCCCTATTCACTTTCTTTACATCATTTGTGATTAAATAGACTTCTATCATATCCCCTTTAGTCGTTTCTTTTCCAAACTGAAGAATCCCAGTCTTTTCAATCTCTCCTCATATGGAAGCTATTGTATACCCCTAATCGTATTTGTTGCCTACCTCTGTACCTTTTCCAATTCTAATATATCTTCTTTGAAATGGGGCAACCAGAACTTCACACAGTATCCAAGGTATGGGGATACCATGGATTTACATAGTAGCATTATGATACTTTCTGTCTTATTATCTATCCCTTTCCTAACCTAACCTTGTTCCTGAGTGAATTTGTGTGGGGGGGTGGAGGGTGAGAAAACCTGGATTTGTGCTGGAAATGGCCTAACCTGACGATTACTTTAGATAAGCTATTACCAGCAGGACAGTGGGGTGGGAGGAGGTATTGTTTCATATTCTCTGTGTATATATAAAGTCTGCTGCAGTTTCCACGGTATGCATCTGATGAAGTGAGCTGTGGCTCACGAAAGCTCATGCTCAAATAAATTGGTTAGTCTCTAAGGTGCCACAAGTACTCCTTTTCTTTTTGCGAATACAGACTAACACGGCTGTTACTCTGAAACCAGCTAATTTAATACCCATCATTTTGTATGTATACTTGGAATTATGTTTTCCAATGTCCATTACATTGAATTTATCAACACTGAATTTCACCTGCCATTTTGTTACCCAGTCACCCAGTTTTGTGAGATCCCCTTGTAACTCTTTGTAGTCAGCTTTGGACTTAACTATCTTGATTAATTTTGTATTGCCTGCAAATGCTCACTGTTTACTCTGTTTTCCAGATCATTTATGAATATGTTGAATAGCACTGGTCCCAGTACAGATCCTTGGGGGACACAGCCATCTACCTCTTTCCACTATGAAAACTGACGATTTATTCCTCCCTTTATTTCCTATCTTTTAACCAATTACTGATACATGAGAGGACCTTCCCTCTTATCCCATGACTGCTTAGTTCGTTTAAGAGTCTTTGGTGTGGTACCTTGTCAAAGGCTTTCTGGAAGGACAAGTACAATACTATCAACTGGATCACCATTGTCCACAGGCTTGTTGACACCCTCAGAGAACTTGAATAGATTGTTTAGGCATTCTTTCACTTTACAAAAGCCATGTTGATTGTTCCCCACATATTATGTTTATCTATGTGTCTGATCATTCTGTTCTTTACTATAGTTTCAGCCAGTTAGCCTGGTACTGAAGTTAGGCTTACCAGCCTGTAACTGCCAAGATCACCTCTGGAGCCTTTTTAAAAAATCAGGGTTATATTAGCTATCCTCCAATCATCTATAGGGCCCTAACAAATTCATGGTCCATTTTGGTCAATTTTATGACCATAGGATTTTTAAAATAGGCAATTTCACGATTTCAGATGTTTACATCTGAAATTTCATGGTGGTGTAACTGTGAGGATTCCGACCCAAAAGGGGGTCAGAAAGCTGTTGTAGGGGGGTTACGAGATTGCCACACTCACTTCTGTGTTGCCTTCAGAGCACCTGCGGAGCTTCCTGAAGCCAGGGGAGGTACCCAGAATTGGGTCTGATCTCCCCCGAAGATCAGCCAGGCAGGGGAAGTGGAAGTTCCATCCCTCCCTAGCTCAGCTGGGACTAGCAGCTGGAGCCTGGTGCATGGTAGGAGTCCCTGGCTGAGACACCCCCAGCCCTTCCCCTCACCTTCCCCTCCAATAGCTAGATTTCATGGGGGAGGTCTGATTTCACAGTCCGTGACATGTTTTTCATGGCCATGAATTTGGTAGGGCCCTAGTCATGTGGTACTACAGAGGTTTATTGTGATCTCTACAGAGATACAGACTTAAAATGGTTGAAGCCATCTCATTTTAAGGTAGATTGTTAAAGTTGACTATTTGTTCTATATAAAGCCATGAAGAATATTAATACATTAAGAAATTGACTATGGTTAGTAGCTTCTGCAACCCACAGAACATTAAAATCTGAAGAGCTATTGTATTGTTTGAATTGAGCAACGTAACCTTTGCTAAAAAGCCCTGTGAAAAAAGGCTTTCCCTTTTCTTTTTTGGTTAATATTATTGTGCATTTACCACCAGCGTGACCTTATTTACTATCTTAAAATATAGGTTAAAATTTATATTTATACAGTATTTAAAAATAATAAAATAAGTAAAAATAAATAACCTCTTTCCCAGCCAAACATCAGAATTTAAGATTACCAGCCTGGAGTCAGAACCTAACTACATGGAGACAGGAAATCTAATCATGCTCAGAAAAATAATTAAAAAAAATAAAAGTAAACCTTTTACCTTTTTTCAGAGGATTGTTTGCAAGTTTTATAACATGAGACAGAAAATAAGTAGCATGTGAAATGGTATAGAATAGATTCACAATGCAGGCATCTAACTATAAATCCAAAACTGTGGAGAACCTTAAAATTCTTCCAAAGTCAGCCTTTTTACTCTCAGTCATTTCCATCCTCTGCTATTCCCTGAGGTGATGATGAATCTTTATGACAAGTTTTGGAAGCACTGCAGAGCAAAATAAAAAAATAGTCTTCATTGTAGCATGATCTCCTTAGAAGAAAAAGTGATATTTTGTATTTTCTACACAAATATGCGGTAAGGAGAGCCACATGGACAAGATGGAAAAACATTTAGACCATGTGGAAAGGAACATACAAAAAAACAGCTGTTGAAATGACAGTGGTTAAGAAAACTCAGACAAAGCAAACAGTGATATATAACTGTAGGGTTGAAGCCTAAAAAAATCATCTGCGAGGGAAAAATAATTTAATATAGTAGAGGGAATGGAAAATCATGATTCAATAAGTTTTGCTAAATTAATTATCCCATCACTGCTGAATCTGTATAAAAAAGGTGAAAGAAGGAAAGAAGCATGAACCTGAAAGCCTAAAAAATGAGATCTACAGGAATTGAGGACCCCTTTATTGCTGGGGGAAAAATATTTTGACTATTTTTTAAATTCTTTGTTTAATGTTGCATAAACAATAAAGTATCATTAATACAGCAAGAAAAAATAAATTGTGATCTGAACACAACATTTACATAATATAATGTAGTCACAGTATACACTCTAACAAACTAACACTAAAATACTTGTTAAAAAGAAGCCTGATGGTAGAAAGACTCCATAAGGTGATGTCTGGTAAGAACATCAGAAAATATGGCAAAGTGGAGAAGAAAATTCTATGTATAGAACTAAGGCATTAGGAAATGTGCATCTTTGATGCATGAGTATATGTTAGTATTTTTTCTAATTGTTTCTGTTTTAATATAATTTATTCCATTTAGTGCTATTGTGGACAGCACACTTAAGTGATGATTATATAATATATAGGAATCTTGGATTTCCATCTCCTCATTATAATTCTTTTAGTCACTAATCTTGATATAGCTAGTCATTTCTTAATATTATTAGGCAACATTCATTAATTCAGTACCGATAATACCCACAAGTTAAGTTATCATTGAATGCAAGTGCCAGTAATTGCCAAATATATGGCACCTGTAAAAAAACAGCCTGCTACTGAATGCAGCTCCAACATTCTGTGACTTGCTAAATTTGCTTTGAATGAATGCTCAGGTACCTGATAGATTCTGTTTCACCCCTTTGATATACAGAGCTTGAATTACTTTTAACTTTATGACACAAGGTTTGCCAGGGATGAGCAGAGATGGATAACAGAATTTCTTCTTTCCAATTCTCTTTAAGGTCCAAATTAAATTGGTATTGTAAGTGAGTTTAACTATATGTACATAATGGCAAAAAGAATTTGATTGTTGACAAAGACCTCCCAAAGATGTGGATAAGCAGGTTGTTCCCATCTGTGTGTGGGTCATGGTCTATAATGATTGCAGGAAAGCCCGGTGTGAGAATAGTATTTAGGAATTGTTGTGGATATAATCAAATAGTGATATTTGATTTCAGTGAAATTTTTCTTCAGTATTCCTTTTTCTATTAATTCAGCCACATCCACTTTTTGAATCTGAACCATAGGTTTTTATATAATGACTCAAAAGGACAGGTAGTGAAGTTAGAGGGAATACGATTCTAATATTTCTTGATCTTAGTCCTACTCTACCAGCATGGCAAAAAGTTCTCACATGGTAAAAAAGGGCCTTAAGAAAAATGTTCCTGAACTGGTTTAAATACTGAGTTGTTCACAAGGGTAAAAAACTGTATTTTCTGGAACTGGGGTGTAATGAGGGGTGGGGCAGAGGGCCCAGATCCCCTTAGTCCCTGATCAGACCTGGAAATTTGGCCTCCATCATGATGGAGGTACAGCTGAGCCAAATTTGAGTGGCACTGCAACCTTGTGCACCAGGTTGCAACGCCACTCACTCAAATTTTGCCTAGTCTCCTTGTGCCTGCTTGCTCCCCTTCCATCTTTGCAGTCCTTCCGGGTCTGAGGGACACTGCACCCCATATTCTTCACAGTGATATTATTATGATATGATTGTGGCATAATTATGATGCATTTTGTACAAGTTGGATCATGTGAGGTGTCATTGGAAAAGTTATGATTTGGTGAATATGATTATCATATTTCTATGCATGTATAATTTTTGTATCTAAAGTTAGGAATATTGACTATATATCTGTATTTCAATCGTGCTTACTCTGGGTGACACCCACAACTAGCCTTTCCGGTACAACAATGAAGAAGCCAGACAGTGCTGGTGGCCCATCAGCAAAGACAGTGGACCCTGGAAGAACTTAACCTTCCTGTGAACATTCCAGACAGCCTGTAAGTAATGGCTGCTATGACTCAGCAACGTATGGAAGGGCATGTAACCAGGCCACATGACTCTGGACTCCATCTTGGGATGTCAGTGTTTTTCCACAAACTGAGTTTGGGACGAAGGGTTCCTGCCATACGCTAAAGCTATATAAGGCAGGGAGTGACATCATTTGTTGTTCTTCACTCCCCACATAAGAAGACTCCTGAAAACACTTGAGGAACAAAGACTGAACAGGGGAATGTGCTGGACCCAGGCTAAAGGGATTTCTAGCCTCTGTATGAAAACCTGGGGATTCCAAGCTTCAGAGCAAGTGTAGTTTGTGTCTTAGGAAGCTACAGCCTGCTTGTATCATCAGCCAGAGTGAGAATTTGCTAATTCATATCCTTCTTTCTAATATCTTAGGCTTAGTTTGCATTTTTGTTTATTTACTAGGTAATCTGCTTTGATCTGTTTTCTATCACTTATAATCATTTAAAATCTATCTTTTGTAATTAATAAACCTCTTTTATGTTTCAAATTAAACCCAATGTACCTTTAAGTGAAGTGTCTGAGGAAAGATCTCAGCTTGGTTTAACACATGTACATCGTATTTCCTCTTCACATTGAGGTGGCGAACTCTATGAGAGCTTACGCTGTACAGTTCCCGGTGCACCGGAAGATGATATAATTTTGGGTTTATGCTCCAGAGGAGGTGCGTGCCTGGGGAGCTGAGAGTTACCTTGGCTGTAGCCTTTTTTACTGTTGGTTCATGCATGGCTGATCAGCAAGCCTGCATGTAACTGCAGCTGGGTGTATCCCTACCTGTGTGAATGCTGGTGGAAGTGTAGGACTGGGAATGGGTCTGCAGCTTGTCGCAGCAGCACAGTGAGAGAGGGAGCCCAGGCTGGTGGGTCAGAGAGCTCAGTGGTACCCCAGTTCCAGGTGGCAGACAATGGTACACCCCACCCTCAGACAGAAGAAGAGCAGGATTCACCTGGAACTCCCATTCTCCAGGAGTGTAGGATTTTGGTTTTTAGTACTTCCTGGGGAAGTGAAAATCATAGAAGATTAGGGTTGGAAGTGACCTCAGGAGGTCATCTAGTCCAACTCCCTGCTCAAAGCAGGACCAACACCAACTAAATCATCCCAGCCAGGGCTTTGTCAACCTGGGCCTTAAAAACCTCTAATGATGGAGATTCCACCACTTCCCTAGGTAACCCATTCCAGTGCTTCACCACCCTCCTAGTGAAACAGCGTTTCCTAATATCTGACCTAGACCTGCCCCATTACAACTTGAGACCATTGCTCCTTGTTCGGTCATCAGCCACCACTGAGAACAGCCTAGCTCCATGCTCTTTGGAATCCTCTTTCAGGTAGTTGAAGGCTTCTATCAAATCCCCCCTCACTCTTCTCTTCCGCAGACTAAATAAGCCCAGTTCCCTCAGCCTCTCCCTGTAAGTCATGTGCCCCAGCCCCCTAATAATTTTTGTTGCCCTCCGCTGGACTCTTTCCAATTTGTCCACATCCTTTCTGTAGTGGGGGGCCCAAAACTGGACTCAATACTACAGATGTAGCCTTACTGGTGCCAAAGAGAGGGGCATAATCACTTCACTCGATCTGCTGGTAATGCTCCTAATGCAACCCAATATGCCGTTAGCCTTCTTGGCAACAAGGGCACACTGTTGACTCATATTCAGCTTCTCATCCACTGTAATCCCCAGGTTCTTTTCTGCAGAACTGCCGCTTAGCCAGTCGGTCCCTGGCCTGTAGCAGTGCATGGGATTCTTCCGTCCTAAGTGCAGACTCTGCACTTGTCCTTGCTGAACCTCATCAGATTTCTTTTGGCCCAATCCTCCAATTTGTCTAGGTCATTCTGGACCCTATCCCTACCCTCCAGCATATCTACCTCTCCCCCCAATTTAGTGTCATCCGCGAACTTGCTGAGGATGCAATCCATCCCATCATCCAGATCATTAATGAAGATGTTGAACAAAACCGGCCACAGGACCGACCCCTGGGGCACTCCGCTTGATAACAGCTGCCAACTAGACATCGAGATGTTGATCACTACCTGTTGAGGCCAACAATCTAGTCAGCTTTCTATCCACCTTATAGTCCAGTCATCCAATCCATACTTCTTTAACTTGCTGGCAAGAATACTCTGGGAGACTGTATCAAAAGCTTTGCTGAAGTCAAGGTATATCATGTCTACCACTTTCCCCATATCTACAGAGCCAGTTATCTCATCATAGAAGGCAATCAGGTTGGTCAGGCATGACTTGCCCTTGGTGAATCCATGTTGACTGTTCCTGATCACCTTCCTCTTCTCCAATGTGGGAGGAGGATAGGGTTTAGGGCTTCCAGAACTGCCTGATCCCTAATGGGGACAGTGTTCTTCAGCTTGACTGCCTTTCTGGGTAAGAGCTCATGGCTAGGTGTGGGGCAGAAAGATCATGGGTCTGGGTGCAGTAGGGAGAGCTTGTAGCTGGGTGAGGAACAATATGAGGGGGAAGAGCATGGGGCTGGGTGTGTGGCAGCAGGAAGAGTGTGTGTGGGGCTGGGCCCAGGGTAGGGAAGGAAGAACTCTGAACCCACTCCTTTGGAAAATTCTGGTGACATCCTGTCTGGGACAAACAATTGGAAAAACGACTTTGTGATACAATTAGAAATGAAAACAAAATGGAAGATCCTGAGGCAGAGAAATCAAAGAACTAGGATGGTTTGAACAGGATGGTCTATTACTTATGTTATAATTTTGTATATTTTTATTACTGTTGTTGGTATAAACATGTGCATGTATAGGAATCATGCATCAAAGTAATCCAGAAACATATCCTTTCTGATTGTGCTGATGGTTATTTAATGAACTTTGGTGGATACTAGAAGTCCATATGTAGAATGTCTATTGAAGACAAAAATTTGATATGCAGAAAGTACAGAATCAGTCTTAGGCTTATCATTATTGCTGATATTTACTACTCTTCTGTGCTTTAGATAGTTAAAAACAATGGGCTTCATCTAAGCCCTCTGAAGTTGATGGGATACTTTCTGTTGACTTTTGTGGGCATTGGATCAGGGCTTAGGGCACAAATCTTTCTACTTTCTTCTCAGTTCCCCAACTAACTGAATAGAAAGATGTTATCTGCTCTGAATTGGTTTACGAAACAAATAAATGGCTTAAAAATTATAAGCCACTCATGGTGAACATAAAGGGATACATCCTGCCCTGTGCGGTAGTGTAAGACAAGTATAACAGAAAGTACTCCCTTTAAAGGCAGGCCCAAGGTCCAGCTCAGCCCTGTTCCAAATTCCAACCAAGAGCAATAAGACATTCTGAGAATTATAGTTCCCAAAGGAATATGGGAACAGTAGGCTGGTAACAAAGCAGCAAGCTGGAAAGAGATATAGTAAAAAAGTTGCTTGCTTTCCTCAATATAGGAAGAGACCTAGCTGCTGAGGCTCTTCAGTCAAAGGGCTCACATGAGGTTTTGAGGGTATAAGAAGAAGAATAAGGATCCTGGAGAGAGACAAGTAGCAAAGATGGGGCTGGTTATAAGATATATTTCTGAAGGGCAAAGCATGGGAAGGAGCCCTGAGCACAAAAGAAGTGGGGGGATGACTGCTTCTGAGGCCCAAGGCTGGAGCTCACAGCAGAGAGGAGAGGGGAGAGATCTCCCCTACACCTCTGAGGGACCATCAGGAGGTATGGTTGATATAGGCACGTGAACGAGAATCTATGATACAGAAACAAGACTGGGTAACCCTGCGGCCAAAAGGAAAATGTTGTGTGTAGCCTGGGAAAGGACTGTGCCTGGGGAACATGAAGAACTGTGATGCTTTTTGTTTGGCTGACTGGTTGGTGTGGACTTTTCATTATTCTGCAATGGCTGAACTTTTATTTTTGGCTGACAGAGAAGATCTGTGGAAAGTGAGGTACACTTACTCTATCAGCAGAGGAAAACCAAGCCAGTCACCACACCTGAGACCAAAGAGGTAAGCAACCCTCTTGCAGAGAGCAAAAGGGTGTAGAGATCCTCTTCTGCCTATTTAAGCCAAAGGATAGAATCTCTCTATAGTGTTTGAATGCAGTAGAGATGAAAGCCAGCGCATACAACACCCTCTGTCTGTGTCATGTCTCCAGCTGATTGTAGTCTGTGGATCCAGGTATATAAGAACATAAAAATGGCTGTACTGGATCAGACCAATGCTCCATCTAGCTCAGTATCCTGTCTTCTGACAGTGGCCGATGTCAGATGCTTCAGAGAGAATGAACAGAACAGGGCAATTATTGAGTGATCCCTCCCCTGTTGTTAGGGTTTCCAGTTTGGGTTGTATGTATTCCTGGAGGTTTTATCACATGACTTAATCTTTAATTAAAGATTAATCTTTAATTTCTGAAGACTCCAGGACAATCCTGGAGGGTTGGCAACCGTACAGAGTCCCAGCATCTAGCAGTCAGAGGCTTAGAGAAGTGGTTCTCAACCTATATACCATTGTGGGCTGCGTCCAATACTACCTGTATGGCCCTGAGGATGTCACATGGGCTGCAGCTGTGTGCTGATTGGGCCGCAAGCGGCCCGCGGGCCACAGGTTGAGAACCACTGGCTTAATACACTTTAATTCATCTCCCTGACCCATTACAAGAAAAGCTGCCCAAATTGGCAGGAATGCTTTGACAGAAGACATACAAGGGACATACTCCCTGTCCTTTGCGAACAGGGAGTTTCAAGAGGGAGTTCTCCAGGTGAAGGAGGAGCAAATACAGGACCCTTGGAGTAAGTGGCTGTCTGTAGTGGTGTTTGTGTTTGGGGGTTACTTGCTGTGTACTGAGCTTGTGTTTGTCTGTCTGTTTGTTTGAAGGACCACGTGCTGTGGCTGGCAGTTGGAAGCTGTGAGCTTCTAAACAAAGTTTGAAATCTAGAAGCCTCTGTTCATTGGCTGAGGAGTGAGTGAGGGGGTGAGTCAGGGGGTGGGGCTATCAAGAAGGCCAGGGCTTTATAAAGGAGTGAGCAAGCAACCAGGGAGCTTTGCGAACAGGGTTTTGAGAGGGGAGTGGGAAGGGGGCGAGGTACACTTGCCATTCTTTAAAACCTTTAAACTAAACTATAATCAAAACTTCTTGATTTAACCAAAATTCCTATCATTAACCTAGGTAGCTCTAGGAGAAAATGCAGGCAGAAGCCCAGCAGCAGAGTGGGGGCTATCCTGTTTATTGCACTCAGTGTAGCATGTATGATTACCTTCCCTGTAGGCGGGTGGCATATGTGTGCATTAGGTGCAAGGAGCTCCTGGCCCTCAGAGACCGTGTACAGGCTTTGGAAGCCAGGGTGTCAGAACTGGAGGAGCTAAAAGAGGCAGAGAGGTATGTTGATGAGGCTTTCCGGGACACTGTAGATTTGTCCTACCTCCGGTCAGACAGCCCCTGTGCTGTTAAGGAGGATGAAAGGCCCAGAGAAGGAGAGCAGTTAACAGGAACAGAGGGAAACCTTCCCATAGTTAAGACCCTCCTTCCAGATGATGTTGGGGTATCCTCTTGCACTGAGGTTACCTCTCCAGGGGAGGGAACTCCAGTCATTAGGAAAAGGCAGGTGGTAGTAATCGGGGATTCGATTATTAGAAACATAGATAGCTGGGTTTGTGATAACCAGGAGAACCATATGGTGACTTGCCTGCCTGGTGCGAAGGTTGCGGATCTCTCCAGGAATCTAGATAGACTTATGTATACTGCTGGGGAGGAGCCGGTGGTCGTGGTACCTATAGGTACCAATGACATAGGGAAAGGCAGGAGAGATGTCCTGGAGGCCAAATTTAGGCTGCTATGAAAGAGACGGAAATCCATGACCTCTATGGTGGCATTCTCAGAAATGCTTCCAGTCCCACGCGCAGGGCCAGTTACGCAGGCAGAGCTTCAGAGTCTCAATGCGTGGATGAGATGATGGTGTAGAGAGGAGGGCTTTAGATTTATTAGGAACTGGGGAAACTTTTTGGGATTGGGGGAGCCTATACAGGAAGGATGGGCTCCACCTAAATCAAAGTGGATCCAGACCGCTGGCACTTAACATTAAAAAGGTTGCAGAGCAGTTTTTAAACTAAGAGATGGGGGAAAGCCAATTGCTGCAGAGGCACACATGGATCGGACAAAGACTTCTCTTAGAGGAGAGTCTATCGATAGAGATTCTCTAGGTTTTAGTCAGGAGGAGAGGATGGAAGAGAATAAAGTATGGGCCAGATCAGACGAGAAACATTCACATAAAGAATCTGCACATCAGAAAAGGGCAGACAAATAAACAGTGACAAGTTTTTAAACTACTTGTACACAAATGCTAGAAGTCTAAACAATAAGATGGGTGAACTAGAGTGCCTCATGTTAAAGGAGGATATTGATATAATAGGCATCCCAGAAACCTTGGGGAGTGAGGACAATCAATGGGACACAATCATTCCGGGGTACAAAATATATTGGAAGGACAGAACAGGTTGTGGGGGAGTGGCACTATATTGAGAGAAAATGTAGAATCAAATGAAATAAAAATCTTAAATGAATCCACATGTTCCATAGAATCTCTATGGATAGTATTTCCATGCTCTAATAAGAATATAACAGTAGGGATCTACTATCGACCACCCGACCAGGACAGCGATAGTGATGATGAAATGCTAAGGGAGATTGGAGAGGCTATCAAAATAAAAAACTCAATAGTAGTGGGGGATTTCAATTATCCCCATATTGACTGAGTACATGTTACCTCAGGATGAAATGCAGAGACAACATTTCTCGATACTTTAAATGACTGCTTCTTGGAGCAGCTGGTACAGGAATCCACAAGAGGAGAGGCAACTTTCGATCTAGTCCTGAGTGGAGCGGCTCTCACAAAACTAAGTGATTGGGCAACAAAACGGCAAATGAAATTTAATGTGGATAAATGTAAAGTAATGCACATTGGAAAAAATAACCCCAACTATACATACAATATGATGGGAGCTAATTTAGCTACAACTAATCAGGAGAAAGATCTTGGAATCACTGTGGACAGTTCTCTTTGTGCTGCGGCAGTCAAAAAAGCAAATGGGATTTTAGGAATCATTAAAAAAGGGATAGAGAATAAGACGGAGAATATCTTATTGCCCTTATATAAATCCATGGTACACCCACATCTTGAATACTGCATACAGATGTGGTCCCCTCATCTCAAAAAAGATATACTGGCATTAGAAAAGGTTCAGAAAAGGGCAACTAAAATGATTAGGGGTTTGGAACGGGTCCGATATGAGGAGAGATTAAAGAGGCTAGGACTTTTCAGCTTGGAAAAGAGGAGACTAAGGGGGGATATGATAGCAGTATATAAAATCATGAGTGGTATGTAGAAAGTGAATAAAGAAAAGTTACTTACTAATTCCCATAATATAAGAACTAGGGGCCACCAAATGAAATTAATGGGTAGCAGGTTTAAAATAAATAAAAGGAAGTTCTTCTTCACACAGCATGCAGTCAACCTGTGGAACTCCTTGCCTGAGGAGGTTGTGAAGGCTAGGACTATAACAGGGTTTAAAAGAGAACTGGATAAATTCATGGAAGTTACGTCCATTAATGGCTTTTAGCCAGGATTGGTAAGGAATGGTGTCCCTAGCCTCTGTTTGTCAGAGGATGGAGATGGATGGCAGGAGAGAGATCACTAGATCATTACCTGTTAGGTTCACTCCCTCTGGGGCTCCTGGCATTGGCCACAGTCGGTAGACAGGATACTGGGCTGGATGAACCTTTGGTCTGACCCAGTATGGCCATTCTTATGTTCTTAAGGGAGTGCATCTTCTCTGCCTCACTCTGCTGGCCAGGGTAGGATTTAGTGCAAAAGCTGTTGTCTGAGAAAACTACTGCTATTAATGTATTGTTCTGATGGTTACAATTCTTTTTCTATTTATGAGCAAATAACGAATGAAAGAATATTAAAAGAAATAAATATTACAGCCAGTCTTGTAGTTCAATTAACTAGAATCAGAAAAAGGACAGGACTAAAGCAATATTAGATAGTTTGAATTAAAAGACCAAAGTAGTAAGTTTAAGTAAAACTTATTTGTGAGGCATTATTTGCCTTCATATTAACATAGTTGACATTCTTAATAATCTAAACCTATTTAAACACCTTTTAAAATAATCTGTTAAAATAAATATAACTAGCAAGAGAGAAATCTCACTATTTACTCTTGGTCAGATCAGCAGACTTTCTACAATGACATCACACAGTTTCCTGCCAATGAAAACTGAAACACTAGTGACAACAGGCTGACTGAAAAGAAATGGAACAAGTTTACTTACGTCTTTTCAGGTTAAATGTTAACTTAGATTTAAAACTTCCACAGATTGTTTTACAGGTTAGGCAACACACGCACAAATATTTATTATACTTAGTATTACTTAATACTTAAAATTTATGTAGTGCTTTCATTCATACATTCCATAGTCTCAAAGTACTTTGAAAAAAGTAGGTAAACATCATTATTACCATAATTTAGAGACAGAAAAACTCAGAGGTAGAGTAACTTGCCTAAGATCACACAGCAACTCAGTGACAAAGCCAGAACTTGAACCTGGTCTCTTGCCTGTGTCATATCCACTAGACTACCCTGCTTCTCCTTGAATTAATTTTAAAATGTCAATTTAGACCTTCTCAAACTTCACATGTTGTCATAGTTTATTGTAGACAGAGTCCACCATTACAAAATCAAAAATTAAAAATAATCAATTAAAATCAATATTAGAGAATATTGGAGATGTGTGTTTCACTCTGTTATACTTTAGTTCAGAAGCTAAAGGATTTGGTGTCCACATGGACTAAATCAGAGTCATATGGCTTGATGAGAACCATTTATCAAGATGTCTGGAAACAAAAAGTATAGTATGTTATTACAACCAATATTCTACCCTGTATCAAAGTTTAATGCATTTGTCTGGAGACAGTTGTGCAGAAGAGCAGTTTTGGAGTTGCCGATAGCAACACAGACATCTCTGTCTGTCCTGCCTCTTTCCCTTCTCCTCTGACTGTCCCCAGGTCTCCCTCTGCTTGTTACAGCTTGACATAGGCAGTTAGATGCCAATCGTGATTAACAACATTTAGGGGTTAAAAGCTGCCCCTCTGTGCCCATCCCCTCTTGTCCACTCAAAATATTTTCCCCACACCACTGTCTCATTCTTAATTTTTTCCTGAAACTACTCTGATATTAGGGTCAAATTCTACAGTTTCTACTCATGCAACACCTCCCTGAAGTCAATGGACTTTTGCCAAGTTAGAACAGAGGGACTTGCAGAGAAGAAATCTCTGAGAATATTTTGTGCAATTTCTCCTACATTATTCAGTTGTCATGGAGGTTTTGCCGCATCTGCAGGAAGCCAGGACCATCCTCAACAACTTTGGACCCTCAGTGCCTTCACCCTTCTGTATACTGCCTCTGGTTGTCCATAGGGCCCTACTGTGAAGGGAAAATGTAACTTTTCTTGGGTATCTATGCAGGGCCAGTGAGATGAGAACAATGTGCATCTTTCCCTGCCCTCACCCCACCCAATATGGACCAGCATAGTCTCTACAGGCCACTCTCATGTCAAGAGTCAGGGCCAGATTAGGCATTCTTCTTTGAATGCTTGTTCACATCGACTCCGATCAGGTGTGCGCCCACCGCATGCACGGTCATTGGAAAGTTTTCCCTTAGCAGCTCCCGTCAGGTTGGCTGTGGAGCCCACCTGGAGTGGCACCTTCATGGCGCTCAATATATGACCCTGCTGACCTGACCCCCCTTCGGTTCCTTCTTACTGTCTGTGATGGCCGTTGGAACAGCGCTTGCTCAGCAAAGGTCTTCCTTAGGGTTTCTCCCTAGTTAGTCTAATTTACATAGTAGATAGTTCAGATAGTAAGGTTTGAGAGCGGGATCTCTCCCCAATCCCTAACCCCAACTCTGGCTCCGGGGCATGCTGTGAGCCCAGGGTTTTAAGCCCTGTGTTACTAGCAACAAGCCTATGCCCATTAGTGACCTCCACAACTCTTGCTTGAAGCATCTGGGGGAGGCGCACCAGACTGAGAGGTAAAAATTTGCAGGGATTTTTGTCTGAGAACCAAAAAGGAGTGAGATTTTGGCCTCAAGCAACTTTGCATGGAATCCGTTCTGCATCCCCACACTGCTGAGAACGTCAGGGCCTGGCACCAAGCACGTCCGTACGGAGTGCTCCAGCATCAGTACGTGACACGGTGCTGAGGAAGGACTCTAGTACAAGAGACCCTCGGTACAGGCGCTCCCCAGCACAACAGCCAGGGGCAGTGGCCCGGCACCACTCAACTTGGCACCGAAGATCCCCGGCACTGCAGCAAGGAGCAGTGCCCCACGTCTCTGGTGCCCCACAAGCACCATAAGAAGGCAGACAGAGGGCACTCTCCTCAGAGAGCTGTGAGACCATCAGGGGAGGCTTTGCTGCTCCAGAGGAAAGACTCGGCTCCCAAGCAGCAAGAGCTTGTGCTGTCGACTCTGGTGCCCCAGATGGCACCGTTGAGCCTGGCACTTAGTGACTCTCCGGCGGGGCAGTGCCTGGTGGAGGTGTTTGAGCCTCCCTCCACACAGGACACTATTGAGGCTGCTAAGGAGCTCATTGAAATAACTGCACCTCAGTCCCCAGCTGTTAGAGAGAAGCCTCTGGCACCACCTAGATGGGTTCTGTCTAGAGGCAAGCCCGTGATGATGAAGCCCTCCTCGTTGTTGGACTGGCACCGTTCCCGGCACTGTTCCAGGTCTCCATTGCTGCAACACTCCCCGGCACCAGCCTCAGTACAAGATTGCATGGCACAGGGAGTGTGACAATCTATGTCTCCAGCACTGAGGGGTCAGCACCGATCTAGAACACCCTCACAGGGGCACTGACACGCAGCACCGGAGCACAGCAGCTGTTCCCCAGCACCAGACACACAGCACCGGTCTCGGTCATGGGACAGCCAGCACTGATCCTCGACGTGATCATTGCAGCACTGATCTCTGACCTCTTCTTCACAGCACTGACCACCGGTGCAGGGATCATTGGCACCGTTGTGCTCATCGCCCTCAGGATCTTCATACTCGGACGCTGACTCATATTACTCAAGGCGTAGTAGACATAGGTCTGGTAAGCGCCAAAGAGACATACAAGCAGCCTGGCAGCCTCAGTGGCCGGCCGCCACACAATGGCCCTTCTGGACCCCCTGGGCTTACCATCAGGCCCAGGGTACCTGTTCGAGGATTTCTAGGTCAGTGGCCTCAGGATGTCACCCTTCCCAGTCACTGATGGATAGACCTGCCCCTCGGGTTTGAAGGGACGCCCAAGGATGGTGTACCTGCCACTATCCTGGATCCTTCCCCCTGCTTTCTGAACAGTCTATCCCACTTCCATTCTGCGTGGTCCCATATAACATTGGACCACTGGCTTCTTTGCATGGTAGAAGTGGGATATTCATTCCAATTCTGCTCCTACCCTCCCTCTCACCCCCCTTCCCTGTCCCTCTTCAAGGACCCTTCTCATGAACAACTCCTTATCCAGGAGGTGCAATTGCTTCTCACCATACTCACCATAGGGGCAGTGGAGGAAGTTCCTCAGGAGCTAAGGGGCAAGGGATTCTACTCCCATTATTTCCTAATCCCCAAGGCAAAGGGGAGGGGGGGTCTCAGACCCATCTTAGACCTGCAAGGACTCAATCAGTTCATGGTAAAGTTGAAGTTCCGTATGGTCTTCCTGAGCACTATTATCCCTTCCCTGGATGCAGGGGACTGGTATGTTGCTCTTGACATGAAAGTAGTGTACTTTCATATAGCCATTTGGCCAGCCCACAGACGTTTCCTGAGGTTTGTTGTCGACTGCAAACACTTTCAGTTCACGGTGCTCCCATTCGGTTTATCAATGGCCCCCTGGGTGTTCACCAAGTGCGTGTCGGAGATTGCAGCCTTTCTCCGCAAGAGCCAGGTATAGGTGTATCCTTCCCTCGACGACTGGCTGCTGCAGGGGTGCTCCAGAGAGCAGGTGGAGTCCCAAGTGCGGTTAGTCAGAGATACCTTCCAGAGACTAGCACTCCTCCTCAATGTGGACAAGTCGACGCTGTCACCAACCCAAGAAATAGAATTCATTGGGGCGGTGCTGGACTCGGTTAAGGCAAGAGCGATACTACCAGAGTCCAGATTTCAAGCACTGACAGGCGATACCCCACTACAACCACAAGGATATGCCTCAGTCTCCTTGGACACATGGCGGCATGCACCTATGTGGTCAGGCATGCCAGGCTGAGGCTCAGACCACTCAAGGCATGGCTCGCCTCAGCTTGTCACCCAGGTTGAGACACTTTGAACTTAGTAGTAACAATGCCGGGGTGAGTCTTAGATACCCTAAGCTTGTGGTTGGACCCTTGCATGGTCCGTGAAGGAGTCCCATTTAGCATCCCTCAACCGTCCATGACCTGGGTTGGAGGGCCCACTTTGGAGACCTATAGACACAGGGCCAGTGGTTGCAGTCCGAGATCCCACTCCACATCAATATAAAGGAGCTCCGAGCGGTGAGACTAGCCTGTCAGACCTTCCAGACCAGAATACAAGCTCTGTGTGTGGCAGTGCTGACTGACACCACCACGTTTTACATAAACAAGCAAGGCAGAGCCCGCTCCTCCCCTCTCTGTCGGGAAGCTCTCCAGCTGTGGGATTTTTGTATAGCCAACTCCGTTCACCTGGAGGCATCCTAGCTCCCTGGAGTATGGAACGAGCTTGCAGACCATCTCAACAAGTCGTTTCGCAATCATAAGTGGTCTATCCGCCAGACGTCATACATTCCATCTTCCAAATGTGGGGGATTCCCCGGGTAGACCTATTTGCCACCAGGAGCAACAGGACATGTCCAGCGTTTTGCTCTTTCCAAAAGCACAGTCCGAGCTCTATCTCGGACATGTTTATGCTATCCTGGGAAGAGTGTCTACTGTATGCCTTCCCTCCGATACCACTCGTCCAAAAGGTGCTGCTCAAGATCCGCAGAGACAAGGCGTAGGTAATTCCGCTGGCCCCTGCATGGCCATGCCAACATTGGTACACCATGTTTCTGGAGTCAGTGGACACCCCAATCGCACTGCTGCTCGACCCCAGTCTGATCACACAGGACCATGATTGCCTCCTTCACCTGGACCTCCAGTCCCTCCATCTCATGGCTTGGAAGCTTCATGGTTAAACCCAATGGAGCTCCAATGCACGGAATCAGAGAGGGAGGTGCTGCTTGGTAGCAGGAAACCTTCCACTAGGGACACTTACCTAGCTCAGTGGAAAAGGTTCTAGTGCTGGTGTGAGCAGAGTCATGAACCTCCACTTCAGGCATCTATACCTTTCATCCTGAAGTATCTACTGCATCTGAAGCAGCAAGGTTTAGCAGGATCATCCATCAGAGTACACCTCATGGCCATCTAGATGTTCCACCTGGGAGAGCTGGGGCACTCGGTATTCGCCAGCTCCATTGTGGGCCGTCTCCTGAAAGGCATGGAAAGGCTATAATCACAGTCCCGACCACCGGTACCTGCTTGGGATCTCAATCTGGTCCTCTCTAGGCTAATGGGGGCCCCATTCGAACCTCTGGCCACATAGTCCCTTCTGTATCTCTCGTGGAAGATGGCATTCCTGGTTGCCATCATATCAGCCAGGAGGGTGTCAGAGTTAAAAGTGTTAACCTCTGACCCCCCTCTACACAATCTTCCATAAGGACAAAGTACAACTCAGGCTGCACCGAATCTTCCTGCCCAAGGTGGTATCCCAATTCCACATTGGCCAGGACATATTTCTACCAGTCTATCCCAAGCCACATGCTAATAAACAGGAGCAGGGGGTTCACTCACTAGATGTTCGGAGAGCGCTAGCATTCTACATTGAGCACATGAAGCCTGTCAGGAAGTTGAACCAACTGTTTGTAGTGGTAGCAGACCAGATGAAGGGGTTTCCGGTCTCCTCACAACGCATGTCTTCCTGGGTCACAGATTGCATCTATACCTGCTATGACCCAGCCCCGGCTATTACAGCCCACTTGACACAAGCTCAAGCCTTGTCCGCCGCTTTCCTGGCCTGATGCCCATCCAGGAGATCTGCAGAGCGGCAACCTGGTCTTCAGTGCACACATTTACCACCCACTCTGCCATCACCCAGCATGCTAGAGAGGATGCAACTTTCGGCATGGCAATTCTCCAATCAGTGATTCCTTAACTCCAACCCAACCCCCAGAGAGCTTTGGAGTCACCTGATTGGAATCAATGTGAACAAGCTCTTGAAGAAGAAAAGACGGTTACTCACTTTCTTGTAACTGTTGTTCTTCAAGATGTGTTGTTCATGTCCATTCCAATACCCACCCTCCTTCCCGTTGTTGAAGTAGCTGGCAAGAAGGAACCGAAGGGGGGTTGGGTTGGCAGGGTCATATATTGAGTGCCATGAGGGTGCCACTCCGGGGGGCTCCCTAGCTGACCCGACGGGAGCTACTAAGGGAAAAATTTCTGACAACCATGCATGCAGCGCATGCACACCTGATTGGAATGGATGTGAACAACACATCTCGAAGAACAGCAGTTACAAGAAGGTGAGTAACCATCTTTTCTCATACCCACAGTCACGCTCTCTGGTTGTGTCAGCGATTAACAAGAAAGGGCGACAGGGACAACAAGGGCCGGCCCCCAAATCTAAGGAGGCAAAAAGGATGGACCTTTTCAGTGAGAACATCAATGCCACTGGGGGCCTTCAGCTGAGGATAGCTAACCAGCAAGCTATCCTCAGTAGATATAACTTCAACTCATGGGCCTCCATGTTGAAGTTTAGAGCTGATCCCTGCGGACTTTAGGGAAGAATTCTCCGACATTGTTGACTCTGCAGACTTGGCCACCCGTACTCTCTCCTCAGGCATAGCCATAAGGAGGACATTACGGCTTCAGGCATCTGGGCTACCCCCAGAGCTGCAGCAAACTCTGCAGGACCTTCCCTTTGAGGGTGTGGAGCTGTTCTCTGAGCAGACAGACTCCAGGCTGCACAGCTTGAAAGACTCCAGGGCTACCATGAAGTCATTGGGAATGCACATGCTGGCAACCCAACACAAGTACTTCAAGCCCCAACCACAAAAACAGCACCCATATCCTCCTCGGCTGAGGCAGGATTTCTATAGACGAAGGGGCAGGAACAGCAGGTGCAAGCTTTCCAACCCCCGTTTGGGGCAAGGCCAAGGCCAGTCCAAAACTTCATCAGGCTCTTAACAGGCCTTTTGAAGGTGAGCCTGAGGATGGTGCACCTGTCTCTCCACCATATCCTTATCCATGTTTTCTGAACCACCTGTCCCAGTTGTACCATGCTTGGTCCCAAATGAGATTGGACTGCTAAGTTCTTTGCACGGTAGAAATGGGATATTCTCTCCAATTCTGCTCCTCCCCTCCCTCCCACCCCCCTTCTCCGTCCCTCTTCAGGGACCTTTCTCATGAGCAACTCCTTATCCAGGAGGTGCAGTCGCTCCTTGCCATAGGGGCAGTGGAGGAGATTCCTTGGGAGTTAAGTGGAAAGGGATTCTACTCCCGCTATTTCCTAATCCTCAAAGCAAAGGGGGGTCTCAGACGCATTTTAGACCTGCGACGGGTCAACCAGTTCACGGTAAAGTTGAAGTTCCGCATAGTGTCCCTGAGCTCTATTATCCTGTCCTTGGATCCCAGAGACTGGTACGCCGCCCTCAACATGAAAGACGCGTACTTTCACATAGCCATTCAGCATGCGTAGATGATTCCTGCAGTTTGTAGTCAACCACAAACACTATCAGTTCATAGTCCTCCCCTTCAGTCTGTCAACAGCCCCCCAAGTGTTCACCAAATTCATGTTGGTCGTAGCAGCCTTCCTCCACAGGAGGTAGGTGCAGGTATATCCATACTTAGACGACCGGCTGCTCAGGGGGCGTACTAGGGAGCAGGTGGAATCTCAGGTCTACTTAGGCAGATCCACTTTTGAGAGACTGGGACTCCTCTGCAACATGACCAAGTCAACCTTATCACGGACCCAAAGAATAGAATTAATCGGAGTGGTGCTGGGCTCAGTACAGGCAAGGGCGTTCCTGCCAGAGACATGATTCCAAGCCATGATAGACATTATCCAAAGCCTCAGGTGGTACCTGACCACTACTGCAAGGGGATGCCTGAGTCTCCTTGGCCACATGGCAGCCTGCACTTACATGGTCCGAGACCCTAAACTGAGGCTCAGGCCCCTTCAAGTGTGGCTTGCATCGGTATACTACCCGGGACGCCGGGGGGGCGGGTTATATGGGCCTGTGGTGCCCGGGCTCCACCAATATTCAGGGCCCGGGGGCCCGGCTCCACCAATGTTTGGGGCCAGATCTCTCCCCTGACCCCGCCTGCCGGCCCCGTGCACCTCTCCCAAGTGTCCCCCCACTTGCTGCCCCTGTGTGCCTCTCCCGGGTCCTAAAGCGTCCCTGCCTCACGCTGGTGGCTGTCCCTTTCAACTCCTCACTACACTACGCTCTGCTGGCTCCTGGCATCAACTGCCACCGCAGGGTCCTAGTGCCCCCCATTCACTAGTGCCAGGGCAGGCTGACTCTGCCCCTGCCCTTCTGCTTCAGACCCTTCCCTTTTCATAGAATATCAGGTTTGGAAGGGACCTCAGGAGGTCATCTAGTTCAACCCCCTGCTCAAAGCAGTATCAATCTGCAATTAAATCATCCCAGCCAGGGCTTTGTCAAGCCTGACCTTAAAAACCTCTTAGGAAGGAGATTCCACCACCTCCCTAGGTAACCCATTCCAGTGCTTCACCACCCTCCTAGTGAAAAAGTTGTTCCTAATATCCAACCTAAACCTCCCCCACTGCAACTTGAGACCATTACTCTTTGTTCTGTCATCAGCTACCACTGAGAACAGTCTAGATCCATCCTCTTTGGAACCCCCTCTCAGGTAGTTGAAAGCAGCTATCAAATTCCCCCTCATTCTTCTCTTCTGCAGACTAAATAATCCCAGTTCCCTTAGCCTCTCCTCATAAGTCATGTGCTCCACCCCCTAATCATTTTGGTTGCCCTCCGCTGGACCCCTTCCAATTTCTCCACATCCTTCTTGTAGTGTGGGGCCCCAAACTGGACACAGTAGTCTAGATGAGGCCTCACCAATGCCTTATACAGCCCCAAATGCCGTTAGCCTTCTTGGCAACATGGGCACACTGTTGACACATATCCAGCTTCTTGTCCACTGTAACCCTAGGTCCTTTTCTGCAGAACTGCTGCCTAGCCACTCGGTTCCTCGTTTTCCGGTGGGACCCTCCACCAGTACAGGAGGCCCCCCCCAACCTGCAGTCACCACTCCATCCCCATGCTGGGCAAGGGGCAGCCCCACCCACCCACTCCCTGTGAGGCTACAGTGAGGGGCAGCAGGAGAGGAGGAGGTACACGTGATGGCAGCCCCCCCGGCACCCACCACAGGGGAGGTGAGGACGCTTCCCGGGCCTGAGAGGGGCCCTAGGAGCATGTACAGTGACACCCCTCAGCCCTGCATCCCAACCCTCTGCCTGAGCCCCTCATACCCCCCAAACCCCTCATCACCAGCCCCACCCCAGAGCCCTCACATTTTTACATTATTTAAAAATATATATATTGGCTTACAACGCAGGTGTGTGTATGTGTGTGTGTGTGTGTGTGTGAGGGGGTGGGACTTGGACCTGTTCTGGGCACCACCAAAAATTATACAAACCTGCTGCCCCTGTGGGACGCGACAGCTTGGACTCTGTAGTGACGGTGTCAGAACATATACTCAAGTCCCTACCTTGGTGGCTCAACCCTCAGATGGTATGCGAAGGTGGTTCCTTCAACAGCCCACAGCCGTCCTTGTCCCTAGTAATGGATGCGTCAGCTCTGGGTTGGGGGTCGCATCTGGGAGATCTCCGAACACAGGGCCTGTGGTCACAGGATGAGCTTTCCCTCCATATTAATATCAGGGAGCTGAGAGCAGTGTGACTAGCATGCCAAACTTTCCAGTCCCAGCTGCAAGGCCAGTGCGTTGCAGTGATGACGGACAACACCACTGCTATGTTTTACATCAACAAGCAGGGTGGAGCTCATTCTTCCCCACTATGTTGAGAGGCCCTCCAGCTATGGGAATTCTGCATAGCCCACTGCATTCACCTGGAGGCGTCCTATCTCCCAGGAGGGCAGAACGAACTAGCGGATCACCTAAGCAGATCGTTCTACAACCACGAGTGGTCCATCCATCTGGATGTCCTTCATTCCATCTTTCAAAGGTGGGGGTTTCCCCAGGTCGATCTCTTTTCCATCTGGAGCAACAGAAAGTGCCCAATGTTCTGTTACAGAAACACAGCCCGGGTTCAATCACGGATGCATTCCTGCTCCCCTGGGGAGCCCGACACATGTATGCCCTCTCACCAGTTCCACTCGTGCACAAGGTGCTGCTCAAGACCCACAGAGACAAAGCGGAGGTAATTCTGTTGGCTCCAGCGTGGCCCCATCAACGTTGGTACACCACACTTCCGGAGCTGTCAGTGGACACCCCGATCATGTTATTATTCAACCCCGATCTGATCACTCAGGACCACGGTCGCCTTCACCACCCAGACCTCCAGTCCCTCCATCTCACAGCCTGGAAGCTTCATGGTTAAACCCCATGGAGCTCCTGTGCTTGGAACCAGTAAGGGAGATTCCGCTCGGCAGCAAGAAACCATCCACCGGGGTCACATACCTAACCCAGTGGAAGAGGTTCACTTGCTGGTGTGCCCAGCAACATACACCTCCACTCCAGGCATCTATACCACACATCCTGGAGTACCTTCTGCACCTCAACCAACAGGGCCTGGCAGTGTCATCCATCAAGGCACACCTTGCAGCCATCTTGGCCTTCCCATCCGGGAGTGTCTGAGCATTCTCTATTCGCTAATCCAATGGAAGGACATTTCCATAAGGGCCTGGAACAGCTACATACACAGGTTAGACAGCCTGTTCCTGCATGGGACCTTAGCCTGGTCCTCTCCAGACTAATGGGGCCCCCATTTGAATTGTTGGCAACTTGCTCCCTTCTTTATCTTGGTTGCCATCATATCAGCTAGGAGGGTATCAGAGGTAAAGGCCCTTACCTCCGATCCTCCATACACGGTCTACCACATGGACAAGGTGCAACTAAGACCTCACCCAGCCTTTCTTCCTAAAGTAGTGTCACAATTCCATACTAGCCAAGACATTTTTGTACCTGTTTTTTATCACAAGCCTCACAACAAGAGCAGAGGCTACACTCATTGGATGTTCGGCGGGTGCTAGCATTCTACATCGAGCGCACACAGCTGTTCAGGAAGTCGAACCAACTATTCATGGATGTGGCAGACTGGATCAAAGGTCTCCCAGTCTCATCTCAAAGAATATCTTCCTGGATTACAGCCTGCATTTGCACTCATTATGAGCTGGCTAAGGTTCCAGCTCTGGCTATTAAGGCAATTTCCACAAGGGCACAAGCCTCATCATCAGTGTTTCTGGCCCAAACACTGATACAAGAGATCTGCAGGGCAGCAACATGGTCATCAGTGCATATGTTTACCTCTCACTGTTCGATCATCCAACACGCCAGAGATGATGCAGCATTTGGTAGAGCGGTGCTCCAGTCAACTATTCCTTAACTCCAACACCACTTTCGGGGTGGAGCTTGGGAGTCAACTGATTGGAATCAATGTGAACAAGCACTCAAAGAAGAAGAAACGGTTACTCACCTTCTTATAACTGTTGTTCTTTGAGATGTGTTGTTCACGTCCATTCCAATACCACCCTCCTTCCCCTCTGTCGTAGTAGCCAGCAAGAAGGAACTGAAGGGGGGGTTGGGTCGGCAGGGTCATATATTGAACGCCATGAAGGTACCATTCCAGGGGGCTCCACAGCCAATCTGACGGGAGCTGCTGAGGGAAAAATTTCCGAAGACCATGCAAGCGGCATCCACACACTTTATTGGAATGGACGTGAACAACACATCTTGAAGAACAACAGTTACGAGAAGGTGAGTAATGGTTTCATCTGGAGCCCTGGGCACATAACAATATGGGCACACCCCGGTAGCCCTGCCCCCCACTTCAAGTACTAGGGGCATGGGAGACCCCCTCCACTTTTTCCAGAGGGGCCAGGACAGTGGCACTGGGGGCCATCTCCTGAACAGGAGTGGCAGGGAGAGTAGCAACAGGGGTTTCCTTTGCTCCTCTTCCCCCAAAAGACAGTGGAGGTAGCAGAGAGGCCCCTGTGGTGCATTCTGCATCAGCCAGGGTGTATCTGCTTGTGTGGGTGGAGTGGGTCTGAATTCTTCTCCTCCTAACACCTGTTGGGGTGGTATTGGCAAGGATTCCCAGACCATTGGGTATTGACATTAAAATGATGAATGAGGCTGTTCACACATCTCATAGCTATTGTTTTAGGCTCTCTGCAGACTCAAACAGATATCTCCACATTAATTATGCCCACGTCATGTTTTCAATCGTTTCTTTGCAACTATGAGAGCTAGATTTTTTTTTAATGAAATATCAGATTCTGATTAAACTGTATTATCTGAGGAGCTGGGGTCTTTGCTGCAGACTGATCATGTCTATACCTTCATTCTCCCCTGTCAAGAGCCCTCCATACAGTTCTAAGGAGGATGACACAGAGGTGGCTTATATCTGGCTCATTACAGGGCAGGGGCAATGCACATGCAGAGTCTTCCCTGTGTATGAAACTTGGGATCACAATTCAGCCCTGAGTAAAAATAGAAGGATTTGGAACTTTGTGCACAAAGACTGGTAAAGACAATATGCTATCCTCTCCCTAGGGGCTAGCTGAATCAGGGCAGAACTTTACTCTGAAGTGCCAGTCCTGGTTCTAATGAATGTATTCTTTATAAGAGGGCAGACTGGGGTCCCACTGAGATGATGAGTGCCTATGTTTATATAATGCTATCTCTAGAAGCTTCCTAAAATGTGCCACAAACTCACTAATGTTCTTCAAAAAGAACAGGAGTACTTGTGGCACCTTAGAGACTAACAAACTTATTTGAGCATGAGCTTTCGTGAGCTACAGCTCACTTCATCGGATGCATGCAGTGGAACATACAGTGTGGAGATTTACATACACAGAGAACATGAAACAATGGGTGTTACCATACAGACTGGAACAAGAGTGATCAGGTAAGGTGAGCTATTACCAGCAGGAGAGCCGGGGGAGGGGGGACCTTTTGTAGTGATAATCAAGGTGGGCCATTTCAGGCAGTTGACAAGGACAGTAGGAGGGGAAATAAACAAGGGGAAATAGGCTTGAATAAAGACTGGGAGTGGATGTGTCATTACACAAAGTAAAACTAAGTTAATTGTGTCCAGTTTGCAAATTAATTCTAATTCAGCAGTCTCTCGTTGGAGTCTGTTTTTGAAGTTTTTTGTTAAAGAATTGCCACTTTTAGGTCTGTAATCAAGTGACCAAAGAGACTGAAGTGTTCTCCGATTGGTTTTTGAATGTTATAATTCTTGATGGTTGATTTGTGTCCATTCATTCTTTTACATAGAGACTGTCCCGTTTGGCCAATGTGCATGGCAGAGGGGCATTGCTGGCACATGATGGCATATATCACATTGGTAGATGCACAGGTGAACAAGCCTCTGATAGTGTGGCTGATGTGATTAGGCCCTATGATGGTGTCCCCTGAATAGATATGTGGACACAGTTGGCAAAGGCCTTTGTTGCAAGGATAGGTTCCTGGGTTCGTGTCTTTGTTGTGTGGTGTGTGGTTGCTGGTGAGTATTTGCTTCAGGTTGCGGGCCTGTCTGTAAGCAAGGACTGGCCTATCTCCCAAGATCTGTGAGAGTGATGGGTCATCCTTAAGGACAGGTTGTAGATCCTTGATGATGCGTTGGAGAGGTTTTAGTTAGGGGCTGAAGGTGATGGCTAGTGGCGTTCTGTTATTTTCTTTGTTGGGCCTGTCCTGTAGTAGGTGACTTCTGGGTACTCTTCTGGCTCTGTCAATCTGTTTCTTCACTTCAGCAGGTGGGTATTGTAGTTGTAAGAATGCTTGATAGAGATCTTGTAGGTGTTTTTGTCTCTGTCTGAGGGGTTGTATCGTAGAGCTTGGCTGTAGACAATGGATCGTGTGGTGTGGTCTGGATGAAAGCTGGAGACATGTAGGTAGGAATAGTGGTCAGTAGGTTTCCCGTATAGGGTGGTGTTTATGTGACCATCGCTTATTAGCACTGTAGTGTCCAGGAAGTGGATCTCTTGCGTGGACTGGTCCAGGCTGAGATGATGGTGGGATGGAAATTGTTGAAATCATGGTGGAATTCCTCAAGGGCTTCTTTTCCATGGGTCCAGATGATGAAGATGTCATCAAATGTAGTGCAAGTAGAGTAGGAGCATTAGGGGACGAGAGCTGAGGAAGTGTTGTTCTAAGTCAGCCATAAAAAAGTTGGCATACTGTGGAGCCATGCGGGTACCCATAGCAGTGCCGCTGATTTGAAGGTATACATTGTCCCCAAATATGAAATAGTTATGGGTGAGGACAAAGTCACAAAGTTCAGCCACCAGGTTTGCCGTGACATTATCGGGGATACTGTTCCTGATGGCTTGTAGTCCATCTTTGTGTGGAATGTTGGTGCAGAGGGTGTCTACATCCATAGTGGCTAGGATGGTGTTTTCAGGAAGATCACCGATGCATTGCAGTTTCCTCAGGAAGTCAGTGGTGTCTCGAAGATAGCTGGGAGTACTGGTAGCGTAGGGTCTCAGGAGGGAGTCTACATAGCCAGACAATCCTGCTGTCAGGGTGCCAATGCCTGAGATGATGGGGCATCCAGGATTTCCAGGTTTATGGATCTTCGGTAGGAGATAGAATACCCCTGGTCGGGATTCTAGGGGTGTGTCTGTGCGGATTTGTTCTTGTGCTTTTTCAGGGAGTTTCTTGAGCAGATGGTGTAGTTTCTTTTGGTAACCCTCAGTGGGATCAGAGGGTCATGGCTTGTAGAAGGTGGTGTTGGAGAGCTGCCTAGCAGCTTCTTGTTCATATTTCGACCTATTCATGATGACGACAGCATCTCCTTTGTCAGCCTTTTTGATTATGATGTCAGAGTTGTTTCTGAGGCCGTGGATGGCATTGTGTTCTGCATGGCTGAGGTTATGGGGCAAGTGATGCTGCTTTTCCACAATTTCAGCCAGTGCACGTTGGCGGAAGCACTCTATGTAAGAAGTCCAGTCCGTTGTTTCGACCTTCAGGAGGACTGCACCCAGAATCCTTCTTTTTGTAGTGTCGGTAGGAAGGTCTCTGTGGGTTAGTATGTTGTTCAGAGGTATGTTGGAAATATTCCTTGAGTCGGAGACATTGAAAATAGGATTCTAGGTCACCACAGAACTGTATTATGTTCATGGGGGTGGAGGGATAGCTCAGTAGTTTGAGCATTAGCCTGCTAAACCCAGGGTTGTGAGTTCAATCCTTGAGGGGGCCATTTAGGGATCTGGGGCAAAAATTGGGGATTGGTCCTGCTTTGAGCAGGGGGTTGGACTAGATGACCTCCTGAGGTCCCTTCCAACCCTGATATTCTATTATTATGATTCTATGAGAGGCAGAAGGAGAGGTCCCGAGACAGGACAGATTCTTCTGCTGGGCTAAGAGTATAGGTGGATAGATTAACAATATTGCTGGGTGGGTTAAGGGAACCACTGTTGTGGCCCCTTGTGGCATGTAGTAGTTTAGATAGTTTAGTGCCCTAATGTTCTTATGGCTCAGAAATTCTCTTCTATAACAAATGTATTTAGACACAAACACTACATTTTAAATAAAAAAGGTTAATCCTTAAAGCTGTTTTTTCAGCAAAGTAGGTCACATACTGTATTAAGTACTAACAGATCTGTTTTAGACAATATAAACCTGAAAGAACAGGATTTTTCCTTCCTCTGTCTGCACATAGATAGATTATTGAATGAACCATTTCATACAAATACAAAACACTCTTGATAATGTTTGGCTCTGGAATGTTTAAAAGAGTTAATATCAATAATCCTTAAAGCTATTTTAAAATATTCAAATGTCTCTATATTTTACAAATAAAATAATGCTTTAAACATTTTCCTACTTAGTTTAACTGAAAAACAAAACAACCCCCCCCCCCATGAGATTTCCTATTCCATGGAGAAGACGGGAAAATAAATGAAATCCTACCCTGTAGGAAACCTGTAGGAACTAATGTAACTAGGGCAGATTTTGAAACTCTGAGTAAAATGGATCTTTGCTGGTAACTATAATTTTGTTGGGTTTTTTTTAGTGATGTCTATCATTTCATCCAAATTAGCAGACCAGGCTTCAGGAGGACTTGAGAGTGTTGCTGACAGCCACTTGCCATATATGTAGAAAGTTTGCATATGTCCTTAGCTTTTCGTTTTAATTTAAAAACTTTAGAAGGTTGTGGAAGGTTTTTTAGAACAGGAGAGGAGTCGGAGGAATGTTAGTTTAAAAAAGGAAAAAATAGTATGAAACTAATCCTGCACACTCTTACTTACATAAGTAGCAATCTGCAGAACTGGGCACTTAATTTATGCCCTTTGCTAAAAGTTTTTAACAACTGATTTTTGTATAAATTAAACCTAACAAATGATAAAAACTGAAAATGTGAAGATCTCAAAAAGTTAAATTAAATAAATAAAGCCAAGAATAGTTTAATCAAAAAGAGATTGAACTCCAAACCTATGTCTTAGAAATTTCAGAATTTGAACTGCCTGATCCTGTGCCAAGTGAAATCATTGGCAAAACTTCCATTTACTTCAAGAGTGAAGGGTGAAGCCCTTAATACCTGGCCCCACAAATCTGTCTAACTTGTACTTCCCATGGAGCTGGTACCAACACACAGCCATGAGGTAACATGGTGAAAATAAGGTGCGTATGAAGAGGCAGGTTGGTCATTCTACTTTCTGTGAATTGAGGGTCCCTGAACTGGTATATGTGGTTGGGTGGAGGGTGGGGAGGGGAAGGACTGCAGAACAATGGTGGAAAAGTGTCAGCTCCACAACTCTACCCCTTCCTTAACCAGACAGAAGCCCCTCCCATTGCAAGCCACCTGGGACTGGGCTCCATGCATGAGTAGGTACCAAGTGAGGAGGAACAGTAGATAAGCTACAAATAATTATGAGAGGCTTGTGTAAGAGGGCTTGTGTGCCTGATAATTATTTTTGCCTTATCTAATGTAACTGTGGATATACTCATTTGTAAAAATGTACACTCCTGGTGTGAATTCTGCTAACTCTTTGACCCAGTGATATCGTTTGGCAACAAGTTCCAAAGGCTGTGTTATGTTTTTTAAAAAAATCCCTTCTAGCAGTTTTAAATATATTGCCTTTTAATTTCATTAGATGTCCTTTTTGTATTTGTTTTGAGGGTAAATAGGAGCATCTAACTGAACTTGATACTATTTACTATTTTATATACCCCTCACATGTCCCTTCTTCATCTTTTCTCTAAACTAAACAGTTCCTAATATTTTCTCCTCATATGGAAATATTGTCATATCTGAAATTATTTTAATCAGCCATTTTTGCACCCTCTCTAATTCTGCTACATATCTTTGAAATGGGGTGATCAGATTGGAGCACAAATTATTTATACAGAACCATAGGTATAAAACTACAAAGTAAACAAAGTTTTGAGTCTTGTCCAGAAGGATGCCAGAGTATACTTAAGGTAAACAGTGAGAAGAGCATCCCACAGATCCTAGACAGAGAAAGTGCCTTCCATCATTCCTACATCATAAATAAAGATGAACAGCAGTTCCAACCACATTACATCTGATATAGCAGGATGTAAAGCAGAAAACAGTTCCTAAAGTAAACCATAGTTTTCATGGCTTGAAACGCTAAGACTTAGCCCTGGTCTACGCTACAGGGTTAGGTCAAATTTAACCGCGTTAGGTCGATTTTAAAACGAAAGCATCTACACAACCAACCCCGCTCCATTGACCTAAAGGGCTTTTAAAATTGACTGCTGTACTCTTCCCCAGTGAGGGGAGTAGCACTAAAATTGACCTTGCTGGGTCTAATTTGGGGTAGTGCGGATGCAATTTGACAGTATTGGCTTTCGGGCACTATCCCAGAGTGCTCCAATGTGACTGCTCTGGACACCACTTTGAACTCCAATGCACTAGCCAGTTACACAGGAAAAGCCCCGGGAAATTTTGAATTTCATTTCCTATTTGGTCAGTGTGGCGAGCTCAGCAGCACAGATGACCATGTAGTCCCCCCAGAATCGCAAACGAGCTCCAGCATGGATCGAAAGGGAGACCCTGGATCTGATTGCTGTATGGGGAGAAGAATCTGTGCAGGCCAAACTCCGATCAAAAAGAAGAAATGCTAATATATATGCCAAAATCGCACATGGCATGATGGAGAGAAGCTACAAGGACACACAGCAGTGCTGTGTGAAAGTTAAGGAGCTCAGGCAAGCCTACCAAAGACAAAGAAGGCAAACGGTCGCTCTGGGTCAGAGCCCCATACATACCACATCTATGATCAGCTGCATGGCATTCAAGGGGGGGACCCTACCACTACCCCACCACTGTCCGTGGACACCTGCAAGGGAGGAGTCTCATGCAACAGGGAGGAGGAGGAGGAGGAGAATGTGCAGCAGGCAAGCAGTGAATCCGTTCTCCCCAGCAGCCAGGACCTTTTCATCACTCTGGAGCCAATACCATCCCAAGGCGGGATCCCTGACCCTGAAGCCAGAGAAGGCAGCTCTGGTGAGTACACATTTGTAATGATGCTACAGGGGTTAAAAGCAATAGTGTTTAATGTTTGATTTGCCCTGAACAATTGGGATGCATTTGCGGCCAGTACGACTACTGGAAAAGTCTGTTAATGTGTCTGGGGATCCTCCAGGGACATCTCCATGAAGTTCTACTGGAGGTACTCTGAAAGCCTTTGCAGAAGGTTTCTCGGGAGGGCTGCCTTATTTCTTCCTCCACGGTAGGACACTTTACCACGCCAAGCCAGTAGCAAACAGTCTGGAATCATTGCAGCACAAAGTGTGGCAGCGAATGGTCCTGGGTTTTGGTCACATTCAAGCAACATTCGGTCTTTATCTTTCTGTGTTAGCCTGAGGAGAGTGATATCATCCATGGTCACCTGGTTGAAATAGGGGAATTTTTGTAAGGGAACAGTAAAAGGACCCTGTTCATGCTGGGTTGTTTGTGCTTGGCTAAAAGGGATCATCCCAGAGAATAGCCACACGGTGGGGGGGACGGATGAAGGGATCATCCCAGAGAATAGCCACACGGTGGGCTTGGGGGAGGTGTGTGCTGCACATCCACCCAAAAACTGCAGCCCCTCCTTTTAAATGTGAAACCCAACCGACATTGCTCGCTATGGGAAAGGAAAGCGCTGCAGTTTGAAACCATTTCCACATTATGAAGACGTAAGAAGCCAACCCCACATATCAAAAGGCTTACCATGGCTGCCTGGAAACCAAATTCTGTTGCCCAGCCGTTTGTGATGTGTCATCATAATGGCAGGTGCTCAATATAAAAGGCAAAATACGACCCTGTACCTAAAGCACATGTGCTGTCTGCTGTGAATGGCTTCATTCACTGTGAAAGAGTCTCCCTTTTGTTCTCAGAAATGTATCATCTTAAATTTTATTCTCCCTTTTTATCTCTCCCCAGGTGCAAATGTTTCTGTGCTCCCTCTATCATCTCCGTTCCTGAGGTTATCGCAGATAAGAAGGCAAAAAAAACCACACGCGCGATTACATGTTTTCCGAGCTCATGCAGTCCTCCCTCACTGATAGGGCACAGCTTCATGCATGGAGGCATTCAATGACAGAGGCCAGGAACGCATTAAGTGAGCACGAAGAGCAGAGGCAGGAGGCGATGCTGAGGCTAATGGGGGAGCAAACTGACATGATGAAAAGAAAAGGAGTACTTGTGGAACCTTAGAGACTAGCCAATTTATTTGAGCATAAGCTTTCGTGAGCTACAGCTCACTTTATCGGGTGCATACTGTGGAAAATACAGATGATGTTTTTATACACACAAACCATGAAAAAATGGGTGTTTATCACTACAAAAGGTTTTCTCTCCCGCCCCCCAACCTACTCTCCTGCCGGTAATAGCTTATCTAAAGTGATCAATCTCCTTACAATGTGTATGATAATCAAGGTGGGCCATTTCCAGCACAAATCCAGGTTTTCTCTCCCCTCCTCACCCCCACAAACCCACTCTCCTGTTGGTAATAGCTTATCTAAAGTGATCACTCTCCTTACAATGTGTATGATAATCAAGGTGGGCCATTTCCAGCACAAATCCAGGTTTTCTCTCCCCTCCTCACCCCCACAAACCCACTCTCCTGTTGGTAATAGCTTATCTAAAGTGATCACTCTCCTTACAATGTGTATGATAATCAAGGTGGGCCATTTCCAGCACAAATCCAGGGTTTAACAAGAACGTCTGAGGAACAGTGGGGGGGGGGCGTGAAGGAATAAACAAGGGGAAATAGGTTACTTTTTATAATGACTCAACCATTCCCAGTCTCTATTCAAGCCTAAGTTAATTGTATCCAATTTGCAAATTAATTCCAATTCAGCAGTCTCTCGTTGGAGTCTGTTTTCGAAGTTTCTTTGTTGAAGGATAGTCACTTTGAGATCAGAAATCGAGTGACCAGAGAGATTGAAGTGTTCTCCGACTGGTTTTTGAATGTTATAATTCTTGACATCTGATTTGTGTCCATTTATTCTTTTATGTAGAGACTGTCCAGTTTGACCAATGTAAATGGCAGAGGGGCATTGCTGGCACATGATGGCATATATCACATTGGTGGATGTGCAGGTGAATGAGCCTTTGATACTGTGGCTGATGTTATTAGGCCCTGTGATGGTGTCCCCTGAATAGATATGTGGGCACAATTGGCAACGGGCTTTGTTGCAAGGATAGCTTCCTGGGTTAGTGGTTCTGTTGTGTGGTATGTGGTTACTGGTGAGTATTCGCTTCAGGTGGGGGGCTGTCTGTAGGCAAGGACTGGCCTGTCTCCCAAGATTTGTGAGAGTGTTGGGTCATCCTTCAGGATAGGTTGTAGATCCTTGATAATGCGTTGGAGGGGTTTTAGTTGGGGGCTGAAGGTGACGGCTAGTAGCGTTCTGTTATTTTCTTTGTTAGGCCTGTCCTGTAGTAGGTGACTTCTGGGAACTCTTCTGGCTCTATCAATCTGTTTCTTCACTTCCGCAGGTGGGTATTGTAGTTGTAAGAATGCTTGATAGAGATCTTGTAGGTGTTTGTCTCTGTCTGAGGGGTTGGAGCAAATGCGGTTGTATCGCAGAGCTTGGCTGTAGACAATGGATTGTGTGGTGTGGTCAGGGTGAAAGCAGGAGGCATGTAGGTAGGAATAGCAGTCAGTAGGTTTCCGGTATAGGGTGGTGTTTATGTGACCATCGTTTATTAGCACTGTAGTGTCCAGGAAGTGGATCTCTTGTGTGGACTGGACCAGGCTGAGGTTGATGGTGGGATGGAAATTGTTGAAATCATGGTGGAATTCCTCAAGGGCTTCTTTTCGATGGGTCCAGATGATGAAGATGTCATCAATATAGCGCAAGTAGAGTAGGGGCGTTAGGGGACGAGAGCTGAGGAAGCGTTCTTCTAAGTCAGCCATAAAAATGTTGGCATACTGTGGGGCCTCACCATATGATCCATTGTCTACAGCCACTACAGCCATTGTCTACCCCCCCACTGTTCCTCAGACGATCTTGTTAAACCCTGGATTTGTGCTGGAAATGGCCCACCTTGATTATCATACACATTGTAAGGAGAGTGATCACTTTAGATAAGCTATTACCAGCAGGAGAGTAGGGTGGGTGATCATTTTAGATAAGCTATTACCAGCAGGAGAGTAGGGTGGGGGGGAGAGAGAAAACCTTTTGTAGTGATAAACACCCATTTTTTCATGGTTTGTGTGTATAAAAACATCTTCTGTATTTTCCACAGTATGCATCCGATGAAGTGAGCTGTAGCTCATGAAAGCTTATGCTCAAATAAATTGGTTAGTCCCTAAGGTGCCACAAGTACTCCTTTTCTTTTTGCGAATACAGACTAACACGGCTGTTACTCTGAAACCATTCACTTAATTGGAAGTGAACACAGATTGCCAAACTCCTCAGATATTACTGAAGCCTATTGGCAAAGGTCACAGAGCAATTCTACAGCTTATTTATACAATAAATGGCAGTGACCATGAGATGATCAAGTTCAGGATCCTGACACAAGGAAGAAAGGAGAGCAGCAGAATACGGACCCTGGACTTCAGAAAAGCAGACTTTGATTCCCTCAGGGAACTGATCGGCAGGATCCCCTGGGAGAATAACATGAGGGGGAAAGAGGTCCAGGAGAGCTGGCTGTATTTTAAAGAATCCTTATTGAGGTTGCAGGAACAATCCATCCCGATGTGTAGAAAGAATAGTAAATATGGCAGGTGACCAGCTTGGCTTAACTGTGAAATCCTTACTGATCTTAAACACAAAAAAGAAGCTTACAAGAAGTGGAAGACTGGACAAATGACCAGGGAGGAGTATAAAAATATTGCTTAGGCATGCAGGAGTGAAATCAGTAAGGCCAAATCACACTTGGAGTTGCAGCTAGCAAGAGATGTTAAGAGTAACAAGAAGGGTTTCTTCGGGTATGTTAGCAACATGAAGAAAGACAAGGAAAGTGTGGGTCCCTTAGTGAACGTGGGAGGCAACCTAGTGACAGAGGATGTGGAAAAAGCTAATGTACTCAATGCTTTTTTTGCCTCTCTCTTCATGAACAAGGTCAGTTCCCATACTGCTGCACTGGGCAGCACAGCATGGGGAGGAGGTGACCAGCCCTCTGTGGAGAAAGAAGTGGTTCGGGACTATTTAGAAAAGCTGGACGAGCACAAGTCCATGGGACTGGATGCGCTGCATCCAGGGGTGCTAAAGGAGTTGGCGGATGTGATTGCAGAGCCATTTACCATGGTCTTTGAAAACTCATGGTGATCAGGAGAGGTCCCGGATGACTAGAAAAAGGCTAATATTACATCTTTAAAAAAGGGAAGGAGGAGGATCCTGGGAACTACAGGCCAGTCAGCCTCACCTCAGTCCCTGAAAAAATCATGGGGCAGGTCCTCAAGGAATCAATTCTGAAGCACTTAGAGGAGAGGAAAGTGATCAGGAACAGTCAGCATAGATTCACCCAGGGCAAGTCATGCCTGACTAACCTAATTGCCTTCTATGATGAGATAACTGGCTCTGTGGATGAGGGGAAAGCGGTGGGTCTGTTATTCCTTGACTTTAGCAAAGCTTTTGATATGGTCTCCCACAGTATTCTTGCCAGAAAGTTAAAGGAGTATGGGCTGGATGAATGGACTATAAGGGGGATAGAAAGCTGGCTAGATTGTTGGGCTCAACGGGTAGTGATCAATGGCTCCATGTCTAGTTGGCAGTCGGTATCAAGCGGAGTGCTCCAAGGGTCGGTCCTGGGGCTGGTTTTGTTCAGTATCTTCATTAATGATCTGGAAGATGGTGTGGACTGCACCCTCAGCAAGTTTGCAGATGACACTAAACTGGGAGGAGTGGTAGATATGCTGGCGGGTAGGGATAGGATACAGAGGGACCTAGACAAATTAGAGGATTGGGCCAAAAGAAATCTGATAAGATTCAACAAGGTCAAGTGCAGAATCCCGCACTTATGACGGAAGAATCCCATGCACTGCTACAGACTACGGACCGAGTGGCTAGGCAGCAGTTCTGCAGGAAAGGACCAAGGGTTACAGTGGATGAGAAGCTGGATATGAGTCAACAGTGTGCCCTTGTTGCCAAGAAGATTAATGGCATTTTGGGCTGTATAAGTAGGGGCACTGCCAGCAGATTGAGGGACATGGTCATTCCCCTCTATTCGACATTGGGGAGGCCTCATCTGGAGTACTGTGTCCAGTTTTGGCCCCCACACTACAAGAAGGATGTGGAAAAATTGGAAAACGTCCAGGGAAGGGCAACAAAAATGATTAGGGGGCTGGAGCACATGACTTATGAGGAGAGGCTGAGGGAACTGGGGATGTTTAGTCTACAGAAGAGAAGAATGAGGGGGGATTTGATAGCTGCTTTCAACTACCTGAAGGGGGGTTCCAAAAAAGGATGGCTCTAGACTGTTCTCAGTGCTAGCAGATGACAGAACAAGGAGTAATGGTCTCAAGTTGCAGTGGGGGAGGTTTAGGTTGGATGTTAGGAAAAACTTTTTTACTAGGAGGGTAGTGAAGCACTGGAATGGGTTACCTAGGGAGGTGGTGGAATCTCCTTCCTTCGAGGTTTTCAAACTTGACAAAGTCCTGGCTGGGATCATTTAGTTGGGGATTGGTCCTGCTTTGAGCAGGGAGTTGGACTAGATGACCTCCTGAAGTCCCTTGCAGCCCTGATATTCTATGATTCTATAATAACCAGTCGTGTAGCCTCAAGTAAAAAGCATTATTGCAATCCATCCTACAGGTTGCAAGACATGGATTTCAGTGATGTGGTTCTGTGCCATAAAAGAAAATTCACAACTTCTAAATATTTCAGAGGTGAACAAAATCCTCTTGAAACTGCTAAAAATTGGATTTCCATATTTCAGTATGCGGTAAAAAAACCTCCACATTCTGAGGTAAAAAAATAGCCAGAGCTTCGTGAACCAGCTGAGCGGCGGCGAACCAGCGGGGAACAGCAGAGCAGCACACAGCAGGACTTTGCCTGGGATTGGTGAGTATCCGAGTGCATGTTTGCTGAGTAAGTATCCGAGTGTGTGTTTGCTGGGAGGGCAGTGTGAGAGCCTGAACGAGTGCCTGATTGGCTGGTAGCCTGCAGGGGGCGGGCACTGGGGCTGTCTGTTTGTTTGTTTCAGGGAAGCCTGGCTGTTTAAAAATAGCCAGAGCTTCGCCAACCAGCTGAGCGGCGGCGAACCAGCTGAGCAGCGGGGAACAGCAGAGCAGCACACAGCAGGAGTTTGCCTGGGAGTTCGCCTGGAGTGAGCCCAGTGAGGCTTACATCTTGCCAACTTCTCTGAGGAAGCTCATAGTAGGAAGGTGATATGGAACGGGGGGGTTCAGCTGTTGTGACCTGCACTGGATGTGCCATGTTTGTCTTTCTTCCACAGGACAGAAGTGACTTTGTCTGTACAAAGTGCAATCTGGTCTCCATATTGGAAGAGAAGATTGAAGGTCTGGAGCAACAGATAACGACCCTGCGTTGCATATGAGAAACGGAGGATTTTCTGGACAAAAGTCAGGATATGCTTCTACGGGCACAAAGCTCTAAAGATTTAGAGCAGGTTGCACAGCGGAGCCAAGAGGCCAGTGAAGAAGCTTGGCAACATGTGACCTCCAGAAGAAGAAGGGGGAATGTCCGGGTTCCAGCAACGCGGACACAGGTAACTAACCGCTTTCATGTTCTCTCCACAGGTACCATTGCGGAGAGTGGACCAGATGATATGTCTGGGGGGAGAAAGCAGAAGGAGACTCCGCTGGTTGGAAGGCATGAGATGCACTGTCCTGAGATGGGGGGTTCCACGAACACCACTCCCAAGAGAAGAAGGCGGGTGGTGATGGTCGGGGACTCTCTCCTCCGGGGGACTGAGTCATCTATATGCCGCCCTGACCGGGAAAACCGAGAAGTCTGCTGCTTGCCGGGGGCTAAGATTCGCGATGTGACGGAGAGACTTCCGAGACTCATCAAGCCCTTGGATCGCTACCCCTTCCTGCTTCTCCACATGGGCACCAATGATACTGCGAAGAATGACCTTGAGCGGATCACTGCGGACTACGTGGCTCTGGGAAGAAGGATAAAGGAGTTTAAGGCGCAAGTGGTGTTCTCGTCCATCCTCCCCGTGGAAGGAAAAGGCCTGGGTAGGGACCGTCGAATCGTGGAAGTCAATGAATGGCTATGCAGGTGGTGTTGGAGAGAAGGCTTTGGATTCTTTGACCATGGGATAGTGTTCCGTGAAGGAGGAGTGCTGGGCAGAGATGGGCTCCATCTTACGAAGAGAGGGAAAAGCATCTCTGCGAGCAGGCTGGCTAACCTAGTGAGGAGGGCTTTAAACTAGGTTCACCAGGGGAAGGAGACTAAAGCCCTGAGGTAAGTGGGAAAGCGGGATACCGGGAGGAAGCACAGGCAGGAATGTCTGTGAGGGGAGGACTCCTGCCTCATACTGAGAATGAGGGGCGATCAGCAGGTTATCTCAAGTGCTTATATACGAATGCACAAAGCCTTGGAAACAAGCAGAGAGAACTGGAGGTCCTGGTGATGTCAAGGAATTATGACGTGATTGGAATAACAGAGACTTGGTGGGATAACTCACATGACTGGAGTACTGTCATGGATGGTTATAAACTGTTCAGGAAGGACAGGCAGGGCAGAAAAGGTGGGGGAGTAGCACTGTATGTAAGGGAGCAGTATGACTGCTCAGAGCTCCGGTACGAAACTGCAGAAAAACCTGAGTGTCTCTGGATTAAGTTTAGAAGTGAGAGCAACAAGAGTGATGTAGTGGTGGGAGTCTGCTATAGACCACCGGACCAGGGGGATGAGGTGGATGAGGCTTTCTTCCGGCAGCTCGGAGAAGCTACTAAATCGCATGCCCTGCTTCTCATGGGTGACTTTAATTTTCCTGATATCTGCTGGGAGAGCAATACAGCGGTGCATCGACAATCCAGGAAGTTTTTGGAAAGTGTAGGGGACAATTTCCTGATGCAAGTGCTAGAGGAGCCAACTAGGGGGGGAGCTTTTCTTGACCTGCTTCTCACAAACCCGGAAGAATTCGTGGGGGAAGCAAAAGTGGATGGGAATCTGGGAGGCAGTGACCATGAGTTGGTTGAGTTCAGAATCCTGACACAGGGAAGAAAGGTAAGCAGCAGGATACGGACCCTGGACTTCAGGAAAGCAGACTTCGACTCCCTCAGGGAACGGATGGGTAAGATCCCCTGGGGGACTAACATGAAGGGGAAAGGAGTCCAGGAGAGCTGGCTGTATTTCAAGGAATCCCTGTTGAGGTTACAGGGACAAACCATCCCGATGTGTTGAAAGAATAGTAAATATGGCAAGCGACCAGCTTGGCTTAACGGTGAAATCCTAGCGGATCTTAAACATAAAAAAGAAGCTTACAAGAAGTGGAAGGTTGGACATATGACCAGGGAAGAGTATAAAAATATTGCTCGGGCATGTAGGAATGAAATCAGGAGGGCCAAATCGCACCTGGAGCTGCAGCTAGCAAGAGATGTCAAGAGTAACAAGAAGGGTTTCTTCAGGTATGTTGGCAACAAGAAGAAAGCCAAGGAAAGTGTGGGCCCCTTAATGAATGAGGGAGGCAACCTAGTGACAGAGGATGTGGAAAAAGCTAATGTACTCAATGCTTTTTTTGCCTCTGTCTTCACGAACAAGGTCAGCTCCCAGACTGCTGCGCTGGGAATATGGGGAATAGATGGCCAGTCCTCTGTGGAGAAAGCGGTGGTTAGGGACTATTTAGAAAAGCTGGACATGCACAAGTCCATGGGGCCGGACGAGTTGCATCCGAGAGTGCTAAAGGAATTGGCGGCTGTGATTGCAGAGCCATTGGCCATTATCTTTGAAAACTCGTGGCGAACGGGGGAAGTCCCGGATGACTGGAAAAAGGCTAATGTAGTGCCAATCTTTAAAAAAAGGGAAGAAGAAGGATCCTGGAAACTACAGGCCAATCAGCCTCACCTCAGTCCCCGGAAAAATCATGGAGCAGGTCCTCAAAGAATCAATCCTGAAGCACTTACATGAGAGGAAAGTGATCAGGAACAGTCAGCATGGATTCACCAAGGGAAGGTCATGCCTGACTAATCTAATCGCCTTTTATGAGGAGATTACTGGTTCTGTGGATGAAGGGAAAGCAGTGGATGTATTGTTTCTTGACTTTAGCAAAGCTTTTGACACGGTCTCCCACAGTATTCTTGTCAGCAAGTTAAAGAAGCATGGGCTGGATGAATGCACTATAAGGTGGGTAGAAAGTTGGCTAGATTGTTGGGCTCAACAGGTAGTGATCAATGGCTCCATGTCTAGTTGGCAGCTGGTGTCAAGTGGAGTGCCCCAGGGGTCGGTCCTGGGGCCGGTTTTGTTCAGTATCTTCATAAATGATCTGGAGGATGGTGTGGATTACACTCTCAGCAAATCTGCGGATGATACTAAACTGGGAGGAGTGGTAGATACGCTGGAGGGCAGGGATAGGATACAGAGGGACCTAGACAAATTGGAGGATTGGGCCAAAAGAAATCTGATGAGGTTCAATAAGGACAAGTGCAGGGTCCTGCACTTAGGACGGAAGAACCCAATGCACAGCTACAGACTAGGGACCCAATGGCTAGGGAAAAGGAAAAGGTCCTAGGGGTGACAGTGGATGAGAAGCTGGATATGAGTCAGCAGTGTGCCCTTGTTGCCAAGAAGGCCAATGGCATTTTGGGCTGTATAAGTAGGGGCATAGCGAGCAGATCGAGGGACATGATCGTTCCCCTCTATTCGACATTGGTGAGGCCTCATCTGGAGTACTGTGTCCAGTTTTGGGCCCCACACTACAAGATAGATGTGGATAAATTGGAGAGAGTCCAGCAAAGGGCAACAAAAATGATGAGGGGTCTGGAACACATGACTTATGAGGAGAGGCTGAGGGAACTGGGATTGTTTAGTCTGCAGAAGAGAAGAATGAGGGGGGATTTGATAGCTGCTTTCAACTTCCTGAGAGGTGGTTCCAGAGAGGATGGTTCTAGACTATTCTCAGTGGTAGAAGAGGACAGGACAAGGAGTAATGGTCTCAAGTTTCAGTGGGGGAGGTTTAGGTTGGATATTAGGAACAACTTTTTCACTAGGAAGGTGGTGAAACACTAGAATGCGTTACCTAGGGAGGTGGTAGAATCTCCTTCCTTAGAAGTTTTTAAGGTCAGGCTTGACAAAGCCCTGGCTGGGATGATTTAATTGGGGATTGGTCCTGCTTTGAGCAGAGGGTTGGACTAGATGACCTCCTGAGGTCCCTTCCAACCCTGATATTCTATGATTCTGTGTATCTTTAGTGACTCACTTGGAGGCAAACCCTACAGTAGATAGATTAGCCACCACCCACAATTCCCCATCCCACCACCAATACCTTTTCTGTAGAGTGGTTTAGTTTCAACTAACTGTTTTATGTCACTCTTCAATCTTGATGAAGCAATGAAAGAGTGCCAAGACGGAGTGGCCATGATTGGCTGAGACAGAACTACATATCTGGGTACCATCAGTGTATTTGTACCTAACACCATGCTGTCTTGTCAGTTATCAGAGGGAAGTTATATACATACTGAGCAACACTGTTAATAAAACAATCCCCAGTAATCCCTATTTTTGCAGCCACTTCTGCAATGATAAATGACCAACCCATTAGTAATTAATTCTGAAGCTAATCTGAGGATATATAACAGAAATCAAGGTAAATTTTCTTGAATTTGGAATTTTACAATTACTGCAATTATAACAGCTTTTCAATTTTAGTGTGTGGTTATTCTAAAAAAAAATGATGAAAGTAATACATTACTTTTTCCCCATTTTGTTTATGTGGTTGTTTTCCCTTGCCTACACCTCCAGACTTTGCAATTAACTATGAATCATTTGTTGAGATGCACCAATTTGCAGTGGACTTCTTAAAGAAATTATAAAATGGATACCATAAATTCAGTGGCCTGACTGCTCCGTATACTGAGACAATGTGGATGAGGTAATATCTTTTATTGGATCAACTTCTGTTGATGAAAGAGACAAGCTTTCGAGCTTCATAGAGGTCTTTTTCATGTTTGTGTAGCTGAAAAGCTTGTTTCTTTCATCAACAGAAGTTGGTTCAATAAAAGATATTACCTCACCCACCTTGTCTCTCTAATATCTTGGGACCAACAGGGCTACAACAACACTGCAAACAGTATATTCATTATCTAGAAATGCCCAGAACATGCATAAAGTGAGTGCTCCTGCTGTCAGTGATGTCATACAACACCCAGGCTGGAAAAAAACCAAACAAAACATACTTTTAAAACTGTTTCATCAAATGTTCATCTCATAATAATAACACAGATGTCAGCCCAAAGTATTTTCCAGGAATTGAAGATCAACTGGTGTTACTAACCTGCAGCTGAGCCTTGGGGATCAGCAGTTCCTCCTAGCCAGTCTTTAATTCCCAGGAAATGCTTTATAGCACACGGAGAGCTTACTGGTTAGTTATCCAGGCTTTTACAAAAATGCTTTTGTAGTTGTGTTTAAGTCTAGTAGTTTATTGGCCGTTATTTCACTCATGTATCACCAGACCTTTACTCTGGTCCAAGACTTCACAACTTTTTTTTCTGCCTGTTCCCATTTCATGGCAAAACTAACAATGAAACCTCCCTACTCATCCGGTTTTGGGAGGGAAGGAGAGAAAGAAGACCTTGCTTTGTATACATCCATGACTGATTTACAGAGAGATGAAATCTCATCATTGCAAAGCAAAGCCACCCAAATCTACAACTTTTGTTGTGTGTTAATAATTTACCAGTAAATCTCTTGTATTTGAAATCTGATTTAAAGACTATTTTCCCTTCAATCCATAATTTATTTTTTCTACTCTTTTACATGGTAGAAGAGAAGAGGTCATTAAGGGAGATTTCCTTCCTAATCTTAGAGAATTAGGACAGATATGGCATGCAGACATTTGGGTTAAAAACACAATCTGTTTCCCTATTTGGAATTTTTTCAAAGATTTAATTTGAACCATATTAGGCTTGAAGGGCGGGAAAAACAAGATAAAGTTATCTGGAAAATATGCAGCTAAAATTTCTTTCCTGTCACATGAGAGTGGTTGGATTTAGTCGGAGATTTTGTAAACTGCTCTATCAATACAATACAGTCTGAGTATATTAAGTACATAAAATCCCCTATATTAATGTAATGCTTGAGATGAGAATTGAATGCGCAAGAGTCAGGAGACAGCACAAGGACAATAGCGTGGGTGAACAAAAACTGCTTGTCATCATTAACAAGATCGTCCTCGTTCCCCTCTTTGTCCCAAGTTCAAGCAGACTGGTTTCGTCTATGTGGGTGTGTCTCAATTTCACCTTTAAAAAAAAAGAGAGAGGACCCCTCCCTCAAAACCCCCCTACGATCCATGGTTATGAGAGTGGCTGAACCACCTCATCCGCAGGGGGCAGAAAAGGGAGAATTCAGCGCCTCTCTTTCTCCTCAAGGGGAACTGGAGAAGATTGACACCTTTTTCCCCCACCCCAGAGGGGTTTCACCCCACTCTTCCCTCGCACACCTTTTCCCCATAGAGAGTCAAACTGAATCAGTGTCCTTCTGCCAGCGGGCAGGCAGAGCAGTCCACCCCCAGAGGAGCCTGAGGGCAGAGGCACGCCCCACCCCTCACCTTCGGTCTATTGAAGCTTCTCCGAGCTCCCGAGTCCCGCCCCTCCATGGACGGCCGTCTTTGCTGCCGCAGCTGCAGTGCGCGAGCTGAAGTGGTGTGCGCGGGCGCGAGCCATGCAGCGGTTTCCCCCCATCCCCCTCCTCAATTCCACCACCATCCAGAGGCGGAAGCGGAGAACTGGCTGGCGGAGGGATACTCTTCGTTTTTGCAGAGACGAGCTAGGGATCCATCCGCTCTTGCTTCCCTTGGAGCCGTGTGTACAGAGAATGTGATGCGGTTGTGCTGGGGCTGATTGGGCTTGGTGGCCGTTACTTGGAGAAGGGACGGGGGGCGGTTCCTGCAAAGGAAATTAGTTCTCAGCGGGAGGTTGAGGAGCCAAGGGAGCAGGGGGGATTGAGGAGTCTGTTGGGAGGTAGGGGGGCTCAGGAGCAGCGAGGCACCAAGGAGCAAGTAGGGGTGTGGGGCGCTGAGAAGCCGCGGAAAGGAGGGAGGCTGCGAGAGCAACGGGCGTGGGGGAGGGTGAGATCACAGGGCGAGGCAGGGTGCGTGTGGGAAGGGGTCTTGTCCCTTCTCTGTCGCAGTTCAGTTGATGGCAGCGGGGGCTAGAAAGGGGAACTGATTAGAAATAGCTTCCCCTCGCTGCTGGGGGGTAGGCTGGTTCCCTATCCCTGGGCTGCCTGTGACACTAGTGGGGGCGGGAGGGGGTTCAGAGGCTGTGCCTTTCGTCGGCACAACGTTTAATCTGAGGTGGGGGCTGCTGAGTGGTATTTGCCCCCTCTTCCTCCTCTCGTTGCTCTGGGGGCGATTAGCCTGGAGAGTTAAACTGGGGTTTCCCCTCCTCGCTGAGTGAGGAGTTGCAGCGGTAGCCTGGAGGGTTTTTTTTTTTTTTTTTTTGTCTGATGTAGACTCCAGAAGCCTTCCTCCTTTCTTTCCTTCCATCCTTCCTTCTTCCCCTTCACTATGTAGAGCGGGAGAGACCCGTCAATAGGAAGGCTGAAATGAATGTAGATGGACTTTCAATTGCATTTTTTAAAAAAAGAAGAGGATAAATCTCAGTTGCCAGTGCACAGTTTTTTATTTTGCTTTGGAGAAATGGGGGTCATTTGCTGCTGCTAAATCCTGGGAGCATTTTAGAGAGTTGCTACAAAGAAGGCAAATCTGTATTTTTTTGAAGGAAAGGAGCCACATTGATTTTAGCCTTTTTTATAAAATGGAGAATGAGATATTCACACCACTGTTGGAGCAGTTTATGTCTAGCCCTCTTGTCACCTGGGTAAGCATTAATTTTCCCAAATGGCATTTTTTAAGGGTAAATATCTAGCTGCAGAGTTGGAGGTGGAGTTAGTGTCATGGTGATGATTATATTTTAGGTTAAGACATTTGGACCCTTAGCTGGAGGAAATCGGAGCAACCTGGAGGAATATGTGGCTCTAGTGGATGGCATATTCTTGAACGAAATCATGCTCCAAATGTAAGTGCCTGTGTATGTGTTTTTTGTCATCGTGTATTTTATTTTTTGTCAAGTCTTTTGTTTCTTCAACATGTCATTTGACTTCCGGGCATCGCTTTGTAAATATGTCTGATCATAAAATTGTGTTTTGGCTAAAAGTATTTATGTGGTCAGTTATGAGGAGAATCTAATTTATACTACATTTAGTCTAATTTGTTGCCACTGGAACCTTTCTTTTCTAATATAGAAAACATTTTTAAAATTTACTATTCAAAATCTGGAACTGTATTGTTAATTATATGATACTGCCACTAGAATTTGCAAGTCTGAGACAGTATGGTAAAAATGATACAATTGCAAAGTATATGATGCAATACCCACAGGATCATGAAATGTAAGATTTAATAGAAATTGTGTTTTTTATAAACATCTGCAAATACAGTTTCATTTTGACATAAATGTTTTAAAAATAAAGATGTAAATTAAAATCTTGAAGAATAGCAATGGACTTGTGTGTCAAGCACAACTTAAATAAAAGACCAGAATGACTAATAATTTGCCTGTTGATCAAGTTCTAATGTTTTGTTTTAGTTCATGTGGCATACGATTTTTTGAAATTGTGTGATATGCCGTTATATATTGCATGCATGCTAAGTGGGACAGACTTGTTTTTTACTTCGTTTCTACAGGATCAGAAACTTTAGTAAGCACTGGTTGTGAATTGTTGTATGATTACATTTTTATTCATACTGTAGAACAGTGGTTCCCAACCTTTCTGTGGGAATAGTGTATTCCTATTCTCAGAAGACTGTGGTGGGCACCAGACACCCCGCTGCCAATTTTTTGTTTATTGCCACAAACCATACACCACACAGTTCTTCTGTTTGGTGTCAGAAACTAATTATTGAACATTTTGATTGTTTTAAAGGCATGTATAATTGTATATGAGTTACATAAATGAACAAATTAGATTAATATATTATTAGTCACAATTTAGAAAATATGTTTGTTGGAGTAAACAAGTGCTCCACTTATTGAAGTTTAAATAAAAACAGAACTGAAGTATATGTCAGTTTATTAAGAAGTATTGTGATTTCTACCACAGTTGTGACTATGGAACATTGCTTACTAGTATATTGCCCAGATAGTGACATCTTTCACAAGTACATTTCTGTAGTACTGTACTTCACTAATAAGCAAGATGGTACTGCTGGAAAGAACTTCTCATTTAAAGGTGGCCCTTGCTTTTTTCTCCCCACAATATTTTAAAGTCTTCCTATATAAATTTAACCTATGCTTCGATATCTAGATAGGAATAACTGTACACATAAATACAGATATACCAGTGTGTAAGCAGCTTGCAATGACAGCTGTTCATCAAGAATACTGCCCAGCGATGGCCGGGCACATTCTTGTACTCTGTTTATACTGTTTTCACTCATGGTAAAAATATTGTTAAATTATTTATTTTATGTACAGTGTTGTAAATATGTATACTGGGTGTACTGAGCAACTTTAAAGCCAAGTTTTCGGCCTTCTGAAGTGAAGCGTCACTTTTGCCATTAACTTCAGTAGAACCAATATTTAAAATTTATTTTTGTAGTATAAATCCTGCAGAGGAATGTTCAAAATATGGTGAGGTCAATAAGAACCCTTTTAAAAAAATGTGCATCTTCTTTTAGAAAGCTTTTATTGTTGCATACATTTGTAAGTGATTGAAGAGTACAGTGTCTTCCACCGATGAATTTATTGAAACACTGTTTTTACTGCATAATTGAATTTGAAATAATCCAAATCAGAAAAGTTAAAGTAACTTGGCAACTACATGAATGTATATGCTGGCAACAGAATTTTTATTCATTATAAAAATGTTTAATTTTTAATTGGAGGCTGGTCACTAACTTTGGTCAAAAACTTAATAGTTTAATCTTGAAAATATCAGGACTGAAATTCTGAGAAATTTCTCAAGTCTTTGGAATTTTATCTGAGAAAATATCCTTGTAGAAATATGTTAGTAGTCTTCCTCTGAACTATTAAAAATAATAGTAAGTCAACAGGTACAGTTGTCATGAGGATCTATGCCCAAGCTCCAGGCCCTGGTGTTCTTTTTTTTGTCTTGTCTTTGTGTGTAAATCTTGGACCACATCCTGAAAAAGTAGTCAACATAGAAAAGTGGTCATTGCACGTATAGATAAAATGCAAAAATATACAAAATCCATTACAGATAATTTTGAAACAAAGATGATTTGATAGTCTTGCCAATAGAATGTGCATCACATTTAGAAATAGTGATGGAGTTGGTGGTGTCCAATATTATTTTATATTTGTAAAAATAATTTCAGTTATAACCTTGTTTTCATGTTTGTAACTTTTTTCTAAAATATTAATCTTTTGGGTTGAAATTTGCTGTGCTTGCTCTCTGTCCAAACTTGACGTTTCTTGGAAGTTTGAGCAAAATCTCTCCAACTGCTCTTTTATAAATTTGTATTTGGTAAGGGTGAAAAACTGTTGCTTGTTTGAGGCTTGACTGTATTTCAACTGAAAGGCTCATTTTGAGCCTTTCTGTTGACTTTTAGGGCCCAATCCAACTCCCACTGACAACCAGACACTTTTGTCTGTATATAGGTAAAGTATGGCAAAAATGTCTGTTTTGGAAGTTTGCATGAATGCAGTTTTTCATCAAAGGCTTACTTTTCTTGATTTGAAAAGGATATGGGTGTTTGAAAAACTGTATGCCGTGCATACATTGTAGATAATTTATACATGTTCTTTTCACTATAGCAAGAATTACACTCGTAATGTTTCAGAGTAGCAGCCGTGTTAGTTTGTATTTGCAAAAAGAAAAGGAGTACTTGTGGAACCTTAGAGACTAACAAATTTATTTGAGGATAAGCTTTCGTGAGAGCTGTAGCTCACGAAAGCTTATGCTCAAATAAACTGGTTAGTCTCTAAGGTGCCACAAGTACTCCTTTTCTTTTTATTCGTAATGTTGAATTTCCACCCGTCTTCCCAAACACCCACTGAAACAAACAAACAACTAACTCAAGAAACAAAGCTATGCCCCCAGCAGAAATATTACCTCAAAAACGGAGGAGAGCCAAAGGCTCCAAGAAGTCCACTGGGCACTTTGCTGTTGCTACTGATTTTACCTGGAAAGTGCTCAGATATTACAGCAGCGGGCAGCAGTTTAAAATCCTTACAGAGCTATGCACTTAAAGATAGATGCAGTTTTAAAATGAACCTTAACATTTACCTATACTCTTCCTTTAAAACTTTAGTTACCATGTACAAGAGAAGTGTGACAGAAAAAATAGTACTAGTGCATTTTGAGACACACTAGCTTTTGAAAAGTTTTCTAAAAATAATAATGTGGTAATTGTCTAGATATCTTGTGATAGGGTTAGAAACAAAAATTCTTTACACCACCATACTTTCGTACTCCAATGGAGAGCATGAACTGTTGTTCCAGCAAGAATCATTAGGAGTGATAGTTGCGTTAGATGTGAAAAGTGCTACCAGAAGCATGTGTCTAATACATTAAGTGCTATCATCTTCTTAACATTCTACGCTAGTGTGCTTCAAGTGTCTGATGGTATTAATGTTAGTGTTTTAGTGCCAGAGTGCAGCTAGCAATATGTATTGGCTTGAAACCCTTTTATAGGATGATATTATGTGTTTCTGATTTTGGTGTCAGTACTGGAGATTGGTGTGTGTGTGTGTGAGTGTGTTGGTTAATATGTGAGTAGGGAAACCATCACAGTAAGTAGTTTACATAGGTTCAGAACGTGAACAATTGGACACTGTTTCAACGGTTGAAGCCCTGCTGCTTTTCTGCTTTGGTACATATTTCATTTTTGCCAAATGTTTTAAAACAAATGTTATATGAATTTATGAAGGGGAGTATTAATCTCGGATTAGAAATGGTTTATGTTAAAATAATTGTGCAATCTAAAAGGAGGTTTTGTTTGTTAGAGAAAATGTGTGTGATTTAAAGTAGGGTCATTGGTTCAGTCCCGGATTAGCCAGCCAGCAGGAGTTTTAGTATGGCATTTAGTATGCCTTACTCCTAGCTGGACAAACTTTACTGCCAAGAGCTAAGATGTTTCATGACTATGGAAGCAGATGTCAGTCAGAATAATTAGTTTCCAATAGTCATACAGTGGGTACGGAGACTTTTATTTGTATCTACATTGATTTCACCAGTTCTCAGTCAAAAAGAGAAAATTCAACGCTTTGTAATTTAGCATGTATCTTTGGCTCCTTTTGCATGCAGATGAAACTATATCGCAGGGTTTCCCATATTGTGGGCCTGGGTGGTCCGCTGGTACAATTTAATCATGAAAAGGAAACATGTGCATTATTTATTTACAGTGTTACATTTTATATGTATGTAATAATTAAAATGAATAATTTTCCTCAAGAAGTGTTAATAGTGGGCCGTAGTGCCTATCACAGCTGCACAGATGGGCCGCAGGGAAAAAAGTATGGGACCCCTGCCGTATGATAGAAGCTCTCAAACTGGAGGGGAGGTGGGCCGGCCTGGGGGGTGCATAATGTATTCTGTGTGTGGGGGGTGTGTGTGTGTTTGTGTGTGTGAGAGAGACTGCACACATTTTACCCATAGCAATGAATTAGCAAAGCTGATTATTCGAGACATATCAGGCCCTCAGATGGCGCTGTGCATTTGACTCTAGATGGTGCTGTGCATTTTGATCAATTTCTGTTAAGCTTGCATATTATTATACAAAGTCATTGCCAACTGTAGGTTAATCCATTTGCTTACAATTAATTGTGTACACCGCGTCATAGCATCGACCACAATTGCGGTTTTGCTCTTGTTACAATGGATCGTTGGTTCTGTTTGAATCAATGCCTTACTGTTTTTAATATTTAGTGAGAGTTGCATGTTTTTTTTTTTTTTTAAATCGATACATGTACTTGTGTGGTGGTCGGGGGTGTAAACTACTACAGACATACAGAAGGGGAGCACGAGCAAATAAGTTTGAGAACCGCTGCCATATGGTACGCAAACTTCAGAGGATCTCTTCCTTTGCTGGGAACTTCATAGACAACTTCCAAACTAATACTCTTTAAGGGAGGAAGGATAGTCCAGCGATTAGAAAGGTAGCTTGAGACTTGGGAGTTATGAACTTGATTTCCTATTCCCACACAGACTTCGTGCATGACTCAAGTCACTTAGTCTTTCTGTGCCTCAGTTCCCCACCTGTAAAATAAAGTTAATCGTATTCCCTGTGAAGATAAATGCATTGAAGATTGTGAGGTGCTCAGATACTACAGTAACTGTCACCATATAAGTACCTAAAATAGATTAAATGGTATTTAAAACTGTATTTTACTTAATTTTTTTTTCAATGTATATAGTGCTCCTATTGCACATCTGCATGCACTTACATAATAATACATTGTTAGCTCTTAGGTATTTTCATCCATAGATCACAAAGGCCCTGACTATTGATCTTCTATTTTTTAGTCTTAAAATATTTCTTGCTATATAAATGTGTTACGGTTATGATGTATAGAAGGCCTGTAACTTAAATATTTACATATTTAAAGTACCAGTTACTAAAAGAAATACAAAGTAAAGAGATAAATTACATTTTGAATTGAAAAAAGTTGTCTAAAGTTACATTGTAAATTTCTCAGTTATACTTGCATTAGTACTGTCTTTTCAAAATAAATTAAACTATTTAAAAACTTGTACAAATGGAAAATTCCTTTATGACTCAATAGTGACTACTAGATTTTTTATGTTATGAGTACAAACTCTTATGCTGGAATTCATAAATTTTCACGTTTCTCTATATTTAAGAAAATGAATTTGTCTTTTTGCAGTAGAGAGGAACATATCACATAATACAATTTTAGTAGCACATTAGATCATTCAGATATTTTATTGTATGTGGGAATGTCAAGACCGCAGGACTTTGTACAAAAGTAGAAACACGAATATTTGTTAATTCTCATGTGGAAACAGATAACATAGTATGCTATTTACAATTATATTTGTTAATCAGTAGGTCTAAGGATTTACTGAGTATGCAGGTTATTCCACTGATTGTTGATTACGGGTAGAGTTATGTAATCAGTGCATAAATTGTTACGTTTACATACTATTAAAGTAAGAAAGTGATAACACAGTCATAACCAGTCTGTTATAGAAAGTTTGTTTTTGTTTTAGCTTTAATAGATGGCATTCTACATTATATAGACATCTTTTGTGTTTTATGGAAATCTAACAGTAGTGTAGTTTGTGGCCTGGATTTTGCAAAGTTTAGTCCCATTAAATAAAGTTCAACGTGTAAATGTTTGCAGCATTTGGGGCTATCATTACATTTACACCATCCATGAGCTTTGTCGTATAATGGTGTCCTGCAGCTATATTATGGTCTTACGGAAGAGTTTCTTTGATTGTGCTTTATGTCTGTTATGGAAATAGCACTATCGGGATATAAACCTCTTGGTAATGATGCGGAAAAAGAGCATGCAGTACAGGCAAACTACAAGTATTGCTCTCAAAGAGCTGAATTTAGGTCTTGAAAACTAATGGTAGCTAAATCAAGCATATTTAAAAATAAATTAGAAATTCACCATTTAGAGTTAACATTTTCGGCCTTAGTAATACTAAGTATGAGTGGGTACCATTCTCATCCTGCTCTAAAACATAGTCCATACACTGTGTGGAGTCAACTTTCTGCCTTCCTGGAGTTTGGTTTTATTATTGGAGAAAATAAACAACAAATAACAATGTTCAGCTAAGGTTCAAGTTTGATTACTGCTATTTGGATTCCTTTTTCAGGACTGTACAATCAGTACCATAGGTGGTCTTGTTCTCGATCTGCGTGGAGTAACACACTGGTGAGTCAGGAGGAGCTACTTAGCATCTACCAGCAGGATCATCTCCAGCTGTTAATGAAGTATTTTTACACGAGAACACTGGCTGTTCTGTTACATTGAGGAATTCAACTAATTCTCCATTGCTGTATAATCTTTATCATTCACTAGCCCCATGTGACTTACATTGCTTCCCACTAAAGTTTGCAAAAATATATACAAAACTCAAAATTAAAAAGTAACTAGATTATTACTGGGGACTTATGTACCCTGATGAACAAGACCAAATTCCGTAGCACCAGACCCTAAATATTGGGGCAACATTATTGTATTGCATTCTCATTCCCGTTATCCATGTCCAAACTGTCTTTTGGTTGAAAATATGAATATTACATCAATTAGTAAGTTATAATTCTCAACAATATTTTAACAGTGATTATTTTAGAGGGTAAGTATTTTTTTTCACTCTGCTTTTTCTAGTGGCTGACTGCACTCAGGGGTCTCTCAACTCCCATGATATTGTGTATGCGGCCTACTCAACAACCTTCTCTCCCCATTTCCTTGCAACGTGTGCAGAACATGCACTGTAAACTAACTTACTTCTCCTTGTGAAGAAAGCTGGAGGCAAGAGGCAGCTGCAGGCAAATCCTGCCAGGGTAGGGAGATGGAAAATAAAATGTTAGGTGAATTTAGAAGCAAAATGCTGAATTCTGTAACACCTTGGAAAAATGTCAGATTTTGCAGCTGCAGAGTCCATGTCCTCTTCCCTCAATTAAGATGAATCGGGCACACCTCTCAGACTTACTGTTGCAGACACAGGCAAGTGTCACTGTTCGTTTTATACTTGTCCACATTTTTAACTCTTTGCTATCAGAAGTGCTAGAATTTTTTAAAATGAAATTTAAGATTGTGGAGCGCAATTGTGCAAAAAGGAGGAACAAATTCCATTGCTGCCGTGTACACAGGGCCCTAAATATTATTGTTGGAAAAGGATCTTGTAAATAAGAAATGGGATTTTATAAATGCCTAATGATTTATTTTATCTAAAGCAGGGCTTCCGTCTTACACATGTTAGCAAGTCCATAGGAGGTGTATGGTGGTAGGATCTGTACTTGCGTGATATATTGGAGTAGTGGATGGATGAAGGGAATAGAGGACGTGGAGAGACATATATCCTCATGGAAATTTTCCAACAGTTGGTCTTTCCCTGTCCTTCTTTTTCTCCCCTAGGTCCCCTTCGCATGCATGCGTGCCCACCCACCCCTATATGTCCTCCCCCAGTTCTGTGCCCCCTTTCCTTTGTCCCTATTCCATGTCCTCTTTGTGGCACCCCATCACCTCTCTGTTTTGGTGGTTCAGTAAACTGTCCTTCATTCCCCCTCATCCTTCCTTAATGTCCTGGTCTTCCCCTCCTGCCTACCACCTCTGCTCTAAGATATTTCTGAGACTGGGGAACACAGTTCCATTACACCTGTGCACATGTACCTTCATTTTCCTGCCGCCATCTCCAGGCATTCCCCTTCGTATCTTTCCTGGAATCCTGCTCCACCAAATTTCCTTTTGGCCTCCTACTTCCCCGTCTCTGGTTCAGTCTAGCAGCTGGAGCCAGAAGGTCAGTGTTTGTTTATAACCTTTATACTATAAATGTTTTATAAGTGTTGCTCCTTATACATTTTTTATAAAGGCCCTCTTTATATCTTAAATGCCCTATCCAAAAATACTAAAAGGCACTTGTCAGGATTCCCTCCCCACTCTGAACTCTAGGGTACAGATGTGGGGACCCTCATGAAAGAACCCCTGAGGTTATTTCTACCAGCTTAGGTTAAAACTTTCCCAAGGCACAAATTATTTGCCCTTGGTTGCTGTCACCACCATGTGATTTAACAAAGAATCAGGGAAAGGACCACTTGGAGTTCCTATTCCCCCAAAATATCCCCCCCAAGCCCTTACACCCCCTTTCCTGGGAAGGCTTGAGAATAATATCCTAACCAATTGGTTACAAAGTGATCACAGACCCAAAGCCCTGGGTCTTAGGACAAGAGAGAAATCAGTTAGGTTCTTAAAAGAAGGATTTTATTTTAAAAAAAGGTAAAAATCACCTCTGTAAAATCAGGATGGAAAATAACTTTACAGGGTAACAAAAGATTCAAAAGCACAGCAGAACTTCCTCTAGGCTTAGTTTCAAAGTTACAAAAAACAGGAATAAACCTTCCTCCAGCAAAGATAATCTAACACGCCTTGCCTGGCTTTTACTTACAATTTGTAATATGAGATACTTTTAGGATGGTTTATAGGAGAAGGAGTTTTCTGACCTGATGCTTCTCTGCTTCCCAAGAGAACACACCAAAATAAAGCCTTCCTCCCCCCCGGATTTGAAAGTATCTTCTTTCCCCATTGGTCCTTTTGGTCAGGTGCCAACCAGGTTATTTGAGCTTCTTAATCCCTTGCAGGTTAGGAGGAATTCCAGGCTACCCTTAGCATTGTGACAGCACTTCTCAGCAAAGCCAACAAAACTAAACAAATCTGGAGTTTCTAGGCCCATTTTGGAGATATGTTGAAGCAAAAAAGTATAAGAATAAGTTTCAAAAAATAAACTTCAGTTAAATTTTCAAAATATGGTACAGTAATTTAGAACTGTTTGACAATTTTCCAGTAAAAAAATTGGCCTCAAATGAGATGTGTGCAAAACTTCAGGAAGACTGAGGAATTTTGTGAGGTAGTTGAGGAAAGTTTTAAAAATTGGATTTATGGTAGGGTGCTATCTTCATTCTTAACTTGAGAAGCAACTATTGCCATAACACAGTTGATGTCTGGCAATGAAATTATCAGTTTTTTCATAAACAGTAGTCACAACTGGCTCATAAATACTTAATCATGAATAAAAACCACAAACTTAATGTTCTAATAACTCCCTTTTGGTGTACACAGTGTTGAGAGCAAAGTTGAGTGGAAGTGAAACATTCCTCTGGTTCAGAAGGGTTACCTAAGGGAGAGAACTGACATTTTATTGATATAAATAAGCCCAGATCTACATTGTGAAATTTTCCTGCTATGTCTGTCATGGGTGTGAAGAATTACGAGATCGGACTGACATAGCTGTGCAGGCAAAAGTTTGTAGTGTAGGTGAAGTTGTACTGGCAAAACTGTGCTTTTGCCAGTGTAGTTTATTTTGCTTCAGGGATAGGGGTGCGGGCTGGAATGGAATAAGGTATACTTGCAAAATGCCAGTTTTGCAAACAAACTCTGCAGTAAGATCGCTTTGCTGAGAGAGTGTACTGGTATAGCTGTACCAGCAAAGTGCTTCTATTGTAGATCTAGCATAAGTGTCAGAAATCAATTTCCCAGAGTAATTGTAGCTTGCTAGCTTTGTCCTTATCACCAATGTATACCACAGTTGAGAGGGGATTTAGTTACCAAAACTTAATGGAAATTTAGTTTAAAAAAAAAAAAAAAAAAGACCTTGCCATCTTAGTATGTGTTTGTATGCATGCTGAGTACACCATAGATTTACTCTCCAGCTTGCCGCAAATTAAGTCTTCCTCTACACTCTAGAGCTGGGGGTGTGAGTCCAACTTGAGCAGATGTACTCACAATAGCTCTCATTGAGCTAAAAATAGTAGTGTAACTGCGGTAGCATGGACTGTGGCAAACAGTGGCACGGGATAGCCACCCTGAGTATGTTTCCATGGGGTCTAAGTGGGTTTGTACTCAGTGTGGCTAGCCTGTGCCATGGCAGCCACACTGCTGTTTTTAGTGCGCTAGGTTGATGAGAGGTAGTGTGAGTGTGGGTACTTGAGCTGGGCATTACACCCCCAGTTCCAAGTATAGATGTAGCCATAGTGTCAGTGTGGCCATAGGATACTGCTGCCGCACTAGAAGTTCCCTAGTGCGCTTTAATCAACTTGTGTTTTAAACTAGGTCGATTGTAACAGGCTGTGAAGTGTGTATTTTCTCTCAGTTTTACTGCTAGAAAGAAAAACTGAGTAAGAGTGCAATAATATATTGTCCCAGGTCACACAGGTTGTGCTTTAGTTGGGGTGGGAATGTTTTGTTTTTATTTTTTTCTGCTATAAGTCAGTTAATTGGGTTAATAGCCAAATAACAGCTATAATCCCCCATTTTAAAATTAATAGGTTTCTGTATTTTTTCCTCTTTCTCAATCCCAAATTGGGATTATGTTTGAGTTTCCTCCTTTTCTTTACATGTCCTCTGCTCCTGTTCTGTTCGTGGGTTTTCTCTTTCATAGATTCATAGATATTAAGGTCAGAAGGGACCATTATGATAATCTAGTCTGACCTCCTGCACAACGGAGGCCACAGAATCTCACCCACCCACTCCTGCAATAAACATCTCACCTGTGTTTGAGCTATTGAAGTCCTCAGATCATGGTTTAAAGACTTCAAGGAGCAGAGAATCCTCCAGCAACTGACCCGTGTCTCATGCTACAGAGGAAGGCGAAAAACCTCCAGGGCCTTTTCCAAGCTGCCCTGGAGGAAAATTCCTTCTCGACCCCAAATATGGCGATCAGCTGAACCCTGAGCATATGGGCAAGATTCACCAGCCAGATACCCAGGAAAGAATTCTTTGTAGTAACTCAGATCCCACCCCATTTAATATCCCATCACAGGCCATTGGGCCTATTTACCGTGAATATTTAAAGATTAATTAATTGCCAAAATCATGTTATCCCATCATACCATCTCCTCCAAAAACTTATCGAGTTTAATCTTAAAGCCAGATAGGTCTTTTGCCCCCACTGCTTCCCTTGGAAGGCTATTCCAAAACTTCACTCCTCTGATGGTTAGAAACCTTTGTCTAATTTCAAGTCTAAACTTCCCAATGACCAGTTTATATCTATTTGTTCTTGTGTCCACACTGGTACTGAGCTTAAATAATTCCTCTCCCTCTCCGGTATTTATCCCTCTGATATATTTATAGAGAGTAATCATATCTCCCCTCAACCTTCTTTTAGTTAGGCTAAACAAGCCAAGCTCCTTGAGTCTCCTTTCATAAGACAGGTTTTCCATTCCTCGGATCATCCTAGTAGCCCTTCTCTGTATCTGTTCCAGTTTGAATTCATCCTTCTTAAACATGGGAGACCAGAACTGCACACAGAATTCCAGGTGAGGTCTCACCAGTGCCTTTGTATAACGGTACTAAAACCTCCTTATCTCTACTGGAAATACCTCGCCTGATGCATCCCAAGACCGCATTAGCTTTATTCATGGCCATATCGTATTGGTGGCTCATAGTCATTCTGTGATCAACCAATACTCCAAGGTCCTTCGTTCTCTTCCAGATTAGGTCCCACTTTGTTGCTTCTCTGGTTTCATAGAATCATAGAATATCAGAGTTGGAAGGGACCTCTGGAGGTCATCTAATCCAACCCCTTGCCCAGAGCAGGACCAATCCCAACTAAATCACACCATCCTCCAGACCATTAATGAAGATATTGAACAAAACCGGCCCCAGGACCGACCCTTGGGGCACTCCGCTAGATACTAGCTGCCAACTAGACATGGAGCCATTGATCACTACCCGTTGAGCCCGACAATCTAGCCAACTTTCTACCCACCTTGTAGTGCATCCATCCAGCCCAGTTTCTTCTTACTGAACTTCTTACTCCGCCCCCCAAAAAAACCAAAAAAACCCCCACAATCCTCACACAAAACAAACACAACTCACTGAGGAAAGAGGCATTTTTCAAGATATATTATTCCTGGAGCACATGGCCTAGATGGGCAAAGAGATTATCTGGACATCCAATGAAGTGAGCTGTAGCTCACGAAAGCTTATGCTCAGATAAATTTGTTAGTCTCTAAGGGACCACAAGTACTCCTTTTCTTTTTTCTGGACAGTATTGTGACTTCTGCTAATTAAGACTCCTCACTCTTCTCCCTTGAGTTGCTGCAGGTTGGTAAGGAGAGGCATGGCATGAACTCCAGCAGGACTCCTAGGTTACTATTGCTCAGCATTGTTGAAGGAAAGCTCTGAAACTCCTTTTCCATTACTGCATTAGGCCAACAATTAGTCAAATCACTGATCGGAGGCAGTGTCAAAGGCTACTGCTTCGCCCAGACCCTACTGATCCAGTTTCCCTCATGAGATTTTCGCCCTTTCATGTAAATGCCAGACTCGAGGGTGGGAATTTGGAAGGAGGGGGTCTTTTAAAAGTGGTATAACAATTCAGTAAACTTAAAACTGTAAATATATTATATTTTTGGGATGGGGAGCAGCAGAAACAAGTTGATGATTCATATTTATTGAATGTATACTGTTGAATGTGCACAAAAATATATCTTAGGGGACCTAGTTATTAGGACTCTGTTTACAATTAAATTTTTATGACTGTTTTTTGGTGTAAGACACTTTGGGCTATGATCTTTCTCAAATTTGGTTCCCTGTTTCTCATCATTATTGGATACGGTCTGACTTGTGTAAAAATTCTAAAATAAATCCCACAGGCAGAGATAGGCATATAGAGAGACATTTGCTGCTCCAGTTCTCTTCTCCCCCCCCCCCCCCTTTTAAAAAAGGCCCTTCCAGAAAAAAATACATGGAGTAATTTTGTGGTGGCTTTGGAAGGTTGTGGCTGTATATTTATGGTACTGTGTGTACCAAAACAGTGCAGTTCAGAAATGTTTAACCTAGGCTAAAACATGACCTGTTAACATGGCTTAAAATGTTAGTCTGTGTATTAACAAGCATTAAGAAGGCTTTTCATTCACAATTGAGGTAACTCAATTGAGGTAACTCTATTGAGCTAACAAGTGAAAAAACACACCTCTTTTGCATTCCAAGACAGGGCCTTCAGTATGTGCTTAATTCTGTCAATGTGAGTAGTTCCATTTTACCAGGATCAGGCCCTTAATGTTCTGCTCTGCATGTATCTAAGTTGTAGGGCTGTCGATTAATCGCAGTTAACTCACGCAATTAACTCAGAATTATCACGCTTAAAAAAATTAATCAATTAATCACACTGTTAATTAGGTTTCAGAGTAGCAGCCGTGTTAGTCTGTATCTGTAAAAAAAAAAAAAAAAAAAGTACCTGTGACACCTTAGAGACTAACAAATTTATTAGAGCATAAGCTTTCATGAGCTACAGCTCACTTCATCAGATGCATACAGTGGAAAATACAGTGGGGAGATTTATATACACAGAGAACATGAAACAATGGGTGTTACCACACCTGATCACTTTTGTTACAGTGTGTAAGGTGAGCTATTACCAGCAGGAGAGGCGGGGGAGGGGGGGACCTTTTGTAGTGATAATCAAGGTGGGCCATTTCCAGCAGTTGACAAGGACAGTAGGACGGGAAATAAACAAGGGGAAATAGTTTTACTTTGTGTAATGACACATCCACTCCCAGTCTTTATTCAAGCCTAAATTAACTGTGTCCAGTTTGCAAATTAATTGCAATTCAGCAGTCTCTCGTTGGAGTCTGTTTTTGAGGGTTTTTTTGTTGAAGAATTGCCACTTTTAGGTCTGTAATGGAGTGACCAAAGAGATTGAAGTGTTCTCCGACTGGTTTTTGAATGTTATAATTCTTGATGGTTGATTTGTGTCCATTCATTCTTTTACGTAGAGACTGTCCCGTTTGGCCAATGTACATGGCAGAGGGGCATTGCTGGCACATAATGTCATATATCACATTGGTAGATGTGCAGGTGAACGAGCCCCTGATGGTGTGGCTGATGTGATTAGGCCCTATGATGGTGTCCCCTGAATAGATATGTGGACGTAGTTGACAAAGGACTTTGTTGCAAGGATAGGTTCCTGGGTTAGTGGTTCTGTTGTGTGGTGTGTGGTTGTTGGTGAGTATTTGCTTCAGGTTGGGGGGCTGTCTGTAAGCAAGGACTGGCCTATCTCCCAAGATCTGTGAGAGTGATGGGTCATCCTTCAGGATAGGTTGTAGATCCTTGATGATGTGTTGGAGAGGTTTTAGTTGGGGGCTGAAGGTTTTGGCTAGTGGCGTTCTGTTATTTTCTTTGTTGGGCCTGTCCTGTAGTAGGTAACTTCTGGGAACTCTTCTGGCTCTGTCAATCTGTTTCTTCTCTTCAGCAGGTGGGTATTGTAGTTGTAAGAATGCTTGATAGAGATTTTGTAGGTGTTTTTCTCTGTCTGAGGGGTTGGAGTAAATGCGGTTGTATCGTAGAGCTTGGCTGTAGACAATGGATCGTGTGGTGTGGTCTGGATGAAAGCTAGAGACATGTAGGTAGGAATAGTGGTGAGTAGGTTTCCGGTATAGGGTGGTGTTTATGTGACCATCGCTTATTAGCACTGTAGTGTCCAGGAAGTGGATCTCTTGTGTGGACTGGTCCAAGCTGAGGTTGATGGTGGGATGGAAGTTGTTGAAATCATGGTGGAATTCCTCAAGGGCTTCTTTTCGATGGGTCCAGATGATGAAGATGTCATCAATGTAGCGCAAGTAGAGTAGGGGCATTAGGGGACGAGAGCTGAGGAAGCGTTGTTCTAAGTCAGCCATAAAAATGTTGGCATACTGTGGAGCCATAGCAGTGCTGCTGATTTGAAGGTATACATTGTTCCCAAATATGAAATAGTTACGGGTGAGGACAAAGTCACAAAGTTCAGCCACCAGATTTGCAGTGACATTATCGGGGATACTGTTCCTGACGGCTTGTAGTCCATCTTTGTGTGGAATGTTGGTGTAGAGGGCTTCTACATCCATAGTGGCCAGGATGGTGTTTTCAGGAAGATCACCAATGCATTGTAGTTTCCTCAGGAAGTCAGTGGTGTCTCGAAGATAGCTGGGAGTGCTGGTAGCGTAGGGTCTCAGGAGGGAGTCTACATAGTCAGACAATCCTACTGTCAGGGTGCGAATGTCTGAGATGATGGGGCTTTTGCTCGTTAAAAAGATAGTGTTAATTACAATTCTCTCAGTCACAAATTTGTCTCCTGCTCTGTTTTACCCACATTCTGCCATATATTTCATATTATAGCAGTCTCGGATGACCCAGCACATGTTCGTTTTAAGAATACTTTCACTGCAGATTTGATAAAACAAAGAAGGTACCATTGTGAGATTTATAAAAATAGCTAAAGCACTCAACCAAAGGTTTAAGAATCTGAAGTGCTGTCCAAAATCTGAGAGGGGCGAGATGTGGAGCATGCTTTCAGAAGCCTTAAAAGAGCAACGCTTCAATGCGGAAACGACAGAACCTGAATCACCAGAAAAGAAAGTCAACCTTCTGCTGGTGGCATCTGACTCAGATGATGAAAATGAACATATGTTGGTCTGCTCTGCTTTGGATCGTTATCGAGCAGAACCCATCATCAGCAGGGATGCATGTCCTCTGGAATGGTGGTTGAAGCATGAAGGGACATATGAATCTTTAGCGCATCGGGCACATAAATATCTTGATGACAGCTACAACAGTGCCATGCGAATGCCTGTTCTCACTTTCAGGTAACATTGAAAACAAGAAGCGGGCAGCATTATCTCCTGCAAATTGTAACCAAACTTCTTTGTCTGAGCGATTGGCTGAAGTAGGACTGAGTGGACTTGCAGGCTCTACAGTTGTACATTCAAAAATAAAGCAAACAATGCAGTTATTTTTTTACATAATTCTACATTTGTAAGTTCAACTTTCATGATAAAGAGATTGCACTAAAGTACTTATATTAGGTGAATTGAAAAATACTATTTCTTTTGTTTTTTACAGTGCAAATATTTGATCAAAAATATAAAGTGAGTACTGTACACTGTGTTCTGTGTTGTAATTGAAATCAATATTTGAAAATGTAGAAAACATCCAAAACTATTTAAATAAATGGTATTGTTTTGTTTAACAGCACGATTAATCACAATTTTTTAAAATTACTTGACAGCCATTCTAAATTGGTTGGGAATTTACCTCTTAAGCATATGTTGTAAGCATTTGCAGGTTTGGATCTTAACTTTATACTTGTTCGTAGTCCCATTCACTTAAATTGAACTATAAGTGTGTAAAGTTGGGAGCTGAAGTCCCTGTGTTGATTTCCAGTGATCCTCTTTGCACCAAAAAAAATTTCCACAAAAACCCCTATTTCTGATTTTTAGTGGAAATTCACTCTAATGTGAGCCAAAGTGAAAAGTTCTCATCTTGGTCTTTGGAGAAGTCTTATGAAAGATTCTGATCCTGTCAACTTGGAGTTAAAAAAATAATTGATCTGGAGGAAGATAGTGCATTAGTGTAGTTGGGGAAGTACACTGCAAATCTCTGCAGATTTTTTTTTTTTTTGGACTCTGGAGGAATTGAAATTCCAAATTCTTATTTGTGTGGTAGAATACAGTAGAACAAAATACTTTGCTCTTTTTGGTAGGTTATAAATTTAAAAACTGATTAATATCAAAGAACGTTTTAAATTTCTCATGAAAACAATTGAAACTGACCATGCAGAATCTCCAAGCCAGTTGTTCCTGGCTACTTGGTGCTCCATGCTGAGGTGAAGCATGGGAGCAGTGTAACAATTAATCGTGAAGTTACTTGGGGTGAAAATTCAGGAGTGGGATCTGACTTTGGGAATGAGCAACCCAGAGATTCTTGGCTGTTTTTTTTGTTTTGACTGAGGTGAAATATGGTGTCCGGGAGCGTCTCCAAAAAGCTGGTAAACCAGAGAGGCAGGAAAAAAGCCATCCTGCAGGATCCCACCCTCCTTAACCACCACTCCTTTCAGACTACCACAATAACCCAGATATATTTTCCCAACTTGTTGCAGGAAGGGCCTTAATCAGCCCTGGCTGTGGTCAGTATCTTGAACCCCTGTCCCGGTATGGTTTTTTGAGCCCTCCTTCCTCTGAGGATAGCTCTGAATCCCACAGGCTCTGAGACGGAAACCACAGCTTAAAATAGACAAAAAAATCTATTCAAATAGATTCAAATATCCACTTCTCTGTATTTGGTACCAGTTACTGTTGCAGTCTGAGGGTTTTGAGCACTGATCCTCTTCTTTCAACTCATTCAGATATGTGTGTGTGCAGCATGGTCTATTCTGTTTTTTTCTCATTTCTTCCACTGGCTTTTCCTCAGTGAGTCAGCAAGGTGGTGTGGCCCATACTGCCAGCCTTGTGGTGCGAGGAAGTCTTCTGTTCTGCGTGCTCCCTCAAGCTTGGTCTAATCCAGTGTTCCATTCTACCACTGGCTTCTCTGTTTTTCTTTTTTTGCAGGATGTAGCAGAGTAAACTAGCCCATACTGCTATCAGTACCAGCAGACCCTCTGTTTGGCCTGCCTTTTGTCAGCGTGGTCTAACAGAGACTGCCTTTTTGCCACACCTACTCGGTGTTTTATTACGAGTGCAACAGACCAGCCTAGTCCATATTTCTAGCCTGCATGTTTCAATAGGCCACTGAAATAGCTAGAAACTGCAGGTAGAGGTGCAGGTAAGCTTTTATGTTTCCAGGTGCCCTTCATGTATGTCAGTTGCCCTACCTGGCCATTTTATTGAGTTTGACAGCCAGTCACTTTCATCCAAGTGGCATTCCTGAGAGTTTCTAGTTGCTCACATCATCAGCCTGTTAGTTCCAATGGATGATCTGAACAGCTGTGATGCTGCACTGAAAGTCAGCATTAAGGGAGGTGAATACACCATTTTGTTGCATAAGTGTAAAACCACTTCACAAAGGTTTTAAAGACTCAAAGAGCATTACTGCATAAACCAGGGGCTTTAACATGAGTGCTTGTGCCAAGTTCTCCTCTCTTCCCTCCCTCATTCCTTATCATCCTCTGCTCCTATAAATGTGTTCAAAAATAAAAAATAAAAAGGCATTATCGTGCCCGTTCAAGGGGCAGGCTGTAGACTGGGGCAGCAGCAAAGTGCTAGTTGCAAAAGGAGCAGTCTTTGTCTGTGAGACTGGATAGCCCAATAGATTGGGAGTTGCTTTACTCTCTGACATGGTTACTTCAAGTCTTCAATAAGATGCTTTTCTGTACCATGACCAAAAAAAGGCGGGGGAAGAGAGAAAGCGGGGGAAAACCTCTCACCTTGGGCTTCTCCATTTTTCCCCTTAGAACTGAGCTTTCTTCCAAAGTTTCTGAGCATTCCACATAAAATTTTAAAAAATCCACGTCAGACAGATTAGTTCTCAAAACTCTCAGGGAGAGTATTCCCATAGATTTAAGTTTCCTACCTTTATTTATACCATGGGTGGGCAAACTTTTTGACCTGAGGGCCACATCGGGGTTCCAAAACTGGATGGAGGGCTGGATAGGGAAGGCTGTGCCTCCCCAAACAGCCTGGCCCCCTCCCCCCCCAAACCCCCTCCCCCCCAGTTCCTTGTCCCCTGACTGTCCCCTCCCGGGACCCCCTGTCCCCTGACCGTCCTCCGTCCCCCCCCACCCAGAACCTCTACCCCATCCAACTGCCCCCTGTCCCCTGACTGCCCCCCGGGACTCCCTGCCCCTTATCGAACCCCCCCACTCCTCACCCCCTTACCATGCCACTCAGAGCAGCAGGACTGGCAGCCGCGCCACCTGGCCAGAGCCAGCCATGCCGCAGCACTGCCCGGCAGGAGCTTGCAGCCCCACTGCCCAGAGCGCTGGTGGCACTGTGAGCTGAGGCTGCGGGGGAGGGGGAACAGCAGGGGAGGGGCCGTGGGCTAGCCTCGCGGCCCTGGAGCTGAAGGGCCGGGCAGGATGGTCTCGCGGGCCGTAGTTTGCCCACCTCAGTGGACAAATTTTGCCCGGCTCTGGTTCTGTCAAGACTGATTGACATTGTACAAGGTTCAATTCTGCAGTAAATCCAGGCCTTTCTGATAGAGTTTTCTCTCTAGGATTTTTCATTGTCTTATAAGGACACCTGGCCCCATGTGACAATTTGCTGTGCTGTGCTACTTGCACTTAGCAGTATGGTGGATCCACTTCTAATTCCAGGCGATGCCTTTTGACTTCTCTCACGTTTCTTGTTTTCTCACCTGTCGAGTGATATCTCTGATGGCCAGTCTATGATAAGGTCATAGATGATTTGTTGATAAGCCTATCTATACAAGATAATAGATGTATTTATTGACCAAATCTTTCAGCTGCTTGAGTCCCTGGGCTGCTTCATCTGTTTTCAGAGGAACTCCTCAGTAACTTCTCAGGACTTGGCCGACCTGTCAGACTTTTCTGCTTCTACTCCAGTTGCCCAAGGAAAGAGTTAACCAATTGTATTTCTTGTAACAGCTCTGGGAGATATATTTTCCTTCTGGGAACTCCAGTTACTTTGCGTGACAGTGACTGGATGTGGAAACTGTTCCACAGAGCTGATACACCTCACTACCCTACAAACTGTCCCATTTATCAGAGGAATTTCCAAAATCAGGAAGCAGATTATCTTCTGCACCAAAGAACAGCCTGCAGGTCAGCTAAGTGGATCCCAGTTGGACACATGAGCATGAGAAGTAAATCATCAAGTCTTTGAGCAGTTAACAGAAATTAGTTGTCCAGGCATGGGCATCAATAGTCTCATAAATTCCTACATGTGTCTGTTCAGGATCCTTGAACTTCCTAGATTGGGGGAAAAGTTTTGTTCCAAGATCGTCAACCTCCTAGACCTATGGCACCTGAGATTCTTGCCCTCAAATTTGAGAGGTTTTACTTTCTGGACCGTGAATATTGAGAAGAGCTCATGGATTTCCCACTCAAATCTAGAAACTTTACAAATCTTGGCTTTTCAAGGGATTCAGAGAACTTGATCTTCATTGTGCTATCAGAAGAACAAGAATTCTATTTTGTCTTACAACCAGGGATATATTGGAGCTCCTTGTAGGTCCACGTTTCTTTGTTACAAGCCTCGTTGTACATTCCTTCCTCCCCTAGCCCTTCTTTGCACCACCCTCACTCTCTCAATTCTTTAAAGATATGTGTCTACAGAGATGCTGACAGGTGACTAGTAGAGTAACATAATACATCAGGTAATCCCTAAACCCTTTTTTTTTTTTTTTTTTTTTACTATATGAAGGAGTTTTTCCTGTTCTCACTGTTAAATGTTTTTCTTGTTGGCAGTTACATTGGCTACAAGACTTAGCAGGTCTGGGGGCTGTATTTATCTGGAAGCCTTATATGCAGTTTATTTTTTCCTAGAGGTAATTCTCAGGACTGCACTAGAGTTTTCTGTCCCCCAACCTTGAATCAAGGTATTTGACTTCCTTTGTGCCAAGTCCTTCCACACGTAGGATAATTAGTTGCACGTTTTAGATGAGGTCAGGTCATTCAGATTCTCTTTAGGCAAGACTAATCCTTGGAAAAAAATTTGATGCAATTTCAGGATTAGTTGGGTGACCTAAGAAGGGATGCAAGGCATCCATCCATAGCCACTATTTCCAGATGAATAAATACAATAGTTTGTCAGGCCTACAAATTGTTCATAGAACATCACCCTTCTTCAGTGGGAACTCACTCTGTTAGGCATATGACCATTTTCTGTGCAGAGAAGTTCAGTGTTTTGGCATATGACTACTTGGTCTTTAATGTATTGTGTTATCCATCACTGAAAAATAGATGTGTTGTCTTTGTCTGATATGGCTCTTAGATGAAAGGTTCTGCAGTCTCTTGGTTTTCCTTCATTAAAACCCTTTATGTGGTGGCAGAAGGAAGAAGAAGAAATGAAGGAAAAAAAAGACAAAAAAGAACTGTTTTTCCTCTTGGTTCAGTTTTCTTGATAGTTTAAGTTTCCTGTTTGTGGACATTAGTTTTACTGTTGGCTGCTTCCCAGTTGTATTGGTTAATGGTGCAGCAAGTGTCTATGAGGGGGAGAAGTAAAATTTACGTATCCATGTGTAATTTGTCCTTCTCTGAAGTGGCGCCTGGTGTTCCATGAGCTTCACCCCCCCACCCCCCACAATTTCACCAAATTTTACATTACATTTCAGTTGGAGATGAAATATCTCAGTTCTTCCTTTGTCTCTTATGGAGTTTTTCTGTAGAGAGAGGGAGAAATTTTAGGATTACCTCATGTGGAGATCTTGCTTTGCCATACATTTTCATTTCTATTTTTTGTATAATAAATGTATAAGTAGATAGAGTATCCTGCCTGGATGTCCTTTGTAATGTTTATTAATCAGAAATTATAGTTTGCCTTCTCAGCTTTGGGAGTTGGAAGTTAAAAGGCACAAAGTTCTCTGAACAACTCCACCTGCTGGCAGTACATTGGGGGGGGGGAAGCCTCCATTCTTGGAAGATGAAGAGGAATAACCTAGTCACAATGGATCATTGAGAACTAGGTGTCCATTTCAGGAAAGGAAAAATTATGGGTGGTTAAGTACATTTTATCTTTCTAGTGACAAGTACTGTTAAAAACTATTATCCAGTCACTGTAACCCTTTTAAAGTTTTATATTTTATCTGGTCTGCTAGCTATTATGGAATCACTGCAGTGGTTCCATAATAAAGTTTGAAGAGTTGTTTTATTTTGACATCTATTCTTCACTACTTTCCAACTCCCCCTATTTGTCCTATTCCCTTTTTTGCTTACACTGTTCAGTTTTAGTCTTATCCTACAAGTGAAAGCTCAGACAAATTATGGGCTGTGAAAAGTTACCTTTTTTAAAAATTGCGCCTTCTATTTCTTTGTCTTATATTGCACAGCTAATATGAACTGCACATTAATCGGATTTACTGTGTTCTGGAATTCAGTTAACTGTAAGAAAACATATTTCTTTTTAAGAAAGTAACTGGTTTTGGGGGGAGAATTTATTTGATTTTGGAGCTTTTACAATAAGACATTGCAGTTACGTTGTCTTTACATATAGGTACATATCTTAATACAGAATTAACAATATTAAGCTATATATTGTTTTACACTTCCTATTTTTCAGAAGTATTTAAACACTGCCTTAACATGGTGTGTGTATTTAATGATTCATATTAACTTTTTTGGGGGAGAGGGGGTATCAAAGTTTCTCCGTAACAGCTGTTGAAAGTTTAAATGCTATCAGCAATACTTCTGCTGACAGCTAATGGAGAATTTTTGGTAGACTTTGTAGCCAAAAGTTTCCTTGTACAAAGGAAAAAAGTGCTGGGATATTCCTCCTATATGAAGGAGTTAAAAGTAGGAGTTTTAAGAAGTAAAATAAGAGATAATGGACAAATAATAGCTATGGAGACAACTTCGAGAACCAAGTTAACTTCAGTTACTGAAAACAGCAAAAAATCAGTGCTTGTTAAATGTAAAATTTGGAAAGGAAAATGCAATTTTCACTCTAAGGATATGCAGGGTAGAAAAGTAGCAGTCATAGCTAATCACACTATCCTTTTATGTAAGCCCTGGTCTATACTAGGACTTTAGGTCGAATTTAACAGCATTAAATCGATGTAAACCTGCACCCGTCCACACGATGAAGCCCTTTATTTTGACTTAAAGGGCTCTTAAAATCGATTTCCTTACTCCACCCCTGACAAGTGGATTAGCGCTTAAATCGGCCTTGCCGGCTCCAATTTGGGGTACTGTGGACACAATTCGACGGTATTGGCCTCCGGGAGCTATCCCAGAGTGCTCCATTGTGACCGCTCTGGACAGCACTCTCAACTCAGATGCACTGGTCAGGTAGACAGGAAAAGAACCACGAACTTTTGAATCTCATTTCCTGTTTGGCCAGCGTGGCAAGCTGCAGGTGACCATGCAGAGCTCATCAGCAGAGGTGACCATGATGGAGTCCCAGAATCGCAAAAGAGCTCCAGCATGGACCGAACGGGAGGTACGGGATCTGATTGCTGTATGGGGAGAGGAATCCGTGCTATCAGAACTCCGTTCCAGTTTTCGAAATGCCAAAACCTTTGTCAAAATCTCCCAGGGCATGAAGGACAGAGGCCATAACAGGGACCCGAAGCAGTGCCGCGTGAAACTGAAGGAGCTGAGGCAAGCCTACCAGAAAACCAGAGAGGCGAACGGCCGCTCTGGGTCAGAGCCCCAAACATGCCGCTTCTATGATGAGCTGCATGCCATTTTAGGGGGTTCAGCCACCACTACCCCAGCCATGTTGTTTGACTCCTTCAATGGAGATGGAGGCAATACGGAAGCAGGTTTTGGGGATGAAGAAGATGATGATGAGGTTGTAGATAGCTCACAGCAAGCAAGCGGAGAAACCGGTTTTCCCAACAGCCAGGAACTGTTTCTCACCCTGGACCTGGAGCCAGTACCCCCCGAACCCACCCAAGGCTGCCTCCTGGACCAAGCAGGCGGAGAAGGGACCTCCGGTGAGTGTACCTTTTAAAATACTATACATGGTTTAAAAGCAAGCATGTGAAAGGATTACTTTGCCCTGGCATTCGCGGCTCTCCTGGGTGTACTCCCAAAGCCTTTGCAAAAGGTTTCTGGGGAGGGCAGCCTTATTGCGTCCTTCATGGTAGGACACTTTACCACTCCAGGCCAGTAACACATACTCGGGAATCATTGTACAACAAAGCATTGCAGTGTATGTTTGCTGGCATTCAAACAACATCCGTTCTTTATCTCTCTGTGTTATCCTCAGGAGAGTGAGATATCATTCATGGTCACCTGGTTGAAATAGAGTGCTTTTCTTCAGGGGACACTCAGAGGAGCCGATTCCTGCTGGGCTGTTTGCCTGTGGCTAAACAGAAATGTTCCCCGCTGTTAGCCACAGGGAGAGGGGAGGGTTGAGGGGGTAGCCACGTGGTGGGGGGAGGCAAAATGCGACCTTGTAACGAAAGCACATGTGCTATGTATGTAATGTTAACAGCAAGGTTTACCCTGAAAGAGTGTAGCCACTGTTTTATAAAATGTGTCTTTTTAAATACCACTGTCTTTTTTTTTTTTCTCCACCAGCTGCATGTGTTTCAATGATCACAGGATCTTCTCCTTCCCAGCGGCTAGTGAAGCTTAGAAAGAAAAAAAAATGCACTCGAGATGAAATGTTCTCCGAGCTCATGCTGTCCTCCCACACTGACAGAGCACAGACGAATGCGTGGAGGCAAATAATATCAGAGTGCAGAAAAGCACAAAATGACCAGGAGGAGAGGTGGCGGGCTGAAGAGAGTAAGTGGTGGGCTGAAGACAGCGCTGAAGCTCAAATGTGGCGGCAGCATGATGAGAGGAGGCAAGATTCAATGCTGAGGCTGCTGGAGGAGCAAACCAGTATGCTCCAGTGTATGGTTGAGCTGCAGCAAAGGCAGCTGGAGCACAGACTGCCACTCCAGCCCCTGTGTAACCAACCACCCTCCTCCCCAAGTTCCATAGCCTCCACACCCAGACGCCCAAGAACGCGGTGGGGGGGCCACCGGCCAACCAGCCACTCCACCACAGAGGATTGCCCAAAAAACAGAAGGCTGGCATTCAATAAATTTTAAAGTTGTAAACTTTTAAAGTGCTGTGTGGCATTTTCCTTCCCTCCTCCACCACCCCTCCTGGGCTACCTTGGTAGTCATCCCCCTATTTGTGTGATGAATGAATAAAGAATGCATGAATGTGAAGCAACAATGACTTCATTGCCTCTGCAAGCGGTGATCGAAGGGAGGAGGGCAGGGTGGTTAGCTTACAGGGAAGTAGAGTGAACCAAGGGGTGAGGGGTTTCATCAAGGAGAAACAAAGAGAACTTTCACACCGTAGCCTGGCCAGTCATGAAACTGGTTTTCAAAGCTTCTCTGATGTGTACCGCGCCCTCCTGTGCTCTTCTAACTGCCCTGGTGTCTGGCTGCGTGTAACCAGCAGCCAGGCGATTTGCCTCAACCTCCCATCCCGCCATAAACGTCTCCCCGTTACTCTCACAGATATTGTGGAGCACACAGCAAGCAGTAATAACAGTGGGAATATTGGTTTTGCTGAGGTCTAAGTGAGTCAGTAAACTGCGCCAGCGCGCCTTTAAACGTTCAAATGCACATTCTACCACCATTCTGCACTTGCTCAGCCTGCAGTTGAACAGCTCCTGACTACTGTCCAGGCTGCCTGTGTACGGCTTCATGAGCCATGGCATTAAGGGGTAGGCTGGGTCCCCAAGGATACATCTAGGCATTTCAACATCCTCAACAGTTATTTTCTGGTCTGGGAATAAAGTCCCTTCCTGCAGCTTTTGAAACAGACCAGAGTTCCTGAAGATGCGAGCGTCATGTACCTTTCCCGGCCATCCCACGTTGTTGTTGGTGAAACGTCCCTTGTGATCCACCAGAGCTTGCAGCACTATTGAAAAGTACCCCTTGCGGTTTATGTACTTGGCGGCTTGGTGCTCCGGTGCCAAGATAGGGATATGGGTTCCGTCTATGGCCCCACCACAGTTAGGGAATCCCATTGCAGCAAAGCCATCCACTATGACCTGCACATTTCCCAGGGTCACTACCCTTGATATCAGCAGATCTTTGATTGCGTGGGCTACTTGCATCACAGCAGCCCCAACAGTAGATTTGCCCACTCCGAATTGATTCCCAACTGACCTGTAGCTGTCTGGCGTTGCAAGCTTCCAAAGGGTTATTGCCACTCGCTTCTCAACTGTGAGGGCTGCTCTCATCTTGGTATTCATGCGCTTCAGGGCAGGGGAAAGCAAGTCACGAAGTTCCATGAAAGTGCCCTTACGCGTGCGAAAGTGTTGCAGCCACTGGGAATCGTCCCAGACCTGCAACACTATGCGGTCCCACCAGTCTGTGCTTGTTTCTTGAGCCCAGAATCGGCGTTCCACAGCATGAACCTGCCCCATTAGCACCATGATGCATGCATTGGCAGGGCCCACGCTTTCAGAGAAATCTGTGTCCATGTCCTGATCACTCACGTGACTGCGCTGACGTCGCCTCCTCGCCCGGTATCGCTTTGCCAGGTTCTGGTGCTCCATATACTGCTGGATAATGCGTGTGGTGTTTAATGTGCTCCTAATTGCCAAAGTGAGCTGAGCGGCCTCCATGCTTGCCTTGGTATGGCGTCCGCACAGAAAAAAGGCGTGGAACGATTGTCTGCCATTGCTCTGACGGAGGGAGGGGCGACTGAGGACACGACTTACAGGGTTGGCTTCAGGGAGCTAAAATCAACAAAGGGGGTGTCTTTACATCAAGGAGTATTTCAGGCAGGACTTCACGGAGGGTTCCAATAAGAAATGGTGCACGTAAGTTATTGTTCTTATTGGAACAAGGAGGTTAGCCTGGCCTCTGATTGATACATGGCTAGATTTACCTCACTGCACCTTCTCTGTGAGTGACTGCAGTGTGACCTAGAGGAATGAGTCCCCTAGACGGGGGAGTTGGCAAATGAGTACAAAACAAATCTGGTCTATTTCTTGTTTTGATCCACTCCATCTATCTTTTACATCTTTGGCTGGCAGCAGACGGTGCAGAAGGACTGCATGCCATCCACATCTCATGGCTGCTCAGCAGAAGATGGTGCAGTAGGACTGCTAGCCATCCTCATCTCTTGCCTGCCCGGCAGAGGATGATGCAATAGGACTGCTAGCAATCCGTATCGCCTGCCTGCTCGCCATAAGACAGTTCAATAGGACTGACTGCAGGACTAAAGAGAATGACCTGGTCAAGTCACTCCAAATTTAGTCCCTGCGCCCATGTCTGCCCAGGCGCTCCCAGCCGACATGGCCAGGAGCACCTCGGACATGACGAGGATGGCTACCAGTCGTACTGTACCATCTGCTGCCACAAGACAATGGGTTGCTGCTACTGTGTAGCAATGCCGTACCACGTCTGCCAGCACCCAGGAGACATACGGTGACGGTTACCTGAGCGGGCTCCATGCTTGCCATGGTATGGCGTCTGCACAGGTAACTCAGGGAAAAAAGGCGCAAAACGATTGTCTGCCCTTGCTTTCACGGAGGGAAGGAGGGCCTGACGATATGTACCCAGAACCACCCGCGGCAATGTTTTAGCCCCATCAGGCATTGGGATCTCAACCCAGAATTCCAATGGGCAGCGGAGACTGCGGGAACTGTGGGATAGCTATCCACAGTGCAACGCTCCGGAAGTCGACTCTAGCCTTGGTACTGTGGAAGCATTCCGCCGAGTTTATGCACTTAGAGCATTTTCTGTGGGGACACACACACTCGAATATATAAAACCGATTTCTAAAAAAACGACTTCTATAAATTCGACCTTATTCCGTAGTGTAGACATGCCCTAAGAGAACAAAGAAAGTCAGAGTTAGTTTTTCAGTTCATTCAAGGAGGATGTGATCTTGAAGAAGATTGTCTAAAAATTCTAGTGGTATTAACTGTTTTAAATGTTGATCTCCCAAATATGTGTTTAATGAGCCATCCCTTCTTGGTGAGTAAAATATATACTTTCTTAAATTGTATTAGTAAAAAAAGAGGTAAAGTACACTACACCATCACTTCAGTGAATAAATAGTCTTTACTGAACTCTTTGTTGCTATATATCTACTGTCCTTGCATTGGATACATTGTAGGGGAGTAGAGATAATAGGCAGAAGAAGATGAGAGTTTGGAAAGAGACGGTAAAGATACTCCCCATAGCTAAACAGTCTAGTTCGTTTTATAAACTTCTTTTAAAGTTATTTTATAAAAAGCTGAATGCAACAAAATTATATTTATTCTGCGCATTTCTTTTGACCTCTGGTTTTCTCCGTCACCCTTGATTCTCTGATTTCACTGTATTTCCTTTTGTTTTGAATTTGTGTGCAGTTTAGTTTGTCTTGGTTATCCAGACAGTTTCAGCTAGTAAACACTTTATACCCATTCTGGAGATTCTAGCATTCTTTCCCTACTATGTGTAATCAGAACACTTTTCCAGGTGAGAGGGGATTCTTCTCTTATCTGTGTAGCTGTCAACCTTCACATTTAAAATATGGGCTCCAACACTCAAAGCATCCTGAAAGAGTGCAGTTGTCACATTGAGGTCAAAGGAAAAGATGGCCTAAGAGAAAGCAGCGTTCTAGTCCATTTAGTATGTTGAAGATGCAGAGCAGGACCTTGAATGTGACCTGGAACTGTACTGAAAATTAATAAAAGACTGCAAATCACTGGTGTGATGCGATATGGGTATTGGTTCTCCACATTAAGAAAGAAAGCTGTTGCATGCTGTACTAAATATAGTTTCTTGGTGACTTTCAATGTTGTCACTGGGTTGTACATATTGAAATAGTCTAGTCTGAGCCCGAATGTCTACACCACTGTTAAACAGCCCCTTAGCCAGAGCCCTCAACCCCAGGTCCGCTGACATGGACCAGCCCTGGGTGTTTAATTGCAGTGTAGACATACCTTAATAGGCTTTAGCTGTTTCCTGGCAATGATGACTAACATCTGCCTGCTTGGACTGGAAATCCATAGCTTTCTGTTCAAGTTGCTTTCCTGCCCGCCTTGGGACCCAGATGGATAATACACTCTGTCACAATGTCACCCTTTTATCCTCCTTTATTATTTAAAAGAGATATTTGATTTTTTAAAAAAGTTTTTCTATTTTTACATTAGAAATATCAGGTCCCGGGGGTTTTTTTGTTTGTTTTTTATTGGAGGTCTTGGATGACTGAAGAAATGAAGTAGTCATAGTTGTCAAATCATTTGCAAAGATTTTTTTCACAAATACTTGCCAGTAGTTGAGTTTAATAGATGATAAAAACAAAATTTTAAAATCTGACTAAAAATCCCTCCATATCTCAGTTTTACAGGGTTTCAGTGATGTCATATTCCCACTAGTTATTTTTTTTCCTTTGCAGATCACCTTTAGGGCGATTTTGTTTACTCCTTTCAAGTCCCATAAATAGGTCAGCATCACCTTATGGTCAACTGTGTTTGAATGCCTTTCTTAAGTCAGGCAGTATTAGCAGGGATGTTTGACCTCCATTCATTGCCGGGAGATCATTCATCAGTGCTGCGAGTGCCATCTCTTTGCCGTCTCCAGGTCTAGACTGTGACTGGAATCGACAAAAATAATGGAAGAGGTCAGGTGCTACTAGAAATGATCCAATTCAACCTCTCAGTAATTTTTACTCAAGAAATACTTGAGACCAACTGATAGTTAGCAAGATATTAAATTTTAAAGAAGGGTTCTTGAGCACAAGTTGGACGAATATTAGGTTTTGTAAGACTTTTATAAAAACAAATCTAAATTTCAGTCTGAAATTATCTGTGTCCCCCCTCCATATCATTTGGTTTTGCTTTAAAACTCTCAATTTCTTTTTTGTATACATAGAAACTAAATTATTTTACTACGGAGTTGTTTATAGATAAGTACATCTTAGAATATAATCTTAAACAGCCTGTGTATCAAATTTTGGAATGCAAAATAAACAAGCTTTAAATTTGGCAAGAAAACTTTTAGTAAAATAGCTATGTAAAAATTAAATACAGCTTACAGTTGGTTGAAGTAGCCTGAAAATATGTTGTGTGAGAGCTTATTGTAGAGAATTGGTAGTGATTATTTAGTATTGTTGACAGAACATTTGTTTTGTTTTAACATACTGTAGTTAACAATACATGTTTGTATATTACAGAAAGCAGCACATGTGGCAGTCAGATTGAAACAGAACAATAGGAAAGTTGTTTTCATGTTGTATGCTGGTCATAGCTGGGAGACAGCTGTTTAAGTTGATGTGAAATTAAATTCGTACAAGCAATTTTTGTGTCTCTCTTTCAAAGAAGGACTTCCAAATAGACGAGAATTCCAAAATGGTAAAAGGAGGTTTTATTTTGTCTGTTTTTAAGTTTTGGATTCTAGTTTATCCTTCTATTGTATTTGAGTTTCTTTTGAATACAACTGTCACCCCTAAAATTAAGAAATTATTTTATTTCCCCCCCCCTTTCCTCTTTTTACTTTTAAGTTTATTTCTCTCTCACTTTTAGATTTTGTGGATTTCTCCTTCTCCACTATCTTCACTTCTGTCAGTCTCCCTACGTTTATTTTCTGCAAGTCTTTTCTTACCCTTCTAAGTCTGTCTGTTCCCCTTTTTTGGTTGGAGAGGGGGATTTGCGATTTGCAGGATACCTGTTTTACCTTACCATTTTTGTGTAGATATTTTTCTCTTTACAAAGGATCATGCTTGTGGCTCCTGGATATGCTACTTTCTTAACAGCATTTGCACCAAGAGAATAAAATATATAATGAAGATACTGTTTTCACTCTGCTCCTTCTGAGTGCTATGTACAATAATAGCACCACCATAAGAACATTCCTCTGTGGTTCGTCAGGAGGTGTATTGGCTAGGGGGAAATAAATTCCTTTGTTATTGCATGAAATTTTGAACTCCTGTGGCCAGATTGTGGTCTGTTCTGTTAGTAATAGTGTTACTATCAATAGTTATTTGTACAAAGAATAGGTGAATAAATGCATGGAAAATTTGAACATGTAGCATGTCTGAATGATAGTCATCCTGGAATATTAAGTGAATTAGCTAACAAACTTACTGTAGTACTGACAGTTATTTTTGAAAAATCATGGATAACTGGGGAAAGTATCAGAAAATTGAAGAAAAGCAATTGTAATATTTTCAAAAAAGAAAGTGAGTGGTCTTGGCAGTTAATTTCTATCACTAGTAAATCTGTCGTGTGAAAAATCTGCTTGACATTTGTTAACCTCACAGACTGTACTAGCCAGGTTAAAGTATACTGATCCAGTCATACTCTCCTGTAATTTTAAGGCATGAAACTGTTGTATGCAGCTGCTGTAATTGTAGCATTGTCAGTCTTTTACCTATTTCATGTATATAATTTACTGTTGGTTTCAGAGTAGCAGCCGTGTTAGTCTGTATCTGCAAAAAGAAAAGGAGTACTTGTGGCACCTTAGAGACTAACAAATTGATTTGAGCATAAGCTTTCATGAGCTACAGCTCACTTTATCGGATGCATGTAGTGGAAAATACAGTGGGGAGATTTATATTCACAGAGAACATGAAACAATGGGTGTTACCATACACACTGTAACGAGAGTGATCCAGTCAGGTGAGTTATTATCAGCAGGAGAGCGGGGCGGGGGGGGGTGGGAGGGGCGGTGGCAGGGGAGGGGAAACCTTTTGTAGTGATCATCAAGGTGGGCATTTCCAGCAGTTGACAAGAACGTCTGAGGAACAGGGGGAGGAGGGAATAAACATTGGGAAATAGAAAAGGAGTACTTGTGGCACCTTAGAGACTAACCAATTTTACTTTGTGTTATGACCCATCCACTCCCAGTCTTTCTTCAAGCATAAGTTAAAATAATTTACTATATTTTTGTTATTTTTCTTATCCAAGCTCCCTGGGTTCACTCCACTTTTTCTTCCATATCATAGATCATTGTATATCTTTTCCTGTGCTATTTTTTGTCTGTTGTTTCCTTTTCCCTTCTCTCCTTTTCTGCTTTCCTTTTTACTTTCCCCACCAAAATTTCTCTCCTCTTTTCATGAACACTTGCTCACCTACACATATGCTCCTTATTCGTTCCTTTCTATTCCCTTTATGAAAAAGGAGCATAAATTTAGACTGCTTTGTTCGTTGTCCTAGTCTCTCCCCACACCTAGAAGGAGCTGCTCTGCAGGTGGTCAGCACACATTCCTATTTAAGTTTTCCACTCTCTGTGGATGAGTGGGATTTTCAAGCACTGAAAATAGTGGAACACATATTAAAAGGGTAATGGAATCATGGTCAATAAGCATTACAGGTTTATGTAATAAAAATATTTCCATAAAAGCTTGACTTCTTTATCACAGAATTAGAAAGTGAGTAGATGAGGGGGGAACATGTTAAGTGTAATATTGCAAGTTTACTAAAATATTTGGTAGTGTCTCATGAATTCTTATTGGAAAATTAATTCAAATTGTCTTGAACAGGAATATTGTCATGTAGATTGAAAACAGCCGAAGAACTGTAAACCAAGACAATTTACTGTACTTAGTTGTGGTGTGTGTTAGGTCCTGCTTTATTTAACCTCTTCATTAATGATCTGGAAATAGGTTACTGAGCATACTATGAAAATGCTTATTGCAGCACCACAGTTAAAATTGAGATGAGGTTTTCACTTTTAAAGCAGAAGTTCTCTCTTTGTTGTGTATTAATTATACATCATATCATCCTCAAAATTGGAGGTTGAACTTTGAAGGAAACCAAACATATAAGGTACAGAAAAGCATAGTTGAGGCACCCAGACAACTTTAACTCTGCCTTGAAGTGATACCATTGGGGGAAAAAGCCTAATATATCTTTAAAAATCAGTTTAATCAAATGTGGTACCACAGACACTGAAATATATTAGGTACAACTTCATGGTTATTACATCGTGACACTGGAGTTGTGTTCTCTAATCTTTTACTTCAGCAATCTCAGGCCCCAATCCAGAAGTATTATATGGATAAGTAGACCCCTCTACTTGAATGAAGCTACATTGATGTGGTGAAGTGGTCCTCATTAAGCATCACATTACAGGTTCATGCGAAATATTTTTTTAAATAGTAGTTAAAAATTTGCAACTGGAATTGTGACACTGTCACTTTGATTAAACTTTTGGGGGATACTGTATTTGAAGAGTTTGCAAATTTTCTCAAAGAAAATTGAAAAATAATACAGTAATTCCTACGGAGGTTAGAAAAAATAATAAAATGAGTTTCAATTTAGAAAAGCATAAGCTGTTTTTCGTGTGGTATATTAATCTGAAATATGGTCAATCAAGAAGAAACTTGGAAAGCAGTAATGCTAAACGAGATCTAACATCAAGGCTCTTTGAATTCTTCTGCATGCTGTTCCTCACTTCTGCAGGAAGGGCCTTCCTGGTTTCTGCAGCATTCCAGTGTGGCATACTGGACATACTGCCAACGTTAAGTAAATTAAAATTGGGAGATATTTATTAAATATTAAAAATGAACATAATCGATACTGTAGCCTGTGAGGTAGTGGTTTTCATATTCAGCTTATTTTTTACTTTGTCTCTAAATTTTCTGTATGTCAAGTTAAACTGTAGATTTTGGTAGCGAAGGAGCTTCTTGCCTCTGTGGAAGGTCTAGGAGACAGTTGTGAATTGTGGAATGAGCACAAGTTGGATGTTTCAGCTTAAATGATTAGTAGTGAAGTAGCTAACAACGTTGACATTTAAATTGCAACAAAAATTTAGAGTTATGTCCTTGAGATGGATGAGGTAATTTATGCCTCTCCTGGAACTGTTAATTCAGGCTACCTGTGTACTCAGGAAGACAGCACTTCAACAGTTTGTTTGGAAGTGTTTGATTTTTTTTTTTAAAGGAATGCTAAGGTTTTGGAATAAAATCCAGTATGTCAAGGAGAGGAGTCTGTAGTAATTGTGCAGCCCCATAGAGAATACATGGTGAGTGTTGTGGGGAGAGGCACATAAGGCTGATATGACAAATTGAACACTAGTTTACACACTAACAGTGATTTACATGCTAATTTAACACTTCACATCTTCAAAGCATTATACAAATATGATGAAGGTTGCAGTGAGCAGTATTGCCAACTTCAGAGGTTTAAAAATCATGTCAAACCCCCCAAAAATCAAATGGCCAGTGCAATTTTAGGCTGCATGCTGCATATGTAGAGGCATTATGCCACGGAGCCAATAGTCTCTCTACAGTGATAGTGAGACTGTAGCTTGAATCTTATTCAAGGTTGGCACCACATTACCAGGAAGATATTGACAAATTAGGGGCAGCTCAGAGAAGACCAAGAAACATGATCTGGAGGTTGAAGGAAAGATTTAAAGAACTAAATTTGCTGCTTGACTCTGAGGCAATTGTCCCTGTGGGTGCAGCACTTCAGGTGTCGATGCATCCCTGTGCCAGAGATCGGAAGTTTTTGGTAGCAGTGCTTGGTCGGGCGCACATATGCAGTAGTTGTTTCGCAGTGCCGTTGGCGCCTCGTCGAGCGCACGCACGACCCAATGCTTTCAGTTTCTTCTCAACTGTCTTCGGCTGCAGACGGAGCTCAGTGGCAGTGCTACCTTTTTGTTAAATCTAGAAATAAATAAACAAGACTTATTTAATTACTACTAACTTATGTAGTTTAGATTAGTTAATATCCTTTTTCCAAAAAAACCCAACCAACTTTTTTTATTATTTCCCCATTCCCCGCTCGGGAACTCTTAACGGTTATCATGCCTGGTTCTCCTGGCTTTAAAAGATGTGACTCCTTCCATGGGGTGATGCCAATCTCCAATAGCCACTTTATGTGTGTCTGATGTTTGTTGGAGACGCATATCCCTCAAAAATGTGCCCATTGCAGTAACCTGAAAGCCTGGGCACAGTGCGACAGAGACAGAGATCAAAATGATCCTAATGGAAAAGTTTCAGAGTAACAGCCGTGTTAGTCTGTATTCGCAAAAAGAAAAGGAGTACTTGTGGCACCTTAGAGACTAACCAGTTTATTTGAGCATGAGCTTTCGTGAGCTACAGCTCACTTCATCAGATACATACCGTGGAAACTGCAGCAGACTTTATATATACACAGAGAATATGAAACAATACCTCCTCCCACCCCACTGTCCTGCTGGTAATAGCTTATCTAAAGTAATCGTCAGGTTAGGCCATTTCCAGCACAAATCCAGGTTTTCTCACCCTCCACCCCCTCACACAAATTCACTCTCCTGCTGGTGATAGCCCATCCAAAGTGACAACTCTTTACACAATGTGCATGATAATGAAGTTAGGCCATTTCCTGCACAAATCCAGGTTCTCTCACTCCCTCACTCCCCTCCAAAAACCCACCCCCATACACACACAGACTCACTCTCCTGCTGGTAATAGCTCGTCCAAACTGACCACTCTCCAAGTTTAAATCCAAGTTAAACCAGAACATCTGGGGGGGGGGGGGAGGAAAAAACAAGAGGAAATAGGCTACCTTGCATAATGACTTAGCCACTCCCAGTCTCTATTTAAGCCTAAATTAATAGTATCCAATTTGCAAATGAATTCCAATTCAGCAGTTTCTCGCTGGAGTCTGGATTCAGCCTACTGATACAGGACCAAAACCAATGTCAGCAGGTGGCTTCCTGGGCGAAACCTCTGCTAAAGAAAGTGCTCAGTGTTCCAAAATTTCTAGGAAGTGAGCTGTGACCTCCCCTCACAGGAACACTCAGAAAAAGAAGACGTCCTCTGCGAGGTTGCCATCCTTGCTGCTGAGCTTGGCGAGAGTTAGCACCTTTGAGGCTCTGGGCACCTCTGGCACCGTCCCTTCGCAGACCTCTGCTGAGCCCCATCGCACCAATATGGAGTCAAGGCACAGTGCCTCCTCCTCTACAGCACTGACCACCCTGGTATGTGACACAGTGCAGAGACACGTACCATTGGCAATGCCGCCATCACTGGCACCGACAGAGTCATCACCACCGACTGACAGACCGAGAACGGCGCTGACTGTCCCGACCAAGACTACACGCAAATCGATCATGGCACCAACCAAATCTACAACAACGGCATCATCAGCACAGAAACAGTTTGCAACAGTTTCTGCAACACAGAGATATTGTAGTCTCTTTGATGCCACAATCACACCTGCTTCGCACCAGATGCTTGGCATCTCCGGGCCAAATATCGGAGCAGATACCCACTTCACCTGCTCCCCCACCCATCTCCAATGAATGCGGAGGAGGATTTACATGGGAGCTGCTTTTCCTCCCAACACTCCTCTCCCATGGAACATAGACCTCAGGGGAAGCAATGAAAACTAAGACCCATCAGAGTCGTGAGATGGTGTGGGCAGCCCTGGATCTGTCCACCCATGCCCTTTACTAAGCAATGGCCCCACTGGGACCCATGAGGGGTGTATAAGGCTCACTACATCAAACCCTCAACTCCAACCGGGGTGAAATCCGATCACCTCCATCACCCCCAAGCTGGGAGACATCAGAGCATTTCACCGGCCCACAACTCATTCTCTTCCCCGATGAAGCAGTAATGCCACCTCCACCAACCACGGTGGATGACCTGAAACAATTCTTTAAAAGAGTAGCCGCCAGCCAACACATCCTACTGAAGGAGGTGCAAGAAAACCACCACAAGTTGCTGCAAATCGTACACGCATCGGCATCATCTAATATAGCACTACCCATAAATGATGCGATAATGGAACCGGTGGAGAACATTTGGCAGACGCACATGACAATACCGCATATCACCAAAAGAGCAGACAGAAAATACTTTATCCCAGCTAAAGGGATGCACTTCCTTTTTAACACCCGTAACCTAATTCCCTAGTTGTGGAAGCGGCGAGCCGCCAGAGCAAACAACCCCAATATTGGCTCACTCCCCAGGACAAAGAAATAAACATTTAGACCTTTTTGGCTGAAAGGTGTACTCGTCAGCTGCACTACAATTCCGGGTTGCCAATTACTCAGCCCTCTTAGCTAAATACAATTTTGACGATCATGGTAAGCTGCAAATATTTGAGGACTTACCGGAAGAAAAACTACTACAGTTCAAAGCCATAATGACAGAGGGGCAACTAATCACCCAAACAGCAGTACAGGCATCTATGAATGTGGCTGATACAGCTGCGAGAATGACGGCTACCACAATAGTAATGTGCAAGGCCTTGTGGTTGCAGTCGTCCGCTATCCCGAAAGAGCTCCAACTCAAGGTTGAGTATCTACCCTTCGATAGGGAGAAACTCTTTTCCACAAAAACGGATGACGTCCTTCACTCAATGAAGGACTCACGGGCCACTTTGCGCACTTTAGGTATATACATGCCACCTATCAGAAGGCATCAGTACCAACTGTACCAAAAGGGCAAGGATACCTCATTCCACCGCTTACAATGACAGTTCGAACCTAACAGGAGCAAAGAATGCCCACAAAAACGCAGGACCCCTCAAAATCAGTCCTCGACTTCGCAACCAACCACCACCAAACAACAGTTTTGAAGTTTTGGTTGAGGGCCTGAATGACCTTCCCTGGAACATGGCGCTATCAACTACTTCCAGCCACCGTTTTGGCCACCGCCTGTGCCCATTCTACCATGGCTGGGCAGCAATAATAATGGATCAATGGGTACTGGAGATCATAAGATCAGGCTGCGCCATCCCCTTTCTCTCCCACCCTCCTACCATATCTTCTTCCCTGTCCCTCTTTAGGGACCCTTCTCACTAGCACTTTGTTCAGTTCTTGTTGTAAGATCTTCTACAACTGGGTGCCATGGAGCAAGTTCCCACTCAATACAGAGGGAAGGGTTTTTACTCCGATTATTTTCTCACCAAAACAAAAAATGGCAGATGGAGATCCATCTTGGACCTTTGGAAACTCAACAAATTTGTGAGAAACCACAGATTCAGAATGGTCACACTGGCCACAATTATCCACCGCTAGACAGTGGGGACTGGTTTTCAGTCCTCGACCTCCAAGATGCTTATTTTCACATTACCATATACCCTGTGCACAGATGATTTCTGCGGTTCACGGTGGGGACCAGTCATTACCAATACAGAGTACTACCCTTTGGCCTCTCCACTGCCCTGCGAGTTTTTTCCAAAACCTTCACAGTAGTGGCAGCCCACTTGCGAAAACAGGGGTAATGATCTTCCTGTACCTAGACAACTGTCTACTGAAAGGTATGACTCAGGAAGAAATGACAAATGTGGTGCAGAACACCATCACTTTGTTCCAGACCCTGGGGTTGAAAATAAATGTATAAAAAATCAACCCTGATCCCAGTGCAACAACTGGAATTCATTGGGGCCTATCTTGATTCCACACAGGCCAGAGCATCGTTACCCAGCCACAGATTCATAACACTAAACAGTCTCATTTCGACAGTCAGCAGCCCTGAAACATCCGCCAGAACCTGCGTACAACTATTAGGTCACATGGTGGACGCATTATTTGTGGTAAGACACGTGAGACTGCATATGCATTCCCTACAGTGCTGGCTGAGATCAGTATACATCCCCATCAAAGACAGTCTAAAGGAAAGAGTAATGGTACCATCAAAGGTCATTGTATCCCTAAAGTGGTGGACAAAACCAGAAAATGTCTTCACAGGGATCCTTTTCCCACAGGATCCACCATTACTAATAATTACAAAGGATATGTTATTGGTAGGCTGGGGTGCTCACCTGGACCAGTACACCGTACAAGGCAGGTGGTCAGCGATGGAAACCCAACTTCACATCAATCTCCTAGAGCTCCAGGCAGTATACAGTGCACGCAGACACTTCCTTCCCATCATACGGAACGAGTCAATCTGGATACTGACCGACAAGATAGCATGCTTGTTCAATATCTATCACCAAGGAGGAGCTTGCTCCCATTCACTGTGCACTGAAGCCATGAAACTATGAAATTGGTACATCCACCACAACATAACCATCTCAGCATCTTAGCTTCCAGGTTGCTAAAACACGACGGCGGACACACTAAGCAGACCTTTTACCCAGGAACACGAATGGGAAATACGTGACTGTGTCTTCCAATCGATATTCCAGAATGGAGCTTTCCATCTGTAGACTTGTTTGCATCAGCAAACCACAAGTTCCCACTTTTCTGCTCCAGGATGGGATTAGCACCCCAGTCAATAGGGGATGCTTTCCTTGTCCAATGGGACTCTGCACTCATGTAGATATTCCCACCAATACCTCTTATACTGCGAGCCTGATGGTAAGCCCAGGGAGTCCAGAAATTCATTGTGCAGCGAGTGGCCACTGTGGTTGCCAAGTTGAATGAGTGTGCCTCTCGTGCTTATCCGACCTGTGCCTACTGCGCCGTGAATAGTAGGAGTTGGAATCAGAGTCTGAGGACCCCAAGTGTGACGACCACGGCGGTGCCAGCGATCCCTGAGCCGGCGGTCGATGCCGAGAAGAGGAAGTCAGGTATCGGAGCCTTGACGATTGTGTAGAGGATCGGTGCAGTCTTTTGACTGGTGCCGCAAGTCCAGTGCCGGAGAACGGCTCCTGCGTTCTGGTGCGGTATCATGGTGCCGGACAAGAGCGGGCGACCACAATCAGTGCCAACTCCTCGGTGCTGGAGACACAGAACGTTGCACTCCCTGCACTGGGTGATCTTGTACCAAAGCCAGTGCCGGGGGGTGTTGCGGTGATGTAGACCTAGAACAGTGCAGTGAACGGTGCCAGTCTGGTGAGGAAGAGGGCCTCATCATAGCAGGTTTGCCTCTAGATGGCACCCGTCTTGGTGGTGCTGGAGGTTTCTCTCTAACAGCAAGGGGCTGAGGTGCAGTACTTTCGAGGCTGCAAAAGAGCTGATAGAAAGTATCTGGGGTGGAGGGGGGGTTCCAACTCTTCCACCAAGCACTGCCCCGCCAGAGAATCTCTGAGTGCCGAACTCAACGGTACCAACTGGGTCGCCGGAGTCTACAGCAAGAGATCTTGCTGTTTGGAAGTTGAATCCTTCCTCTGAGGCAGCAAAGTCTCCCCAGATGGTCTCGCTCTTGGAGGAGAGCGCCCTCTGTCCACCTTCTTATGGCACTTAAGGAGCACTGGGGAGGCTGACTGGTGTCGGGGTGCTGCACCATGCTGGGTGCCGGGGATCTTCAGTACCGAGGGTCTCTAGCACCAGAGTCCTTCCTCGGTACCAGTTCATGGGCTGACGCCGGGGCGCTCCTCACCAAGCTTAGGACCGGGACTTGGCGGTCGGGGGCCACTGGATGGAGTGCAGCTTCTATTAATAGCTGCTTCAAACTGAAGTCACATTCCTTCCTAGTCCTGCTGTTGAGAGTTATTCCCAGGGAGAGTTACTCCCTGTTGAGTCAAAGGCTGAGTTCTTGGCTCTGGTCAAGGAGGGGAAGGCAGTGGCCAGGACATCCCTGCAGGCCTCACTCAACTCAGCTGACTCTGTGGCACATACCATGTTCTCGGGGGTGGTCGTGAGGAGAACAGCTTGGCTCCAAGCTTCCGGGCTTCCACTGGAAATTCAGCAGACCTTCAGCACCTTCCCTTTGAGGGTGCAGGGCTGTTTTCGGACCAGACAGATTCATAGAATCATAGAAAATCAGGGTTGGAAGGGAATTCAGGAGGTCATCTAGTCCAACCCCCTGCTCAAAGTAGGACCAATCCCCAATTAAATCATCCCAGACAGGGCTTTGTCAAGCCTGACCTTAAAAACTTCTAAGGAAGGAGATTCTACCACCTCCCTAGGTAATGCATTCCAGTGTTTCACCACCCTCCTAGTGAAAAAGTTTTTCCTAATATCCAACCTAAATCTCCCCCACTGCAACTTGAGACCATTACTACTTTTAGGCTCAAGAGCCTAAAAGATTCTAGGGCAACTATGAAATCTCTGGGGATGTACACGCCTGTTACCCAAAGAAAGCCTTTTAAGCCTCAGCCCCTATAGCAGCAGAGGCAACACCAACCTCGCCTGAGGCACGATACATACCGCCGTAGGGACAGGAATTCCAGATGTGGACTCTCCAACCCTGACTCAGGGCAAGGCCCAAGGAAGCCATCGTCAGGATACAAGCAAGGGTTTTGAAGGGACACCTGATAATGGCGTACGAGTCACTGTTATGGATCCTTCTCCCCACCCTCCACACCATTTTTTGAACTGTCTATCCAACTTCTACTATGCGTGGTCCCATATAACATCGGACCGCTGGGTTCTTCACACGGTAGAAGTGGGATATTCTCTCCAATTCTGCTCTTTCCCTCCCTCCCACCCACCTTCCCCGCCCCTCTTCAGTGACCCCTCTCATGAGCAACTCCTTATCCAGGAGGTGCAGGCGCTCCTTGCCATGGGAGCGGTGGAGGAGGTTTCTCAGGAGCTAAGGGACAAGGGATTCTATTCCTGTTATTTCCTAATCCCCAAGGCAAAGGGGGGTCTCAGATCTGTCTTAGACCTGCGAGGACTCAATTAGTTCATGGTAAAGTTGAAGTTCTGCATGGTCTCCCTGAGCACAATTGTTCCTTCCCTTGATCCAGGGGACTGGTACGCTGCCCTTGGCATGAAAGACATGTACTTCTATATAGCCATTTGGCCGGCCCACAAACATTTCTTGAGGTTTGCTGTCAACTGCATACATTATCGGTTCACAGTGCTCCCATTCAGGTTATCAGCAGCCTCCCAGGTGTTCACCAAGTGCATGTCAGCAGTCGCGGCCTTTCTCCGAAAGAGGCAGGTGCAGGTGTATCACTACGTTGATGGCTGGCTGCTGTGGGGGTGCCAGGTGGAGTCCCAGGTCAAGTTAGTCAGAGAGACCTTCCAGAGACTAGGTCTCCTCAATGTGGACAAGTCAACGTTGTCACCCTCCCAATGAATAGAATTACTTGGGGGCAGTGCTGGACTTGGTTCAGGTAAGAGCCATTCTACCAGAGCCCAGATTCCAAACACTGTCAAACGTCATTCAGAGTAGTCACCGTGTAAGTGTGTATCCGCAAAAAGAAAAGGAGTACTTGTGGCACCTTAGAGACTAACAAATTTATTTGAGTCATTCAGACTCTCAGAGAATACCCCTTGAGGATATGCCTCAGCTTCCTGGGACACATGGCAGCATGCACCTATGTGGTCAGGCACGCCAGGCTGAGGCTCAGGCCTTTCCAGGTGTGGCTCACCTCAGCTTATCACCCGGGTTGAGACAGTTTAGACTCGGTAGTAATAGTTCCGTTGTGAGTCTTAGATACTGTAGGCTGGTGGTTGGACCCTCACATGGTCTGCAGAGGAGTTCCATTCACCACCCTTCAACCATCCATGACCTTAGTAATGGATGCATCAGACCTGGTTTGGGGGGCACACCTAGGAGACCTACAGACTCAGGGCATGTGGTCGCAGTCCGAGATCCCGTTCTACATCAATATAAAGGAACTCAGAGCAGTGAGACTAGCCTGCGAAACCTTCCATGCCATGTTGCAAGGACAGTGTATGGTGGTGTTGACCAATACCACCACCACCACCACCATGTTTTACATAAACAAGCAGGGCGGAGCCCGCTCCTCCCCTCTCTGTCAGGAGGCTGTCCACCTCATTCACCTAGAGGCGTCCTATCTCCCAGGAGCACGCAGTGAGCTTGCAGACCACCTCAGCAGGTCGTTCTGAGGTCACGAGTGGTCCATCCGGACAGACGTCATACATTCCATCTTCTAAAGGTGGGGGTTTCCCCAGGTAGACCTATTCGCCACCAGGAGCAACAGGAAGTGTCCAACGTTTTGCTCCTTCCAAAAGCACTGTCTGGGTTCTATCTCACACCCATTCATGATGCACTGGAGGAACCGTCTACTGTATGCCTTCCCTCCAATACCACTCGTCCACAAGGTTCTCCTCAAGATCCGCAGAGACAAGGCAGAGGTAATTCTGCTGGCTCCTGTGTGGCCACGCCAAGATTGGTACACCACGCTTCTGGAGCTGTCAGTGGGCACCCCAATCATGCTGCTGCTCCTTCCCAACCCGATTACACTGGACCACGGCTTCCTGCTTCACCTGGACCTCCAGTTCCTCCATTTCATGGCCTGGAAGCTTCATGGTTAAACGCAAGGGAGCTCCAATGCACGGAATTGGTGAGGGAGGTGCTGCTTGGGAGCAGGAAATCTTCCACCAGGGCCACCTACCTGGCCAAATGGAAAAGATTCTTGTGCTTGTGTGATTGCAGTCACACAGCCCCACTTCAGGCATGTATACCATTCATCCTGGACTATCTACTGCACCTGAAGCAGCAAGGCCTGGCCAGATCATCCATCAGGGTACACCTCACGACCATCTCAGTGTTCCACCTGGGAGAGCTGGGGTGTTCAGTCTTCCCCAACCCTATGGTTGGCCATTTCCTTAATGGCATAGAACAGCTATACCCACAGTCCTGCCCACCGGTACCAACTTGGGATCTCAACCTGGTCCTAGCTAGACTAATGGGAGCCCCATTCGAACCACTGGCTACATGTTCCCTTCTGTATCTCTCATAGAAGGTGGCCATTCTGGTTGCCATCACATAGGCCAGGAGGATGTTGGAGTTAAAAGCACTAACCTCCAACCCCCCACTCCTCCGGTCCCTCTAGTCTTCCACAAGGATAAGGTATAACTCAGACTGCACCCAGCTTTCCTGCCCAAGGTGGTATCGCAATTCCACCTCAGCCAGGACACTTTTCTGCCAGTTTTCTGTCTCAAGCCACATGCCAACGCACAGGAGCAGAGGTTTCATTCTTTAGATGTGCAGAGCGCGCTAGCATTCTACGTTGAATGCGTGAAGCCTTTCAGGAAGTCAAACCGGTCTCCTCACAACACATCTCTTCCTGGATTACAGACTGCATCTGTACCTGTTATGACCCTGCCAAGGTCCCAGCCCTGGCTATTGCGGCCCACTCAACAAGATCTCAAGTCTCATCCGCCGCTTTCCTGGCCTAGGTGCCCATCCAGGAGGTCTGAAGAGCTGCAACCTGGTACTTGGTGCATACGTTTGCCATTCACTATGCCATTACCCAACATGCTAGAGATGATGCAGCTCTCGGCAGAGCAGTGCTCCAGTCAGTGATTCCTTAACGCTGACCCCACCCCTGTGGGAGGGCTTGGGAGTCACCTGATTGGAATCAACTTGAACAATCACTCGAAGAAGAAAAGATGGTTACTCACCTTCTTGTAACTGTTGTTCTTCGAGATGTGTTGTTCACATCTATTCCAATAACCACCCTCCTTCCCCTCTGTCGGAGTAGCCGGCAAGAAGGAACCAAAGGGCGTTTGGGTCGTCAGTCATCATATATTGAGCACCATGAGGGCACTGTGATGTTGCACTCCATGTGTTTTATGGAAATATGTTTGAGTGTGAATATAATGTAACTGGAATGTGCTTTATGGAAAAGGTCTCTTATAAGGTTTCATTACAAAGCTTATAATCTATTGAGCGTGTTCATCCTATTTGTATGAATGTATCATTCTTGTATCTAAAGCTAGAAATATGACGTATACTTTGAAGTCCTATTGTAATTATGCAAAGTGTGGGCCATTAATGGTGGTTTAGAATCTTGATGACTCCCATTAACTAGAACAATTGGTTGTAGATGGTTTATTCCCCTCCAAGCCTTCTTGTGGACTTGTGGGCCAGCTTGTGGGTAATGAAGAATGAGGTCTTACAGTGACATGTGACCATGTCATCTGATACTGGAATCCATCTTAAACCTGGTGCTTTTCCATTTAGGAGGAGGGGTGGGGACCCAGAGAGACAAAAGATTCCTGCCTTACGCCAAAGATATTAAGGGGGTAGAGCAGGAGAAAGGGGTGGCCAGTTATGAGAAAAGCTCTAGTTACCACCTGAGCTGGAACTAACAAGAACTGTGCCAGGGAAAGGATTGGGCCCAGACTAGGAAGGAATCTAGTCTGTGAAAGAAGCTTATTGGAACATCTCTAAGGGTGAGGTTTACCTGTATCCAATTTCTTAATGTATTAGGCTTAGACTTGCGTGTTTTGTTTTATTTTGCTTGCTAACTTACTTTGTTCTGTCTGTTATTACTTGAAACCACTTAAATCCTACTTTTTATACTTAATAAAGTCACTTTTGTTTATTAATTAACCCAGAGTAAGCGATTAATACCTGGGGGAGCAAACAGCTGTGCATCTCTCTATCAGTATAGTAGAGGGCGAACAATTTATAAGTTTACCCCATATAAGCTTTATACAGAGTAAAATGGATTTAGATGGGGTTTGGATCCCATTGGGAACTGGGTGTCTGGGTGCTGGAGACAGGAGTACTTGCTGAGCTGTTTTCAGTTAAGTTTGCAACTTTGGGGGTGTGGTTCAGACCCTGCGTCTGTGTTGCAGGCTAGCATGTCTGGCTCAACAAGACAGGGTTCTGGAGTCCCAAGCTGAGAGAGAAAACTGGCTCAGAGGTAGTTTCAGCATGTCAGGTGACAGTCCCAAGGGGGTCTCTGTGACCACACCTGTCACAGACGCCAACCCGACGGGAGCTGCTAAGGGAAAAAGTTTCCAACGACGGTACACGCTGAGCGCACACTTGATTGGAATGGACGTGAAGAACACATCTTGGACAACAACAGTTACAGGAAGGTGAGTAACCGTCTTTTACTCACCTTGTACAGGAACAAAGGTTCTGTGAGATGTCTGTCCCTGTTGGTGCTCCGCTACCCAGCCTCCTCCCTTCTACTTTGGAGTTTTCTAATTGAGCTCTGTGGTAGAAAAGGAAGTGAAAGGGTCTGGTCATGCACGTGCTAGATGAGGTGCTAATGGCACCGCAAAACAATTACTGTGCACGCATGCCCCGACTGAGCACTGCTACCAAAAATCTCCGACGCAGGAACGCACCAACACCTGAAGTGGAGCACCCACAGGGGACACACATTTCGAAGAACCTTCGTTACTGCACAAGGTGAGTAATTTCTTCTCTAAAGATATAGTGATTGGATTGCTTCTCTTGAGGGTTGTGCTTCTAGTGTGAAACAGACGAGAACTCCCTTAGGTCTCAAATATTTTTAACTCTTTGAGGCATTAATGCATAGACCAAATTCCAGTCTTCAGTGTCCTTCAAAATTTTCCATTTCAGTTTTTTTGATCATGGTTGGCAAAGGAACTCTATTGGAATTGTGACCATTAGGGTCTGGGGTTCCAACTTTGTACCAGAGCTTCAGACTGTTTTTTAATTAGGATGGCACTGTCTCCTTTGTAGTTGTCTGCCCTGTTCCTAATAGATTCCTTGTTACTTTGAAAATTAGTTCAAGTGATTGTCCATACAGATTCTACTCTTAGGGCACAAGTGCCTTATGTGCATCATATTGGATTCTTTTGAATAGCTCAATCTTTTGGGGCAGTGGCTGTGCACCTATGGCTGAGACAGAATTCTGTAGTGTCCACTGTCCTTGTTGTTAACAAGCTAGAACAGTTTTTCAGTGAATAGGAGAAGTTAGTTTGGTGTTGATAGGCTTCCTTGATAATCTTAGTTTACTATTGACAAGTGGCTGTAGTTAGTTAATTTTGGAACAGAGGTGTGATAGGGTTTCCCCTCATATAAGGGCCTAACACCCTTTACAGTGGCCTAAAATGGCTGGCACTAAATCACCAGATTAAGATCTACCGTCCTGTGATGCTGCTGTCCCCGTAACAATAGGTACACTGATGTCTTTTGTGTTTTGGAGAGGACCATACTTAGGCAGGCTGCTTGATCTGCAAGTACTTCTTCTAAGAGGATTCAGAAGGAGAGTGGGGTAATTGAAGCTCTTCCTCCTGGAAAGATCCATGCAAGCTTTATTAGATCTGGGTACATCTTCAGAGAAGCTTCAGGTATTGGGTCAGTCCCATGTGGCCAGTTTAGCAATGAGCTAAGATGCCATTCTGAGCTCCCAGGCTACTTTGCATAAGCCCCCTTGTCAGCAGCATCGGTAACACAATCAGAAAAGGGCTGTAAGTAGCACCACTCCTGGGACCTGGGCAGGTATCAATTCTGTTCTCTGAACGGGGGACAGAAAGCCTCTCCTAAGGCTTACTCCTCCAGAAACAGTGACTTGGCACCAAAATCCAAGTCAGCACAGAAACTCTCTTTCCATTCCAAGGACCACACTGCCTCTGATACCAGTAGGAAGACACTGTCTGCTGGCATCGAGCATCTCAGCGTTGAGCATCTCAGCATCATGCATGTCAGCACCAAACACTCCCATACCAAGACTCCTTTCCTCATCACGACTACCTCTTTGGCACCTTGGAGTTTTCAGTTCTGGCAGTGCATGAGCTCTCTGTGTTGGCACTGCAACCATATATATAGAATCATAGAATATTAGGGTTTGAAGAGACCTCAGGAGGTCATCTAGTCCAATTCCTTGCTGAAAGCAGGACCAACACCAACTAAATCATTCCAGCCAAGGCTTTGTCAAGCCAGGCCTTAAAAACCTTTAAGGATGGAGATTCCACCACCTCCCTAGGTAACCCATTCCAGTGCTTCACCACCCTCCTAGTGAAATAGTGTTTCCTAATATCCAACCTAGATCTACCCCACTGCAGCTTGAGACCACTGGTTCTTGTTCTGTCATCGCCACCACTGAGAACAGCCGAGCTCCATCCTCTTTGGAACCCCCCTTCAGGTAATTGAAGGCTGCTATCAAATCTCCCCTCACTCGCTCTTCTCTTCTGCAGACTAAATAACCCCAGGCCCCTCAGCCTCTCCTCGTAAGTCGTCATGTGCCCCAGCCCCATAATCATTTTCGTTGCCCTCCTCTGGACTCTCTCCAATTTGTCCACATCCCTTCTGTAGTGGGGGGGGGGACCAAAACTGGACACAATACTCCACGTATGGCCTCACCAGTGCACAATAGAGGGGAATAATCTCTTCCCTCAATCTGCTGGCAATGCTCCTACTAATACATTCCAATATGCCATTGGCCTTCTTGGCAACAGTGAGAGACCTTTTTGTGGGATAGGTATCAGATTCATCTCTCATTGAGAGGCTACAGAAGGTCATTACCAAACCAACCGTGGTATCAACTGCAGAACAGAGTACACCAAAGAGATCTGGAGGAGGTTTACTCTTTCTCTTTACCCTCAGAGTCACATAGAATCATAGAATATCAGGATTGGAAAGGACCTCAGGAGATCATCTAGTCCAACCCCCTGCTCAAAGCAGGACCAATCCCCAATTTTTGCCCCAGATCCCTAAATGGCCCCCTCAAGGATTGAAATCACAACCCTGGGTTTAGCAGGCCAGTGCTCAAACCACTGAGCTATCCCTCCCCCTGGGTTTGTTAGAACTTTTAGTGCTACTACTTTTAAGTATTCTGTTGTATGGGCATTTCCTGTCGTATCATTTTTTTCTGTAAAATAGATAACCCCATCTTTTGTTGTCAAGCATATATTACTGGATAATTGTGTATTTCTCTACCCATCAAGACTCAGATTAATTAATTTCACATAAGTGTATTTTGTAGGCTTTCCAATTTCCTTTCATGCACTATATCCAGCAACTTTCCAGCAATGTCTGCTCTGCCGGGTAGAGAGTGATGTGGTCGTAATGATTGAATCATATCAAAGAACTGTTTGTATTGAACAAGACCAAAGGAAGAACTTGTTGCATAAATGAACTGAACAATCTTTTCATCTATGGAGTCTTTCTGGAATTTGCTGGTCCTGATTGTGAACTCATCTATGGTTTTACTGGATGATGAAGACTTTTTTTTTTTTTATACAGGTAACTTACTGTCTGACATATGATGACTGGGAAGTTGTAAATGATGTAGATGGATGTTCATAGCCCCTTATTGTCAAATCTGGTTCCTGAAACGAAATGGAAAAAAAAGTCAATCACTAAATATTACTCAGTGCATTGCTTTAAAAAAATGAGATTCTTCATTGAGTGATGTCTGTGTGGGTGCTCCACTTCAGGTGTTGCGCCTTTGATCGGAAAATTTCAGCAGCAGTGTATGTCTGGGTTGCGCATCCGCGGTCCCTGTCTCTCAGTGCTGTTGGCACGTCATACAGCTCGTGTGACCTGACTTCCTCAGTTACTTCTCACCCTTCTCTGCCTGAGATGGAGCTCTCCACAGTGTCACAGAGATAGCTCGTTTAGTGTTAAAATAGGTTTTTTTTAGAGTAGTTTAGTTTCTTAGTAGGTACTTACACTCTCTTCCCTGTTTTTCTATCCTTTAAAAAAAAAACAACCAAGAAACCCCCCAACTTTTCCCTTATATTAGTTATGGATCACTCTTACGGTGAATCATAGTTATTCCAGTTATGCCTGGCTCGCTCAGATTCAAGCACTGCCTGTCATGTTGGGACACCATGCCACTGTCAGATGGCGACTCTCACTGCAGCCGGTATCAAGTGGAGTGCTCCAAGGGTCGGTCCTCGGGCCGTTTTTGTTCAATATCTTTATTAATGATCTGGAGGATGGTGTGGATTGCACCCTTAGCAAGTTTGCAAATGACACTAAACTGGGAGGAGAGGTAGATACGGTGGAGGGTAGGGATAGGATACAGAGGGCCCTAGACAAATTAGAGGATTGAGCCAAAAGAAATCTGATGAGGTTCAACAAGGACAAGGGCAGAGTCCTGCAGTTAGGACCGAAGATTCCCATGCACCGCTACAGACTAGGGACCGAATGGCTAGGCAGCAGTTCTGCAGAAAAGGACCTAGGGGTTACAGTGGACAAGAAGCTGGATATGAGTCAACAGTGTGTCCTTGTTGCCAAGAAGGCCAATGGCATTTTGGGCTGTATAAGTAGGGGCATTGCCAGCAGATCGAGGGATGTGGTCATTCCCCTCTATTCAACATTGGTGAGACCTCATCTGGAGTACTGTGTCCAGTTTTGGGCCCCACGCTACAAGAAGGATGTGGAAAAATTGGAATGAGTCCAGTGGAGGGCAACAAAAATGATTAGGGGACTGGAACAGATGACTTAAGAGGAGAGGCTGAGGGAACTGGGATTGTTTAGTCTGTGGAAGAGAAGAATGAAGGGGGATTTGATAGCTGGTTTCAACTACCTGAAAGGGGGTTCCAAAAAGGATGGATCTAGACTGTTCTCAGCGGTAGCAGATGACAGAACAAGGAGTAATGGTCTCAAGTTGCAGTGGGGGCGGTTTAGGTTGGATATTAAGAAAAACTTTTTCACTAGGAGGGTGGTGAAATACTGGAATGCGTTACCTAGGGAGTTGGTGGAATCTCCTTCCTTAGAAGCTTTTAAGGTCAGGCTTGACAAAGCCCTGTCGGGGATGATTTAATTGGGGATGGGTCCTGCTTTTGAGTAGGGGGTTGGACTAGATGACCTCCTGAGGTCCCTTGCAATCCTGATATTCTATGATTCTGTGATCCGGTGTCTGGGTGAGTTGCACATCCCTCAGAAATGTGCTCACTGCAACAACCTAAAGGCTCTCACTAGAAGGGATAGAGACTTACGTCTCAAGCTCATTCTCATGGAAAAATCCCTGCATCCAGCTTCAGACCCAGTCAGCAGACTCCCTCTAGACGAGGGTAAACAGAGATCTTACCCTTGTCACAGGGGAAGGGTCATTCCTCAAAAAAATCAACAAGGAAAGATACTTCACTTCACTTCAGAGAGAGATGACCAAAAAGAAGCGGTCTCCAGCTTGGTGTTTTTCCTTGGTACCGACCGCACCATGGCTGAATACCTATGAGACACCGGGATCCTCCAACACTGCTCACACCATGGCCTATGCCAACCCCAGGCACATTGGTTTGGAAGTAAGAGGTAAAAGCAAGCCTACCTAGAAAAATAAAGATAATGGATTTCAAAAAGGCAGACTTCAGCAAAGTCGGGGATTTGGTAGGTAAGATCCCATGAGAAGCAAGTCTAAGGGGAAAAACAATTGAAGACAGTTGGCAGTTTTTCAGAGAGACATTGTTAAGGGCACAAGAGCAAACTATCCCACTGCGTAGGAAACATAGGAAGTATGGCAAGAGACCATCCTGGCTTAAGCAGGAGATCTAAAAATAATAAAAAAAGAGTCCTACAAAAAATGGGAACTAGGTCAAATTACAAAGGATGAATATAAACAAATAACACAAGTATGTAGGGACAAAATTAGAAAGGCCAAGGCACAAAATGAGATCAAACTAGCTAGAGACATAAAGGGTAACAAGAAAACATTCTACAAATACATTAGAAGGAAGATCAAGGACAGGGTAGGACCATTACTCAATGAAGTGGGAAAAACAATAACAGAAAATGTGGAAATAGCAGAGGTGCTTAATGACTTCTGTTTCGTTTTTCACCAAGAAGATTGGCGGTGATTGGACGTCTAACATAGTGAATACCAGTGAAAATGAGGTAGGATCAGAAGAGGCTAAAATAGGGAAAGAACAAGTTAAAAATTACTTACACAAATTATATGTCTTCAAGTCACCGGGGCCTGATGAAATGCATCCTAGAATACTCAAGGAGCTGACTGAGGAGATATCTGAGCCATTAACAATTATCTTTGAAAAATCTTTGAAGACGGGAGAGATTCCAGAAGACTGGAAAAGGGCAAATATAGTGCCCATTTATAAAAAGGGAAATAAGGACAACCCAGGGGAATTACAGACCAATCGCTTAACTTCTGTACCTAGAAAGAGAACAGAACAAATAACTAAGCAATCAATTTGCAAACATCTAGAAGATAATAAGGTGATAAGTAACAGCATGGATTTGTCAAGAACAAATCGTGTCAAACCAACCTGATAGCTTTCTTTGACAGGATAACAAGCCTTGTGGATGGGGGGAAGCGGTAGACGTGGTATATGTTGACTTTTGATACTGTCTCACATGATCTTCTTATAAATAAACTAGGGAAATGCAACCTAGATGGAGCTACTATAAGGTGGGTGAACAACTGGTTGGAAAACCATTCCCAGAGAGTAGTTACCAGTGTTTCACAGTCATGCTGAAAGGACATAACGAGTGGGGTCCTGCAGGGATCAGTTCTAGGTCCCATTGTGTTAGATATCTTCTTCAATGATTTAGATAACGGCATAGAGACTATACTTATAGTTTGCAGATGATACCAAGCTGGGAGGGGTTGCAAGTGCTTTTGAAGGTAGGATTAAAATTCAAAATGATCTGGACGAACTGAAGAAATGATCTGAAGTAAATAGGATGAAATTCAGTGAGGACAAAAGCAAAGTACTTCATTTAGGAAGGCACAATCAGTTGCACACATACAAAATGGGAAATGAATGCCTAGGAGGGAGTACTGCAGAAAGGGATATGGGGGGTCATAAATATGAGTCAATGGTGTAACGCTGTTGCAAAAAAAGCAAAAATAATTCTGGGATGTATTAGCAGGACTGTTGTAAGCAAAGACACGAAAAGTAATTCTTCAGCTCTACTCTGCGCTGATTATGCCTCAACTGGAGTATTGTGTCCAGTCTGCGCTCCACATTTCAGGAAAGATGTGGACAAATTGGAGAGCGTCCAGAGAAAAGTGACAAAAATGATTAAAGGTCTAGAAAACATGACCTATATGGGAAGATTGAAAAAATTGGGTTTGCTTAGTCTGGAAAAGAGAAGACTGGAAGGGGACATGATAACAGTTTTCAAGTACATAAATGGCTGTTACAAGGAGGAGGAAGAAAAATTGTTCTGCTTAACCTTTGAGGATAGGACAAGAAGCAATGGGCTTAAATTGCATTAAGGGAGGTTTGGGTTGGACATTAGGAAAAAATTGCTATCTGTCAGGGCGGTTAAGCACTGGAATAAATTGCCTAGGGAGGTTGTGGAGTCTCCATCATTGGAGATTTTTAAGAGCAGGTTAGACAAACACCTGTCAGGAATGGTCTAGATAATGCTTAGTCCTTCTGTGAGTGCAGGGCACTGGACTATATGATCTCTCAAGGTCCCTTCCTGTCTTGTGATTCTACCTCCTGTCCCGCAGCACCATTGACACCACTTAAGGAAGTGGCACCCAAACCTTAACCACAGGCTATTTCACCACCGCCTGCCCCACCAGCCAGAGCAGCACCGACGACCATATCAACAACAATGCCATTGGTGCCAACTACTTTACTTTACCTACAGCGCCGAATACATTGGCACTGATCACTTAGCACTAAAATTACTGCACATTGACACTCTCTTCATCATAAAGACCTATTAGTCTCGTTGATGCTGGAATCACCACTCTTCAGCTCTGACGGCTCTCCAGTGCTCGTGGATCCACCACCAGCCCCTCCTCTGTCCAGTGAGGAGGACAATGATGAGAAAGAGGATGTCTTTCTTCCAGGAACACTTCACCTGCCTGACCAACACCTTCCCCTGGGCCCCTATGATTGAGGCATTATTATGGACAAGATATATGCCCATGGTATGGGCCACCCATGGATGGGCCCTCCTCTGCTGTTTCCAACAGATTGTGCCTTACTAGGACCTATGTGCCACTTATAGATAGGCATCACAGGAAGCCCCCCAACCCCTACAGGGAGGGGATTAAATCCCCACCACTACCATTGGTACCTGGACAGTTGGAAACTGCTGAGGATACCTTTGAGGAATGGGAGGCGGATGTAGCACTGGAGCTAGCAACTCCTTTCTTTTCCCCAGACAAAGCCATCATGTCTCCTCCATCCATAGCTGCCGCCAACTTTAAACCATTTCAGTAGCTCTTCAAACGGGTGGCGGATGCTCTAGAGATCCCTCTTGAGGAAGTCTCAGAGGCCCAACATAAACTCTTGGATATCCTACAAGCCTTCTCAGCTTCCACAATAGTGCTTCCAATCAATGATGCACTAATGGAGCCAGCCAAAACAGTTTGACAGACCCCGGCCACCATACCACCCACTTGTAAGAGGGCTGACAAAAAAATATGTACCCTCAAAAGGTGTAGACTTCCTCTTTTCCCCACCCAGCTCCAAATTCTCTCGTAATGGACGCTGTCAACCAACACTGTAGACAGCAACAATACAGGTTGACGCCTAATGACAAAGATGGTTGACCCTTTTGGCTGCAAGGTCTATTCTTCAGTGACCCTGCAGTTACAGGTTGCTAATTACATGGCCCTCTTCGCAAAATATAACCACGGCAACTAGTCAAAATTTATGGATTTCATTAGTGATATCACGGAGGACAAAAGGGACCACTTTAAATCTCTCATATCTGAAGAACAGCTTGTGGCCAGAACCACCTTAGATGTGTCTGACACAGTGGCAAGCTCCCTGGCCACTGTGGTGGTCATGCGCTGGGCAACATGGCTCCATTCTTTTCGCTTCCCCAGGAAGATACAGTCCACTGTAGAGGACCTCCCATTCAACGCACAGAAGCTGTTCCCCTCAAAGATGGACAAAGTCCTCCACACCATGAAAGACTCCCAAGCGACCCTCCGTATGCTGGGTATTTACACGCCTGCAACCAAGAGAAGGCAAACCAGGTATTGGTCTTACCAGCGCAACAGGTATGCCCCATATGCCCAACATTAGCGCCAGTATGAGCCCCTAAAACACACGCAGAGACGCCGGCCTCCACAGCCACAATCATCAGCATCTCAATCGTCCTCCTCGAAGCAGCAATTTTGAGGACTTGGTTGAGGGTCTGGATGAACTCCTCCACTCTACATGCTGATAACACCAACCATCTCCCATTATGGGAACCATTTGAACCCCTTCTTTTTGGCGTGGGCTTCCATGACCCCGGAATTGTGGGCCCTAGAAATAATATGCACGTAATATCCATCCCTTTTATCTTCACCTCCCCACCTCAGCTCCCCGTCCCCGTCCCTCTTTAGGGATGCTTCTCATGAACACCTTATATAAAAAGAAGTAAACCACCTTCTACATCTTGGTGCTGTGGAACAAGTTCCTCCATAACATAGGGGAAAAGGTTTCTTCTTGCACTACTTCTTAACCCAAGAGAAAAACGGAGGATGGATACCGATCCTTGAACTCAGAAAGCTTAACAAATTTTTGAGGGTCCAGCGGTTCAGGATGGTCACATTAGCCATGATAATACTAGCAATGATTATACCGGCACTGGAACGAGGGGACTGGTTCTCAGCCCTTGACCTTCAAGATGCCTATTTCCACATAAAAATATACCCGCTCATGAGAGGTTTTTGAGATTTACTCTGAGAACAAATCACTACCAATACAAGGTCCTGCCTTTTGGTCTTTCCACAGCACCATGCCTGTTCTCCAAAATCTTTGCAGTAGTAGTGGCACACCTTTGCAAACAAGGGATTATAATTTTCCCCTACCTTGACAATTGTTAACTAAAAGCTCCCACTCAGGCAGACACTTAATTAAAAAGAAAAGGAGTACTTGTGGCACCTTAGAGTCTAACAAATTTCCACGCAGTTTCCACGGTATGCATCCGATGAAGTGAGCTGTAGCTCACGAAAGCTCATGCTCAAATAAATTGGTTAGTCTCTGAGGTGCCACAAGTACTCCTTTTCTTTTTGCAAATACAGACTAACACGGCTGTTACTCTGAAACCTAACAAATTTATGTGAGCATAAGCTTTCGTGAGCTACAGCTCACTTCATCGGATGGTATGCATCCGATGAAGTGAGCTGTAGCTCACAAAAGCTTATGCTCAAATAAATGTGTTAGTCTCTAAGGAGACACTTCATTGTTACTCACAGAACGATTGCCCTCTTCCTGAGTCTGGGACTATAGATAAACACATGAAAATCGATTTTAAACTTTGTGCAGCAGTTGGACTTCATCGGGGCCCATCTTGACTCCCTGGAAGCCAAAGCTGGAAGCCAAAGCCCTGGAAGCCAAAGCCAAAGCTGCTTCTTTGAGTAGTGTCCCTATGAGTGCTCCACTTTAGGTGTCTGTGTGCCGCTGCACCTCTAATCCGAGATTTTTGGTAGCAGTGCCCGCACATATGCTCTCCCTACCTCGTGGTCTGCCTGGAGGCTATTTAGCACTACAGGCGAACCCCCCTCACTTCCTTCTCTACCGCCTTTGGCCTCTGACAAAGGAGCAGTTGTCCCTTCCTTATCTGTGTCATTAACATAAGTAGTGTTTGTTTTGTTATCTTTGTACTCCCTAAAAGTACTCAGGCTAGTGTTTTATTTTATTTTATTCCTTCCCTGTCAGGGGGCATTTCCCGCCCCCACCCCTTCCCCAGGCATCTAGTAGACTCCTAATTATTTTATTTTTCTGTTTAAAAAAATTAATTTGAAGATGATGTTCTTCTGCATATTCCTCCCTGCAAGGGGATGACAACCCCTTGCCCCGGGGCTTGCCTGGCTCTCTCTGCTCCAAGCGGTGCCTCTCCTGCCAGGAGTCAGTTCCTGTAATGGCCAGACACTGACCGTGTCTGGGAGACCCTCACAGAAGTGCTTTACCTGCCACACCTAAAACTGCAGCCTCACAGGAGCTGGGAGCTGAAGTAAAAATTCCTCCCTATAGAGAAAACACTTCAGTCTGCAGGGGACTCTGGTGGGTGTTGACCCCCGATCATTCCCGGAGCTTTCACTTCAAAAGGGGTCGAGTGGTGAAGAGGAGGGGAGAGAGAGAGAGAGGAAAAAAAAGCCACCAGCAGACTCCCCCGGAAACGCTCCTCCGAGAAACTGGCCTGCCAGAGGGGTGTTCCCCAGTGCGGCCATCTCGGCATCGATCCCCAAGTAGCTGCCCAGCCAGTGGGACTCCCCAGAGCGGCCACCTCAGTAGGACAATACCAGCAGAGGAACCTCCTGCTGTGAGCTCAGCTGCCGCTCTGGTTCGGCAGCGGGGCTTCCTGCTGTGAGCTCACCTGCTGCAGGGTTTGGCACTGAAGCTCTGGAAGCTGAAACCTGAGAAGGGGCTTCCTGTTGTGAGCTCTGCCCTGCTCTGAGCTCTGCTCTCCTCAAGGACAAGGGGCTTCTGTAAGCTCTGTGCTGATCCGAGTTCTACTTTGGGCAACTACTGCACCAAGAGGGCACAGTTGCCGTACCATCACTAAAAGAGCGACACAGAAAAGCCCTGTTGTCAGCGCTGCTTCCGCACAGAGACACCAGAGGCTTCCACCCTCATGCTCTGAGGCAATGGTACCATCCCCTAAGGAGAGGGGACAGTTACCATACCATCTCTAAAAGAGCGGCATAGAGAAACCCTTTGGTACCAGATGCAACAAAACTCCCATCTAGGAAGTGTTCTGCACCTTCCCAACCATTGATACCGACTACAGACACTCCTCTGGGGTTCCAGTTGAGCCCATGGTAACACAGGTGCTCTGATACTCTGGAGACCTGTGGCCTCAGTACCCAGGGAGAGACAATTACCATACCGTCTCCAAAAAAGTGTCACCAACAACTTTTTGTACTGGGCAAAACTCTCATTTAGGGAGTGCTCTGCCCAACTATTGGTACTGACAATGTGCCGTGGACCCTCCTCTATAGTACCAAATGAACCCATGGTACTGGATTAGCTCTGGTACCCTGGAGAATTGATGATTGGGGAAGAACCACACTCTCCATTACTTGGTACCAGGACCCCGGTATCGAACACATCCCGGCACCCAGAATCGCTCTTAGCACTGGGCTGTATACTGCCAATACCCCAGGCAGCGGCACCCTTACTCACTGATGAATCTGACACTGGCCAGGAGATCATTCCCTGGCCCCTCAAGGTGGCCCACCACTACACTACAAGGGTCATCCCCAGTTCCATCATGCCAACCGCCCGTGCCTGCCTTCCTGCCTCTCCCTCCCAAGGCCATATTGTAACTCTTCGGGTATATACCTACACATGGCGCGACTGTCTCCAGTGTCTCTCAGGGAGAGTCCACCGGATGGTTTGCTACAGCCTGGCACCTGAGCCAGGGCAGGAAAGCACCTGAGCCAGGACAGGAGAAAGCTTTTTCAGAACAGGAAAGAAGGGAGAAGAAGAAGGAGAAAAAAAAAAACCTGAAGAGGAAGCTACCTCTTCAGAACACTTCTCATCTCTCCCAGATGAGACTGTGCTGCCCACCCCTCATCTCTAGGTGAAGATTTAAGAACTTTCTGGATCTTACCAAGAGGGTGGCAGACGAGCTGCAGATTCCCTTACAGGAGGTGGCAGATACACATCACATGTTGGTGGAAATTCTGCACGCTACCTTCTCATCTAGAACTGTCCTCCCAATTAATGAGCTGATTCTATATCCTACCAAAATCATCTGGCAGAACCAGCCTCCACTGCACCAACCAGCAACAGAGTGTAAACAAAAACAACCCTACATCTCTACCCAAAGAGGAAGACTTTGTTTTCAACATCCGCAACCCAACTCCATCATAGTGGATGTGGTTAATGCATGAAGCAAGCAACGTAATGCCAAGTCAACTCCATTTGATCAGGCTTCACAAGATGGCATATTCATCAACAACATTACTGTTTAGAGTAATAAATTACCAAACTGTCATGGCCAAAACAATTTTGTTAATCTTGGGAAACCCAAGGTGTTTCTGAAACATTACTGGAAACACAAAAAGAACAGATTCAGACCATTCTTAGAGAAGGTCAGTAAATAGCTAGACTGGTCCTAGAGACACCACTGGATGTAGCTGTTACAGCTGCCTGCCCAGTCTCCATGACAGTGGTACTGAGGTGGGTTTTTTTTTGTTTTTGTTCGCTACACCTCTCTAGATTTCTCAAAGAGCTACAGACTTCCAATTTGAAGGGCCAAACTCTTTGCAGAGAAGACAGATTTTCTCTCCACATCCTGAAGGGTTCTCGGACTGCACTACACTCCTTAGGAATCTACACTGTGGAACAGAAGAGAAGATATACCTCTCAACCACACCACAGATCACAATCTTCTCAATACTCACCGTCTCTGTGCTGCTATGAGCCACAGTGTAAGAGGCACAGGGCTCAAAAGTGAGAACAGTCTGCACCCCAGTCCATGATTTCTCAAACTGCCTCTTATAAGCACTTTGATGAGCTGGTCGGGGGTCTGAACAATGATACCTTACAGCATCAGCTGCCATCTATACACCTGTCACGACACTCAGAAGTCACCTTCCTTTACTTCTCAGCAGTTAGGACCAGCTCTAGAGTAAAGAGATTGATTGATTGATTTCTAGCCCTGAACCTACAGGGTGCCTACTTCCATATCTCAATACAACCATCGTACAGGAGATTTTCTACTGCTTTAGCTTTGGGGCAGGATCATTATAGGTACAGACTGCTTCACACAGGGTAGTCTTCAAGGTTCACTTCATTGTAGTGGCATACTAACCCCGGTACAGTGACTGGACTTCATCAGCACCAACCTGATACAGTACAAGCGTGAGCGGTCCTCTCACTACCCACATTAACCACCCTGGGAAACATGTCTCCCTAATATGCTAGGGAGCTCACCTACACAACAATAAGGTTCAGGACAAATGGCCCTCCACAGAAATGACCTTCCATATCATTCTTTTGGGGCTAAGGGCTGTCAGGAGTACCTGTGCACAAACTCTGTCTTTCATCAAAAACAACACACAAAGGTTATGATGGACGTAATGTGACCTGTATGTTTTGTATAAACTGCCAAGGAGCTCCCAGATCTCCCTCCCTCTGCAAGACAGCATTCAAACTTTGGAACTGATGCACCCATCACAATGTGTTCATCTCAGCTGTCTGTCTGCAAGGGATACAGAACAGGATAACCAACAGTCTCAGTTGGAATTTTCTCACAACGAGTGTATACTGAATTCAGAGGTGCTTCAAGGTATAGCCACCCTTTGGGAAACCCGGCCTATGGATCTCTTCGCTACTTATTGGAACAAGAAGGATCCTTGTTACTGCCCCAGGGCCGGCTTGGGGAAACATTCACTGGCAGTTGCCCTCATCTTCCCAGCAGACAGGGCCTATTTGTATGTCTTTTCCCAGTTTCCTACCCTGTCCAAGATTCTGTTGGAAAATTCAACAAAACAAAGCGAGAGTTATTGTGATTGCCCCTCTTGACTATGACAAGTCTGGCTCCCTTACCTGATGCAGATGGCAATATCCCCTCCTGTTCCTCTGACATCAGCCCATTCCTCACCCGCTCTCTCAAAGCAATGGGCTGACCCTTCACCCCAACCCATGGGTCCTCCACTTCCAGGCTTGGATTCTTCTTTGTTCCAAGGCTTAGAAGCAGAATGCTCTGACAAGCTGAAACACATGTTGCAACACAATCACAAGTTGACCACTCCACATACCTGTCTACAAAATGGAAATGACTCCAAGTTTGTACCATTCCTAACGGACAGACCCAACCTCATCTTTTCTCCCTTTGATTTTGCACTACATTTTAAACTCTCACTCAGCTCCCTTAAGGTACATCTCATGGTGAAAATGGCTTCCTACTGGGAGTTTGTTCACCACTAATGCCTAGATTCTTTAAGGGCATTGGGACTCTATTCCCCCATGTGACACCACCCGCTCCAGCCTGGGACCTTAATCTAGTTCTCAGGGCTTGGACTAGACCTCCCTCTGAGTCCAGGGCAACTTGTTCTCTCTTACACCTGTCCATGACGACAGCATTTCTAATTGCCATCACCTCAGCTAGGCACATAGGAGAAATAGCGGCCCTGATGGCACACCCATCATTCATGGCCTTTGTCTTAAAAAAAAAAACCAAAAAAAAAAACCACCCAAACCAAAACTCTAAGGCCATATCTCAAGTTTCTCCCTACTTTTTCTGCACTTTCCGTATGAATCAATAGATCCATCTCTCTGTTTTTTCCAAAAACCACATTGTGACAACTGGAAGACAATTGTGCATATGCTAGATATTAGAAGGACATGAGCATTCTACTTGGACAGGACTAAGGACTTCAGGAAATCCCCTAAACTCTTCCTTTCATCCACAGAAAGATCCAAAAGCTCTGTGATATCTCTTCAAAGACTATCCAAATGGGTCTCTAGTTGCATTAACCACTTAGCAAGGGCTCAGCTTGCTCCTGTCCATATGCACTCCATGAGATCAGTTCCTACCTCAATCACATTCCATAGGGATACTCCTATCTCCCCAATCTATAGAGCAATGATTGGGGCCTCTGTCCATACTTTCACAGAACATTATACAATCAATGAAGATTTGGCTGCTGACACCATCTTTGACTCCACAGTACTCTCTGTAGTAAAAGACTCCGCTCTGAAGTCCCAGCCTCCAGTGGTGGGTACTGCTTCGGAGTAAGTGGAGCACCCCTAGGGACACTACTTGAAGAAGAAGAGGAAGTTACTCACCTTGTGCAGTAAGGATGGTTCTTTGAGATGTTTATCCCTATTGGTGCTCCACAACCCGCCCTCCTCCCCTCTACTTCGGAGTTCTCTATAGGGCTCTGTGGTAGAGAAGGAAGTGAGGGGGGTTCGCCCGTGCAGTGCTAAATAGAATCATAGAATCGTAGAATATCAGGGTTGGAAGGGACCCCAGAAGGTCATCTAGTCCAACCCCCTGCTCGAAGCAGGACCAATTCCCAGTTAAATCATCCCAGCCAGGGCTTTGTCAAGCCTGACCTTAAAAACCTCTAAGGAAGGAGATTCTACCACCTCCCTAGGCAACGCATTCCAGTGTTTCACCACCCTCATAGTGAAAAAGTTTTTCCTAATATCCAATCTAAACCTCCCCCCCGCAACTTGAGACCATTACTCCTCGTTCTGTCATCTGCTACCATTGAGAACAGTCTAGAGCCATCCTCTTTGGAACCCCCTTTCAGGTAGTTGAAAGCAGCTATCAAATCCCCCCTCATTCTTCTCTTCCACAGACTAACAATCCCAGCTCCCTCAGCCTCTCCTCATAAGTCATGTGTTCTAGACCCCTAATCATTTTTGTTGCCCTTCGCTGGACTCTCTCCAATTTATCCACATCCTTCTTGTAGCGTGGGGCCCAAAACTGGACACAGTACTCCAGATGAGGCCTCACCAATGTCGAATAGAGGGGAACGATCACGTCCCTCGATCTGCTCGCTATGCCCCTACTTACACATCCCAAAATGCCATTGGCCTTCTTGGCAACAAGGGCACACTGCTGACTCATATCCAGCTTCTCGTCCACTGTCACCCCTAGGTCCTTTTCCGCAGAACTGCTGCCTAGCCATTCGGCCCCTAGTCTGTAGCGGTGCATTGGATTCTTCCGTCCTAAGTGCAGGACCCTGCACTTATCCTTATTGAACCTCATCAGATTTCTTTTGGCCCAATCCTCCAATTTGTCTAGGTCCCTCTGTATCCTATCCCTGCCCTCCAGCGTATCTACCACTCCTCCCAGTTTAGTATCATCCACAAATTTGCTGAGAGTGCAAACCACACCATCCTCCAGATCATTTATGAAGATATTGAACAAAACCGGCCCCAGGACGGACCCCTGGGGCACTCCACTTGACACCGGCTGCCAACTAGACATGGAGCCATTGATCACTACCCGTTGAGCCCCACAGTCTAGCCAGCTTTCTACCCACCTTATAGTGCATTCATCCAGCCCATACTTCCTTAACTTGCTGACAAGATTACTGTGGGAGACCATGTCAAAAGCTTTGCTAAAGTCAAGAAACAATACATCCACTGCTTTCCCTTCATCCACAGAACCAGTAATCTCCTCATAAAAGGCGATTAGATTAGTCAGGCATGACCTTCCCTTGGTGAATCCATGCTGGCTGTTCCTGATCACTTTCCTCTCATGCAAGTGCTTCAGGATTGATTCTTTGAGGACCTGCTCCATGATTTTTCCAGGGACTGAGGTGAGGCTGACTGGCCTGTAGTTCCCAGGATCCTCCTTCTTCCCTTTTTTAAAGATTGGCACTACATTAGCCTTTTTCCAGTCATCCGGGACTTCCCCCGTTCGCCACGAGTTTTCAAAGATAATCGCCAATGGCTCTGCAATCACAGCCGCCAATTCCTTCAGCACTCTCGGATGCAACTCGTCCGGCCCCATGGACTTGTGCATGTCCAGCTTTTCTAAATAGTCCCTAACCACCTCTATCTCCACAGAGGGCTGGCCATCTCTTCCCCATTTTGTGATGCCCAGCGCAGCAGTCTGGGAGCTGACCTTGTTCGTGAAGACAGAGGCAAAAAAAGCATTGAGTACATTAGCTTTTTCCACATCCTCTGTCACTAGGTTGCCTCCCTCATTCAGTAAGGGGCCCACACTTTCCTTGGCTTTCTTCTTGTTGCCAACATACCTGAAGAAACCCTTCTTGTTACTCTTGACATCTCTTGCTAGCTGCAGCTCCAGGTGCAATTTGGCCCTCCTGATATCATTCCTACATGCCCGAGCAATATTTTTATACTCTTCCCTGGTCATATGTCCAACCTTCCACTTCTTGTAAGCTTCTTTTTTATGTTTACGATCCGCTAGGATTTCACCATTAAGCCAAGCTGGTCGCCTGCCATATTTACTATTCTTTCGACTCATCGGGATGGTTTGTCCCTGTAACCTCAACAGGGATTCCTTGAAATACAGCCAGCTCTCCTGGACTCCTTTCCCCTTCATGTTAGTCCCCCAGGGGATCCTGGCCATCCGTTCCCTGAGGGAGTCGAAGTCTGCTTTCCTGAAGTCAAGGATCCATATCCTGCTGCTTACCTTTCTTCCCTGTGTCAGGATCCTGAACTCAACCAACTCATGGTCACTGCCTCCCAGATTCCCATCCACTTTTGCTTCCCCCACTAATTCTACCCGGTTTGTGAGCAGCAGGTCAAGAAAAGCGCCCCCCCCAGTTGGCTCCTCTAGCAGTTGCGCCAGGAAATAGTCCCCTACACTTTCCAAAAACTTCCCTGATTGTCTGTGCACCGCTGTATTGCTCTCCCAGCAGATATCAGGAAAATTAAAGTCACCCATGAGAATCAGGGCATGCGATCTAGTAGCTTCCGTGAGCTGCCGGAAGAAAGCCTCATCTACCTCATCCTCCTGGTCCGGTGGTCTATAGCAGACTCCCACCACTACATCACTCTTGTTGCTCACACTTCTAAACTTAATCCAGAGACGCTCAGGTTTTTCTACAGTTTCGTACCGGAGCTCTGAGCAGTCATACTGCTCCCTTACATACAGTGCTACTCCCCCACCTTTTCTGCCCTGCCTGTCCTTCCTGAACAGTTTATAACCATCCATGACAGTACTCCAGTCATGTGAGTTATCCCACCAAGTCTCTGTTATTCCAATCACATCATAGTTCCTTGACATCACCAGGACCTCCAGTTCTCCCTGCTTGTTTCCAAGGCTTTGTGCATTCGTATATAAGCACTTGAGATAACCTGTTGATCGCCCCTCATTCCCAGTATGAGGCAGGAGCCCTCCCCTCACAGACATTGCTGCCTGTGCTTCCTCCCGGTATCCCGCTTTCCCACTTACCTCAGGGCTTTGGTCTCCTTCCCCCGGTGAACCTAGTTTAAAGCCCTCCTCACTAGGCTAGCGAGCCTGCTGGCAAAGATGCTCTTCCCTCTCTTCGTAAGATGGAGCCCGTCTCTGCCCAGCACTCCTCCTTCATGGAACACCATCCCATGGTCAAAGAATCCAAAGCCTTCTCTCCGACACCACCTGCGTAGCCATTCGTTGACTTCGACGATTCGACGGTCCCTACCCAGGCCTTTTCCTTCCACGGGAAGGATGGACGAGAACACCACTTGCGCCTTAAACTCCTTTATCCTTCTTCCCAGAGCCACGTAGTCCGCAGTGATCCGCTCAAGGTCATTCTTGGCAGTATCATTGGTGCCCACGTGGAGAAGCAGGAAGGGGTAGCAATCCGAGGGCTTGATGAGTCTCGGCAGTCTCTCCGTCACATCGCGCACTCCAGTAGCCTCGAGGCAGACCACAAGGGAGGGAGAGCACATGCGCAGGCTCAACAGGACACTGCTACCAAAAATCTTCGATTAGAGGTGCAGGGGCACACAGACGCCTGAAGTGAAGCACCCATGGGGACACACATCTTGAAGAACCATCGTTACTGCACAAGGTGAGTAACTTCCTCATCACTACCAGCGAACAGGTTTCTCACTGTGACCAAAGTCATCTCCTCAGTAATGAACAGCCCACGCATATGGGCTCGCACCCGCCTCCAACTCTTGGACCACATGGCTACAACCACATTTGTGGTACGACATGACGGTCTCCACATGTGTTGCCTCCAGGGTTGGCTCAGAACCATCTACATACCACACAAACATGGCCTAAAAAGACATGATACCACCCAAAGTCAGAGACTCTACATCGGTGGACACAACCCAACAATGTGTGTGTGGGGGTCCCTTTCACTCAGAATCCACCCTCCATAATAGTCACAACTGATGCCTCCTTGATAGGCTGGAGAGCCCATCTCCAACATCCTGCGATTCAGGGCAAGTGGTCTCCCTCAGAGACACGGTTATACATAAGCCGATTAGAACTCCGCGCAGTTTGCCATGCTTGCCTTCATTTCCTACATTGATAAAGAACAAAAACATTTGAGTAATGACTGACAACGTTGCTTGCATGTTTTACATAAATTGACAGGGAGGAGTCTGATCTCACTCCCTATGCACTGAAGCCATGAAACTATGGAATTGGTAATCAGACAAAATATCAACATCTCAGCCTCTTACCTCCCAGGCTGTCCGAACACTACAGCAGACATGCTAAGCAGGGATTCAGAGTAGCAGCTGTGTTAGTTTGTATCTGCAAAAAGAAAAGGAGTACTAGTGGCATCTTAGAGACTAACAAATTTGTTTGAGCATAAGCTTTCGTGAGCTGCATGCATCCGATGAAGTGAGCTGTAGCTCACGAAATCTTATGCTCAAATAAATTTGTTAGTCTCTAACATGCCACAGGTACTCCTTTTCTTTAAGCAGGGATTGTTTCTTGAATGTGAACTAAATGATGTGGTCTTACAGAACATATTCCAACAATGGGGCAACTGATCCGTCAACCTCTTTACAACATCGCAGAACTAGAAATGCCCACAATTCTGTTTGAGAACAGGTCTGGGACTCCCTAGTGCTGGGGGATGTCTTCTTCCAAAAATGGGAAGCACCACTTCTATATACATACCCATGGATAGCTCTGCTATCGTGGGTGATACACAAAATACGTATCAACAAGGTGAAAGCCATACGATAGACCCAGTATGGTCTTCTATCATGGGATGCCGGACAGGTTCACCATCCAAACCTTGAGAGACTTCACCTGAAGGCATGGAGGATATTTCCATCAATGACTATTAACCAGAATGGGCAGGGATGGTATCCCTAGCCTCTTTTTGCTAGAAGCTGGAAGTGGGTGATGGTTCACATGATGGATCACATGATGATTACCTGTTCTGTTCGTTCCCTTTGGGGCACCTGGCATTAGCCACTGTCGGAAGGCAGGATACTGGACTAGATGGACCTTTGATCTGACCCAGTATGGCTGTTCTTATGTTTTTATGTGGCTCTTACATGGTTCCATCATGATGAACTAGCCTGTTTTTGGAACAGGTGAAATACATATCACTCAACAGTAGAAGGGTAACCAGGCGCAATACTTTCCTTCAGAAATGGAAGAGGTTCTGCATATGGTGCCAAGACAAACGAACTGCTGCAGTTTCCACACCTCTGGTCTTGATATTGGACTACTAGTTGAAACTAAAACTGTCTGGATTATCCATTAGTTTGATCAAAGTAAATCTAGTGGCTGTTACCACTTTCCATCACAAAATTGATGGAATGTTTACCCTGATGTATGCGCACCCACGCCACCATTGAACCTGAACCTGGTATTATGGTGCCTTACCAGGCCCCCATTTGAACCGTTAGTGACATGGTCTCTGACACACCTATCAATGAAGGTGGCATTCTTAGTATTTATTACATCGACCCGCCGTGTGGATGAGGTAGGGGCTCTCATGGCCCACCCACTCTATACCATTTTCTTCAAGGACAAGGTCACTCTAAGACCACATTCAAAATTTATACCTAAAGTATCTTCGTCCTTCCACATAAATCAGCCAATCCATCTCCCAGCATTCTTTTCTAAACATCATTTGTGAGCAGAGGACTCCATAGTACATACCCTGGATGTCAGATATGCATTAGCGTTCTACTTCAATAGAACTAAGCTTTTCAGAAAATCACCAAGGCTTTTTGTTTCTATCATGGAGCATTCTAAAGGCTCCATGATCTCCACACAGAGATTATCAAAATAGATTTCAGGCTGCATTCACCTCTGGTACCAACAAAAGTATCTGCTACCCCCATCTGGGATCAGAATTCACTCTACCAGATCAATAGCAACTTCAGTAGCCTTCCTAAATAATGTTCCACTCATAGACGTATTAGAGCTGCTGCCTGGGCATCTGAACACATGTTCACAATACGCTATGTTAGTGCCCAGAGGTCAGGCTCCGATGCACTGCTAGGACTGGACATCACTCGAAGAAGATGGGGGGCGGGGGGAGGGATAGCTCAGTGGTTTGAGCATTGGCCTGCTAAACATAGGGTTTTGAGTTCAATCCTTGAGGGGGCGATTTAGGGATCTGGGGCAAAAATTGGGGATTGGTCCTGCTTTGAGCAGGGGCTTGGACAAGATGACTTCCTGAGGTCCCTTCCAATCTTGATATTCTATGATTTTATGATAAGATTCTATGATTCTCTGTGCAGTAACTCAGGTTCTTCGAGATTTGTGTTACTGTGGGTGCTCCACTACCCACCATGCTCCCCTCTACTTTGGAGTTCTAGTTTGGACTCTACGATAGAGAAGGAACTGAGGGGGTCAGGTCACGCACACACTAGATGAGGCATCAGCACTGTGAGACAGGGACCACGCATGCGTAACCTGCATGGACACTGCTGATAAAATTCTCTGATCAAAGGCACAGGGACACACCAACACCTGAAGTGGAGCACTCACATCTTGAACAAATTCAGTTACTGCACAAGGTGAGTAACCATCTTTCTTCTACTGTAGCTGTTTGTACCACTGTTTAAATAACATAATTTATTCTAAACCTAGTTTCACAGGGGAAAAAAATTAATAAATCTTAAGGATTGTCTAAAACAGTTGTTCTCAACTATGGGTACATGTCCTCATTTGCAGAAACATTGAGGTCTGGGACATCTGGGTCCAGATCAACAAAGGTATTTGGGTGCCTAAGTTTCAGTTTTGGGCTCCACTGTGATATATAAAACTCTCACTCATCTGCTACCTAATCCTGTAGGCTCCTAAACTTACTTGGTGCCTAAGTTTTCAGGGGAAAAGATCCCTAGGCACCTGTATTTCTGCCTCTGGGCATGTGCACTGCTGCATCAATCTAGATATCTGAATGTCTGTCTGCCACCTAAGCCCCAGTGCAGTCCATAAACTGGGGGGAGATAGAAGCGTATCTAGTTTCCCTGTGGGGCTCAATTCAGTAGGTGTGCTCACATCTAACAGATCAGTCCCCATATAGAATCAATCCAAAGGAGTTGGTGGTTTTGGTGGTGTTGCCCACCTTATAATTTTTTGACATTGGTTAGACCTCTCACCCTTATAATATGGGAGACCCAGGCTCAATTACCCCTCTGCCTGAAGAGGAGGAAAGAATTTGAACAGAGTTCTCTCTCACCTCTCAGGAGAGGGCTCTAACAACAGGGCTGTGAGATAATTGGATGTGGGTCTCACTCACTCTCTCCTGTTGAAGCAGTTCCATTATGTATAAATAATTATTCATTGGAACAGGGAGACTGGACCCTGGATCTCCCACCTCCCAGGTGGTTACCCTAATCAATGGACTATAGAGTCATTCTCAATCTCTGTGGCTCAATGTCTCTCTAAGAATGTATCCATAGTGAAACAGCTTCAACAGGAGATAGCGAGACCCACATCAAAAGAATATTTGTTAGCCTAGTGGTTAGAGTACTCTGCTGAGAAGTGTAAAAGACCCCTGTTCAAATCCTTTCCCTCCCTCAGGCAGAGGTGGAAATTGAACCTGGGTCTCCCACATCCAGGATGAGTGTTCTGACCACTGGCTAAAAGCTATAAGATGGGCACCATTTCCCTCCGTTCTGTGTGGAGTGTGACAGGTATCTAATTCATTCGCATCAGAAATGACTTAGGTGCTTAAACTGCTAGACTCCGAGAGGTGTTCCCATCTGTTGATTGCTAGCAGAGCTAGGTGCTTCCAGAAGCTGGGAATGGGTGACGGGGGATAGATCACTTGATGGTTCTGTTCTTCCCTCTGAGGCACCTGGGATTGGCCACTGTCAGAAGGCAGGGTACTGGGCTAGATGGACCATTGGTCTGACCCAGTTTGGCTGTTCTTACGTTACCTGTGGCCTGGACTTAAGTGCCTAACTCTATGATAAACCTCTCTTGTTAGCATCTCCTATTAGGCAGCGAGTCATCTGAACTAGTCAAAGTCCTGGCTTTTGTGAATCCCATTCTTAGGTACCCTGTTTCACCATTCATTGTATAGCAGTGGTGGGCAACCTGCGGCCCATCAGGGTAATCTGATTGCGGGCCGCGAGACATTTTGCTGACATTAACTGTCTGCAGGCACGGCACACCCCCGCAGCTCCCAGTGGCCTCAGATCACTGTTCCCGGACGGTCAACATCAGCAAAATGTCTTGCCACCTGCAATCAGATTACCCTGATGGACTGCAAGTTGCCCACCACTGTTGTATACGGAGCCTAGGCACCTAAACCAGACTTTTGTGGTTCTCTGTATTGTTTCAGTGATTTTCTAGGTGACTAAAAGTTAGGCATTGCAATGCCTACGTCTCTTTGTGGATCCGGGCCTTGGATCGTTATTTGATTGCATAACTGATCATAATTTTCAAGGCACTATAGTGCACAAGCTTGAGGTTACCTGGCTTTTACAGAGAGTTGTTATATATTTCTTTATTGTATTTTTCACTATTCTAGGCAGGGGGTCCAGTCCCCTGCTGCCAGTGAAGATGTTCATAAACTGTTCAGGGTTTACGCCAATACAAGTGTAAGGGGAGGTGGAAACAAGTAAGGATTTGCAGACTTTACCTGTATAAGATCTTCTAAGTCAGGTTCTCACAAACAAATTTTTTGATGGCCTCAGAGTGCGGCCACCAACTCTTGCTGGGGGCCACTGTGACACTTTTCCCTAAAATACTTAATTAACTTTTAGAAATAAATAAATATGCACATATACATGTCCAAATCAAAGTAATTTATTATGTAGGGTTTTTTTTTTGCAGAGTCAAGAATAAAAATAATGTACAGTTGTCTCTATTCTTTACTGGACCTAAACAAAATAGAAGCAAAAATATGGTGCTTTGCACGTTCTTCTTTTTTGTTGTTGTTTCTTTTGCTTTTTTGATTGCTTTTTTTTAATACTTGCTAGCCAGTCAGTCTGCTGCTGTGAAAAGTGATACTTGTATGTTAATATGACTCTTCATAGCCTCCCAGCTAGCTACTAAGTCTGTTGTGAAAAGTGATATTAACAATCATACAATCATAGTAGACTTGCTCAGTGACAGGGAGGCACCTGCCACTGCATGGCCGAGGGTGGGGGCCAGGACCCGAGCCCGAAGCCCTGCGGCAGGATCCTGGAGCCCAAGCCCCACAGCTGGGGGATGGAGCCTGCTGCGGCACGGCCAAAGTCTAGGGCTGGAGAAAACAGCAGGGGTTGGGTGGGATTAGCCTGGGGCTGGAGCCGAAGCCTGCTGCCACGTGGCCGAAGCCTGGGACCAGAAGAGGCAGGGGGAGCCAGGGATGATGGCAAGGGGTGTTGAACCTGCACAGGGGATGGGGTCTGGAGACAGCTTCAAGTCCCATGGCAGGAGCCCAAAGCCTTACAAGTCACAGAGCCCGCTGGTGTGTGGCCAGAACCTGAAGCCCCGCAGCTGGAGACTGCCACGCACCACCCCCAGGAAGGTGGGGAACTCACTGGCTGCCTGCTCCTCCAGTGTTTGTCTCTCCAGAGGCGGGGCAGGGCCCAACCTTTGCTGGTGGCCTGGTGGTAGGGTCCACTGCTTTGTTGTGTCTCCCCCCTCCCTGCCATCACTGTCCAGGAGGCTGCGGCCACAAGAAAAGCCCCTGGTGGCTGTATGCGGCCAAGGTGCGTATTTGAGAAACTCTGTTCCAAGTAATTTGTACGGGTACAAGTTGGCGAAAAGTGTCATTGAATCCACCTCCAGATAAGCCATATTTTGCAGGCTCAGATCATTAATATTTAGGGTATGTCTACAGTACAAAATTAGGTTGTTTTTATAGAAGTTGATTTTTAGAAATCGATTTTATACGGTCGATCGCATATGTCCACACTAAGTGCATTAAGTCGGCAGTATGTGTCCTCCTACCGTGGCTAGTATCGACTTACGGAACGGTGCACTGTGGGTAGCTATCCCACAGTTCCAGCAGTCTCTGCCACCCACTGGAATTCAGGGTTAAGCTCCCAATGCCTGATGGGGCAAAACATTGTCGTGGGTGGTTTTGGGTACATGTCATCAGTCGCCCCTCCCTCCATGAAAGCAACGACAGACAATCGTTTTCCGCCTTGTTTCCGTGCAGACACCATACCACGGCAAGCATGGAGCCCGCTTAGCTCAGCTCACCATCACCGCTGCTGTTGTGTCCTGGGTGCTGCTGTCAGCAGATGGTGCACTATGACTGCTAACCGTCATCATCCACCGCTTCCGCTGCAACTCTGTTCTCCTGCTCTTGTAAATGAGCTCAGTCTCAATAGCAAATTTCTTCATGTTGTTGTCATCCACCGCTTCCGCTGCAACTCTGCTCTCCTGGTGCCATGAATCCACTTTGCAGGTCCTCTTGTCGTTCTGTATAAATATCTATTCTTACGGCATCCGTCGTCATCCACCGCTTCCGCTGCAACTCTGCTCTCCTGCAGATGCAATACCCTGGCAAGCATGGAGCCCGCTCAGCTCACTACTGCTGTTGTGAGCATTGTAAACTCCTCACGCATTATCTTGGAGTATATGCAGAACCGGGCTAAGAGACGCCAGCATGAGGATGATTTTGATGAGTGCATGGACACCGATGTTCCTGAAAGCATGGGCTGTGGCAATTGGGAGATCATGGCGGCAGTGGGGCTGGTTGATACAGTGGACCGCCGATTCTGGGCCTGGCAAACAAGCACAGACTGATGGGACCACATAGTGTTGCAGGTATGGGACGATTCCCAGTGGCTGCAAAACTTTCACATGCGTAAGGCCACTTTCCTGGAATGCTGTGAGTTGCTTTCCCCTGCCCTAAAGCGCAGGAATACCAAGATGAGAGCTGTCCTGACAGTTGAGGAGTGGCGATAGCCCTGTGGAAGTTTGCTATGCCTGACTGCTACCTGTCAGTCGGGAATCAATTTGGAGTGGGCAAATGTACTGTGGGGGCTGCTGTGATCCAAGTATCCAATGCAATCATTGACTTTCTGTTATCAAGCGAAGTGACTCTGGGAAATATGCAGGTCATACTGGATTGCTTTGCTGCAATGGGGTTCCCTAACTGTGGTGGGGCGATAGGTGGAATGCATATCCCTGTCTTGGCACTGGACCACCTTGGCAACCAGTAAGTAAAACACAAGGGGTACTTCTCAATGGTGCTGCAAGCACTGGTGGATCACAAGGGACGTTTCAGTGACATCAACGTGGGATGGCTGGGAAAGGTGCATGATGCTCGCATCTTTAGGAACTCCTGGCTGTTCGAGCAGTTGTAAGAAGGGACTTACTTCCCAGATCAGAAAATTACCACTGGGGATGTTGAAATGCCAATAGTTATCCTTGGGGACCCAGCTTACCCCTTGCTCCCATGGCTCATGAAGCCGTACACAGGCAACCTGGATAGTAGTAAGGAGCAGTTCAACTATAGGCTGAGCAAGTGCAGAATGGTGGTAGAATGTGCCTTTGGACATTTAAAAGCTCGCTGGTGCTGTTTGCTGACTAGATTAGGCCTCAGCGCAACCAACATTCCCATTGTTATTGCTGCTTGCTGTGTACGCCATAATATCTGTGAGAGTAAGGGGGAGACGTTTATGGCGGGTTGGGAGGTTGAGGCAAATTGCCTGGCATCTGATTTTGAGCAGCCAGACACCAGGGCAGTTAGAAGAGCACAGCAAGGCGTGCTGCGCATCAGAGAAGCTTTGAAAACCAGTTTAGTGACTGGCCAGGCTGCGGTGTGACAGTTGTGTGTATTTCTCCTTGCTGCAAACCTGCCCCCTTTGTTGATTTTAATTCCCTGTAAGCCAACCACCCTCCCCCCTTCAATCACAGCTGGCAAAGGAAATGAAGTAACTATTGTTTTGAAACCATGCGTTCTTTCTTTATTAATTTTTTAGAAAATGAGATAACTGACAAGGTAACCTGGGTTGGGTGGGGTGCGGGATGAGGGAAGGACAAGGCCACATTGGTTATTGTAGCCACACTACAAATCAAAACTGTTTGAATTACAGCCTTCTGTTGCTTGGGCCATCCTCTGGAGTGGAGTGGCTGGATGCCCGGAGCCTCCCCCTTCGCATTCTTGGGCGCCTGGGTGAGGAGGATATGGAACTTGGGGAGGAGGGCAGGCGGTTATACAATGGATGCAGCGGGGGTCGGTGTTCTTGTTGGCTTTCCTGCAGCTCCCACAGACGCTTCATCATGTCAATTTGCTCCCCCATTAGCCTCAGCATCGCCTCCTGCCTCTGCTCCTCATGCTCCTACCTCTGCTCTTCGCGCTCACGTAATGCTTTCCTAGCCTCTAACACTGAATGTCTCCATGAATTCAGCTGTGCCCTATCAGTGCAGGAGGACTGCATGAGCTCGGAAAACCTGTCATCGCAAGTGCATTTTTTTTTGCCTTCTAATCTGCGATAACCTCAGGGACAGAGATGATAGGGGGAGCCTAGAAACATTTCCTCCTGTGGGGAGATAAAAAGGGAGAGTAAAATTTAAGATGATACATTTCTGAAAACAAAAGGGAGACTCTTTCACAGTGAATCAAGCAATTCACAGCAGATAGCACAAGTGCTTTAGGTACAGGGTCGTATTTTGCCTTTTATATTGAGCACCTGCCATTATGATGACACATCACAAACACCTGGGCAACAGAATTCGGTTTCCAGGCAGCCATGGTAAAGCTTTTGGTATGCGGGGTTGACTTCTTATGCCTTCATAACATGTGGGAATGGTTTCAAACTGCAGCACCATCCTTTCCCATAGCAAGCAATGGGTTGGGTTTCACATTTAAAAGGAGGGGCTTCGGTTTTCGGGTGGGTGTGCAGAACATACCTCCCCCCCACCCCACTGCGTGGCTATTCTCCGGGATGATCCCTTTTAGCCAAGCGCAAACAGCCCAGCATGAATGGGGTTCTTTTACTGTTCCCTTACAAAAATTTCTGTATTTTAACCAGGTGACTATGAATGATATCACTCTCCTGAGGCTAACACAGAAAGATATAGACCAAATGTTGATTGAATGCGAGCAAAACCTAGGACCATTCGCTGCCATGCTTTGTGCTGCAATGATTCCAGAATACTTTCAGAGTACCTCTAGGAGAGCTTCATGGAGATGTCCCTGGAGGATTCCCACTCCATCCCCAAACCTATAAACAGACTTTTCCAGTAGCTGTACTGGCCATGAATGCATCCCAATTTTTCAGGACAAATCAAACATTAAACACTATTGCTTTTAAACCCTGTACTGTAGTTACAAATGTGCACTCACCAGAGGTGCCTTCTCCAGCTTCAGGGTCGGGGATCCCTTGGGAGGGTATTGACTCCAGGGTGATGGAAAGGTCCTGGCTGTCAGGGAGAACAGATTCACTGCTTGCCTGCTGCACATTCTCCTCCTCCTCCTCCTCTTCCACAAAATCCTCCTCCCCGCTTGCAGGTGTCCATGGACAGTGGTGGGGTAGTGGTAGGGTCCCCTCCTAGAATGGCATGCAGCTGGTCATAGAAGCAGCATATATGGGGCTCTGACCCAGAGCAACCATTTGCATCCTTTGTCTTTTGGTAGGCTTGCCTGAACTCCTTAACTTTCACGCGGCACTGCTGTGCATCCCTGGTTTAGCCTCTCTCCAACACGTCCTGTGAGATTTTGGCAAATATATTTGCATTTCTTCTTTTTGATCGGAGTTCTACCTGCACAGATGCTTCTCTCCATACAGCAATCAGATCAAGTGTTTCCATTTCAGTCCATGCTGGAGCTCGTTTGTGATTCTGGGGGGACTGCTTGGTCACCTGTGCTGCTGAGCTCACTACGCTGACCAAACAGGAAATGAAATTCAAAATTTCCCGGGGCTTTTCCTGTGTACCGGGCTAGTGCATTGGAGTTCAAAGTGGTGTCCAGAGCGGTCACAATGGAGCACTCTGGGGTAGCTCCTGGAGGCCAATACTGTCGATTTGCATCCGCACTACCCCAAATTCGACCCAGCAAGGTCGATTTTAGCGCTAGTTCCCTCGCCAGGGAGGAGTACAGGAGTCAATTTTAAGAGCCCTTTAAGTCGACAGAACGGGGTTGGTTGTGTGGACCCATTCATTTTAAAATCGACCTAACGTGGCTAAATTTGACCTAACCTCGTAGTGTAGACCAGACCTTTGTGCAGATAAGGACTGGCCAAACAATTGATAGGTAATGAAAGAGTAGAAGTTATTATACCACAGTTCCTTATGCAGAGGTGCTTCCAAGAACTCATTTTGATGCTTCAACATGTCATTTTCTATATTGTTACTTGAGCTGCTTAAGCACGTGCAGAATAAAGTAGGAAAGGAGTTGATTGGTATTGCTGTACTCCAGTGAAGTCTTACTGTAAATGTTACAATAAATTGGACTGTTTATGACTTTACTTGCTTAGTTTGTTAAACATGTTTAGTATTTTCTGTGATTTATAAACAGTAGAAATGTTGAAGCAGGATGCGAAATCTATACAGACTTTTATATCAGAAGTTTTAAAAGTAGTTGATGCACAGACAGTATTCTCTTTAGAGGCTTTTGACTTAATGTATTTAGCCAGCAACATTTCTCTGAAAAAGTAAACGTTCAGATACTTAATTTGAAAATTCATATACTGGAACAACCAGTTTTTGCTTTGTAGAACTTAGAAAACTTATGCAGCTAGTTTGTATCTTAATTTTGTTTGAATTTATTTGTTACAATAAATTGAATGTTGAAACCAGTGTTTTGTAATCTTGTCTTTAAAATTAGGGTGCAATGCACTACAGGATTTAGTCATTAAGCACCATCAAATAAAATACGGCAAGAGAGGATACAACTGGTTTGTAGTCTGTTTAGACTTAAGTATGAAGCCATTAAGCTATCATATTCCTATTTCTGATAGATTTTGGTCAGTGAATAAGTAAAGATATATAATCCCTGATTAAATGAGGTCTCAAACTGTAGTTCATGGTACTGATAGTATTTTAAAATAACTGAGGTCACCCCATTTTCTGTGTTTTTTAAACTAATGTATTACAGTGGTAGATGCTTTTGTCTATTCTAATCTCAGTTGAAATTAATGTAACTTGTCATAAGTAGGTTGCTCCTAAATGTAAAATTGCTTAAGGCTATCTTTTACTAGTGTGCTGTCTATTGACTTCTACACAGATTTGCTCTTATTTTGCTAGGCTATTAGCCAGTGAAGCATTTTAATATTCCATTTTACAAAAGGAGCTATTCAGAGTTTTAGGATTCATTGCCTTGAAAAATATCTATAGTGTGATTAGTGAGGTTGTATCTACCATCTTTTGTTTTTTCATGCAAAATTCTTTTTTAAGAGGGGGAGGGATAACTCAGTGGTTTGAGCACTGGCCTGCTAAACCCAGGGTTGTGAGTTTAATCCTTAAGGGGGCCATTTAGGGATCTGGGCCAAAAATTGGGGATTGGCCCTGCTTTGAGCAGGGGGTTGGACTAGATGACCTCCTGAGGTCCCTTCCAACCTTGATATTCTATGATCATCTACTGTTAACAACCAAAATCAGTTTGTAGAACAGAAAAATGTATTTTTTTCAGAAGTTATTTCTCTGTATCTTCGGTTTTGAGAGGTATTTTTTTTCTAATTTTCAGTAATGTAGTAGTTAGATATTTTACTGACTTCAGATCAAATATATTCTAGTAAGTAGAATTTTCTATTTTGAGTAGAAACTTACAATTGTTAATGATTCAGATTATTTATCTACCATACACGCATTATTTGAAAGGAGACAAGTAAAACATTAGCTACAATTAAAAGAAAAATAGTAAACATCCTGGCATAAACAAACATTCAGAGAACCATTGTATGTTTTCCAAATCTTTTGTATTGAAACTGTTTATAAAATCAAGCTCATAAACATTTATTTGATATGTTTATCTTTTTTTATAGAAATCTATTTCTTTACAGTTTCAAAAGTACTTTGTTGCACTTTTTCCTGATTTAGCTGTTTAAAACTTTTAATTTATAATTATAAATTATAAAAGATTTTTGTGATTTAAAAATATACAATTATGCCTATTCCAGGTTCTTGGCATGCTGGCAAACTGTTAAACATGAACTCATAACAATAGGATATAATGGAAAACAAAACCAGCGTGATGCTTTAAAGCTTAACTATTTTGCAAAAAAAAAAAAAAACGCCCCCAATCCCAGAAACATCCAAAATTCCACATTCTAGAAATCTCGGACCTTCCCAAATGTCTAAAAAGATAGACTTTGAGGAGTGCCTGAAGTTCTCCAGATTCATGCAATTTCAAAGTTAGGGGTGGGGAGAAGAGTGAGTTTTGAAGTCAGAAGGCTCTCATGGAAAATGTCCTGCCAGCAGCTTATTTTCATAAACTAGGGATGTTCAAGCTCTAGCATCTCCAATGATTGACACTGTGGCAGCATCGTGTGGGGAGATAGGTGGTCTGTCTCTCTAGCACAGGGGTGGGCAAACTTTTTGGCCTGAGGGCCACATCAGGGTTGCAAAACTGTATTGAGGGCCAGATAGGGAAGGCTGTGCCTCCCCAAACAGCCTGGCCTCTGCCCCTTATCCAACCCCTCCCACTTCCTTCCCCCTGACTTGCCCCCCTTAGAACCCCAGACCCATCCAACCCCCCCACTCCTTGTTCCCTGACTGCCCCCTCCCAGGACCCTATGCCCCTAACCACCCCCTGGGACCCCTCCATCCCTGTCCCCTGACTGCCCCAACCCCTATCCACACCCCCGCCCCCTGACAGGCCCCCGGGGACTCCCATGTCTATCGAACCCTCCCTGCCCCCTGACAGCCCCGCCCCATCCAACTGCCCCCTGTCCCCTGACTGCCCCCTGGAACCCCCTGCCCCTTATCCAACCCCCCTGCTCCCCTCCCCGTTACCATGCCGCTCAAAGCAGCATGTCTGGCAGCCACACCGCCCGGCCGGTGCCAAACACACTGCCGTGCTGCCCTGCAGGAGTGCACAGCCCCATGTGGCGGCGTAGGTGTGGGGGTCCCATGTGGCGGCGTAGGTGTGGGGGAGGGGGGAAAGCAAGGGAGGGGCCGGCGGCTAGCCTCCCTGGTCGGGAGCTCAAGGGCCAGGCAGAATGGTCCCAGGGGCCGTAGTTTACCCAGCTCTGCTCTAGCAGATTTCAAGATATTTAATAAGGCTTTATAGTTCAAAATCAACAGTTTAAACAGTTTAAAAGAGTTCAGAAGGCAGCCAATGGAGATCTTGAGGTGTCATGTACTCACAAAAGGATTCTTCACTTACTAATTGGGCTGTTTCTTTCTGTGTAAGCTTCAGCTTCCAAATCGTTTTAAGGTGTAGCCCCATTTAGAGCACATTGTATTAATTCATTCTTGAGGTAACAAAGACATAGACCACAGCAGTATGTTCCACACCAGAGGTAAACTGCTATCCCCACTGAAGTTAATGGGGGCAGGATTTCATCCCATGAGAGATGTTCTCAACCTTCTGTCCAGATGCAGATTGTGAAAAGCATTCATTCAAAGCTACTGGACATCTAACCAGTTCCCAAGATGTTCATCCAAGTTACAATTGATGGACAGATATCCTCTATGAAAGGAAGCAATATGTTTGTTATATTCTACAGTTCCTCTTTGAGTGATTTCTCATATCGATTCCAATTAGGTGTGTGTGCGCCGCGTGCACAGTTATCAGAAAGTTTCTACTCTAGCAGCATCCGTCAGGTCGGCCGTGGAGCCCCCTGGAGTGGCGCCTTCATGGTATTCAATATATGACCCTGCTGACCCAGCCCCGCCTCAGTTCTTTCCAGTGATGGTTGTTGGAACTGTGGCGTCTTGCTTTGCAAACTATCCATGTTTCCCTAGCATTTTGACTGTTTGTACTTCATAGTTCTTAGTTAGTTCTTATAGTGAGCAGTTAGTTAGCTGTTGAACTGGGGTGTTTACTCTCCACCCTGACCGCATTCTCCTTGGGGGGCTTACATGCCCAAGTCCCAGGGGTTCAAGTCTTGCCACAAGCCCATGCCAACGGGCGATCCCCATGACACTTGTTTAAAGTGTGTGGGGGAGCACACCAAACAGACAAGTGTACAACTTGTAAAGCGTTTCACCCCCAAACAAAAAAGGAGCGAGACTTTCACCTCAAGCAAATCCTTATGGAGGCGGCACTCAGACGGCAACCTACATCGGCTCGGCAAGACTCGGCACCGAGCTCATTGGTGCGCAGCACCCTGGTGGCAGTGGTAGAAGTGGCACCGTGGAAAGACTCTGGGAGAGACTCACAGCACTGTGGTCCCCAGCACCAAAACTAGAGGGATCGACCTGGCACCGGTCCCACTTCCTGGCACAAGAGCGGCACCAGGAGCAGGGAAGGAGTGGATCTCTGGCTTAGATACCCACCCCTTTGGAGCTGGCCAGTGGGGTGCGTCCCAAAGAGGAGCACTCAGTGTCATAGTCTTTGGAGATGACACTGTCAACTTTGGCCCTGCACTGCTCCCCAGCCTTGCGGCACCGCTCCCCAGCGTGGTGCCACTCACCAGTCCAGCTCCGCTCTGCACCGCCCTGGCCATCACAGTCCCGGTTCCCATCTTCAAACTCGGAGACGGGGTCTAGATACTCTGAGCCGGGCTGGCACTGGTTCGGCCGTGGAAGGCCTGAGTTGGTGGCAGGACCATGGCCTGCGCAGTGGCAGGGACCAGCGCAACGGCCATTTTGGACCCCATGGGCGTACCACCAGACCCAGGGCACCCAACTAAAGGTTCCCGGTCATCCACCTCTGAACCACGGATGCCGGAGGCTTCCGCCAGTCACCCCACCCAAGGGGTGCTGAAGAGGTACTATTTCCTTGCCCTCTCCTGGAACCAACCCCTGAGCCTGATCCAGGTGTGGCTGGCCCTGTCAATGAGGCAGGACAGGAGGCCCCTGGAGACCAAGAGTGTCAGGAGGACCCTTTTCCCCCATTAGCTTGCTCATCTTCCTTGCCAGACGAGGTGGTTGTAGGCACCTCCATCTTGGGACCACCCCACATAGACAGCTGCGCCCACCAGGACCTCCTTCACAGGTTGGCACGAAATATGGGCTTGCAGGCTGAGGCTATGGTGGAGTTGGAGGACCCAATGGTCGACATTCTGGCTCCAGAAGGTCCATCGAGGGTGGCTCTATCTCTCATCAGGACCATACAGGTCAATGCTAAGATCATTTGGCAGACCCGGCCTCCATCCATTCCACCGTGAAGGGTGTGGAGAGGAAGTATTTTGTCTCATCTAAGGGGGAAAAATACCTCTTCACACACCCGCAGCCTTACTTGTTGTTGGTGGCTGCAGTAAATGAGAAGGAGAGGCAGGGACAACAAGACCCAGGACCTAAGTCCAAGGACGACAAGCGCCTCAGTAGTAGTGCTCCTATCTTCCTCGGCCGAGGCAGGACTTTTATAAGAGGAGGGACAGGAATGGCAGATGAAAGCCTTCCAGCCCCCCGTCCGGGCAGGGCCAGTGCCCGACTAAACCATGGTCTGGTTCCAGGCATGCCTTTTGAAGGGGCACCTAAGGACAGCGCACCAGCCTCAATTCTGGATCCTTTCCTGTCTTTTTTTGAATAGTCTGTCCCACTTCTACCATGCTTGGTCCCAAATAACTTCGGACTGCTGGGTCCTCCGTATGGCAGAAGTGAGATATTCTCTCCAGTTCTGCTCCTGTCCTCCCTTCCACCTCCCTTCCCTGTCCCTCTTTAGGGACTCTTCTTATGAACAACTCCTTATCCAGAAGGTGCAGGTGCTCCTCGCCTTGGGAGCGGTGGAGGAGGTTCCTCAGGAACTCTGGAACAAGGGATTCTACTCCTGATACTTCTTAATCCCCAAGGCCAAAGGGGGCCTCAGACCCATTCCAGATCTCCGAGGACTCAACAAGTTCATGGCAAAGTTGAAGTTCCATATGGTCTCCCTGGGCACCATTATTCCCTCCCTGGATCTGGGAGACTGGTACACTGCCCTCGACATGAAAAACGTGTACTTCCATATAGCGATTCGATCTGTGCACCAGCGATTCCTACGCTTCGTGGTCGGCCACAAATATTATAAATTCATAGTCCTTCCATTCGGCCTCTCAACAGCCCCCTGAGTGTTCACCAAGTGCATGTCAGTCGTGGCCACTTTCCTCCATCGGAGGCATATGCAGGTATACCCCTACCTCAATGACTGACTGCGCAGGGACCGCACCAGGTGGCAGGTGGGGTCTCAAATCGGGTGAGTCAGATCTACATTTGAGTGACTAGGTGGTCTCCTCAATTTGAGGAAATCAACCTTGGAACTGACCCAAAGAATATAATTCATTGGGGCAGTGTTAGACTCGGTTCAGGCAAGAGCACGTTTGCCAGAACCCCGTTTCCAAGCCATCATGAACATCATTCAAGGCCTCCGGCAATACCCAACCACTACAGCAAGGGGATGCCTGAGTCACATGGCTGCCTACAGTTATGTGACCCAGAACACCAGACTGAGGCTCAGGCCTCTACAGGCGTGGTTTGCTTTGGCCTACTGCCCGGGATGCAACAGCTTGAATTCAGTGGTCACGGTGCCGGGGCAGGTGTTCATGTCCCTTCAGTGGTGGCTCGACCCTCAGGCAATGTTTGAAGGAGTGCCCCTCAACAGCCCTCAGCCTTCCATGTCACTGGTAACGGATATGTCAGCTCTGGGGTGGGGGGTGCATTTGGGAGACCTCCAAACGCAGGGTCTTTCGTCAGAGTACGAGCTCTCCCTCTATATCAACATCAAGGAGCTGAGGGCTGTGCAACTAGCATGCCAGACTTTTCAGGCCCGACTACGAGGTCAGTGCGTAGTAGTTCTAACGGACAACACCACTGCCATGTTTTACATCAACAAGTAGGGTGGAGCCCGTTCCTCTCCCCTATGTCAGGAAACTCTCTGGCTGTGGGAGTTCTGTGTAGCCCACTCAATTCACCTGGAAGCATCCCTTCTACCAGGAGTTCTGAATGTACTGACGGACCACCTTAGCAGGTCCTTCCAAGCGCACGAGTGGTCCATCCAGATGGACATCATAAACCTCATCTTCCAAAAGTGGGGGTTTCCCCAGGTCAGCCTGTTTGCCACCCGGAGCAACAGGAAGTGCCCAATGTTCTGCTCCTTCCAGAGACACAGCCCAGGATCAAACACAGATTCATTCCTTTGACCCCCACTACAGAAAAAGGATGTGGGCAAATTGGAGAGAGTCCAGCAGAGGACAACGAAAATGATCAGGGGTATGGGGCACATGACTTATGAGGAGAGGCTGAGGGAACTGAGCTCGTTTAGTCTGCAGAAGAGAAGAATGAGGGGGGATTTGATACCAGCCTTCAACTACCTGGAAGGGAGGTTCCAAAGAGGATGGAGCTCGGCTGTTCTCAGTGGTGGCAGATGACAAAACAAGGAGCAATGGTCTCAAGTTGCAGTGGGGGAGGTCTAGGTTGGATATTAGGAAACCCTATTTCAGTAGGAGGCTGGTGAAGCACTGGGATAGGTTACCTAGGGAGGTGGTGGAATCTCCATCCTTAGATATTTTTAAAGCCTGGCTTGACAAAGGCCTGGCTGGGATGATTTAGTTGGGGATTGGTCCTGCCTTGAGCAGGGGGTTGGACTAGATGACCTCCTGAGGTCTCTTCCAACCCTAATCTATGATTCTACCCTGGTCTACACCTTTCCCCCATTCCCTCTCCTGCACAAGGTCCTACTCAACGTCTGCAGGGACGGGGCAGAAATAATTCTGGCCAGAATAAAGCATGGCCTGGACAATATTGGCACACCACGCTCCTAGAACTGTCAGTAGACACCCTGGTCATGTTGCCTTTCCTCCCCAACCTAATCACTCAGGACCATGGTCGCCTTCATCACCCTGACCTGCAGTTCCTCCACCTCGTGGCTTGGAAGCTTCATGGCTGAATCCCATGGAGCTTCTATGCTCAGAACAAGTAAGAGAGGTCCTCATCGGCAGCAGGAAGCCCTCCACTAGAGCCACATATCTGGCAAAGTGGAAGAGATTTACTTGTTTGTGTGACCAACGTCGTACATCTCTTCTCCAGGCACCTGTACCTCTCATCTTAGAGTACCTTCTGCACCTGAAACAGCAAGGGCTGGCAGAGTCCTCCATAAGGGTACATCTCGCTGCTATCTTGGCCTTCCACCCGGGAGCACGTGGTCGCTCCGTCTTCGCCAACCTGATGGTTGGTCACTTCCTCAAGGGTCTGGAACGCCTACATCCGCAGATCAGACAGCCTGTCCGTGTGTGGGACCTTAACCTGGTCCTCTCCAGGCTAATGGGGCCCCCATTCGAACGGCTGGTGACTAGCTCCCTTCTATAGCTGTTATGGAAGGTAGCCTTTCTGGTCGCCATTACATCTGCAAGGAGGGTGTCTTAGTTAAAGGCCGTTACCTTAGACCCACCTTATACGGTTTCCACAGGGATAAGGTGCAACTCAGACCTCACTCGGCCTTTCTTCCTAAGGCAGTGTCACACTTCCTCATTAGTCAGGATATTTTCCTGCCTGTTTTTTACCCTAAGCCTCATGATAGTAGCTGTGAGCAGAGGCTTCACTCCCTCGGGCACTAACATCCTACATCGAGCACACTAAGCCATTCAGGAAGTCGAACCATTTGTTCATAGCAGTGGCAGACCGGATGTAAGGACTCCCAGTCTCATCTCAAAGAATATCCTCCGGGATCGCATCATGCATCCGCATGTGCTATGAGCTGGCCAAAATACCAGCCACGGCTCTTATAGCACACCCCACGAGGTCCGAGACCTCATCAGTGGCATTCCTGACCCAGGTCCTGATACAAGAAATCTGCAGGGCAGCAACTTGGTCCTAAATATATTCACCTCTCATTTCGCCATCGTCCAGTATGCCAGGAATGATGCAGCTTTCGGTAGAGCGGTGCTCCTTATCAGCAATTCCATAACTCCGACCCCACCACCTAGGTAAAGCCTGGAAGTCACCTAATTAGAATTGATATGAGCAATCACTTGAAGAAGAAAAAATGGTTACTCACCTCCTCGTAACTGTTGTTCTTTGAGATGCTTTGCTTCTATCCATTCCAAACCCGCCCACCTTCCCCTCTGTTGGAGTAACTGGCAAGAAGGAACTGAGGAGTTGGCAGGGTTAGGTTGAGAGTCATGAAGGCGCCACACCAGGGGGCTCCACAGCTGACCTGATGGGTGCTGCTAGGGGAAAAACTTGCCGACGACTGTGCACGCGTCACACACACACCTAATTGGAATGGATATGAGTAACACATCTCCAAGAACAACAGTTACGAGAAGGTGAGTAAACGTTTTTTCCTTCCTCTAACCTGCCATCTAAATCTTGCTCTTATTTTGATTGAGCTTCAATGAGCTTGCTCTCATCCTTGCCCTAAGATCACATTTACTAGGAGAGATAAAACCATGTGGTTAGGGCTTAATGAAATGGAGATATAGAACCAGGTGTTATAATCATATTGAAAACACATCAGTCTATATTTTTTCATAACTGTCCTAAAGGCCCGATGTACACATCAAATAGAAGAGATAAGTGGAATTCTCCACCACCCTTGGTAGGTGCCTGTAGGGCTGAAAAGGAATTATCCAGTATTACATTCTGGATTCTCTCTGAAAGAAAGGAGCAGTGCCACCAAAGAAGAACTCTGTTGATTCCTGCGAGGGCATTTGATGAATTATCGACACCACATGATCAATGATATCAAAGGCATCTGATAGATGGATTAATTCACAATCTGTGATATTTTTACTGGGATAAGAGAATGAAAGGGTGAAAGAAAGTGTATAATAAAATGAAGTAAATATCTTAAATGACCCAAACTGTACCATAGAATCTCTATGGATAGTAATTCCGTTCTCTAATAATAAGACTATAGCAGTAGGAATATATTACCGACCACCTGACCAGGATGGTGATAGTGACTATGAAATGCTCAGGGAGATCAGAGAGGCTATAAAAATTAAAAAAAACCCTCAATAATAATGGGAGATTTCAACTATCCCCATATTGACTGGGCACATGCCACCTCAGGACAGGATGCAAAGATCAAGTTTCTTGACACCTTAAATGACTGCTTCTTGGAGCAGCTAGTTCTGGAATCCATTAGAGGACAGGCAATTCTTGTTTTAGTTCTAAGTGAAGCACAGGATCTGGTCCAAGTGGTGAATATAGCTGGGCCACTTGACAATAGTGACCATAATATAATTAAATTTAACATTCCTGTGGCGGGGAAAACACCACAGCACCCAACACTGTAGCATTTAATTTCAGAAAGGGGAACTACACAAAAGTGAGGAAATTAGTTAGAAATTAAAAGATACAGCGCAAAAAGTGAAATCCCTGCAAGCTGAATGGAAATTTTTTAAAGACATCATAATAGAGGCTCAACTTAAATGTATACCCCAAATTAAAAAACATAGTAAGAGAACCAAAAAAGTGCCACTGGGGCTAAACAACAACATAAAAGAAGCAGTGGGAGACGAAAAGGCATCCTTCAAAAAGTGGAAGTTAAATCCTAGTGAGGAAAATAGAAAGGAACATAAACTCTAGCAAATGAAGTGTAAAAATATCATTAGGAAGGCCAAAAAAGAATTTGAAGAACATCTAGCCAAAGACTCAAAAAGTAATAGCAAATTTTTTTAAAGTACATCGGAAGCAGGAAGCCTGCTCAAGAACTAGTGGTGCCACTGGATGATAGAGATGCTAAAGGAGCACTCAGGGATGATAAGGTCATTGCGGAAAAACTAAATGAATTATTTGCATCAGTCTTCACGGCTGAGGATGTTAGGGAGATTCCCAAATCGAAGCCATTCGTTTTAGGTGACAGATCTGAGGAACTGTCCCAGATTGAGGTGTCATTAGAGGAGGTTTTTGGAACAAATTGATAAACTAAACTGTAATAAGTCACCAGGACCAGATGGTATTCATCCAAGAGTTCTGAAGGAACTCAAATGTGAAATTGCAGAACTACTAACTGTAGTTTGTAACCTATTATTTAAATCAGCTTCTGTACCAAATGATTGGAGGATAGCTAATGTGATACCAACTTTTAAAAAGGCAGCAGGTTTAAAACAAACAAAAGGAAGTATTTTTTCACACAACGCACAGTCAACCTGTGGAACCCCTTGCCAGAAGATGTTGTGAAGGCCAAGACTGTAACAAGGTTCAAAAAAGAACTAGATAAGTTCATGGTGGATAGGTCCATCAATGACTATTAGCAAGGATGGGCAGGGATGATGTCCCTAGCCTCTGTTTGCCAGAAGCTGGGAGTGGGCAAAAGGGAATGGATCACTTGATGATTACCTGTTCTGTTAATTCCCTCTGGGGCACCTGGCATTGGCCACTTTCAGAAGAGAGGATACTGGGCTAGATGGACCTTTGGTCTGACCCAGTATGGCCGTTCTCATGTTCTTATTATGGACTGATCACTAGTTCCTGCAATTTGAGGTCCAATTTCTCCTGTGAGGGCAAGGAACCTGTTTTGATGGTGCATTCTCAGAGATTAATGGAACCTGAGCATTTCCAGATGACTCTGAGTACATTGTTTTCTCAATAGACCACTTTTTTATAGTCCTACAAAATTATTGAGTCTTTCATCCTCATGTATCAATAGTGTGGCCCCAAGCGTCAGCTTCCCCAGCTTTATGCTTACCAGTCATCCTGGTTTACAGATGACTGGTGACAGATTAGGCACAAGGAACAATGGTTGGAGTGCAAGTCCCATGTTTGACTGCATCAAAAGTAATGTTTTTTTTGTTCGTTTATTTCTTATATTGTTGCACGGCGCAAGAAAAGGAGTGTTTTTTTTTTCCTCCACCACAGCACTCCCAAAATCTCAATCAGCAGATTTATTTTGGGTGGTGGGAGGCTTGATTCATCCAGGCCATCTCAGTGTTTGATGAAAGGTTTACATTTTAAAACTTACAATTTGAGATAGACAAGGCATTGTGCAACAGTTCAGGGATGGAAGGCTGTGGAGAAATTATGGGTGAGAACAAGATGCATTAGGAAGAACTTCTATAAGAAGTGGGTTTTAAGGAGGAATATGAAGGGAGTACAGAGTGGGTGGATTTGATTTAAATCAGATTTATTTATATCATGATTTAAATCACTAGTCAGCAAGACTCGATTTAATCATGGATTTCTACATAAAACTGAACTCTTGTTGTTTGGTATAACCTTTAATACATATTCTTCACAACTCAGAGATAGATGTAGGTTTCATTTTTAGAAGGTGTACACAATACATTTTTAAAGTGATTTATTCTGAAAACTTTTCAGCAAGTTTTACATATCAGATGTTTTACATATCAGAAAATGAATGATTGATTGGTTATTTCATTTACCAAAGGTAATTGAAGCAGATATTTATGAAGTCATTGGGAGGTGAGCTATCTCCAGTTCAACAGGTTAATCATTAATATTTGGAGGATTTTCTTGCCATGCTGTATTAGGAAGAGCACATCACCAGACAGACATTTAAATTGTTTTATTTAACTAAAACAGCATTATGTATTATGGATTTTTTTCTTCAACAGCAAACATATGCTTGTTTTGTTAAAACATTGTATGAATTTTTGAATTTAGTTAAACATTCAAGTTTTTTAAAATCAGGTTTGTTTTTGTTAAAATTGTTTTTTTTTTAAAAATACAAAAATTAAATCTATTATGTCAGCCAGGTGAACATGAGAAATTTAAAAGATTGGCTTCTGCAGCTAGCTCAGTCGTCTTCGCTGTCATTTTCCTGTTTGTTCATGATCTAGAAAAGAAAAACAAGCTTTCCTACTTTTTCAGTTCCAAAACGATTTCTCAGTTTGGAATGAATTAGTCCAAAGGAAGAAAATAGTCTTTCTACACCAGCAGAAGAAGCTTATTGCTCTTAAAAGTGAGATTATCACTTCAACAGTCTCTGAATCCAAGTGCTTAAGTGCCTTCCACCAGTTCACTTGTGTGACTTTCTTTAAAACATTATCAGGAAACATATTTCTTGAATGGTTCACCCTTAGCTCTGAAGTTTATTGTAGTTGGCATTATGGAGGAATGATTGCTGGATGTCCATGTCATAGCCAACTCTTCTTCTTCAGCGGTTAAGGTTTGAATCTGGTTCCGAGTATTGAGAATATTTGCAAGAAAATGAACAGGAGATAGTGCTTGTCCCATTCTTTTTTTTTAATGCTTGTAATTTAACTCTGTCATTGCATATTTCTCTTTTTAAGATCTCACTCAGTTCCTTCCAAATTTCAACAGCGTCAGCAATAAAACAGCTATTTCCCCGCATTTTGTTCAAGGCTACAGAAATAGGCTTCAGGGTACTCAGGATGTGTTCAACATTTCTCTTAAGCCCAATGTTGAGAACTTTGTCTGTGAAGGTGCCATCTATTTTTTTACGATTTTGTTCACAAACTGTCATCAGATTAAGCCAGTTCTTGATATAGTGCTCAAAACAGTCCACTACTGAGTTCCATCGCACGTCTTGTGGGAAACTTAGTTTGGTTCCTTCCACTTTTTGCATTGCAGCTTTGGTTGTTAGGGAAGTATTTTGCAATTTCAACAACATTAGCCTTTATTTCTGGAACATTGAAGTCTTTGGCTAGGAGGTGCATCAAATTAGCACTGCAACCATATGTTATTTGCTTGGGACTCCCTTCACTCTCTTCTAAATCATTTCTTCTTATCTTGGATACATTTGCAGCATTGTCTGTGACCAAGCTGAGTACTAGACATTTGAATTTTTTTCCCACAGTTTGTTATAGCTTTTACTGCTACTTCTTGTAAGTATTCTGCTGTCTCTGTGTTTTCTGATGTATCAATTGTTTATGTAAGGAAGACATTCCCTTCTCTTGTCACACAAGCACATACAAGAGGATCATTGTGTACATTGCTCCACCCATCAAGACTCAGGTTAACAATTCTACCCTCTAGATCTTTTGCACACTGCTCAATTTCTCTTTCATACACTTTATCCAGCAGTTTACCTGCGACATCTGCTCTGTTGGGTGGACTGTATCCTGGTCATAATGACTGAACCATGTTAATAAAGTGTGGGTCCTCAATCATACTGCAAGGAGAGTTTGTTGCATAAACAAACCGGGCAATTTTTTCATTAATTACCTCTTTTTGTAATCTGCTGGTTCTTATCACAAACTTATTTATGGTTGTTTCTGGATGACGGAGATTTTTTTTTCTTTTCGCTACAGGTGATATACTGTGGCTATGTGACATACATGATGTGACTGAAACATTATCTTTGTCAGATAACTCTGAAACTATAGAAAATGATGGTGATCTTGAAAGTGGACAGTCTTCAGAAACCTGTATGTTGAGGATTGATTCTCCTAAACAAAATAATTCAATGCAGTTATTTAATTATTATTACCATACTGCTCATTTAGTATTACTCATTGCATCCACTGACACTCAGTACTACTTTAAAGGTGAAATTGTAAAAGGAAGATCTGCCTATTTCAGCTATTGTTATCACATTTATTTTTTATCACAACTGCATCTAAAATGATAGTACCAGAGAGTAACTAACAACTATATTTTTTGCTCAAACATGAGAATTCAAGAATAGTCCAGAAGGAAGACAGGCAGTCCTTAAGAAAGTAGCATGAAATAAAAAAGTTTACCAACCTGAAGATCCTGCATGTTCAGACATGTTCCTTTCATAATCTTCAGTGCAGCTTCCTCTTGAGAAGGAACACTTTTCATGATGTTGTTTCATTCGGGCAACTAGGCCTTGCATTTCTTTGTTGCACTGTTTGCATTTTGCATACCTGCCTGTCTTATCCACAGGCAGAGGAACTTCATTAAAATATTCCCAAACTGGGTCTCTTTTATGTCCTGCTGCCATGATAGGTTTTCCCTTCTAGTGAGAGAATGGTATTGGTAGATCTCAAATCAATGAAGGCTACACTCAGAAAGACCTCAAGACTTCTGGAATATGCTGCTCAAACAGTTTCACTTTTGTTTCTATTGTCTGTCCGTCCCTTCTCACATTTATCTCCAGACGACTTCTCCTTGTCCAGATCTATTCAGCCCCCAACAATCTTCTAATTATTGTACTTTTTGAAACTTTGTACTTTTAGAGAGAGGTAAGAGGTTGATTCTGTGTGTACAAATATGCAGAGGGACAATAGAGTTGAGATCTGTTATTTCTCACCTCTATATAGTATTTATTTATTTATTTACAAACATTTTTGCTGTTAACAAGCATGTTATCTCTGGAGACACAAATCCACAGTTTGAGAACTGCAAAACTAAGAATCTCTGATGGTATCTTCTAGCCTGAGCACTGAGTAAATAGAAAGATTAACCTAAATATTCTATACAGAATCCCCTGGAACCTCATAAGATTGGGTCCTTAATCCATGAACTGTTGGAACTCATTTATAAAACTTTTCTTAAACATTTAATGAATATATTGTCTCATACTGTAGAATGAGAATGTATAATCCCTATTTCATTATGAGATCTCTTTGAGCTATAATGTATCTTAATTAAAACTATCTTTAGATAGTTTTTTCCTCAAAAACCATTTTATCAAAAAGCGATTTAAACAAAAAAATCAAATTTTTAAATTTTTTTTTAAAGAAATCGTTGATTTTTATCCACCCTGAGTACACAGATATCATATGCCAGAGAAATAGAAAGAACGCTGTTCCAAGTATATGGTGTAAAGCAGAGTGACAGAGACTGTGTGAGAGCAATCAGAAGACCTGCCTGAGAGGGAAGAAGGTATAAAAAAAGACAGGGAGAAAAGGTGTTGCATAGTGAAAACTTGGTGTGTGTTTTTTTGTTTTTTTTTTTTTGAAATGTCAAGATCCTGAGCAAAACAAGATGTGGTGAATGGGTGGGTGTAAAAAGATCATGGAGAGTTGAACATAGGAGAGTTCACTCAGGAATTGGCAGTATGACAAGTAAATGAGGTAGGAGAATCTTGGAAGAGAGGAAAGTAAAGTTGAGAAAAGAGAGTAGATTTAAAGAGGAAGATGTGTGTATAGCGAGGGCTCTCCCTAGCTATTCTGGGGCCCTATGCAGCCCCTCCCCGTGTGTTTGTGTGGGTCCCCAGGCCTTCACATAGGGGGGCAGGGCTGGCTTGGGGGCCAGGGGGGAACCGCCCCCGAGTACTCACCGGCGGCGCCACTAGGGCCGGGTCCCTGTAATTCCTGGTGCCGGCGAGTGCAGGCCCGGCCCTGCTGCAGTCCTCAGGGGAGGGGGGGGGGGCTGGGGCTGATAAGGGCCAGGGAGAGGTGGGGCTGGGGTGGAACAGGGGTGAGAGAAGGTGGGGCTGGGTCAGAGCAGGGGCGGGGGCCATGAGGAAGGGGCATGGCAGGGGCTGGAACAGCACAGAGCTGTACAGGGCACCAGGAAATTTGGTGCCCCAAATTTCCTGGTGCCCTACACAGCTGCGTACTTTGCGTATGGGTAGGGATGGCCCTGTGTATAGTAACTGGATTTCATTGAGCAGCAGAAGAGGCAAAGTTGTAGATTAAAGATGCAGTCACAGCAGTGTGAGCAAGGAGGAAAGGAGTGGGCTAGTAAGTTTAGGGTAAAATGTAAAGACCATAGTATTGACAAAAGCCTCAAGAACAAGAAGGGAAGGAGGTAGCTAAGATCAGCAGTGTCTAATTGGTTGAAGATCACAAAAAGAATTGAGTGATTGGATGGGTGAGAGTGTTCAATGTTGCAAGAGTAACAAGTGTTGCAATGGGATTTGGAGAAATCAAAATGAACAGTTTAATAAAAGAACAGATTCAAAGTGAATGATGTGGTGACTGGGCAAGATAATTCAGATGAATTGTAGATTTGGAAATACGTGTCTTTAGAAGAAGTGTGGGGATTAATGTCAGGGGAATAAAGAGAGATATGTGTCAAAGTCTAAGGAAGATGAGTTGGGGAAGTAAGTTATGTATATTTGTGTGAAGAGTTGAAAGAAGAGCTGGATGGTACCTTGAAGAAGACAAAGAGATGGGAAGAAAAGGGAACTCATGACACACTCATTAAATCTGTTGATGGAGAATGGGGAGAACAGAGAGAAGTAGGCATTGATCATCAAAAGGAGTCTGGAAGAGCAGAAGACAGATGTCATGGGTAAATCTTTTTCACAGTGTAAAGCATCGTTTTTCAAGTTGGCAGGTTTCACAGGATAATACTACATTTCATGAACATATTATAATGGTGTGTATCAACCAAACAACAAGCTTAAAATGTTTCAGTAGAAACCTGAAGAAAGAAAACAGAATTTTTGCTTTCTTTATCTTGTTGGAGCTCTACTTTAAGAATTGTAAAATCAAGGGTAACTTGTGATTTAGAATCTACTTCTTTTGGCTGCTCTGGGTAGGGCCTATATTTGTGACTGGTATAGCGTCAAGTATAATTTGTTCTTAACTAATAATAATAAATATTGAAGTTTTTTGAACAGGTAACATAATGTATTTATATCCCAAAATACATATGTGGGCAATCCACAGAGTTAATGGTGCTTTTGGAACTACATCTTTTCCTTGATTACTTATGATTTTTAAACTTCATGTTCTTATTTTATATAAGCATGGTTTTTTTTCTTTGCATTTAATTTTTTAGGTATTGTCTTAAAGAGAAAAGGGACAAGTGGGGTCAGTGAGAAACACAACCTTTATTAGTATGCACTTCCTGGTTGCAGGGTATGTTTCTTGTAAGTACTGGCCTAGTGCCTATTTTAATTGTGTAGTTACATGAACATTACTCCTGGGGAAATTCTGAACCAAAACGTTAAAAATTCTGTGCACAATATTTTAAAATTCTGAATATTTTATTCGTTAAAATAACACAATATAATCATGCTGGTTACAATTATTTTGATCATTTATTTAAACTACAGTACAATGGATGGAGAATGGGAGTGGGGAGCATTTGAGGAAATCCCCAAACCCCCTCGGTCTAATTGTAATGTAGCTAGTATTGACCCTTTACTTCTAGTCAACAAATATATTCAGCCATATGCTCAGTGTTACATCACAGACAACTGAAGAGCAAGCAAGGGCTGGGGACTCGAACTCACAATTTATATTGGCTACTGACTATCTCCAGAAAGGTCAGTAGCAAACAGTTCATGGAGCACACTTAGATAGGAAATTTTTTCACTCCAAGAATTTAGACCAGTTCTAATCACTAAAGCACCATAAGCATTTATAAGGCCATACTGTCCTTTACAATAAGTCTCCTTTATACCACTTTGGCAATGTAAAGGAACCTTAAAATTTTTACACCTGTTTTATGCTCCGGGGGGAATTCACTGAGAACAATGGGAACAATTCACTAAGCAGGCAGGCTGCTACGTTCTGCTGTGCCTGAGGGGACAGAGCCTGCACCACACCTACCTCCTCAGAAAAACCCCAAAGCCCTGCCCCTCTACACCAACTGTTGTGAAATAGTGAGCAAGAGGGACAGAGTGTCTCTCTCTCACACGTATGATTGCCCAGCCCTCCCGGCCCTGGTGGTGATTTACATTCCTACTGGCTGCTCCAGGCACCCAAACTGACCTGCCTGCACTGCTGTGGAGGGGCGCATGATTGCTCTTGTGGCTTCCTTTTGCTTCCCCATCAGAAGTAATTTTTCTGCAGGGAAGCAAAGAAATCTGCGGGGGCTATGAATTCTGCGCATGCGCAGTGATACAGAATTTCATAGAATCATAGAATATCAGAGTTGGAAGGGGCCTCAGGAGGTCATCTAGTCCAACCCCCTGCCCAAAGCAGGACCAATCCCCAATTTTTGCCTCAGATCCCAAATGGCCCCCTCAAGGATTGAACTCACAACCCTGGGTTTAGCAGGCCAATGCTCAAACCACTGAGCTATCCCTCCCCCCCTATTTCCCAGGAGTAGAGCATGTATGTAATATAGTATTGATTAGTGGATGTGGCATGGGACCAAGAGCTTGTGTTCTAAGAACTCCTGGGTTCTAATTCCATCTCTGGCACTGACTATGCAGCTTTAGTGCAAATATTCAGTACCTAACTTCTCTGAATCCGTTTCACATCTGCAAGATTGGGATAATAATACTTTGTTTTAGAAGTGTGAAGATTCAGGTTTGTGGAGTACTATGAGGATGTTAAGTGCTATATAAAAGCTAAATATTATTTTGTTTGTTCATTATTTGCAGGTGTTCTTTTAGACTTTATACCAACTTTCAAGTTAAAGAAACTTGGAGTAAAAGTCTACTTTCAAGAGTCTGACCTGTTGTAATATCAGTATTTAAAATTCTTGCAGTTTGTACAGTTTTATTATGTTTTGGCTGATGGCATTAAATAAGAGTGCAATTTTAGGTTTTGATCCAGGAAGCTGCAGTACTCTTCAATGGAATGATAGGAACAGGAGACTCACAGCAAAAACATATGGCTGCAGAAATTCTGCTAAAGATCATGAAAAAGCCTAGAAATAATCAGATAGCAATAAAGATTAAAGGTGAATATTAATGCCCCAAAGCTCCATTTTGGAGATACGAATGCAGAAGTAGAAAACTTTAGATGGCATGCAGAGATCAGTTAATCAGCAGAATTTATCCTGCATTCTGCCCTTTGAGTTTCACAAATCTCTGTATGAATTTGGCTCTCTAAGGGGTTATCAAATCTTAATATTTGCCAAACATGTTCAGATTTAACCCATACATTGGTCTCTACTTAATCACTTTTCTGATTACTATATATACCTTGTGAATGACTCATCCAAAATGGTCTCCCTAGTCATTTTTACAGAATATAATAACCAGCACAATACTCCAGTTATGATCAGTAAGAATCTGTTTGTATGCCAATTTTGCCAGATACATAATATTACAAATCTAAGCAAGAACGATTGTATGCATATTGGATTCTTAAAATAACTGAATCTGAGTGGGTTGGTAGGCCTCATTCTGTGTTGCCCTGCACCTTGTATAATGATTTTACACTATAGCAGAGTGAGTGAAAAACATTACAATTTTGATGTGAAAGTGTTTTTCTGCTCTTAAATGGCTACAAAACATGATTTAAACATGGTTTTAAAATTTAAATTGCTTTTTAAAATTCATATATATTGCTCATTCTTTACTTCCCATTTTATAGTCTTAAATTGATAAATTTGTTGATTTTTCCTTGTGTCTTTTGTTTCCTAATTGGTCTTAGAATTTCAGATTTTACATAGAGATATTTTGTACTAAGAAGTTTCATATTTAAAATGCTCAGCTATACTGAAAAAGATAAATCTAGGGCCTCATTAACATCCTTACTGTGAAGGGAACACAAACTCAAAATACAAAATTGATAGCCTGTGCTCTATTTACAACCACTTATCTTTCTTGACTTGTGGAAGCTTAACGTACAGGAAGCTGGAATGCTTCATCCAAGCTATACCCTGACACCAAAGTTTGCAGTTTGAAGTCCATTGGAGTTGTACTTCTGATCAGTTAGATGCTTTTTAAAATGTCACTGTGAAATGGCTAAGTATAAGCTTTAGGAGCCTAATTTTAGGCTTATATTTTTTACGTGTGTGTGTATAAGGCTGATTTTCACGGCAGAGTTAACGTGAATGTAGGTAACTCGAGTTAACTCCTCTTGAGGTAATCTTATTTGAATGAGAATGGCCACACTTCAAAATAATACTGGAACATCACACAGTGATTGGATTACTGCAAGAGCAATTGTGTTAGTAGCTGACAAGTTGTGCTAACTCAGGCTGTAGCCTCTACTCCCTGACAGGTCAGCCAACACAAACTAACAGCCCCACCAGGGCCGTCCTTAGGCATATGCAACATATGCGGCTGTGTAGGGCACCTGAAAATTTGGGGCACCACTGGGTCTCAGTGTCCACCCTCCTGGCTCTTCCTGTCCCTCTTTTATCATAGAATCTCATAGAATCTCAGGGTGGAAGGGACGTCAGGAGGTCATCTAGTCCAACTCCCTGCTCAAAGCAGGACCAGTCCCCAACTAAATCATCCCAGCCAGGGCTTTGTCAAGCCTGACCTTAAAAACCTCTAAGGAAGGAGATTCTACCACCTCTCTAGGTAACCCATTCCAGTGCTTCACCACCCTCCGAGTGAAATTTTTTTTCCTAATATCCAACTTAAACCTCCCCCACTGCAACTTGAGACCATTACTCCTTGTTCTGTCATACCGGCTGCCAACTAGACATAGAGCCATTGATCGCTACCCGTTGAGCCTGATGATCTAGCCAGCTTTCTATCAACCGTATAGTCCATTCATCCAGCTCATACTTCTTTAACTTGCTGGCAAGAATACTGTGGGAGACCCTATCAAAAGCTTTACTAAAGTCAAGGAATACAACGTGCACTGCTTTCCCCTCATCCACAGAGCCAGTAATCTCATCATAGAAGGCAATTAGGTTAGTCAGGCATGCCTTGCTTTTGGTGAATCCATGCTGACTGTTCCTGATCACTTTCCTCTCCTCTAAGTGCTTCAAAATGGATTCCTTGAGGACCTGCTCCATGATTTTTCCAGGGACTGAGGTGAGGCTGAGGGGCCTGTAGTTCACCAGATCCTCCTTCTTCCTTCTTTAAAGATGGGTCACTAAAGTAGCCTTTTTCCAGTCATCCAGGACCTCCCCCAATCGCCATTAATTTTCAAAGATAATGGCCAATGGCTCTGCAATCACATCCGCCAACCTCTTTAGCACCCTCGGATGCATCACATCTGGCCCCATGGACTTGTGCTTGTCCAGCTTTTCTAAATAGTCCTGAACCACCACTTTCTCCACAGAGGGCTGGTTACCTCCTCCCCATACTGTGCTACCCAGTGCAGTAGTCTGGGAGCTGACCTTGTTCGTGAAGACAGAGGCAAAAAAAGCATTGAGTGCATTAGCTTTTTCCACATCCTCTGTCACTAGTTTGCCTCCCCCATTCAGTAAGGGGCCCACCCTTTCCCTGACCACCCTTCTTGTTACTCTTAACATCCCTTACTAGCTGCAACTCCAAGTGTGATTTGGCCTTCCTGATTTCACTCCTGCATGCCTGAGCAATATTTTTATACTCCTCCCTGGTCATTTGTCCAATCTTCCACTTCTTGTAAGCTTCTTTTTTGTGTTTAAGATCAGCAAGGATTTCACTGTTAAGCCAAGCTGGTCACCTGCCGTATTTACTATTCTTTCTACATATCGGGGTGGTTTGTTCCTGCAACCTCAATAAGGATTCTTTAAAATACAACCAGCTCTCCTGGACTCCTTTCCCCTTCATGTTATTCTCCCAGGGGATCCTGCCCATCAGTTCCCTGAGGGAGTCAAAGTCTCCTTTTCTGAAGTCCAGGGTCCGCATTCTGCTGCTCTCCTTTCTTCCTTGTGTCAGGATCCTGAACTCGACCATCCCATGGTCAGTGCCTCCCACGTTCCCATCCACTTTTGCTTCCCCTACTAATTCTTCCGTTTGTGAGCAGCAGGTCAAGAAGAGCTCTGCCCCTAGTTGGTTCCTCCAGCACTTGCACCAGGAAATTGTCCCCTACACTTTCCAAAAACTTCCTGACCCTTCCTGCAGGCTCCCACAGCTGGCCGCTGCAGCCTGGTGATTCTTAACTGTGGAGGGTATCTAGTAACCTAAAAGTGAAAAAGCCTTCCAGCCTGCCAGACCTATTAGCACAACATAAAGTCTGCTACAGTTTCCACGGTATGCATCCGATGAAGTGAGCTGTAGCTCACAAAAGCTCATGCTCAAATAAATTGGTTAGTCTCTAAGGTGCCACAAGTACTCCTTTTCTTTTTGCGAATACAGACTAACACAGCTGTTACTCTGAAACCTAGCACAACACTGAAACTGTTAAATCGCCACTCAAGTGGTAATGAAGCCATTTAACAGGCATTTCCCAACCTCCAGGTATATAAGGTTTCTGAATTTCTGACAAAAACAGTTGTGCATTATTGTAATATTTACTCGGAACATGTTAGTCTACAGGACCTTAGTTTAAAATTTGTTTTAAAAATATTTCATTAGTGAGTTGGTGAAAATTATAAAATCACATCTCTATAAAAAAATCTTTGCATAGATTTTTAGATGCACACTCATCTTTAGCCTTAAATGCTTGGAGCTTCAGGCATATAGTTTAACTAAATCCTTCAAAAGACCACCGTTATCTAAAATACACATTTTAATTTTAATTACTATAGTAAAAAAAAAACTTGCTTCCAAAGTCTTCCTGTCCATCCCTTTCTCCCTTCACCCCCCGCCCCCTCATTGAAGAGAGCCCTTAAAGGGACAACACCCCTTTCCTTCCACATAGCCGGACAGAGAGTTTCCCTTTCTTTACTTCTGACTATCTTATGAACTCGTTTTAAGAGAACCCTCCCGCAAAATGAGTACCTAGTAAGATATAAAATCCTTTGTTATGCCTAGAATATTTGGAAACATATTTTTTAAAGTTGGTGAAATTTCATAAATATGTCTTGTTATGGAGATCACACAAAGTAAATTAGTGTTCCTTTTTTCTGAAAGCAATGAACGTTGTTATGAACACACTAAACCTCTGTGACTGATTAATTTAAAATAATGGCTTTGTTTCAGTGAGTTAAATATGTAGTAATCTGGAATGATTACTTTATGAAGGTTTAAGGGTTCATTTAAAATATAAAATCATCTTAGAAATACTGATTAAGAAAATGTAAAACAGAGAAGAACTGCCTCATGTATTCCATAATATTTAATATTGTATTCAGCAAGATAGCTGACTCGCCCTTACTACAAAGTTTTTGCAAATAAAACTTCAGGGTATATATAAAAAAACCCTGTGACTGACATTTTTTATTCCCAAATTCAGTGCTTTTAATTAGGTACCTTCTGCATGTCCAGTCTTCACCATCTGGTATGCAGTGGAAAACATGCTTCATTTTATTTAGAAAGAAATTGCAGAAGAGTGTTTTTTTCATATGCCATTTGCTTCATTTGGGTTCAGGGTTTTGGCTGGAAGGGGGTGAGCAGGGTGGGGGAGGGAAGAGAGGAGGGAAACAATGGGGAGGGGGCGGGGCCTGGGCAGATTGGGGAGGGGCCTAGGGCAAAGCAGGAGTGGAGTATGGGTGGGGCCACAGGCAGAAGAGGTGGGCTGGGGAGCTAGCCTCCCCAAGCGGCAGCTTCACCCACTGCCCATGACAGCTGGTAAGAGTGGGTTGGCTCCCGCATGCCTAGCGCGCACTGCAGTCTCCTTTGGTGGGGGCCATATTCACAGAGCCAAATGCGCCAGCACCGCACATTCTGTGTGAGGGAGAGAGTACGGGGGTCTCTGGGGGGAACTATGATTCTCTGCTGCGGTGAGGCGGGCCAGGCATCTCGGTATCCTTTGCTGCCTTGTCCCTCCCCACCCTTGGGCTGCGAGTGCGGGCTGCTGGCAGGCATAGTGGTAGTAGTTTAATAATACTGCGTAGGGCTGCATAAATCCTAAGGACGGCCCTGAGCGCCACTGTATTTGAGTTAAGGATTTTCGTGTGTGGATAGGAATGAAATTAGGGGGCAACACTTGAGTTAACTGTGAAGACAAACCATAAATATAGTTCATAGCAACTTTGTTAATGTATTGAAAGTCTAAACTTGTAGTTGTTGACCCTGAAGCAGTTGGGTTTTCAAGTGACAAAAGTTTTATCCTACTGAGAGGAAAAGTTTTTATTAAAAATTCAATTTTAGCACATGCTTAGCTTTAACCATATGAATAATCTTGGTAAACTCAATGAAATCAATGGTGAACTCATGCGAGCAAAGTTGTATTCCCACTTAAGTGTTTACAAAATTAGGTCCTTAATTTTCAATATTTTGTTTTTTGGCATAGCAGTCTTGTAAAATTCAAAGATATTCTACCAGCAGTGACATTAAAATATATAATATTTTAGCTTCTTATAAATTCTAACTAGAGGATCACACACCTTGTTGCCTCTGTAGACCAACCTCATGGCACACACCAAGGGCTCCTTGCATCCCTCAATTCCTCCCCACATGGTCCCTCTATTTCAGGGACTCCCGGCATAAACTCCCCTCCCTACCTGCCCATACACACAAACACCCCTTCCCAGTCCTCCTTTCACCACATATCAGGGGCTCTGTGTTTCTCTGTGATGGCTTTATACTATTATCTTCTGTTCTTCCCTTCCTGCTCTGTGTGTCCCACATTACCTTCATATCAGGGGCACTGTGTGCTTCCCATTTCCACCCATCCAGCATGCCAGGGGATCAGTGCCGCCCCCATTCCTCCCTTCCCCCCAGTGTCAGGGTCTGTGCCACCCCATTTTCCCCTCCTTCCTCCCCCATGCCAAGAATTCTGCACCCTCTCATTTATCTCCGTCACATGCCAGTGTTCTTTGTCCCCCCATTTGCCCTTGTGACTGCTCCTGTCAAGATGTATGCAATTTTACCGTAGCCCTATTGGTCTCGTGATATTACAGAGACAAGGTGGGTGAGGTAGTATCTTTTATTGGACCAACTTCTGTTGGTGAGAGAGACAAGCTTTTAAGCTTACACAGAGCTCTTTACGTTTGGGAAATGTACTCAGTGTCAAAAGTAAATGCAAAGTGGAACAGATTGTTTAGCATAAGTAGTTAACACATTTCATGGGACCATTCAAAGTGAAGTGACCTGTTAACACCTCCACAATCATAGGAGGAAAAGGAGAAAAAAAAGTCTAAAAGCATTGATGTGCTTAGGAATACACTATTAATATTTTCCAGTTGGAATATTTTATCAGCTTAGATAACACAAGATGCTTTGTTCTTGTAAATTGACTTCAGTGGAGCTATGACAATTTATAATAGCTGAGGATCTGCTCTTATAATCTTTAGCAGCAGAGTACTGTAAATTGATATACAGTAGAACCCCGTTTATCCGAGCCTCCATTATCCAGCTATCTGTATTAACTGGACTGGGCCTTGGGGCGTCTGCCCCAGTATTCACAGTAATTAGTAATTGTACTGGATGTTTCAGATGATTGGATTTGTCAGTCATTTTCTATTTTTACTTGTTTAGAGAAAGATCTCAAAAATATGAATCTGTCAGTGTAATACTTGTTGGTAATTAGTTTTCTTTTTCTTTTTTCTTGCAGCAACCCTAAATCCACCAGCCAGAGAGTAAATAAGAAAGTCAACAATGATGCATCACTTAGGATTCAAAATTTGTCTATTTTGGTGAGACAAATAAAATCTTATTATCAGGTAAGTAATTTTTTCGCTTGCTGCCTTTTATGTAGATTTTTGAACAAGTTCTTAATAAATTTTTAGAGATGAGTCTGACAAAAGCAAGGGGAGCAATTAAAACCACAACTGTATGAGTTTATTTTTTTCAATTTGTCTTTTAGTCAACATTTACCACTGTTCAGTGTATGCCTGGTTCTGGTGATTATATTCCAAAGTAGGAAGGGGATCTGAAAACAACTAAAATTTGAATTATTGATCTGTCCATATAGCTGATTATTCACTGTTCTGAGTTGCTCTCATATTAAATCATTTAATGTCAATCAGCAGCCTCTGAATCCACATACATTTTGTGCAAATAAGGGATAAGTATATCACATATGAAATCAAAGTCTGCAAATTGCCCCCCGGTTTACGATGACTTTCATTAAATTTTTATTACTGTTGTAGGAACTTGTCATAAATATAAAGGGAAGGGTAACAACCTTCCTGTATACAGTACTATAAAATCCCACCTGGCCAGAGGCACAAAATCTTTTTACTTGTAAAGGGTTAAGAAGCTCAGGTAACCTGGCTGGTACCTGATCAAAAGGACCAATAAGGGGACAAGATTCTTTCAAATCTGGGGAAAAAGGTTTTGGTCTGTCTGTTCTGTGTGCTTGCTGGACACAGATCAAGGAAACAAGCAACCAACTTCATTAGAATTAGTAAGTACTAGCAAGAGAATGTGTTAGCTTATTTTTGTTTTGGCTTGTGATTTTCTCTGTGCTGAGAGGAAGGTATATTCCTGGTTTTCTTTTTGTAACTTTAAAGTTTGGCCCAGATGGAAATCCTCTGTGTTTTTGAGTCTGATTGCCCTGTAAGATTATCTTCCATTCTAATTTTATAGAGGTGCTTCTTTTACCTTTTTTCTTTCTAATAAAGTTCTGTTTCTTTTAGAATCTGATTGGGTTTTTTTTTTTTAGTGTCCTTAAAAAACCCAAGGTTGGTCTGTGCTCATCTTGTTTATTCTCAAGCCTCCCCAGGAAAGGGGGTGTGGGAATTTGGGGGGATATTAGTGGGGAGTAGGAACTCCAAGTGGTCCTTTCCCTGAGTTTGTCTAAATCACTTGGTGGTGGCAGCGTTACGTAATCCAAGGTAGAAGGGAGAATTTGTGCCTTGGGGAGTTTTTAACCTAAGATGGTAGAAATAAGCTTAGGCGGTCTGTCATGTGGGTCCCCACGTCTGTACCCTAGAGTTCAGAGTGGGGAGGGAACCCTGAAAGAACTACTTAAATTTTTTGTTTGATTTTTGTTTATCATTTGGTTGAGTTTCCCTAACAGGAAGTTCTTGAGAAACCCAGTGATGAGCTAATTCCACAGCTATCGCTTAGCTATTTTATTTTATTTTAATGTGATAGAAGGCATAGTATTGTGTGGGCAGACTGTGCGCCCCCACATAGCCCTACTGAAGTCATTGTGGTTCTGTATGATATGGGGGTCTGCCTGCAATCTATACAATGCACAGTACAGGTTTGGGGACTTAGTGGGGCACTATTTTACTGTTCATTGATTTTAATCATAACATTTTGTTCCTGGATCATTTGTATAGTCTTGGGCCACCATGTTAAATAATCTGTCAATCGAATGTTGAAATCAATTGAATGTTAGGCTGTGTCATGTATGATTATTGTAAGTGTGTGCCTGCCTGGAGACACTGACATGTTTGGCAACTGTAAAAATGATCATTATAGTGAAGATAAAGTTCTTTGAGTCCTCGCACTTGTCCATTACATTGGAGGTTTGTGCACATCTCATGCATGAACACTGGAGAGTTTTCTTTACCGGTATCTGTAGGAAAGGCTCCACTCTTCCCATCTCCTTGTGCTCAATTCCTTCTTACCCTCTGTGTTGAGTAGTTGGAGCCTCTGGGTTCATAGTTTGTTTGAGAGCTAAGATGTGGGTACTTATCTTACCTTTCCTAGTGGTTTGCTGGCTGAGATAACTGTGGTATTCCAAGCTCTGAACGGTTTCCACCGGGTAGCCTCTGCTTCTGTGAGTAATCAAGAACCACTATGCATGTGCTGCATCCAAATCTTCAAATGCTCCACCTCACAATGTGGTTCATCAGTGGTTAGGTGTAGAAGAGGTACATTGCTCAGTGGTAGTTCAGGATGTTCTACTTTAATAGCAGGAAGCCTTCTACAAGGGCTACTTACCTGAATAAATGGAATGTTTGTCTTTCTGGGCAGCTTTCTGGAAACTGTCAACTTTGCACACATTTGGCCTCAACTGTGTTCATTAATCCTATAATAACCAGATTATTTAAGATTATATAGATTATTCCCTCTTGTTTGTGACCCGGTGCTGACTTGGGACTTAAATTTAGTATTGTCTGCTCTTATGAGTCCCCCATTCAAGTCCTTAGCATCTTGTTCATTTCTGCATCATTCAGCCATCACCTCAACCAGCAGGGTGGGAGAATTGCAGACACTTGTCACGGATCTGCAGTATTGTTTTTTATAAGGACAAAGTCCAGCACAGACTTCATGTGAAGTTTCTGTGTAAGGTGGTTTCCCATTTCCATCTTAATCAACCTATATTCTTTCTTGTTTTTTCCCAAAAATTCCGTGCTCACAAGGGTGAACAAAAGCTGCACATCCTAGATGTGCACTGAGTTTTGGCGTTTGACCTGGACAGAACAAAATCTTTCAGGATCTCTACCCAGTTATTAGTTTCTTACAAGGAACACAGGAAGGGTCACCTGATTTTGACTCACTTGCAAAATGGATTACCAGTTGTATCTTTGTCTTACGCTGCAATGGGCAGGACTCTACCTGAAAAGTTGACAGCACACTCTACCAGAGCTCATGCAGCCTCGGTAACATCTGTAGCACACATCGCTATTGTACGTTTGTAGAGTAGCTACATAGTCTTCTGTCCACATTTACTATGCTCTCACCACTGTGTCAAGAGATGAAGAGACGATGCAAAGGTAGAGGAAACCTGTCTTGCAGTCCCTCTTCCGCTCAGCCTCTGACCCCCACCACCTTTGATAATAACTTGGAAGTCACCTAGTAGTGTAATGGACTGCAAGCACTTGAAGAAAAAAACAGGTGTAACACACACTTATCTCAAAATAGCACCCTGTAATTCCCATATTTATCATTCATAGTACAACCACCCCCCCAGTCTCTCCTGATCCACCATGTGGGTTGGGGAACAGTCCAGAGACCTTCCCCTCTGGTGGAACCCACAGTCCAGGTCAACTCCTCCTGTGTCTAATCAGGAGTTGGGAGGTTTGGGGGAACCCAGGCTCGCCCTCTACTCTGGGTTCCAGCCCAGGGCCCTGTGGATTGCAGCTGTCTAGAGTGCCTCCTGTAACAGCTGTGTGACAGCTGCAACTCCCTGGTCTACTTTTTCATAGATATTTAGGTCAGAAGGGACCATTATGATCATCTAGTCTGACCTCCTGCACAACTCAGGCCACAGAATTTTACCCACCACTCCTGTGAAAAACCTCTCACCTATGTCTGAGCTATTGAAGTCCTCAAATTGTGGTTTAAAGACTTCAAGAAGCAGAGAATCCTCCAGCAAGTGACCTGTGCCCCATGCTACAGAGGAAGGCGAAAAACCTCCAGGGCCTCTTCCAATCTGCCCTGGAGGAAAATTCCTTCCCGACCCCAGTTACGGCGATCAGCTAAACCCTGAGCATATGGGCAAGATTCACCAGCCAGATACTACAGAAAATTCTTTCCTGGGTAACTCAGATCCCGCCCCATCTAATATCCCATCACAGGGCATTGGGCCTATTTACCATGAATATTTAATTACCAAAACCCCCATGTTATCCCATCATACCATCTCCTCCATAAACTTATCGAGTTTAATCTTAAAGCCAGATAGATCTTTTGCCCCCATGGCTTCCCTTGGAAGGCTATTCCAAAACTTCCCTCCTCTGATGGTTAGAAACCTTCGTCTAATTTCAAGTCTAAACTTCCTGGTGGCCAGTTTATATCCATTCATTCTTGTGTCCACATTGGTACTGAGCTTAAATAATTCCTCTCCCTCTCCAGTATTTATCCCTCTGATATATTTATAGAGAGCAATCATATCTCCCCTCAACCTTATCTTAGTTAGGCTAAACAAGCCAAGCTCCTTGAGTCTCCTTTCATAAGACAAGTTTTCCATTCCTCGGATCATCCTAGTAGCCCTCCTCTGTACCTGTTCCAGTTTGAATTCATCCTTCTTAAACATGGGAGACCAGAACTGCACACAGTATTCCAGGTGAGGTCTCACCAGTGCCTTGTATAATGGTACTAAAACCTCCTTATCTCTACCGGAAATACCTCTCCTGATGCATCCCAAGACCGCATTAGCTTTTTTCACGGCCATATCACAATTGGCGGCTCATAGTCATCCTATGATCAATCAATACTCCAAGGTCCTTCTCCTCCAATTGATGCGTCTAATTGATGCATCCCCAGCTTATAACTAAAATTCTTGTTATTAATCCCTAAATGCATGACCTTACACTTCTCACTATTAAATTTCATCCTATTACTATTACTCCAGTTTACAAGGTCATCCAGATCCTCCTGTAGGATATCCCGGTCCTTCTCTAAATTGGCATTACCTCCCAGCTTTGTATCGTCCGCAAACTTTATTAGCACACTTCCACTTTTTGTGCCGAGGTCAGTAATAAAAAGATTAAATTAGATTGGTCCAAAAACCGATCCTTGAGGAACTCCACTGGTAACCTCCCTCCAGCCTGACAGTTCACCTTTCAGTAGGACCCGTTGTAGTCTCCCCTTTAACCAATTCCTTATCTACCTTTCAATTTTCCTATTGATCCCCATCTTCTCCAATTTAACTAATAATTCCCCATGTGACACAGTATCAAACGCCTTACTGAAATCTAGGTAAATTAGATCCACTGCGTTTCCTTTGTCTAAAAAATCTGTTACTTTCTCAAAGAAGGAGATCAGGTTGGTTTGGCACAATCTACCTTTTGTAAAACCGTGTTCTATTTTATCCCATTTACCATTGACTTCAATGTCCTTAATTACCTTCTCCTTCAAAATTTTTTCCAAGACCTTGCATACTACAGATGTCAAACTAACAGGCCTATAATTACCGGGATCACTTTTTTTCCCTTTCTTAAAAATAGGAACGATGTTAACAATTCTCCAATCATATGGTACAACTCCTGAGTTTACAGATTCATTACAAATTCTTGCTAATGGGCTTGCAATTTCATGTGCCAATTCCTTTAATATTCTTGGATGAAGATTATCTGGGCCCCCTGATTTAGTCCCATTAAGCTGTTCGAGTTTCGCTTCTACCTCAGATATGGTAATATCTACCTCCATATCTTCATTCCCATTCGTCATGCTACCATTATCCCTAAGATCCTCTTTAGTCTTATTAAAGACTGAGGCAAAGTATTTGTTTAGATATTGGGTCATGCCTAGATTATCCTTGACCTCCACTCCATCCTCAGTGTTTAGCGGTCCCACTTCTTCTTTGTTTTCTTCTTATTTATATGGCTATAGAACCTTTTACTATTGGTTTTAATTCCTTTTGCAAGGTTCATATACAGTTGTGATATTTCATACAAAGCTTTCCATGTAAGATATCATATGAAAGTTTCTTACAATGCGGGAAGGAACAAAGCAGCTCTTCCGAGGAACCTTCAGCAGAGGATTGACAAGCACCTCCAGGAAAGTTTCCCAGAGATCTCTTTGGAGGATTCCTGTGAGATCTCGGCATGCATTAATCCCCTCTGCTGTACTGATTAGCTGCACAGGGAAATGTCTGGCACACAGAAACAGAGCCAGTCTTGTACCTTTCTATACCCTGAACCTACCTCCGCACTACACAAATCACAGCCACTTACTAGGCGTCTCCTCTCCTGCTTCTTGCTCACAGAAGAGCAATTTTTGAGACTGGCTAGACACCTCCAGAGTGATGAAGAGTTCCTTGCTGTCTGCCCCATCAAGTGACCCAGCCGGGGGCTCCACATTATTGTCTAACTGCACCTGTTCATCAATGACTTTGTCCTCCGGGTTAGGTCCTCTTTCTGCCACCTCCAGGCCTGCCGAAGTATCTACGGGGCTCTTGGTGGTGGAGGTGCGGTCACCTCCAAGGATCGTGTCCAGTTCCTTATAGAACCGGTAGGTCTTGGGTGAAGCACCGGCGCGACAGTTTGGCTCCCTTGCCTTACGGTATGCCTGCCTCAGCTCCTTTATCTTTGCTCTGCACTGCATTGTGTCCCAGTCATACCCCTTTTTGGACAAGTCTTGAGAAATTTGCCTGTAGGTATCAAAATTCGTATGGCTGAAGCGCAGCTGGGACTGCATAGCCTCCTCTCCCCAAATACTTAGCAGATCCACAGTGGTCCAAGCGGGAGAGCGTTTGCTGCATGGAGCCGCCATGGTCACCTGGGGAGATGCGATGAAACCTCTCCATGCCAAGCAAACAGGAATGGAATTTCAAAAATTCCTGGGGCTTGAAAGGGGGAGGGACGGATGGTTGTTTACCTGTCTGCAGGGCAGTGGAGTTCAAACTCCTGACTATAGCGGTCAGGATGGGCATTGTGGGACACCTCCTGGAAGCCAATTAAAGCAGTAAAATCAAGCGTAGTGTCTACATTGGCGCTTTGTCGACATAACTTTTGCGCAAAAAGCTTTTTGTCTCTTGTCAGGGGTTTATTTTGTCACCACAACAAGGCAGTTTTGCACCAAAAGTCCCATCATAGTTTGTATGCATCCACTGTTTCGTTGACAAAAGTTGCCTTTTGTCAACAAAACTCTGTAGTGTAGACAAGGCACATGGACTAAGGGTATAAAAGAGGGGACAGTGGCACCATGCTTTGGAACTTTCTCCTCCCCCACCTGTGCTGGAAGCAACAAGAATGCTGGAAAGACAGAAGACTTCATCTTAGGAGACTTGTTCCAGGCTTGAGAGAGAGGTCTGTGTATTATGAACTGTAACATCCCATGGGGTGGGAAAATTGCTTGATCTAAATACTGCCTAGTGTAATAAGGTTTAAGATTTAGATTTTGTGCTTACCTTTAATTTTCTATGGTAACTATTTCTGATCTTTTATGCCTACCACTTATGATCACTAAAAATCTATCTTTGTTTCTGTGTATTTTGCCTTCCCACCTCCACACACAAATGCTCAACAAAACCCCTCTGTCCACTCAGTCTTAAGTGGGGGTGGGTTGGGGAACTTCTGGTTAACTCATCCTGACAGTTATATTAATTAGAGGGTGTGTTCACATGCATTCTCAAAAAGGTTTGTGATTCAAGCAGTCACGGGTACCTCTCAGTATAACAACAGCAAAACTTTCCATCTGGTTTGGTGGCCACAATTTCACTAAGACTGCACAATTCAAGTTCATTTTGTATTTCCGGTTTCCCTATTAAATAACTAGTTCCAATTCTTACAAGATAATAGTCAGTTTTTTAATTGGCATGAAGTGGTACTGGTAATTCTGTATATGGCACTTTTCACTTTGAGTTAGCACAGTGCTGTGGAAGTAACTTGAGTACTATCTTTTGTGTAGTTTCAGAGTAGCAGCCGTGTTAGTCTGTATTCGCAAAAAGAAAAGGAGTACTTGTGGCACCTTAGAGACTAACCAGTTTATTTGAGCATAAGCTTTTGTGAGCTACAGCTCACTTCATCGGATGCATGCAGTGGAAAGTACAGTGAGGAGATTTTATATACACACAGACCATGAAAAAATACACGTTGTAAGGAGAGTGATCACTTAAGATGAGCTATTACCAGCAGGAGAGTGGGGTGGGGGGAGAGAGAACCTTTTGAAGTGATAATCAAGGTGGGCCATTTCCAGCACATTTCCAGGAGTTAACAAGAACGTCTGAGGAACAGTGCGGGGGAGGAATAAACAAGGGGAAATAGTTTTACTTAATATAATGACTCAACCACTCTCAGTCTCTATTCAAGCCTAAGTTAATTGTATCCAATTTGCAAATTAATTCCAATTCAGCAGTCTCTCGTTGGAGTCTGTTTTCGAAGTTTTTTTGTTGAAGGATAGTCACTTTGAGATCTTTTGTGTGAAAAGTAAACTTAGGTCTTTCGCACTTGTTGTTGCAGATTCCCTGGCACTTTTTACAAGAACAAGGTTAATCATGATATTCTGGCCAAATTCCATTTTGGGAAATTATCTCTGTATCTGTAACTGTATCTCTGTATACATGAGTTACCATTTCCAATGGAAACTGCTTGGAATTCTTGCTTCCTATCCTAAATTATTTAGTGTTACTATGTGTTTCACTCCAGCATTCAGGGCCTTGGTTCTATGTATCACACATTCTTTTCCAGTGCATTCAGCATGGACAATGCTGACAAAAGTTGTGGACCTGGTCCCAGGCAAGGACATGGTCATGCTGTCACACCTATCTGCAGCTGAGCATGGTATGGGGACATCAGTCAGATGACTCTCATCACGTAGGGGAAGTGAGGGCAGTAGGGATTCCCAGACAAAGAAGTACTAAAACACAAACACACACACACACACACACGAGAGAGAGCGAGCGCAAATAGAAAACCACTGTCCAATGTAGCTAGATAATCTAGAAATATTATAGTTATTTCAAGAAAAAAGGTATGCCTGGTATCAACACTATCTGAAACTGTTTTACATCATAGAGAACTGTCTACATTAATTGAACCTATTGAGAATTTGTTTTAATTCCGTTGGAAGAATAACTGGCCTTACAAACATGAAATTGTTGATAATTAGAATATTTGCATATTCATTTGAGACTGTTTTTAGGGTGTGATGTCATTAACATAGAAAGTTCATTCATCTAATTCTGCTTAGCACCCTTGCCACTGAAAAAGAGAAAAAAACAACTGTGTAACATCTGTTAAATAATTTTAGATTGTTTTACCAGCTCAACTACAGGCTCAGCAGGTGCAGAATGACTGCTGAATGTGCTTTTGGCCATTTGAAAGGGCACTGGAGCTGTCTACTCACATGATTAGACTTCAGTGAAAAAAATATCTCCACGGTTATAGCTACCTGCTGTGTGCTTCATAATATCAGTGAAGCAAAGGGGGAGAAGTTTCTGCAAGGGTGGAGCACAGAGGTGAAACAGCTGGCTGATGATTTTGAGCAGCCAGATACCAGGACTATAAGAAGAGTTCAACAGGGAGCTATACAGCTCAGGGAGGCTTTGAAAGACCGTTTCAATAATGAGCTACAGTAATGTGTGTTGTAGCGTGCTCTGTTTGGCATTGTTTTTTTAGCACCCCAGTATGAATCTTGTAATGAGTGCTCTGTGTTTGGTAATACGACACTTCAAATGAACCTATTGCTATTCTTTGAATTCTGTCAGTCCCAGCCCCCATATGTTGTGAACTAATAAAGATTAATTAAGTTTTCATAAACAGATTTCTATTCCAAACATATGCAAACAAACATAACTTTAAATGAGTGAAACTTTATAAATACAGGGAAAATGGCTTAACGGTGAAATCCTAGCGGATCTTAAGCATAAAAAAGAAGCTTACAAGAAGTGGAAGGTTGGATATATGACCAGGGAAGAGTATAAAAATATTGCTCGGGCATGTAGGAATGAAATTAGGAGGGCCAAATCGCACCTGGAGCTGCAGCTAGCGAGAGATGTTAAGAGTAACAAGAAGGGTTTCTTCAGGTATGTTGGCAACAAGAAGAAAGCCAAGGAAAGTGTGGGCCCCTTACTGAATGAGGGAGGCAACCTAGTGACAGAGGATGTGGAAAAAGCTAATGTACTCAATGCTTTTTTTGCCTCTGTCTTCACTAACAAGGTCAGCTCCCAGACTGCTGCGCTGGGCATCACAACATGGGGAATAGATGGCCAGTCCTCTGTGGAGAAAGAGGTGGTTAGGGACTATTTAGAAAAGCTGGATGTGCACAAGTCCATGGGGCCGGACGAGTTGCATCCGAGAATGCTAAAGGAATTGGCGGCTGTGATTGCAGAGCCATTGGCCATTATCTTTGAAAACTCATGGCGAACGGGGGAAGTCCCGGATGACTGGAAAAAGGCTAATGTAGTGCCAATCTTTAAAAAAGGGAAGAAGGAGGATCCTGGGAACTACAGGCCAGTCAGCCTCACCTCAGTCCCAGGAAAAATCATGGAGCAGGTCCTCAAAGAATCAATCCTGAAGCACTTAGAGGAGAGGAAAGTGATCAGGAACAGTCAGCATAGATTCACCAAGGGAAGGTCATGCCTGACTAATCTAATCGCCTTCTATGATGAGATTACTGGTTCTGTGCATGAGGGGAAAGCGGTGGACATGTTGTTCCTTGACTTTAGCAAAGTTTTTGACACAGTCTCCCACAGTATTCTTGCCAGCAAGTTAAAGAAGTATGAGCTGGATGAATGGACTATAAGGTGGATAGAAAGTTGGCTAGATTGTTGGGCTCAGCGGATAGTGATCAATGGCTCCATGTCTAGTTGGCAGCCGGTGTCAAGTGGAGTGCCCCAGGGGTCGGTCCTGGGGCCGGTTTTGTTCAATATCTTCATAAATGATCTGGAGGATGGTGTGGTTTGCACCTTCAGCAAGTTTGCAGATGACACTAAACTGGGAGGAGAGGTAGATACGCTGGAGGGTAGGGATAGGATACAGAGGGCCCTAGACAAATTGGAAGATTGGGCCAAAAGAAATCTGATGAGGTTCAAGAAGGACAAATGCAGAGTCCTGCACTTAGGACGGAAGAATCCCATGCACCGCTACTGACTAGGGACTGAATGGCTTGGCAGCAGTTCTGCAGAAAAGGACCTAGGGGTGACAGTGGACGAGAAGCTGGATATGGGTCAACAGTGTGCCCTTGTTGCCAAGAAGGCCAATGGCATTTTGGGCTGTATAAGTAGGGGCATAGCGAGCAGATCGAGGGACGTGATCGTTCCCCTCTATTCGACACTGGTGAGGCCTCACCTGGAGTACTGTGTCCAGTTTTGGGCCCCACACTATAAGAAGGATGTGGAAAAATTGGAAAGAGTCCAGCGGAGGGCAACAAAAATGATTAGGGGACTGGAACACATGAGTTATGAGGAGAGGCTGAGGGAACTGGGGATGTTTAGTCTACGGAAGAGAAGAATGAGGGGGGATTTGATAGCTGCTTTCAAGTACCTGAAAGGGGGTTCCAAAGAGGATGGCTCTAGACTGTTCTCAGTGGTAGCGGATGACAGAACAAGGAGTAATGGTCTCAAGTTGCAGTGGGGGAGATTTAGGTTAGATATTAGGAAAAACTTTTTCACTAGGAGGGTGGTGAAACACTGGAATGCATTACGTAGGGAGGTGGTGGAATCTTCTTCCTTAGAAGTTTTTAAGGTCAGGCTTGACAAAGCCCTCTCTGGGATGATTCAATTGGGGATTGGTCCTGCTTTAAGCAGGGGGTTGGACTAGATGACCTCCCGAGGTCCCTTCCAACCCTGATATTCTATGATTCTATGATAATTAATCAGAAATTTTTGATATTTAAATAGGTCAAAACTACCACCTAAATATTTTCTGTAAAATTTACTGGGCCATGTTGATCAGGGTCTTTAAAAGCTTAAACAGCTGTTACTATCAGTGGGAACTTTGCATTAAGTGGTTGGTCCTTTACTGAGGGAACTGAAGAGGTTTACACCTTGCTTTCTCTGCTGTCTACTGTATAACTCACTTAAGGCATATGCAACACAGGTCTAATTAGTTTTACTCTAATGTTAACCAGTTGAGCTATACATTTGCTCATCCTTATACCATGTGTTGAAAGCTGTGTTACACATTAGTGTATAGCTATAGCTAAGAATACTTGCAAGAAATCCTACTTTCAGTTGTAAAAGTCTCCTATAGTACTTACCTGTAAAACAAGTCCCATCCTCAGAAACATCATTTTTAGACTTGCTGCATCATGTGAATTAGCATTTCTGATTTTGATTCTTAAATTTGCTCTCTTACATGCAGTTAATCACCAGAGCACAGGTTCTCAAACTGTGGTCCGCGAGCTCCATTCAGGTGGTCCGTGGATAGTTCCCTCTAAGGTGCACGACTGGGCGGCTGCACACAAGATAATGAAGGGCCACCCACCTAGTTAGTGGAGCCGCGCAGGCGTGGCTCCACTAATTAGGTGCCTGGACCCTGGAGAAGATGCACATGTAAGGTGAGGTGGCAGCCTTGGGGGGAATAGGGGGTAGGTCGGAGGGGGGCAGTGGGATCAGAAGAGAGGGTGGGGAAAATATGGGATGTGCAGGGCTGTGGCAGCCAGAGAAAGAGGCGACTTTCCACAGCTCCAGGGCTGCAGCTGCCCGGGAGAGATGGCCTTCCTTCCCAGCCTTAGCTCTGTGGCTGGGGGGAGACCCCCCTCCTTCCCAACCCCAGCTCAGGGGCTGCTGCGGTGTGGGAGAGAGGGAGAGACCCCCTCTCCTTCCCAGCCCCAGCTCGGGGGCTGCTGCGGCGGGAGAGAAAGGGCACATCCATCACATTAGAATGGTAAGACTACTGATATTAAAATATAAGGTATGTGCTTTTATTTGTAGAAAAAAATAACATTAATTATTAAGTTATTTTTATATAGTGCTTTTATCCAAAGTGCTTTATAATAGTTAGCTAACAGTACAAACAACATTTGGAAAGATCATTAAGTGTTTCGTCAAGACCCTCAGCAATTTTCAAATGGTCTGTGGAAAAAAACAGTTTGAGAACCACTGCACTAGAGTGTATTGTATATTGTGTGTATGTTGTATTATATTTTGTGTTGGGTATTGGTATTGTACATGTTGCTGAATCTGTGCCATAATGAGAAATACAAAAATGTTACTTCAAAGCTTCACGTGGGGTGGCGTCTGCTGTGGTATAAACATCTGGGCACTGAAAGTAAACCACTCTGCCTCAAAAGAATTAGGTTCTGTTTAGACTGGGGATTTGCCTTGATTACAGCATTCAGTGAACAACTGTCACTGTAGTTCTGCTGAAGCGCTCCCTAGTGTAGACCGTCTTACCCCAGGCTAAAATCTTCTCGTGCAAATAGTGACTTTGCCTCTCTGCACTCAGAATCATACCAGTGCAGCTACACAGATGCGTGGCGGTTAATAACATTAATTGTCACAAATCCAAGTCCAGGTAAGCCTCCAAAAGTATCAGAGTAACAGCCGTGTTAGTCTGTATTCGCAAAAAGAAAAGGAGTACTTGTGGCACCTTAGAGACTAACCAATTTATTTGAGCATGAGCTTTCGTGAGCTACAGCTCACTTCATCAGATATCTGATGAAGTGAGCTGTAGCTCACGAAAGCTCATGCTCAAATAAATTGGTTAGTCTCTAAGGTGCCACAAGTTCTCCAAAAGTATGTACTTGGAAATAAAGGAAAGTGGATCTTTCATGGTAGTTTGCTTCACTTACAGTTTTAAGCATTTTAAGAATACCTGTGTATTTTGTTTTAGATTTACTTAATACCTGCATAACTCTCTGTTAAAACATATAAGCAAAACAACAGCTAGTAGAAAGTGGAATGACTAATATTTGTAATTTTCATTTTCTTAAATAAAGTATAAAGTAAGTAAATACATTTATCAATTGTCTATTAATAGGACTGTAAACATCAGCTAATTTAAAAGGCTTTTTTTTTTTTTTTTTTTTTGTTGTTGCTGCATTCTTCCTTTGATTCAGGATCTGTAGGCTGGCTCTGTGCCACTAGGGGATTTCACTATTCTGGGACTTCACTACACTTCAGTGCCCAGTTATAAGAGTTCTGCAGCCAACAGAAAGAGAGCAAAGCTTTTGTAGAACTGATGCAAAGCTTTAAGGTTTTTACAAAGCCCAAATAGTTAAATCTAGAATATGTGTGAATGAGTTTGAATTAAGATATATGTTATTTAGAAGCTACTCCTATTTCACTAATTTCAATTTAAGTGTGATTAGCATTTGATGTTTGACTTGGTTCAATACACATGAATTAATTTTATCAATTTCCACAGGAGACTTTGCAGCAGTTGATCATGATGTCTTTGCCAAATGTCTTAATAATTGGCAAAAATCCTTTTTCTGGTAAGTGTTTTTTATTTTATTTTTTTTTTAAATTTGTAGTTAGCTCATTGAAAATGTAGCTCAGGTAGGAATGAGCCACGCCAGAGGGCTTGATGAAAATTTTAGCAAACACTTGACTACAGAATGATGAATTTCATTGCTTCTGCTCAGATCTGAAGGTCAACAATAAAAACCACAAAATATTAAACAAATAAAACCTCGAGGTAGAGATGCTCCCATTGGGATTTATATTAAACTATAACTGTCTTTTTAATTTTTTCTATGCCATGCTCCAGTGCATGACAAGAGGAATTATTTCTCTTGGGCAAGAGAAACCATTTCAAACAAAACTACCTATCTGTTATCTCTCTTGTCAAATCCACTATTTTGAACCTTGACATTATCCTTGACCCTGAGCTTTCCTTTCACCTCCCATATCTGTAAATCTGTCTCAATAGCCATGTCTGTAACATATCCCATTTTCCTGGGTACTGTGCCTCCACTCATTTGTGACTTTATCTTTTCTAATCTTGACTGTTGCTGCTATCTTCTCCTAGGACACTGAGGGTATGTCCACATAGCCCATGGAAGCAAGTCTCTCAGCCATGGCTGACAGACTTGAGGTAGAGGGGCTTGTACTAACATTCTGAAAATAGCTGTATAGATAGTGCTTTGAAGTCGTAGCTCAGGCTCTGAAGCCAAGGGGTGGGGCGGATTTCAGAACCTGAGTTCCAGCTGCAACTTCAAACTGTTGTCTATGCAGCTATTTTTAGAGCGCTGGCGCAAGCCTGTTAGCACACATCTGTCGACCCAGCTGGGAGGCTCACTTCTGGGAGCTGTGTGCACATATAGCCTGGGTCTCAACTCCCTAGGTTTTAGTATAAATAGAATACTTCTGCCTCATTTCTCATGTGTAGTAAGAAGTCTGAACATGTTCCTGCCATTCTCAAACACCACTGACTGTTCAGTTATTGCATGTTATAGTTCAAAACATTCCATGGATTTGCTTTTACCTGCTTCAGAGACCTCCTCTCTTTTTATTAGTTTTTTCTTTTATTGCCTGTGATCATTTAACACCTGCTTCTGTCTTGTTTGACTGAGTCCTTCATTTTTTAAAAATGTTAGTAAAATCAGATGTGAGAGGCCAGGTACTGTCATGTATCAAAAACTGATTAAGAGAGAGAAAACAAAGATAGGAGTAAATGGTTAATATTTGTAATAGGAAAAGGCTAATAGTATGGTATCACAAGGTTAAATACCAGGTCATTGTACTTTAATATATTTAGTATCTGGAAAAGGGATGAGCGGTGAGGTAGCAAAATTTGAAGATGGCACAAAATTATTTAGGAGGACTTGTGGCACCTTAGAGACTAACCAATTTATTTGAGCATAAGCTTTTGTGAGCTACAGCTCACTTCATCGGATGCATTCAGTGGAAAATACAGTGGGGAGATTTATATACACAGAGAACATGAAACAATGGGTGTTACCATACACACTGTAATGAGAGTGATCAGGTAAGGTAAGCTATTACCAGCAGAAGAGCAGTGGGGGGGGGGGAGAACCTTTTGTAGTGATAATCAAGGTGGGCCATTTCCAGCAGTTGACAAGAATGTCTGAGGAACACCACACGATCCATTGTCTACGGCCAAGCTCTACGATACAACCGCATTTGCTCCAACCCCTCAGACAGAGAGAAACACCTACAAGATCTCTATCAAACATTCTTACAACTACAGTACCCACCTGCTGAAGTGAAGAAACAGATTGACAGAGCCAGAAGAGTACCCTACTACAGGACAGACCCAACAAAGAAAATAACAATGCCACTAGCCATCACCTTCAGCCCCCAGCTAAAACCTCTTCAACACATCATCAAGGATCTACAACTTATCCTGAAGGACGACCCATCACTCTCACAGATCTTGGGAGACAGGCCAGTCCTTGCTTACAGACAGCCCCCCAACCTGAAGCGAATACTCACCAGCAACCGCACAACAGAACCACTAACCCAGGAACCTATCCTTGCAACAAAGCCCTTTGCCAACTGTGTCCACATATCTATTCAGGGGACACCATCATAGGGCCTAATCACATCAGCCACACTATCAGAGGCTCATTCACCTGCACATCTACTAATGTGATATATGCCATCATGTGCCAGCAATGCCCCTCTGCCATATACATTGGCCAAACTGGACAGTCTCTATGTAAAACAATAAACGGACACAAATCAGACGTCAAGAATTGTAACATTCAAAAACCAGTTGGAGAACACTTCAATCTCTTTGGTCACTCGATTACAGACCTAAAAGTGGCAATTCTTCAACAAAAAAACTTCAAAAACAGACTCCAACGAGAGACTGCTGAATTGGAATTAATTTGCAAACTGGACACAATTAACTTAGGCTTGAATAAAGACTGGGAGTGGATGTGTCATTACACAAAGTAAAACTATTTTCCCATGTTTATTCCCCCCTCCCCACTGTTCCTCATACATTCTTGTCAACTGCTGGAAATGGCCCACCTTGATAATCACTACAAAAGGTCCCCCCCTCGCTCTCCTGCTGGTAATAGCTCACCTTACCTGATCACTCTGGTTACAGTGTGTATGGTAGCACCCATTGTTTCATGTTCTCTGTGTATATAAATCTCCCCACTGTATTTTCATAGAATCATAGAATATCAGGGTTGGAAGGGACCTCAGGAGGTCATCTAGTCCAAACCCCTGCTCAAAGCAGGACCAATCTCCAATTAAATCATCCCAGCCAGGGCTTTGTCAAGCCTGACCTTAAAAACTTCTAAGGAAGGAGATTCTACCACCTCCCTAGGTAACGCATTCCAGTGCTTCACCACCCTCCTAGTGAAAAAGTTTTTCCTAATATCCAACCTAAACCTCCCCCACTGCAACTTGAGAGCATTACTCCTTGTCCTGTCCTCTTCTACCACTGAGAATAGTCTAGAACCATCCTCTTTGGAACCACCTCTCAGGTAGTTGAAAGCAGCTATCAAATCCCCCCTCATACTTCTCTTCTGCAGACTAAACAATCCCAGTTCCCTCAGCCTCTCCTCATAAGTCATGTGTTCCAGACCCCTAATCATTTTTGTTGCCCTTCGCTGGATTCTTTCCAATTTATCCACATCCTTCTTGTAGTGTGAGGCCCAAAACTGGATACAGTACTCCAGATGAGGCCTCACCAATGTCGAATAGAGGGGGACGATCACGTCCCTTGATCTGCTCGCTATGCCCCTACTTATACATCCCAAAATGCCATTTGCCTTCTTGGCAACAAGGGCACACTGCTGACTCATATCCAGCTTCTCGTCCACTGTCACCCCTAGGTCCTTTTCTGCAGAACTGCTGCCTAGCCGTTCGGTCCCTAGTCTGTAGCTGTGCATTGGGTTCTTCCGTTATGAGTGCAGGACCCTGCACTTATCCTTATTGAACCTCATCAGATTTCTTTTGGCCCAATCCTCCAATTTGTCTAGGTCCCTCTGTATCCTATCCCTGCCTTCCAGCATATCTACCACTCCTCCCAGTTTAGTATCATCCGCAAATTTGCTGAGAGTGCAAACCACACCATCCTCCAGATCATTTATGAAGATATTGAACAAAACCGGCCCCAGGACCAACCCCTGGGGCACTTCACTTGACACCGGCTGTCAACTAGACATGGAGCCATTGATCACTACCCGTTGAGCCCCACAATCTAGCCAACTTTCTACCACCTTATAGTGCATTCATCCAACCCATACTTCTTTAACTTGCTGACAAGAATACTGTGGGAGACCGTGTCAAAAGCTTTGCTAAAGTCAAGATACAATACATCCATTGTTTTCCCTTCATCCACAGAACCAGTAATCTCACCATAGAAGGCGATTAGATTAGTCAGGCATGACCTTCCCTTGGTGAATCCATGCTGACTGTTCCTGATCACTTTCCTCTCATGTAAGTGCTTCAGGATTGATTCTTTGAGGACCTGCTCCATGATTTTTCCTGGGACTGAGGTGAGGCTAACTGGCCTGTAGTTCCCAGGATCCTCCTTCTTCCCTTTTTTAAAGATTGGCACTACATTAGCCTTTTTCCAGTCATCCGGGACTTCCCCCGTTCGCCACGAGTTTTCAAAGATAATGGCCAATGGCTCTGCAATCACAGCCGCCAATTCCTTTAGCACTCTCGGATGCAACTCGTCCGGCTCCATGGACTTGTGCACATCCAGCTTTTCTAAATAGTGCCTAACCACCTCTTTCTCCACAGAGGGCTGGCCATCTGTTCCCCATGTTGTGATGCCCAGCGCAGCAGTCTGGGAGCTGACCTTGTTCGTGAAGACAGAGGCAAAAAAAGTATTGAGTACATTAGCTTTTTCCACATCCTCTGTCACTAGGTTGCCTCCCTCATTCATTTTCCACTGAATGCATCCGATGAAGTGTGCTGTAGCTCACGAAAGCTTATGCTCAAATAAATTTGTTAGTCTCTAAGGTGCCACAAGTCCTCCTTTTCTTTTTGCTCAAGATGGGAGAAAACTGAGAGGAACTTCAGACACACCTAATTAGGTTAAGTGTATGGGCAACCTGATGGGAGATGAAATTCAGTGTTCACAGATACAGTGTGAAATGTACATTACAATGAGTAATTTGAGCTACTCATATACCTTACGTGGTCCTAATTTAACTATCAACTCAGGTAAAAGGCCTGGCCATCACTGGGAAAATTCCATGAAGAGCTCTGCTCTATCTGCAGCAGTGATTTAATAAAAAAAAAAAAAAAAAAGCAAAAACTATGTTAGGCTGGAAAATCATTTGGAAAGAATTACAGTGCCATAATATAAATCAGTGGTATGCCCTCACTTGGAGTCCTGTGTTCAGTTCTCAAAAATTATATAGCAGAAATAGAGGTGCTTCAGAGCCAGGCAGTGAGAATAAGAGGTATGGAAAAATTCTCATGAACAGTGATTGAAAAGATTGAGAGGAAAGGAATAAGATGAACATTATAAAAATATATAAAATAATGGATGATATAGAAAAGGTAAATCAGGGTCTTCTGTTCATCCTATTTCATAATGAAAGAACAAGGGGACATTCAATGAAATTTGAAAGTGACAAAATCAGAATTGATAATTTGATATTTTTTCACCTAATGCACACTGCCTGTATAACTTATTGCCACCATCACTGATGCTAGGAATTTATCAGATGTCAAAAAAGAACTGGGTGCTTATTTGGATTCAAAGATTAAATAAGAGTTTTGGAAAGAGTATTAACCCTTATGCTTCAGGCCATACCAGTCCCTAACTTTTAGGTTTTAAGAGGAAACTTTCCATGGGGGACAGGTTCTTCAATAACTGTGTATTCAAGGGTTTCATACACCTTTCTTTGAAGCATCTAGTACAGACTGCTGTTGGAAGATAGGATATTAGACTAGATGGACCACTGGCATGATCCAGCATGGCACTATTGTGTTCCTCTGTTACTTCCTTAATATAATGGCATATTTCTAATGGTGGAACACTAAAATCCTGTCTTGAGTTGGATCCATTGAAAATTACGTGCACTCGGTGAGGTATTTTAGGGAAAATCTGAAATCTCTCCCTGCAAGATACGGGTAAGGGAATAATAGCCAGCATTTATATTAAACATATTGTAGGGAGACATGTTTGCACATGAAAGCTAAGGCATCCCAATATACCCATGAAAATGTTGTCTTAATATAGAAGGGGAAAATGTAATAGAATGGGATTGTTGTATGATTATTTGCAGATTGACTGTCAGCCTGGCAGGATTATTAAATATAAAAGCCATGGGACAGTCTCAGTTCACTCCACAGGAATGAGGCATGATCCTGCCAACTGCAATTTTTAACTGAAATAATGCTCCCTTAGTAAAACACATATTTTTAATTTATGGGAGATTCTAGTTGTTGTTTTTGTGATTTTTGTATTTGCATTGACTTATGTTGACCTTTTGAACATACAATAAATATCAAACTTGGGTACCTAAATAAGTGGTCTAATTTTCAGAGGTGTGGGTCTGTAAACCCACAGTTTTAATTTACTGTAGTGTGAAATATGCTTGATTAGCACACTTCAAAATGAGGTCACTTATTTAAGAGTGTAAATAGAGACTTAAGGTGCCTAGATTTAGATACACAAATTTGAAAACTTTGGCTAGAATGCTTACAAGTAGTAAATGTAAATAGGATGGGAGTGCATATGTTGCTCTTGTCTGGACAATTTGAGGATTAAGGACAGCAGCCAGGAATAGATCCAAGTGTCTGTCTGTGCCACCAGTGTAGGTAGTGGAAAAGTGCACATTTTTTCTTCCCCTTCTGAACACAGCAGGGAGGTATCTTTCACTTTTTCACCTCACTCCACTCTTATGGGCCTTACTAGTCTGACAGGGAACCCAGGAGTTGCATTTACATATGCTGGCTCCCCCTGGTTCCATGGATGGCTTGAGGCTTCAATCTCTGGCAAATGAACCTCTCCTACTCTTCCCTGAGCAGTGCCCTGCACTGTCTCGCTTCGCACGAACAGCATAGCCAGTACTAATAGCCCCGCTTCTCCTCAGAATCTGAGTGGGTTTCCGAGCCAGACTCCTCATTCTCACCTGCTCGCTCCTACAGCCTGGATCCTCGGCAACAGCCACCCTGTCTGCCCACATACTGACCTTCTTCCAACATGTGGTTCTGCTATCCCCAAGGGCCACCAATGCCCAGCGACACATACGCTTGACCCTATTGGCCTGTTTGTGACCCTTACCAAGACTGCGGGGTGCTGCCGCTGCCACCATACTGCACCCTCCTCCATTTATGAAGAACTGCAGGAGGTTCCCATTCCACTGGCACTGATGGTTCCCATTGGGGCCTCGTTGTCCCCATACGATGCGCTTATTTCTCCTTCCCTCTACCCTCCAGTCGACCATAGCCAATACCATGACCTGCTTTGGTGAGTGGTTGTGGCTCTCAACCTCTTGGTGGAGGAGGTCCAGGACTTGCAAAACCTGTTCCTGGATGTTCTGCCACTGCTGGGACCCTCCCGGACTGTCCTCCCTATCCACGTGGCCATCCTCCAACTGGCCGAAGTGGTCTGGTGCACCCCAGCCTCCTGTGTCCCTACTACGAAGTGCACTGAATGCCACTACTTCATCTGATTTAAGGGTACAGACTTCCTGTTTACACCACCCAATTCACTTGTGATCCATGCAGTGACTGAATGCTCCTGCCAGCAACACTTCAAGGCCACCTCCCCGCCAGGGGCACTGGAAAAGGGGGCGGAGCAAGGCCCTCCCACTTTTTTGAAAGTGGACAGGCCTGGTCCATCCACTTTTTGCCATGGGCCCCACCCCTGCCCCTCCTCTTCCCCCCCAAGGCCCCGCCTCCTGGCCAGGCTGGCAGCTGGAGCCCAGGCAGCTGTGGGGAGCCGTGGACCCTCCATCCGCCCAGAGTGGGGGGACCTGAGAGCAGCCTCCAGACCGTGTCCCCTCACCCTGGACCCCCCACCCAGGGCAGGTGGTAGGTCTGTGTCTCCCCACAGCTGCCTGGGCCACTCTTACCATAGCCTGGCTTCAAAGCCTTGCCCCCCCCGCTGGAGCTGGGTTGGCATAAGAGATGCACTGGCAGCTGTGTGGAGCCCTTCACCTGTCCTGGGCTGAGACACGGGTCAGGGGTTACTCTCGGGCCCACCTACCCCAGGCAGGTGGAGGAGTTTGAGCTCCCCGGCGCCGGCTTCTGGCTTGCTGGGAGCAGGCTTTCAGGGGAAAGAGGAGGAGCAGGGTGGCGAAGAAATTAGACCTTCTGGGGTGCAAAGTTTATTCCTCTGTGGGCCTCCAGTTCTGTATTGCCACTTACTAGGCCTTTTTGGCAAAATACAATTTCCTTTCCTACCTGAAGCTGGTGGAGTTCCAGGCTTTCCTCCTGGTGGAGAAACAGCAAGATTTCCAGATGCTGCTGAACGAGGGCAAGCTGGTTGCCAAGGTGGCTCTCTAAGCTGCAGTCGAAGCCGCTGACACTGCGTCCCACACTCTAGTGACCGGTGTCATGCTCCACCAGGATTCCTAGCTCCAATTCTCCAGCTTCCCTACGGAGATCCAGACGACTGAGGACCTCCCCTTTGACAACCAAAAACTCTTTAGCGACAAGACAGACAAATTCCTCCACTCTTTCAAGGATTCCCGTGCCAATTTGTGGTTGCTTGGTATTTACACCCCAGCCACGATCTGCAGGCAACAAAGACCCTTTCCGTGCCACCTACCAGCCCTACTTTCAATGTCCCCAGAAACAGTCTTACTGTCATCCGCGCATCCAGCGACACTGCTATTACAGAGAATCATAGACTGTCAGGGTTGGAAGGGACCTCAGGAGGTCATCTAGTCCAACCCCCTGCTCAAAGCAGGACCAATCCCCAACTAAATCATCCCAGCCAGGGCTTTGTCAAGCCTGACCTTAAAAACCTCTAAGGAAGGAGATTCCACTACCGCCCTAGGTAACCCATTCCAGTGCTTCACCACCCTCCTAGTGAAAAAGTTTTTCCTAATATCCAACCTAAACCTCCCCCATTGCAATTTGAGACCATTACTCCTTGTTCTGTCATCAGCTACCACTGATAACAGTCTAGATCCATCCTCTTTGGAACCCCCTTTCAGGTAGTTGAAAGCAGCTATCATATCCCCCCTCATTCTTCTCTTCTGCAGACTAAATAATCCCAGTTCCCTCAGCTTCTCCTCATAAGTCATATGCTCCAGTCCCCTAATCGTTTTTGTTGCCCTCCGCTGGACGTTTTCCAATTTATCCACATCCTTCTTGTAGTGTGGGACTCCAAACTGGACACCGTACTCCAGATGAGGCCTCAGCAATGCTGAATAGAGGGAGTGATCACGTCCCTTGATCTGCTGGCAATGCTCCTACTTATACAGCCCAAAATGCCGTTAGCCTTCTTGGCAACAAGGGCACACTGTTGACTAATTTCACCGCTGGCACTTCTGCTGCCTCTGTTCCCTCACACCATCTGTCCAAACAGCCATTTTGACTCCTCCCTTGAGACCTGCGAACCTCCTCCTACCTCTCCCACAGTGACCCAGATCGTTTTTGTGGGTCATCTTGCCTGGCTCACCCAAAATTTGGGCAAGATTATTGATGGGTTCTGGACATCATCCACCGGGGTACTTGATAGAATTCCTCTCATTTTCCCTCATCGTCCACCCCTTGGTGGCCATGGGAATCCTTCCCACCACAGCCTCCTCCGGAAGGACACCATAGAATGAGTTCCTCGTCATTACTGTGACCGTGGGTTCTATTCCCCCTATTTCCTTATGCTGAAGAAGGGGAATGGCCGTCGCGTGCTTCTGGACCTTCAGTTGCTGAACATGGTCACGCTCCCTCTCATTTGCCCATGCCTTCTCCTTCGAGCCTGGTTCACGGCTCTTGATATGAAGGATGCTTATTTCCATGTTGACATCCACCCAGCTCATTGGAAGTTCCTTTGTTTCATGGTGGGACATTCTCATTACCAGTTTTGGGTCCTTCCCTTTGGTATCACCACTGCTCCCCACGTGTTTGCAAAGGTCTTTGCTGTCACCGCAGCCCACATGAGTTGTTTTGGCCACTCCGTGTTTCCTGGATGAGTGGCTCCTTGTTGTGCCGTCGTGCACCTTTATCTCCTCTCCACTATCCAGACCCTCTGGGCTCTCCTTGCTGGCCTGGGCATCTGTATCAGCGAGGACAAGGGCACACCTACCTGTATGTTCACGTTTATAAGGGCATGTCTGTATTTTCTCGTGGGCCGAGTCTTCCTCCCAACGGACTGTTTTGCTACCCTTACCTTTTTCATCACGCAGCTACGCTGCAAACTGCATATGCACTATCTACCAGTGCCTTTCCCTCCTGGGCTGCATGGCGGCCTGCATCTCCATAACACCTCATGCCAGCCTGCATATGCGCTGCCTACAACTGTGGCTCCGGTCAATCTGCAAGCTGCAGTTGGACCTTTTGAACAAACTGGTCCTGCTTCCCACCCAGTTCCTCCATCCTGGCTTCCCACACATGGTGGACCAACACGTCCAAAATCTTGGTCAGCACTCTGTTCGTTCCTCCCACTGCTCACACCACTCTTACCACGGATGCCTCCCTTGCTTGGGGAGACGCTCATTTGGAGGGTCATATGGCACAGGGCCACTGGATTCCGCGAGAGGTGTGGATGTACATCAACATTCTGGAATTGTGGGCTGCCCGCCTTTCCTGTTGGGTGTTCCTGTCCCTCATCAGATCCCGGCACATTCAGCTGCTGTCTGACAACATGACAGCAGTTATGTATATCAACAAGCAAGGCAGTGCCTGGTCCTTCTCCCTCTGTGCAGAGGCCATTCTCCTCTAGAACTGGTGCCTCAGGCATGGGTTCACCCTCCATGCATGCATCTCCTGGACACCAGCAACTCCCTGGTGGACACACTCAGCAGGTCCTTCTATGCATATCACCTCTTTGTGACTGCTGCAAACCAGAAACTTCCCCTTTTCTGTTCCAAAGGAACCCTCGGGCCAGGATCACAGGGTGACGTCCTTCTCTTGCACTGAACCACCGAACCATGCTATGCCTTTCCGCCCATTCCCCTGCTCCCGCAAGTCCTGAGCGAGGTGTGGCAGGACTGCATGATTGTCATTCAGGTAGCCCCCTCCTGGCCTTGCCAGTATTGTTTCACTGATGTCCTCCACCTCTCTGCTCACACCCTGATCTGCCTTCCCCTTCTCCTGGATCTCTTCACACAGGTGTAAGGTTGCCTGTGGCACTCCAACCGAAAGCTGCTCCCACTTATGTGTTGGTATTTGGATGGGGTTCATGTGTAGGCAGAGCATGTTCCATACCAATGCACATTCGATACCCATGCACAACATCCTCACACACAGCAGACAGCAGTCTACCAAGCAAAACTGCGACACTTCACCACCTGGGTGCACCGCCACCACTACCCTCTGGACTCCATCTCCATTCCCATCCTCCTGGAGTACCTTCTCAGGCCTTGCCACCTCTTCCATCTGCGTCCACGGGCGATGCTGAGTGCCTTCCTCCTCCCCGTGGACAGCTTCTTGGTCTTCACTCACCTGACCACCACCCTCTTCCTGCGTAACCTACTCAATGCCTTTCTGTCGGTGTGGAATCCTACCCATTCTTTGGACCTGAATCTCGTCCTCTCTGCCCTCACTAAGCTGCCTTCGAACCTCTCGCAACTTGCTCTCTCGCCCACCTCTCTGTGAAGATGATCTTCTTGGTGGCCATCACCTCGGCAAGACAGGTGAGCGAGCTAGCGGCCATGATGGCCAACCCACCCTTTACTGTCTTCCACAAAGACAAAGTCTCCCTGTGCCTGCACCCCAAATTTCTCCCCAAGGTGGCCTCTCCATTCTACCTCAGCCAGTGCATCCACCTTCCGATCTTCTACCCCAAACTGCACATCTCCCCCAAAGGGAAAATGCTGCATTCTCTCAATGTCTGCCGGGCATTGACCTTTTATCTCCAGTGGACCCACGTCTCACCCAGGCTCTTCCTTGCCATCACAGAACACTGCCGGGGCCATGCCCTCTTCTCCCAGTGCCCCTCTTAATGGATCTCCCATTGCATTGAGGAATACCCTCTCTCACATTCCTCCACCTCCGGGAGTCAATGGCCCACTCCACACAGGCGTGTGCTGCCACGTGTGCCTTCCTCGTGGACATGCCATGGCAGGACATTTGTAAGGCAGACACTTGGGCCTCTGTCCACACCTTTACCACTTGCTGTGCCATTGCTGCAGCAGTGGTGGTGGATGCAACAGTCGGCTGTGCCGTCCTACAGACTGTAACTTCTTGTGAGTCCTTCCACCCATCTCCAGGCTGAACACTGCTTGCTGCTCACCCACATCTGGAATCCATATAGGGACCATCACTCAAAGAAGAAGAGGAGATTACTTATTGTAATTGAAGTTTCTTCAAGATGTGTGGTCCGTCCCTATTTGGATTCCAATACCCGCCTTCAGTCCCCTCTGTTGCGGGATCCATTGCATGCTGGTAAGAGGGACCTGTAGTGGTATAGATCTGCACAGCCTCTTAAAGCCTCGGACACACCGCATGGCCTATGCATGTGTGGATCAACAGACACTACTACAAACAGCTCTGGCACGTGGTGCGCATTCGCAGTCATGTCTGGAGTCCAATTAGGGACCATACATCTCAAAGGATCTCCAGTTACAGTAAGTAACCTCCTCTTATTTTTGAAACTACTTGTGAGTAATCAAGTGTGTGTGTGTGCTGAAAGTTACTATTTTAAAAGACAAAGGAACAAGGAGCTGAAAGCTTTGAGATACATTCCCTCATCATCTTTGTTACTATTCTGAACTAAGCCAAAATGCTCAATTGTATAAAGATAATGGTGATAAATAAAATGTGCAATTCAGTAAAAGAGCTTTTCATAAAGAAAGATCAGATTTGAAACCCTATCTGAACAGTTACTTGCACCCACAATAATTTATTTTATTTTAGAGCCAGGCACTGAAGAAATTAAAAAACTACTTTTACTCTTACTTGGCTGTGCAGTTCAGGTAAGTATTTAAATATGTTTCTTTACATGCTGTTGTTGTATTACACATTTTTATGGTTGTTTCCTGATGCAAACATATCCTCTCCTCTCCTCATCCCCCCAATTTGTTTTTTAATACAGCATTAACTCAAATCAGGAAATTCCAACAGTTTTAAGATTGCTTTAACAATATTAAGATGGTGACATTGCAAATTCTGTATATTTTATAGTATAAATAAATAACGAAGTATCTTTGTCTTAATGTATTAAGGTTTACATTTAGTAAGCAAAATTGGAATGCTTAATATGACACACAAACAACATGAATGAGTTAATATTGTTTGAGCAACCTTAATTTTTAGCATTTCTCGTTGTTTTATTAATGTTAATTTGTTTTATTTAGTTTTCTTGGTGTTCTAAAGTTAAAAGTGCATTATATTTCCCCCTTTCATAAATTCTGTTTAAGAGGGTCGTTCAAACTATCAAAGAATTATTTTACTTTTGAAGAAAAAGCGTTATAAAATATTCTTTTAAAAGAAAATATTTGCATCTAGGCTGCCTATTTGTGTGCTTGATTTAAGTTCAATTGAAACTAAATAACTGAACTCCCTTATGCATTCCCTATAATCAAAGTTGCTATTGCAAATCATAGAAAGTGTGTATCTTTATCAATCTTAGGGCCAAATTATGAACCCTTTAGTCCTATTGATAAATATTTACTTACACAATTAATCTCATGAGAACATAAGAACGAGCATACTGAGTCAAACCAAATCTTCCGACAGTCACCAATGCCAGGTGCTTCAGAGGGAATGAACAGAACAGGTAAATATCATTCCCAGCTTCTGGCAAGCAGAGGCTAGGGACACCATCCCTTCCCATCCTGGCTAAAGACCATTGATAGACCTATTCTCCATGAATTTATCTAATTGATTTCAATGGGATTATTTGCATGAGTAATTGTTCACCAGTGGGAATAAGGCATTCAGAGTGGTAGCCTTAAATAAATAATGGAAACGAAACTGACCTTTAATGTGCACAGTAGAATTACAGGCAAGGTCTGGGTTTACCCAACTGGTGTGGATATGACAGGACATTGACTGGCAAAGTATAATGTAATGAGCAAAATAAGATGTAGGTGAAATTCTGTTGTATATTTAAGATATAATAGTAATGGAATAACGCATTTTCATAGGATAACAGTCACTTGATGTTTGTTTTGGTATCTATGAAATAAGTCCCACCTTTTCACTGTAGCTCTAACCAGGCCTCCATTTTGGCATTGTAACCCACTAATCAGGATTGGCGCCTTAAAATTGTCAATTATCTTTGCTACACGTTCTAAATTGTGCTCATACAGTAACTCCTCGCTTAACGTTGTAGTTACGTTGCTGAAAAATGCTACTTTAGGCAAAACGATGTTAAGAGAATCCAGTTTCTCCATAAGAATTAATATAAATGGGGGGTTAGGTTCCAGGGAAATTTTTTTCGCCAGACAAAAAACTATATTTTATATATAGATAGATACATATGCGCACACAGTATAAGTTTTAAACAAACAATACTGTACACAGGAATGATGATTGTGAAGCTTGGTTGAGGTGGTGAAGTCAGAGGGGGGCATATTTCCCAGGGAATGCCTGGTGAAGTCAGAGGGGGGGATATTTCCCAGGGAATGCCTAACGGCTAAATGATGAACTAGGACTTGGCTGAGCCCTCAATTGTTAACACATTGTTGTAGAGTGTGAGGCTACATTAGCAAGGCAGCAGGAATGGAAGGAGGGGAGACAGCATGGCAGAGAGAGACAGAGACACTCTGTGTGTGTGTGTGTGAGAGAGAGAGAGACGTGCATTGCCGCTTTAAGTAGACTTACCCCACTCTAGGTACACTGCCTTTTTAAGCAGATAAGCGAGTTGATACAGTAGCTGCTGCCAGCAAGCTCCCTCCATTCTGAGCCCTTTCTTGTCCCCTCCCCTGTGGAGATGGGGGAGCAGGAGTGAGGGGAGGGGGACACCCTGACATTAGCCTCCGCCCCCCCCCCCGCCCCGCAAGCAGGAAGCTCTTTGGAGCAGCTCCGAGACAAGGGCAGGAGCAGCACACGGCAGTTAGGGGAGGGACAGCTGAACTGCTGGCAATTGATAGCCTGCTGGGCGGCTGCTGCACAGGGAACTTAGGGGAGCAGGGAGCTGATAGAGGGGCTGCCGGCCAACCCTGGTTTCCAAGCCTCCACCAGCTAGCTCCAACAGGCTGCTCTTTTTGCAAGCAGTGGACAAAGCAGGCAGCTGCCAAACAATGTTATAAGGGAGCATTGCACAACTTTAAATGAGCATGTTTTCTAATTGATCAGCAATGTAACAATGCTAACCGGGATGACTTTAAGTGAGGAGTTACTGTAATTATTTGTACCTGCATAAATAAAGGCCAGGGTTTGAAAGTCTGACATGAACTGAAAAGGTAAAGCTGAACTAAATTAGTATCAGTTAATTATCTGGTACAGATATCATAAAGTATCAAGGTGAAGCTGAGATAGTCATTTTCAGATTAGAAGACATGGATCATATGATGATGATCTGTAATACAATTTTATTAGGGATATCAAGCGATTAAAAAAATTGTGATTAGTGGTGCAATTAATGGTGTGAAACAATAATAGAATACCATTTATTTAAATATTTTTGAATGTTTTCTACATTTGCAAATATATCGATTTCAGTTACAACACAGAATACAAAGTGTACAGTGCTCACTTTATATTATTTTTGATTACAAATATTTGAACTGTAAAAAAACAAAAGAAATAGTATTTTTCAATTCCCCCTTTGTAAGTACTGTAGTGCAATCTCTTTATCATGAAAGATGAACTTACAAATGTAGAATTATGTACAAACATACCTGCGTTCAAAACTTAAAAAAAATACATCTTTAAAGCCTACAAGTCCACTCAGTCCTTCTTCTTGTTCAGCCAATCGCTCAGACCAACAAGTTTGTTTACATTTGCGGGCAATAATGCTGCCTGCTTCTTGTTTACAGTGTCACCTGAAAGTGAAAACAGGCATTCATATGGCACTATCATAGCCGCCGTTGCAAGATATTAAAGATTCATATGTCCCTTCATGCTTCACCCACCATTCTAGAGGACAAATGTCCATGCTGATGACAGGTTCTGCTCGATAACGATTCAAAACAGTGCAGACCAATGCATGTTGATTTTCATCATCTGAGTCAGATGCCACCAGCAGAAGATTGATTTTGTTTTTTGGTGGTTCGGGTTCTGTAGTTTCTGCGTCGTATTCTTGCTCTTTTAAGACTTCTGAAAGCATGCTCCACACCTCGTCCCTTTCAGATTTTGGAAGGCACTTCAGATTCTTAAACCTTGGGTTGAGTGCTGGGTGTTGGGATGAAACGTAATATGAAATATATGACAGAATGTGGGTAAAACAGAGTAGGAGGCATACAATTCTCTCCAAAGGAATTCAGTCTTGATTTAATTAACACGTTATTTTTTTTAACAAGCATCATCAGCATGGAAGCATGTCCTCTGGAATGGTGGCGGAAGCATGAAGGGACATACGAATCTTTAGTATCTGGCATGTAATTACCTTGCAATTGCCATGCGAACCCCTGTTCTCACTTTCAGATGACAGTGTAAATAAGAAGCAGGCAGCATTATCTCCTGTAAATGTAAAGAAACTTGTTTGTCTTAACAGTTGGCTGAACAAGAAGTAGGATCGAGTGGACTTGTAGGCTCTAAATTTTTACACTGTGTTGTTTTTGAGTGCAGTTATGTAACAAAAAATGCGTACATTTGTAAGTTGTACTTTCATGATAAAGAGATTGCAGCACAGTACTTGTATGAGGTGAACTGAAAAATACTATCTGTTTTGTTTATCATTTTTATAGTGCAAATATCTGTGATAAAAAATAATATAAAGTGAGCACTATACACTTTGTATTCTGTGTTGTAGTTGAAGTCAATATATTTGAAAATGTATAAGAACATCCAAAAATATTTAATACATTTCAATTGGGATTCTATTGTTTAACAATGCGATTAAAACTGCGATTAATTGTTTTATGTTAATTGTGCGAGTTAAGTGCAATTAATCGATAGCCCTAAATTTTATGTTTATTATACCAAAAGGCTAGTGTAGATTGAATTTAGTCTGAGAGGGCTCAGTTGAGTAACATTTACTCACTGTGGCACCAATCCAGCAATGACTTGTGCGCCTGCTGATCTGTGTGTATATGGTTAGTTGCACTATTCATGTGCATATAAATCTTTCTTCTACTTTGCTGATCCCCTTCAATCAGATTAAATGAAATCTACACTGACCTACTGAAAATAAAATTATTAGAAAACATCATCACATGATCCATGTCTCGTGATCTGAAAATAACATAACTTCTTGTCTGTGTAAAGCTAAAATGCTATTTAAGTCTTTTTGCAGGATCAGGGCCTATAACATGATTAGCTTGTAACTATCCAATTTGATTAAAGATCATACCTACGATAGTTCATTAAATTAATGACCACTTTATCCATGAAAGTTGTGGGTTTTTTTTTAAACTATGCTAAACTTTTCTAAATACGCTATTTTTGATTGGGTCAAAGTTAATTAGAAAAGTACAGTATACTGTACAGCTGGTTTCAGTTGAATAGTGTAAAAAACAGTTCAGGGAGATTGATTGTTTGAGTACTAAAAAAAGGTATTTATGAAGTAAACATCATCTTAGAATCTGAGTAAGAAATAAGTTAATTTTAAGAAGCCCCCTTCATCAATTTTTTTCAAAGTGAATATAGTGTCAGTTCACTAATATTAAAAGTCAAGCAGAAACTACAATATTTTGCTATAATTACATTCAATCTGTACTAGCCAGTTAGGGGATTGGACAGCTGATAATTATTTTTTCGTCAGCTTTTAGCTCTCAGGATATACTAAGGAGATACGATAAATAATTGTGGTTAATGTATTTCTTTTAGTGTCAGAAAAAAGAAGAATTCATTGAAAGAATCCAAGGTTTAGATTTTGATACAAGAGCAGCTGTTGCTGCCCACATTCAAGAGGTATTTGTTACTTTTGTACTACCTGATATCCAAGTGATTTTTATTTTTGCTGGAATATTAAGGAAAGAAGAATAATTTTGTTTAGTCAAAAACAAGGCAAATCTGTTTGACATTAACATTAAATGATTGCATTAGAGAACATTAATTGAGAAGGCTTTATTTTATAAGAGTGAGAGTAAATCACATTTCTTCTAAAGGTGGTACTTGAATAAAAACATTTTTTTCATACTGAATAGTTTTTTCCATCACAGAATCATAGTAGTGTAGGACTTGGTGGGATCTTGATAGATCATATACTCTAGTCTGCTGCACTGAGGCAGGAGTCAGTATTATCTAGACCATTCCTGAGAGGTATTTGTCTAACCCAGGGGTGGCCAAACTGCAGCAAACTCTTTTACAGTTAAAGTATGGCTTGTGGAACCCCCCACTCCTTTCCCATTCTCTGTCTACCAGACTGAGAGCAGGGAAGACTTGGGGCTTCTGCCCGTGATGGTGCTAGGGGCTTCTGCCAGAGACGACTGGTGCCTGCTGAGAGTGAAGGGGCATAATTTGAAGGTTCAGCACCCCCAACAGCTTGAATTATGCCCCACCTCTTATCGTCAGCGGCCCCTCCCTGCAGCTCCCAGGTGTTAGCTCCGTGTGGAGAGGCATCCGCAAACACCTGGGAGCTGCAGAGAGGGGCTGTCGCTTTAGCTTTGCGGGGAGAAGCAGCAGCTCTTCCTGCAGCTCCCAGCTGTTTGCCGCTGCCTCTCCCCACGGCCACAGCTCCCAACTTGCCAGATCCAGCAGCTGCTGTGCAGGGATGGGGCTGGCAGCACCATGTGACCTAGCCAGCAAACCCTGGCAAAAATCTTGGGGGAGGGGCATGTGATACCACATGCCTCCCCCTCGCATTGCCTCTGGCAGAATGAAGTGTGTGTGTGGGGGGGGGGGGGGGGTGTCTCGGGGCTTCAGCCCCAGCTCTCGAACTTCTGAAGATTGTGATATGCTGCTTGGAGGGTTGGTACATTTGGCCATCCGTGCTGTTCCTTAAAACCTCCAATGACTGAGATACCATAGATAATTTGTTCCAGTGCTTAACTATCCTTACAGTTAGGAAGCTTTTCCTGATGTCTAACCTTTAATGGGCTTAAATTGCAGCAATGGCGATTACTTTTTGTGTTGTCCTCAGTGGATAAGGAGAACAATTTATCACCCTTCTCTTTATGACAACCTTTTATATACTAGAAGACTTATCACATGCCCCAAGACTTCTCTTCCCAAACTAAACAAACCCAATTTTTTCTTTGAGTAGTGTCCCTGTGGGTGCTCCATGGTAGGTTTGTTTGTGTCTCCCCACTGCTGATCGTAGAACTTCAGTAGTAGTGTTCATTAGGCCCACACATGCGCTGTCGGTCTCCCCTCGTGCTGCGCCACGAGGCTAGCGAGCACACGCGGGCTAAGCCTCCTCAGTTACTTCTCAACTGCCCCTTATTAGAGATGGATTTTGCTTTATTCACTTTTATATAGTTATTTTGTTAATATAGTATAGTTTATTGTTCTTTTCCCTCTTATTTTATCCCACCAAAAATTAAAAAAAAAACAAAAACAAAACTCCCCCCAAAACTTCATTTTCCTGCTTTTTTTTCCCTTCCAGGGATCCTTCCCCCTCACTCCCCCATTGGGTGTACCCGGTTCACCAGCTTTCAAGAAGCGCCTCACTTGCAAGGAGGCAATTCCGATTACAGACAAGGACTCTTAAGTGCATTTGTCGCCTTGGGGAGGGCCACATCCAGAAAAAGTGTAGTCTCTGCCAGCAAATCTGGCCACATTCCCATAAGGACAGACTGCTCAGGCAGAAGATTATTTTAATGGAGGCTGCTTTCAGACCCACGCAGAACTTGTGCTGCAAGTGCCTGGATAGATGTGAATCTTCTCCACAGCCATCTAAGGGGTGTGGATCGAAGAAACAGACTGCTGACCCCTCCTAGAAGTCATCTTAGAGGAGAGCCAGAAGTCCCCAAAAGTGAGCCCTGAGATCTCCATAGGCATTCTCCATCTTGTTCGGTTTCTTGGACACCAAGACCATCTTAGTCCAGAACTCATGGCTCACAGAGACCAACAGCAGTCGGTACTGTTGACATGTCCACGGACCTGATGGGCACGGGCACTGAGTCATTGGCACCGAGAGACAGGAGTAAGCACTCCACTAAAAAGGCACCCCCAATACGCGAATCATTATCAGTACTATCATCAATGCCTCACCCGGCACCAGAGCAGGTCGTATGGACAAGACCCCTGTCCGCCTCTGACACGCAACACTGGGGCAGTCAATACCAACAGAATTCTTCCACTCCAGCAACCTCCGTATATCAGATGTACTGGGATCCCTGCTTCTTGGTACTGCAACCTCTGCACTGAGCCTCTGCTTGGCATGGGAATTGTCACCGCTGCCATGCCTCAATCCCCAACTCTCTAGCGAAAGTTCAGACAGTGTGCTGGAGGAAAGAACATCCCAGTACTCCTCTCAGGCTTCATATGGTGCTCAGTACAAGCAAGGCCCATACCTGCAGATGTTCCCACCACCGAAATCATGGTACAGCCACCCATGGGCACTGCCACCACGCTCTATGCCACCACTACCCCCGTGGTCTTATTGGGACCCGTGGGAAGCATATCGCCAACATGTCTCTCGAGCTCCAAGCCTCGTCTGGGATCCCTCAAGGCATACCCCTTCAGCCGTGGCTTCCAGAGCTTTGGAACCTCCACAAGACATCCTGGAGAAACAGGAGGGTGATACTGGGGAAGAGGTGACACTGAGGACCATATCTTCCTCCTTTCCTGACTGTTATGCCTTCCCCACCATATCTGGCAGACCACTTTCATCTCTTCCAGGAATTGGCAAAGAGGATGGTGGACACCCTTAAGATACCATTGAAGGAAGTCAAGGACACCCACCATCAGCTCTTTGACATCCCCCACTCCTCGTCCTCCTCCAAGATTGCCCTCCTGATTAATGAGACTATCTTAGACCCAGCAAGAACAATATGGCAAATCCCGGTGATAGTAGGACTGACGTGCAAGCGAGCAGACAAAAAGTACTATGACCCATGAAGGAATCTGAATTCTTTTTCTCCCACCTACCACCCAGCTCCATCATGGTGGATGCCGTCAACTCATGCGGCTGATGACATGAGTCGAGGGCTACTCCACAAGACTGGGATTGAAAGCGCCTGGACCTTTTTGGTAGGAAGGTGTACTCTTGGCTACATTCCATTTCCGTATCACCAACTATCAGGCCTTCACAGTGAAATACGATTATATTAACTATTCAAAGTTGAATGACTTTACTGAGTTGGTGCTAGAGTCACACTGTGACCAATTTAAGGCCATTATACAGGTGGGACAAGTAGTGGCAAGGACAAAGCTGCAATCAGCCCTCAACGTTGCTGACAAAGTAGCTAGCTTAATTTCCATGGCAGTGGTGATGTAATGAACATCATGGCTCCATCTGTCAGATTTCCTGAAATCCTGCAGTCTACTGTTGAGGACCTCCCCTTTGAGGCCACAAAGCTCTTTGCAGAGAAGACTGACGCTTCCCTTCATACCCTGAAGGATTCGTGGGCTACATTCCAGTCGTTGGGTATCTACACGCTGGGACAAAGGAGACAATTTAGTCCCCAGTCCCAGCGTAGACCATATACATCCCAATATCAACCTCAGTGACAATACAAACTGCAAAGGAAGAAAGCAAAATTCCCCAAGCAGAAACTATCTGGCTTGCAATCTTCATTGTCCCAGCCCTCTATGTCCAAACACCAGTTTTGACAGGCGGGTCGAAGCGCCACTGGACCACTCCCACCAACTGATACAGCCGACCAATGCTTCACACCCATTTGATCACCGAGTGGCAGTATTCCGCAGTGCCTGGAAACGCATAACATTGGACTGATGGGTCCTAGAAATCATTTGAACTGAGTACTCCATCTATTTCAGTTCCCTACCCCCTCCACAACACCCTTCCCTGTCCCTCTTCAGGGATCCTTCTCATGAGTTTAGAACAATGGGGGAGGGATAGCTCAGGTGCGGGAGGATAGCTCAGTGGTTTGAGCATTGGCCTGCTAAACCCAGGGTTGTGAGTTCAATCCTTGAGGGGGGCGATTTACGGATCTGGGGCAAAAATTGGGGATTGGTCCTGCTTTGAGCAGGGGGTTGGACTAGATGATCTCCTGAGGTCCCTTCCAACCTTGATATTCTATGGTTCTATGACAAGAAGTCAATAGTCTCCTCCAGTTAGAAGCCACAGAACCAGTACCTCAACATCTACAAGGAGGAAGGTTCTACTCTCTTTATTTCCTAATACAGAAGAGGAAGGGAGGTTGGAGACCCATACTAGACCTCGGAGCTCTCAACAAGTTTGTCCAGGCTCAAAAATTCAAAATGGTCACTTTATCAACAATCATTCCAGGATTGGAACAGGGAGACTGGTTTTCGGTCCTCGATCATCTCTATCCTACTGGCTCACAGACGATTTCTCAGATTTATCCAGGGACAAGACCACTACGGATACAGAGTGCTTCCCTTCAGGCTATTGTCGGCCTTGAGATTATTGTCCAAGGTTCTCTGGGTGATAGCCACTCACGGTGTCAAGGGATAAAGATTTACCTTTACCTCGATGATTGCCTCCTCAGAGCCTAATCTCTCCAGGAGGCTCACCGAGTCACCAAAGCAACTATCCACTTATTTATAGAGCTGAGTCTACAGATCAAAATCCAGATGTCAGCTCTCACTCTGGTGCAATGCCTGGAATTCATAGAGGCTGACTTTGACTCGTTACAGGCCAGAGAACTCTTTTCTCAGCACAGATTTCTTTCATTAGCCACACTTAGAGACGCTGTTGAAAGCAGCCTAAAAATATTAGTCAGACTCTGCCTCCAACTCCTGGGGCACATGGCAGCAAGCACAACGGTAATACCACATGCCAGGTTTCACATGTGATGCCTCCAAATGTGGTTCAGCTTGGTCTACAAACAGGGACAGGCTGGACAAATCCCTGTCACCACCCAGCAGGGTCAAAAACTCCTTAGACTGAAGGAAGAGCCCAACCAACATTTGCAAAGGGATCCCCTTTTCCCAAACCTCGCTGTCATTGCTGCTCACCACCAACACATCACTGATATGGTGGGTTGCACATCTAAATGGCCTCACAATGCAAGTGGTCACCCATGGAGCTGTCCCTTCACATCAATCTCCTCAAGCTAAAAATGGTCAGGAACGCCTGCACCCATTTCCTCCAGCTGATCAGAGGATCACACATGAAGATCCTAACAGACAACATAGCCTACATACAATAGTCAGGGGAGAGCCAGATCACCCTCCATATGCACCGAGGTGATCAGGCTATGCAACTGATGCATCTCCCACAATGTTACATTGCCTGAACACAAAACTTGATAGTGGAAATCTCAGTTGCAAATTCCCATACAACCATGATTGGGAGATAGACCTGATTGTGCTTCATGACATATTCAGCTTATGATGGACACAGTCCACAGACCTGTTCAACACTCACCTGAATAAGAAATGCCCATGCTACTGCTCCAGAGTGGGGATGGGTCAACGTTCCCTGGGCGATGCCCTCCTCATCCCCTGGGAGAAGGACCTTCTCTTTGTCTTTCCTCCATTTTCCCTACTTGTGAATGTTCTGCTGGAAATAAAAAGAGATGGAACCCATGTCATTCTGATTGTTCCTACTTGGCCCAGAAAGACCTGGTTTCCCTACCTGTCACAGCTTGTGACATGCCTGCTGATCTCTCTCCCAGCCATACTGCACCTCCTTGCAGGACAGAAAATGCACCCTAAATCCCCACTTGGGATTGTCTGCCTCAAGGCATGGCTCCTGCTTGGTTCCAACATATAGAAAACTCCTGTTCAAGAGAGGTACAAGAGGTTCTGTTGCACAGCAGAAAGTCCTCGACTTGACGCACTTACCTGCAGAAATGGTGCACGTTTCAGACTTTGTATTCTGTCCAGCAAATCTCCCCAACATCCGTGATTCTTCCATATATCTTAAGCCCGATTTCTTTAAGGTAAATGCATAGTCTATCTCTAAGCTCTCTGAGTTCACATAACAGCTTTCCACCAACCTATTGAGAGATGCTCAATGCTGTCACACCCAACCACTAATCGGTTCCTCAAGGATATGGTGAACCTTTTCGCACAATCTCGACTTCCTGCTCCTACGGGGGACCTAAACCTGGTACCAAAAGGGTTGACTAGACTGCCTTTCAAACCCATGGCCACCTGTTTGCTGGTGTACCTATCAATGGAGGTGATCTTCCTTTTGGCAATTACCTCGTCCAGGAGAATAGGAGAGATAGCAGCTTTGATGGCATATCCCCCCTACACAATATTTTTTCTGGACAAGGTTATGCTCAGGACGCATCTAAAATTTATCGCTAAGGTAACCTCTCCATTTCACATGTATCAATTGATTCACATTCTGATCTTCTACCCCAGGCCTCATCAAGACAACAGGGAGGCTATATTACATACTGTAGATGTCAGGAGAGCCCTGGCTTTGTACCTGGATAGAGCAAAGGCCTTGAGGAAGTCCCATACACTTTTCATTTCCATTGCGGAAAGGTCCAAGGACTCAGCAATATCAGCCAAAAGGCTCTCTAAGTGGGTCTCGAATTGCATTAGACAACTCCTCCAGACTCTATTTGAACACGCTCCATGAGGTCAATCTCCTAATCCGTTGCCTTCTTCAAGAGATCTGTAGAGCAGAGACATGGCCATTAGTCCACACTTTTGCACAAAATTGTACGATCACTGGGGATTCTGCCTCCAGTGCCAACTTCAGCGCCGCAGTGCTGTCATCTGTAACTGACTCTGCCCCAAAGTCCCAGCCCACGAGTAGGGATATTGCTTGGGAGTCACCTACCATAGAGCACTCATACAGACACAACTCAAAAAAGAAGAGGAAGGTACTCACCTTGTGCAGTAACAATGGTTCTTTGAGATGTGTGTCCTACGGGTGCTCCACAACCCACCTTTCTCCCCTCTACTTCGGAGTTCTTGTCAATGACTCTGTGGTAAAGAAGAAACTGAGGAGGGTAAGCCCGTGCGCGCTGGCTAACCTCATGCATGAGCCTAACGGACACTACCAAAGTTCTCTGATCAGCAGCACAAGGACACAAACACACCTACCATGGAGCACCCATCGTGGGACACATCTCGAAGAACTATCGTTACTGCACAAGGTGAGTAACTTCCTCTTTTTCAGTCTTTCCTTGTAGGTAATGTTTTCTAGACCCTTAATCATTTTTGTTGCTCTTCTCTGGACTTTCTCCAATTTGTCCACATTTTCTCCCAAAGTGCGGTGTCCAGAACTGGACACAGTACTCCCTTTGAGGTCTTATCAGTGCTGAGTAGAGTGGAAGAATTACTTCTAATGTCTTGCTTACCGACACTCCTCCTAATACATCCCAGAATATTTACTTTTTTTGCAACAGTATTACATTGTTGACTCATATTTAATTTGTGATCCACTATAACTCCTAGATCCTTTACAGCAGTACTCCTTCATAGGTAGTCATTTCCCATTATTTATTTTTGTAATTGAGTATTCTTTCCTAAGTGTGGTACTTTGCATTTGTCCTTATTGAATTTCATCCTGTTTATTTCAGCCCATGTTTCCAGTTTGTCAAGATCGTTTTAAATTCTAATCCTGTCCTCCAAAACACTTGCAATCCTTCCCATCTTGGTATTATACTCAGACTTTACAGGTGTACTCTGTCTGCCGTTATCCAAATAATTTATGAAGATATTGAATAGAATTGGACCCAGGACAGATCCCTGTGTGACTCTACTTGATATGTCCTTCCAGCTTGACTGTGAACCATTGATAACTACTCTTAGTATGATTTTTCTAACCAGTTGTGCACCCATCTTATAGTAGGGTCATCTAAACTATATATCTCTAGTTTTCTCATGAGAAAGTTATGTGAGACAGTATCAAAAGCCTTACTAAGTCAAGCTGTATCACATCTACTGCTTCCATCCTATCCACAAGCGTTGTTACCCTGTCGAAGAATATTAGGTTGGTTTGACGTGATTTGTTCTTGACAAATTATGTTGACAGTTACTTATCACCATATTCTCTTCTAGATGTTTACAAATTGATTGTTTGTTTATTTGCTCTATTATCTTTATGGGTACAGAAGTTAAAACCACTGGTTTATAATTCCCTGGGTTGTCCTTATTCTCCTTTTTATACACAGGTACTATATTTGCCTTTTTATATTCCTCTGGTATCTCTCGCATCCTCCATGAGTTCTCACACATAATCGCTAAAGGCTCAGAGATCTCTTCGTTACAGTTCATACTAGTATATGTAATAAATGTGAAATTTAGTTCTATCTAGTACAGATACGTTAGTATGAACTGAATCAGAAAAAAGTGATTTGTTAAAAATATGGTTCTTTAAAGCAGAGTGTGGATCCACTGTATTGGGCTGTATACAGGGATTAAAGGAACAAAATAATATTTAGACCTAGATTATATAAATGGATCCATCAACTGCGTTCTATGCGAGCACACAGATGTGCCTGGATTAATCAATTCGCAGGATCTTGCCCTTAGTGAGTAATCTTTTTTGCCTCAAGAAATATGCTTGTATCTTGTGTATCTTGGGGAACATGTATATATTTTGGAGGTCTGGTAGCTACTCTACCATTAAATATGAGTTGAGTTTTTCAGGTAAGAGGACGGAAATCTCTTTTTTTAATCCTGTAGATTTAATGTAATCACCAAATTTTAAATGAACAAGCCCCATTGAATTTCCAGTAATATTTTTTCAGATCCATTTAGCTAAGCAACCACACATGATAATTACCTGTGCACTATAGTGTAGATTGCAAATATTTACAGACAATATGTTAAAATTTATTCCCTTATTTTGCCATTACAGTAAGAAGCTCTGCCAAGAATAGCTAATGGAATTTCCCAGCTCTGTCAGCTACTTTCTGTTTCTGTTGCTGCCTGTAAGCCTTCCTAATTCTATCTGAGCTCAGCGCAGAGGCCTGGTAAGCCAGGAAGGAGAAATTGACAGCATGGGAGTCTGGGGTTTAAGTCTGGAACTCTTAAAGTTTCCATTCACTCTAAGTTACAAGCATATTTTTTCCCAAATAAACATACCATACCATCCTTTTCTTATTGCAACTATGCTCACCTTGTGAATAAGGCACTTAACCAGGTACAAGAAGAAAACAAGCAGTCAGGCTGTACTTTAATTTCAAACTCAACGTAGGCAGGAAGAAGAATGCATTGGTTTTATTATGTCATCTTGAGGTCACTCTTAAGTGTAGGTCTCACACATGGAAGCATGGTGCAGCATCTGTCATGCCCCAGGCTCTCACGGTTGTATTTTACCTCTTTTGATGTTCCATTTTTATTTTGCTGAAATGAAGTACTGTTGGATGTTAATATTGTTTGATTAATCTTTCATTTGAAATTAAGGATGTTAGATAACTTATTCATAGGGTTCTTTTATGCTGTTCACAAAGATGTGGCTTCTTAAACGAAATGTTTTGTATGAGACTAGAAATCTTTGATTTCTTGTGACTGGGTGCTCTACTCATCACTGGATGGTGCCTCTTCCTGGTGGTTCTGGGGATTACCTCTGTGAGGCTGACACCCCTTTCTGCAGTTGCACTCTGTCTCTTCTTCTCACTCTCTGTCTGCAGCCGCTCTCTCGCACCAGGAGCTGCTGCTGCTTCTTCGTGACTTGGCCCTCTGGCCAGGTCACTATGGTCCTCACCTTCCAGGGTATCAAAGTCTCTTATGAAAAGGCTCAGGCAGTCTTCCTATCCCCTGCCCAGCTGGTGCCACTTCCCCAGTGGCTGGTATGGGAACCTGGCCCCACCCTCTATTCCAGGTTCCAGCTCAGGGACCCTCTAATCAGCAGCCAAGGTCTGTTCCTTCCTAGACCTGCTGCCTCTTTCCCTGAGCCTTTCCTACCTTTCTGGCTCTCCCCACCTCAGGTTTGCCAGCCTCCCAACTCCCTCCTAGTAGAGTAGGGTAGAGTAGAGTAGCTGTAGGCTACCTGCCTCTAGCTTTAATCACACCTACCTTCTCTCAGGGAGTGACTGCAGACCCCTTCTGCTATCAGTTCCCAGGCTAAAAATATGCTTATGAATGTAAATGTGACATAACTGGAATATGTTTTATGCTAGATATGCCGTGTAACATATCTTTGCAAAGCTTATGTTCTATTGCATGTATTCATCCTATTTGCATGCATGTATCATTTTTATATCTGAAGTTATGAGCATTGGCTCTATTCTTGTATTTAAAGTGTTTGCTGTAGAAAGCACCTAAGGCAGATTTGATCAACATATTGTGAAGGGGTTATTCAAGTAAATGGAAGTACTTGGTGAACAGTGGACCTTGATACATGTCAGTGCACATCTGAGCTTTCCTGGGAACGTCCCTGTAGAGAACTAAGTTATGCATGGACATGTGACTTGCCCATGTGACTCCAAGACTCCATCTTGTAGTTGGAATTCTACACGGGGGAGAGAGGGGTTTCCACCCACAGGAGAGAAACTACAGTAACTCCTCACTTAACGTTGTAGTTATGTTCCTGAAAAATGCGACTTTAAGCAAAACGATGTTAAGCGAATCCAATTTCCCCATAAGAATTAATGTAAATAGGGGGGATTAGGTTCCATGGAATTTTTTTTTTGCCAGACAAAAGGCATTATATACATTTTAAACAAGCAATTTTATACAGGTATAAGTTTGAAACAATTTTAAAGAAACAATTTAATATTACAGTCATCATTGCGGAGTATGAAGCTTGGCTGAGGTGGTGGAGTCAGAGAGTGAAAGAGGGTGGATTGTTCAGCTGCTTCTCTTGCTGTACTTGCTGAACTTTCTGAACTCGAAAAAACACATCTAGAGATTGTTGTTTTCTTTCTTTTTTTTTCTCTGTAGATTTCTTTATAGCAAGTTATTAGATATGGGCCAAAAGAAATCTGATGACAAGGACAAGTGCAGAGTCCTGCATTTAGGACGGAAGAATCCAATGCACCGCTACAGACTAGGGACAGAATGGCTAGGCAGCAGTTCTGCAGAAAAGGACCTAGGGGTGACAGTGGACGAGAAGCTGGATACGAGTCAACAGTGTGCCCTTGTTGCCAAGAAGGCCAATGGCATTTTGGGATGTATAAGTAGGGGCATTGCCAGCAGATGGAGGGGAATGTGATCGTTCCCCTCTATTCGACGCTGGTGAGGCCTCATCTGGAGTACTGTGTCCAGTTTTGGGCTCCACACTACAAGAAGGATGTGGAAAAATTGGAAAGAGTCCAGCGGAGGGCAACAAAAATGATTAGGGGACTGGAATACATGAGTTATGAGGAGAGGCTGAGGGAACTGGGGATGTTTAGTCTGTGGAAGAGAAGAATGAGGGGAGATTTGATAGCTGCTTTCAAGTACCTGAAAGGGGGTTCCAAAGAGGATGGCTCTAGACTGTTGTCAGTGGTAGCAGATGACAGAAAAAGGAGTAATGGTCTCAAGTTGCAGTGGGGGAGATTTAGGTTGGATATTAGGAAAAACTTTTTCACTAGGAGGGTGATGAAACACTGGAATGCGTTACCTAGGGAGGTGATGGAATCTCCTTCCTTAGACGTTTTTAAGGTCAGGCTTGACAAAGTCCTGGCTGGGATGATTTAATTGGGGATCAGTCCTGCTTTGAGCAGGAGGTTGGACTAGATGACCGCCTGAGGTCCCTTCCAACCCTGATATTCTATGATTCTATGATTAGATGACTAACTCCCCTAATCACTTTGGAGCTGTGTTCCCTGTCAGGATCGTCATCACTCAGAATTTGCAAGCCAGCCTTAACCCGCCTCTTCTCCCCCCCATCTCCTCCCACTTTATCATAGAATCATAGATCGTAGAATATCTACCAGCGTATCTACCACTCCTCCCAGTTTAGTGTCATCTGCAGACTTGCTGAGAGTGCAATCCACACCATCCTTCAGATCATTTATGAAGATATTGAAGAAAACCGGCCCCAGGACCGACCCCTGGGGCACTCCACTTGATACCGGCTGCCAACTAGACATGGAGCCATTGATCACTACCCGTTGAGCCCAACTATCTAGCCAGCTTTCTATCCACCTTATAGACCATTCATCTAGCCCATTATTCTTGCCAGCAAGTTAAAGAAGTCTGTGGGAGACCGTGTCAAAAGCTTTGCTAAAGTCAAGGAACAACACGTCCACTACTTTCCCTTCATCCACAGAGCCAGTTATCTCGTCCTAGAAGGCAATTAGATTAGTCAGGCATGACTTGCCCTTGGTGAATCCATGCTGACTGTTCCTGATCACTTTCCTCTCCTCTAAGTGCTTCAGAATTGATTCCTTGAGGACCTGCTCCATGATTTTTCCAGGTGAGGCTGACTGGCCTGTAGTTCCCAGGATCCTCCTCCTTCCCTTTTTTAAAGATGGGCACTACGTTAGCCTTTTTCCAGTCATCTGGGACCTCCCCCGATTGCCCTGAGTTTTCAAAGATAATGGCCAATGGCTCTGCAATCACATCCGCCAACTCCGCATGCCGCATCCTTGCTCCTCCCCTCTCCCTGCCCTGCCTCCTGAGTGCCGCAAAGCAGCTGATTGCTGCAGGCAGGAGAGGGATGGGGGAGGAGTAAGGATGCGGTACACAGGCTCTCCCCTCCCTCCCCTGACTCCTGCCTGTAGCAATCAGCCGGTTTGCAGTGTTCAGGAGGCAGGGCAGGGAGGGGGAGCCTGTGCGCCAAGTCCTCACTCCTCCCGAATGCCGCAAACCATCTGATTGCCATGGGCAGGAGGTGGGGGGAGCAGGGGAAAGGTGCTGATAGGCAGGGTCTACCAGCAGGTGGGAGGCGCTGGGGGGGGTGTAGGGGAGCTGATAGGGGGTCTGCCAGCTGTTGACAAAGCAGGCAGCCAAACGACTTTATAGCGGAGCATTGCACAACTTTAAGCAGAGCATGTTCTGTAATGGAGCAGGGACGTAAGATCGAAACAACATTTAGCGAGGGGGAGTTATTGTATATAAAGTCCTGGGAGACTCCACCATTTTGTCTTCAGCTGGTTCAAGAGGTAGCCTCTCCACCCCCAAAGGATACCTAAAAGAAACTGGAACAAAGGACAGTAACCTCAGGGGTGCGAGTGATTGCTGGACCCAGACTAGAAGGAGACTAGTCTGTAAAAGAAGCTTATTAGAACATCTCTGAGGATGAGATTTCATCTGTAATCACTTTCTTACTGTATTAGGCTTAGACTTGCGTGTTTTATTTTATTTTGCTTGGTAACTCACTTTGTTCTGTCTGTTATTACTTGGAACCACTTACATTCTACTTTTTGTATTTAATAAAATCACTGTTTACTTATTAATTAACCCAGAATATGTATTAATACTTGGGGGGGGGGCGGCGGGGACAAACAGCTGTGCATACCTCTCTATCAGTGTTATAAAGGGCAAACAGTTTATGAGTTTACCCTGTATAAGCTTTATACAGGGTAAAACGGATTTATTTGGCGTTTGGACCTCATTGGAAGTAGGGTATCTGAGTGTTAAAGACAGGAACACTTCTTAAGCTGTTTTCAGTTAAGCCTGCAACTTTTGTGGGATGTGGTTCAGACCTGGGTCTGTGTTTGTAGCAGGCTAGTGTGTCTGGCTCAAAGCAGGAAGGGCACTGAAGTCCCAACCTGCCAGGGAAAAGGGGCTCAGAGGTAGTCTCAGCACATCAGGTGGCAGTTCCCAAGGGGGTTTCCTGTGATCCAACCCATCAGAATATTAAAATGTAATACTTCTGCAAGATGTGATTTGTGCACATATTTTTAATATTCTAGATAAAATTATTTTTAAAAAAATCATAAAGTATTATAAATGAATGAAATAAAAGGAGATATTGTGAGCAAGTGTGTGCTCACAATAAATTGCAATGGCACTCTTCAGGTAATTAGTTTCCGTGGCACAAATCTCAGGTTCTAAGAATTACTTAAAATTACAGGATTTTTATTTTAGTAAAAATTCTTTGTGCAAATTCTGTATAAGAATTTAATTTGGCAAAAAGAAATAGTTCTGTGCCAGAGTAGGCTTTTAAATAATATTTCATCTGTAGTTGCATCTAAGCCTAATTGATCTGCTTTCCAGGTTTTCATTGTGGATAGAGAAACTATTCCATCAAATACAACTTAAAATATTTTTAATTGTCAGACATTTTTGTAATGTATTAGAATCCATGGAGGATAAACTGTGCTGGGAGACAAGAGTTAAAAGGAGTTTTCCCAATTATTCCTCTTGTTATACTTCTTGTGCATTCTTATAATTAAATAGCACATAAAGGTTGTTTTCACAATTATTTCTTTCTTCTATAGGTAACTCATAATCAGGAAAATGTGTTTGATCTGCAGTGGATGGATGTCAGCATTCTGTCACAAGAATATATCGAGCCTCTCTTGAAAAATATGGCATTACATTTAAAAAGACTTATAGATGAAAGAGATGAACATTCTGAGGTATGTTGTATGTGCTTTATTATTTAAAAATAAAAAGTATAAGAAAATACCTTTTTAAAATTAAACAGTTTGGAATTTTTGAAAATAGATAATATACGTTCTTTGAACTTTTATCAGTTGGCAGCATGGCTTGAAATAACACTTCTTCAAGTTGTTCCATATCTCAATTCCATGTTAGGTGTGTGCGTGCTCACGTGCATGGTCATTGGAAATGTTTCCTCTAGTGGTATCTGTTGGGCCAGCTCTGGAGCCCCTTGCTTACGTGCCAGCATACTGGGCACTGTCGGCCCTGCGCCCTCTCAGCTCCTTCTTTCCACTAGTGATGGTTGTTGGAATGCTCCTTGCTTTCACAAGCCCCATAGTGGTTTCTTTCGCTTGGACTCTGAGTTTTTCTTTTACATAGTTATTGTAGTTTTAGTTTTATAGTTAGTAGTCATTAGTAGCGGAGTCCCATTGGGGACATAGCCCCAGGGACGGGGTACGCCCTGGTCCCTGGGGTTTAAGCCATATGCTGCATGCAACAAACCTATGCCAATCAGTGACCCACACACAAGCTGCCTATGTGGCTTGGTGAGGCATATGTTAGAAGTGCAGGATCTGCAAGAATTTCAGACCATGTATAGAGTCCATGTTAGAAAGGAAAGGTCACACAGCCTCATCTCTATAGACACACAGAAAGACACCACAAACTACTATTATTATGTGAGAATCCAGAAACAGGAACGAATTTCGTAACATTCGCAAGTTATTAATCATTTCAGTGCTGGACATACCCCCCACAACAGAGCGCAGATACATCTCTTGCCTATTCCTTCAGATATTTATCCCAGCCATTTAGAGTTTTGTTTAAATTGTGTCTCAGCCAGTTTACTTTCATCCAGTTCCCAATTTTGATCAGACAGTTGTCAGATAGAAAAGCCATAGAATTTGGATTAATTGAGAGGATGACAATAGTTTTATCAAAGAGTCTGACTTTGATACAATATTCTTTCTGAGCATAGACTGAACATTTTTGAAGTCATAATTTTATATTGTGTGTGATACAGCATGGCCAGAGGTGAGATATGTAAGCCCCAGGATGATAAGAGCTTTATTCCCTGTAGAGGGAAGAGAGGTTGCTATAGACTAATTAGAGCACCTGCTAAAAAACCCCTGCTTCAATCAGGCAGTTGGAGGAGTTGAAGCAGAGTGCTTTGGTGTTGGAGCAGAGAGCAGTTTGGAGGGAAACAGAGGAGAGTTTGGAGAAGTGCTGTGGCGGGCCAGAAGACCACGACCCTAGGTAAAGGGAAACCCGGCTTGTGCAGAGCAGAGGGACTCCACAGACAAGGGGTTGGGAGAAACCTGGTCCAAGCAGAGAGAGAGGGCAGGAAGCCCCACAAGCTGAAAGGCCGGAGAGGGAAATAGCCCATGGGAAGGAATCGCTAATTCAAGTGGTTTGCCGCTATCCCTAGGGCCACTGGGCTGGGACTGGAGTAGAGGGCGGGCCCGGGTCCCTCTTCCTCTCCATTCCCCTTCTCTGCGATACTAGTGGCACAGTTAATACCCCAATTCAGGGGTGAGAAACGGCACCCTGAAACCCCCCCCCCAGAAGAGAAAGTGTGGGACCCATCATAGGAGTACCAGCAATTTGCCACATGTGTTTTGAGCTGATTATCCACATATGTTAATTTCTCCAAAACAATGTGGTCCAATGGACTTTGAGACTTGGAATCCAAAAGAGTTTCACTCCATAAGCCAATTATAAAATAAAAAGAGGCAAATGTTTATGGCTCCTTTGATTTTACAGAGATGTTCACACTAAACAATATTCTCCCCCTACTGCTCTTACCTCCTTCCCCCAGCAATAAAGAATGTATTTAAAATACCTGTGTAAATCTCCTTCTGTTTTCTTGGTTTCTGGCTGTAGCTCTGATCTTTAAGCAGTATTTTGATCTAAGTAAAGCAAAGTGGGTTCTGGGGGGGGACCAGAGAAAGGAGGTTGTAGTAGGAAAGACAGGAAGCAAGGGTGAGGGTTTTAGTAGTGTAGTGAGAGGGAAAAGTGAAATATTGGAAACAATATGGAGGAGGATGCAGCATTTTTTGCATACATGTTGGATGTACAGGTCTAAAGAGAGGTTGAAGTCAAATATGATGCACAGATTACATGACACAGAAAGGAAGGGATTGGCATAGAATTTACAGGCAGCCGTATATATAATTGTTGGAGAGGTGTATCACATGATATTCAATAGGGGGCCTGGCATACACCCTACTCCCACTACTGCTGTCCCCTTAGACTCAGAAGTTTTGATATTTGGAAGCTTCTGTGGTTTCATGATAGGAACAAGATGCCTGGGAGTGAGACTCCTGTGTGATGTCCTCAGAGAAGCAGAAATAGACATGTTTGGATATTGAAATTTAAGAAAAAACTGTCCCCATGTCCATACGCATTATGATGTCTTTAATTATATGATCACATAATGTTATTTCTGAAGAGCTCCTACCTCATTAACTACAGTCAGTTTATCCTATTAACTGAGGACACTCACTCCCCATCACTTCCTCAGTTCTCCATGTGGTCTGCGACAGAAGTGGGAAGAAGGAAAACTCAGGTATCAGTGGTGGAAAACGCAAGCAGACAGAGTTGCACAAGGAATCTGTATGCCTTGACAGTGAAAAAAGCACAATGGGTCCTACCTTTCTTTCACCATAACAGCTGCTAATCATGCCACGCTGAACACTACTCCAAACCTTGAATCATTTGATCTACTGAGACTGCCTCAGTTCAGCTCTAGAACTTTCCTTTGCAAAGTCTTCTCAGAGAAAATTGCCTGCATCCAAGGTGATTTTTCTGGACTTGAGCAATACATTGGATGCAGACTTGATAACACATCACCTTCTTTTTCTGAGTTTGCTCTGTTTCATGACAGGAAGACACAGAAACACAGCAGGAAATCACAAAATGAGAGAAATGGTCAATACCACCCAAGTGGAGGGAAATCTAATATCCACCCTAAAGCATTCTGTAGTCAGAACAGCAGTTAAAAAAACATTCCTCAGTGCAGCCATCCTCTTCAGTGGTCATCTCCAGTTCCACCTATCTCCTGAATCATAGAAAATAAATAGGGTTGGAGACATTGATCTCGTCTTGATGATGGTGAATTAGCATACATCCATGCTCATATTGCTGGGCATCTCCACAACAACTGAGTCAACAACTTAGTGCTTCTACCCTACTTCAGGGATGTGGCAGAGGTCAGTGGGAGTTCAGGTGTTCTCACGCTGCATGCACAGAGTCATGATGGGTGCCTATTCTACTGCCTGTAGAGATATTACTTGTGGAGTTCTACAAAGATCCATCGTATTCCCCAACCTGTTACACATTCATATGAAACTGCTAGGATCCATTGTGAGACAGTGTGGACTAACATTTCAGCAGTACGTAGATGCATTCAAGTCTATGATACATTTACATCAGATGCAATCACGATCATTTTCCAATTCCTCTTAAGAGTGTGGCTGTGATAAACAGCTGGATGAAGCTGAAACTGGAAGAGTCTGTTGTGATGCTGGTAGGGAAAGGGAAATTTTTGCAGAACTTTCCATCTTCAATGCATCACACTCCATTGACACCATGTTGTCGGATCGTTAAGAAGATCCATGACTTCGATGTTCACCTGCATAACTCACTAATTCGGAATATCCTGAAAGCCACACCCTTTTCCCCCTGCAGCTGACTAGAAGACTATGTTCCATCCTGTCACTTAGCCATGATGATCTGCACCTACTGGAGTGAAACTACTGGCCTCAAAAATTGGTCCAGTACATAATGGTTCTCTTAGTCAGCAGCACAAGCTGTTGAAAGTATGTCATCTCAGTGCTCCATTCTCTTCACTAACTTCTTATTTGATCACTGGGTTTATTTCAAGGTTGCAGTCCTGCTCTTCAGAGCCTTCCATGGATTTATCCAAGTTACTTGGAGGATTGCCTTGCTGTATTTAATCTTGACCTCCTGTGACAGGTACATTCTACTAGAATAATGGAACTGTGTGCCTCATGAGGGAGAATTGTGTGTACAGGAGACTGCTTTCTCGGGGATTGGCCCCCACAACCGTGGAACTGGCTTTTAGACAAAATGATCACAAACCTCAGCACTTTCAGTTGGAAAAGCAGCCAAGTTTCTTAAACTGAGCCATATCTCAATATTATATTTTTTTAAAGCCCTACAGAATGGGGAAAGAAAGTAAAAGATACAGAGGTCAATCTTGTCTTCATTTAAATGTGTAAGGTACTCAGCTACTACATTGAGGAATACAATATAAGAACATAGATAAAAACCAGGCCTGGAAAATTGCATCCTGAGTGGTGTAAGTTTTGTTAGTCTTCCTTTCAATAGCTTTTAAGAATGTCCACTTCGTGCAAGAAGATACAGCTCAAAATGTGCCTATGTTAAGTGTGCACCCTTTGATTTAACTTAGTGTTTTGAGTTTGAAATTTTCAAATGTTTCTAACTTTTTGTTAAATAAAAACAATTATATTCTGAACTAAACAAAGATATGAGTCCTCAAGGAGGACTTTGTCTAAGCCATGTTAAAAAACAACTTAAAATGTCTGCTGTTATCAGAGCTGTGTTCAGAAATTACGGCTAAACTGAAAAGAGATTTTTTTTTTAACCTAAATCTCCCTTATCTCAAGTACAGCTTCAATGGGTTTTGTTCAAACTTTTTTTCCCCAATGAATATCACCAGAGGCCACTCAGAAAAAAATCAGCCCAATGTGAATGTTCTAGAAACTTCTAAGCATACGAAAACAAGGGATTAGAAAATAAAGTGTTATGCAACCATGTACGTTTAATTATATTACTAATAGTTATTGATTTGATCATCATAATGTGTATATAGGAAGTAAATTACATTAGAGACTAGTAGACTATATAAAAATAGAAAGCAAGTTGGAAAAACAGAGTGACTGATTCCTGTATGACTTAATTTAGGATCCTATGAATAGCTGTTTGGATAGCAGTGTAGCTATCTATGCTCCCAGAGAGAGAAATGTTCAAAATAATAATATTTGGAAATCTCACACATGAGCAGTGAAGTGATTTAAAAGGTGAACATTTATTATCTTTCACTAAATCCATTATGGAAAATAAGGGATCCAAATACTAATGAAAAGGGAAGCTGTCAGGGTTCCCTCCACACTCTGAACTCTGGGGTACAGATGTGGGGACCCGCATGAAAGACCCCTTAATCTTATTTTTACCAGCTTAGGTTAAAAACTTCCCCAAGGCACAAATCCTTCCTTGTCCTTGAATGGGTATTGCTTCCACCACCAAGTGAGTTAGACAAAGATTCAGGAAAAGGACCACTTGGAGTTCCTGTTTCCCTAAAATATCCCCCCAAGCCCCTTCATCCCCTTTCCTGGGGAGGCTTGAGAATAATCTACCAACCAAATAGGTAAACCAGGTGAGCACAGACCAGACCCTTGGAGTTTTAGGACACTAAAAACCAATCAGATTCTTAAAAAACAGAAATTTATTATAAAGAAAAAACAGTAAAGAAGCACCTCTGTAAAATCAGGATGGAAGGTAACTTTACAGGGTAATCAGATTCAAAACAGAGTATTCCCCTCTAGGCAAAACTTTAAAGTTACAAAAAACAGGGATAAACCTCCCTCTTAGCACAGGGAAAATTCACAAGCTAAAACAAAAGATAACGTCATGTGCCTTGCCTTGTTTACTTACACTTTTTGTAATATTAGAGACTTGTTTCAGGATTGTTTGGAGGAGATGGATTTCCCCGACCTGGTGTCTCTCTGCCTCCCAAGAGAACACAAAGAAACACAAAACAAAAACCTTCCCCCACAGATTAGAAAGTATCTTCTCCCCTTTTTGGTTCTTTTGATCAGGTGCCAACCAGGTTATCTGAGCTTCTTAACCCTTTATAGGTAAAGGAGGGATTTTATTCTACCCTTAGCTGAATGTTTATGACAGAAGCACAATTGGAAATTGACAATGAAGGGCTGTTCGGAGCTATGCCCAGTATCTTCCTAGACAAGTAATGAGGAATAAATGAAGGAGTGGAAGGATTTGAAAGCTACGTGCCTGTTACATATAGAATTGGGTGAATAATGGATTTTTGGTTTGCTGAGAGTTATGAAAAATCCAAAAACAGTTTTTTTTCTGATTGAACTGAAAACGATTTTTTAAAAACATTTTTTGATGAATTGAAAAGTTGAAACAAAATGTTTTGTTTTGGTCTGACTTGATTTTTTTGTTTGTTTTAAATTCAAGCGTTTTGACAAAAGCAAAGGAGGACTAGATTCATAAAAAAAAAAAAGGGAGGTAAGAGGGGAGGAAGATTGCTAGCCCTTCCTTATAACTTTTAGCCCAGTGGTTAGGGTACTCTCCTGAAATATGGAAGACGCAGGTTCAGTGCCCCCCCTTTCCCTTTCTTTTATAAAAGAATGACAATGAACAGTCATTGGGTCAGGAAAAGAGTTAGATTTCAGTGCGATTGATCACTGTGTATACAGTTAAGCACATGTGTAGGTCTTTGCAGGATCGGAGCTCTAGATAGTAAACTCTTTAAGGTAGGGGCCATATCTTATTTTGATACAGAGCTTAGAGTAATGGGGCTCCAATCTTGATTGGGAACCTCAGGCATTAGCACAATACTATTAACAAAAACAAAAAATAAAACTTTTGCAATCATAGCACCTTTCATCTGAAGATCTTAAAGTGTTTTACAATATTAATTAATTTTGCTCCAAAACGTCATGGAGAGCTAGGTAAGTATTAATACCCCATTTTACAGTTGAGGAAGAAGACAAAAGAGACATTTAAATGCAAGGTTTTCGTAAGTAGGAGCCTAAAGTTAGGTGGTTCTTCAGCTGTTTGTGCGCATGTATGTTCCACTTTAGTTCCTTCACCTTAGGTATGTGCGTTCCCCATGCACTTGAGCTGGAGACTTGATTAGCCGTACCTCTGGGGGTGACACATGCACCCTGTGTCCTGATGCCACCATTAGAGGGAAAAAAGGGCAGGGCTGCCTCAGCACCCTTGCAGTTCTTTCTCACTGCCTGTGGTTACAAAGTCAGAGCTTTAGTGGTGCCTCACAGCTCACTGTTGTCAACACTTTTATAGCACTTCTTTGGTACATATTTACACAGAGAGTTAATGCATGACAAGACAGGATGTAATTCTGCAGTGCCACACACTAAGGACATGTCTACACTACAAAGTTAAGTCAACTTAATTTCATAAGATCATAGAATCATAGAAGATTAGGGTTGGAAGAGATATCAGGAGGTCATCTAGTCCAACCCCCTGCTCAAGGCAGGACCAACATGAACTAAATCATCCCAGCCAGGGCTTTGTCAAGCCGGGCCTTAAAAACCTCTAAGGATGGAGATTCCACCACCTCCCTAGGTAACCCATTCCAGTGCTTCGCCACCCTTCTAGTGAAATAGTGTTTCGTTGCCCTCCGCTGGACTCGCTCCAATTTGTCCACATCCTTTCTGTAGTGGGGGGCCCAAAACTGGATGCAATACTCCTGATGTGGCCTCACCAGTGCTGAAGAGAGGGGAATAATCACTTCCCTATTCTGCTGGCAGTGCTCCTACTAATGCAGCCCAATATGCCATTAGCCTTCTTGGCAACAAGGGCACACTGCTGACTCCTCTCCAGCTTCTCATCCACTGTAATCCCTGGGTACTTTTCTGCAGAACTGCTGCTTAGCCAGTCTGTCCCCAGCCTTTAGCAGTGCATGGGATTCTTCCGTCCTAAGTGCAGGACTCTGCACTTATCCTTGTTGAACCTCATCGGATTTCTTTTAGCCCAATCCTCCAATTTGTCCAGGTCACTCTGGACCCTATCCCTAGCCTCCAGCGTATCTACCTCTCCCCCCGCTTAGTTTAAGTCGACATGTAGCCGCTGCAGTAATTAAGTTGATTGGGCTTGCCCAAACCATGCTCATTGTCTTGGTAGAGTGCATCCTCATTAGCAGCGCTTGCATCAATGCAAAGAGCAGTGCACCATGGGTAGCTATCCCACAGTGCAACTGGCCTTTGGGGGTTTTGGGAAGGGCTTGCAATGCCTCGTGGGATCAAAACATTGTCTCAGGGTAGAATGGGAACATGGCTTCAACCTCCCAAGATGCAGTTTCCTCCCTCCCTGTCTCACTACCCTGATATTAGTGGCAAACAACCCATACTTTTTCACGCCTGTTTTCAAAAGCCTGGCTTTGCCACGCATACGTCATAGCCTGAGAAGCATGGACCCTGCTCAGCTGTGCTTTCTTGTTGTGAGCATTACAAATGCCTCACACCTTATCCTGCAGTATTTCCAGAGCTGAGACATGCGCTGCCACACGGAACGTTACAATGTCCTTCGAGCAGCCCTGCTGCAAGCCATAGACTGAAACAATTCCCAGTTGCTGCTAGCAGTTGCACAGCAGCAGAACACGGTGGAACTCCGTTTCTGGTTCTGGGAAAAAAGCATTGACTGGTGGGATTGCATCGTTATGTAGTTAGGGGATGATGAGCAATGGCTGCAGAACTTTCGAATGTGGAAGGCCACTTTCCAGGAACTTTGTGCAGAGCTTTCCCCAGCCCTGAAGCGCAGCAATACTAAAGCTGCTGATAGCAGAGGAGTGAGTGATGATTGCTTTGTGGAAGCTAGCAATGCCGGACTGCTACTTTTCTGTGTGGAATCAATTTGGAATTGGTAAATCCACTGTTGGAGCTGTTGTGATCGAAGTTGGCAGGGACATTAATTGACTTCTGCTAAGAAGGGTAGTGGCTCTGGGAAATGTGCAGGACATAGTGGATGGGGTTCCCTAACTGCAGTGGGTAATATATGACATGCATATCCCTATCTTGGCACCAGACCACCTAGCCAGAGAGTACATAAACTGAAAGGGATACCTTTCAATGGTGTTGCAAGTGCTGGTGGATCACAGGGAGCATTTCATGTACATCAACGTGGGATGGCCAGGAAAAGTGCATGACATGTGCATTGTTCATAAAGCTGCAATCAGATTGCAAAATAACCATAGATGATGTAGAAATGCCAATAGCGATCCTTGGAGACCCAGACTAATCCTTGCTCCCATGGCTCATGAATCATAGAATCAGAATATCAGGGTTGGAAGGGACCTCAGGAGGTCATCTAGTCCAACCCCCTGCTCAAAGCAGGACTGATCCCCAATTAAATCATCCCAGCAAGGGCTTTGTCAAGCCTGACCTTAAAATCTTCTAAGGAAGGAGATTCCACCACCTCCCTAGGTAACGCATTCCAGTGTTTCACCACCCTTCTAGTGAAAAAGTTTTTCCTAATATCCGACCTAAATCTCCCCCACTGCACCTTGAGACCATTACTCCTTGTTCTGTCATCTGCTACCACTGAGAACAGTCTAGAGCCATCCTCTTTGGAACCCCCTTTCAGGTAGTTGAAAGCAGCTATCAAATCCCTCCTCATTCTTCTCTTCCGTAGACTAAACATCTCCAGTTCCCTCAGCCTCTCCTCATAAGTCATGTGTTCCAGACCCCTAATCATTTTTGTTGCCCTCCACTGGACACTTTCCAATTTTTCCACATCCTTCTTGTAGTGTGGAGCCCAAAACTGGACACAGTACTCCAGGTGAGGCCTCACCAGTGTCGAATAGAGGGGAACGATCACATCCCCCTCGATCTGCTGGCAATGCCCCTACTTATACATCCCAAAATGCCATTGGCCTTCTTGGCAACAAGGGCACACTTTTGACTCATATCCAGCTTCTCGTCCACTGTAACCCCTAGGTCCTTTTCTGCAGAACTGCTGAATGAAGCCATATGCTGGCCACCTGGACAGCAGTAAGGAGTAGTTCAACAGTTGGCTGAGCAAGTGCAGAATGGTGGTGGAATGTACCTTTGGACATTTAAAGGGTTGCTGGCGCAGTTGGCTTACTAGGCTAGACCTCAGTGAAAGCAATATCCCCATTGTTATCGCTGGCTGCTGTGGGCTCCATAATATCTGTTCATCAAAGGAGAGAAGTTTCCACAGGGGTGGGGCATGAAGGCGGATAGGCTGGCAGCTAATTTTGAGCAGCCAGATACCAGGGCAATAAGAAGAGCCCAGCAAGGAGCTCTGCCTCTCTGGGAGACTTTGAAAACCTGTTTCAGTAATGAGCCAGAATACTGTTATGGTAAGTGGCACACAGTATTGTGCAACTTGTTGCCAAGAAGGCTAATGGCATATTGGGCTGCATTCCCATACCATCCCCTCCGTTGCATCAGTTTCCCTGTGTCTCCCCTTCTACCCACCAAATCTCCATGCTTAGAATAAATAAAGAATATTTCATTACTGAAACATTGACTTTAATTGCACAAACAAACCGAAAGACCAGGAAAATAGTTTAACCTTGAGCAAACAGTGTGATAAAATTGGGAGGGGAGAAATCAAGTCAGCTTTTCTGTGTAAGCACAGAAGTCTTGCCTATCAAAGGTCTTAAAATGACCGCCATTTGCTCTTAGTACCCTCCCCAGGTGTTGAGTGGAAGGGATACTGCACCTTCCCTCCCCCCGTCCCCACTTCCTGGAAGTTTGGGGAAGGGGGATTTTGGAATAGGGTGATGTTTGCAGGCCGTTCTGCAGGGGCTGCAGAGGGAGTCTAGCCTCAAGCTGTTTTTCTTGAAGTTCAATCAGACTCCTCAACATGTCTGATTAATCCTTCATAATCATCAGCATCTCATCTTGCATGGCATGTTCATGCTTCCAGAATACTCTCTTGCTGTCCATGTCCAGTTTTTCAGACAATGAAATCTTCCAGGCTCTTAGCTCCATATCAGCTGTCCCAGAGGCATTCATTATCTCGCTGAACACGTCATCACCAGTGTTCCCTCTGATCTTTTATGTCCATGTGCGGAATGAATTTTGTTATGTGCACCAATATGGAGGTGGGGCCTAGGGGTTCAGAGTGTGGGAGGGGGCTCAGGGCTGAGGCAGAGGGTTGGGGTGTGGGAGGATGAGGGCTCTGGCTGGGGATGAGGGCTCTGGGGTGGGGCTGGGGATGAGGGGTTTGGCATGCGGGAGGGGGCTTAGGGCTGGGGCAGAGGGTTGGGGTGCGGTGGGGAGGTGGGCTCTGGGGTGGAGCCAGGGATGAGGGGTTCGAGGTGCAGGCTACCCTAGAGCTGCGGTGGGGAGAGATGACTCCTCTCAGCCCTCTCTTGCCACAGCAGCTTGGGGCTGGAGGAGAGGCACCTCTCCCCAGCCGTGGCAGCTCCAGCGGGGCTGGGTTGGGACAAGGGAGGGGCTCTTCTCCCCGGCAGCTCTGGTGGGCCTGGGCTGGGCTGAGGGAAGGGCTTCTCTCCCCCGGCCCGAGACAGGTCCACGCTGGTGCCGGCGGGGACGGACACCTCTCCCCCGGCTGAGGCAGGTCCGCGCTGGGGCCAACGGTGAGGGACTCTTCTCCCTTGGCCACGGCAGGGATGCACTGTGGCCAAAGGTGAGGAGCAACCTCTCCAGGCTGCTGCAGGTCCGCGCTGGGGCCGGTGGGGAGGGCCCTTAGCCCCTGCCTGAGGCTTAATAGGCAGCTGCGCAGCCGCACAGCTTAGAGGGAACTTAGGTCATCACAAATTCTTTTTCTGTCTTCTAATCTGTTAAAGCCTCTCCGACAGTGTGGAGGATATGCTAAAGGCCAAGCTTTCTACTGTAAGGCATGCAAAGCACAAGGCAACCATTGTCAGTGCATACCCTAGTACAAAGTTGGTATTTTAAAATCACACTCCCTCCCCTCTGCCCCCCCTTAACACTGCTGGTAGCAGTTGCCCTGGGCTTGCAGATTCCAAGGTCAAGCAGATCCCAGCCATCCAAACCACAGGCATGTTAGAGAAAACGTGGTTGAGGTACCATGGGTGGCGGATCACGTGCTCTGTTTGCAGTATGAGTACTTGTAATGAAAGCTTCCACCATCTCCCAAGGTGACCCTATGGGTTATTAGTCTCCTGAGGGTAAAAGAGGTGGCAAGGGAGCAGATGCTGCAAGCACCTGGGTAAAGACCTGGTCCTTATGCTGTGTACTGGAATGATGCCAGCAGAATTAATACTAGAGTGGCATGGGAAAGTGTCCTACTGAGGTGGTAGAAATAAGACAACCCTCTCCAGCAACCTTCTGCAAAGGATAGCAGAGTGTTTCCTGGAGATCTCCCTGGAGGACATAAACAGTCTTTTGGGCTGTATAAGTACGATCATTGCCAGCAGATCAAGGGACGTGATCATTCCCCTCTATTCGGCATTGGTGAGGCCTCATCTGGAGTACTGTGTCTAGTTTTGGGCCTCACACTACAAGAAGGATGTGGAAAAATTGGAAAGAGTCCAGCAGAGGGCAACAAAAATGATTAGGGGGCTGGAGCACATGACGTATGAGGAAAGGCTGAGGAAACTGGGATTGTTTAGTCTGCAGAAGAGAAGAATGAGGGGGGATTTGATAGCTGCTTTCAACTACCTTAAAGGGGGTTCCAAAGAGGATGGATCTAGCCTCTTGTCAGTGGTAGCATATGACAGAACAAGGAGTAATGGTCTCAAGTTGCAGTGGGAGAGGTATAGGTTGGATATTAGGAAAAACTTTTTCACTAGGAGGGTGGTGAAGCACTGGAATGGGTTACCTAGTGCAGTCCTGGAATCTCCTTCCTTAGAGGTTTTTAAGGTCAGGCTTGACAAAGCCCTGGCTGGCATGATTTAGTTGGGGATTGGTCCTGCTTTGATCAGGGGGTTGGACTAGATGACCTCCTGAGGTCCCTTCCAACCTTGATATTCTGTGATTTTCCGGGGGCACCCTCTCCATAGTTGGAGCGTACACTGGGAAACAGATACCCACTGCACCTCACTTTTTCTTCAAATTAAACATAAAATATAAGGTTTCAGAGTAACAGCCGTGTTAGTCTGTATTCGCAAAAAGAAAAGGAGTACTTGTGGCACCTTAGAGACTAACCAATTTATTTGAGCATGAGCTTTTGTGAGCTACAGCTCACTTCATCAGATACATACCGTGGAAACTGCAGCAGACTTTATATATACACAGAGAATATGAAACAATACCTCCTCCCACCCCACTGTCCTGCTGGTAATAGCTTATCTAAAGTAATCGTCAGGTTAGGCCATTTCCAGCACAAATCCAGGTTTTCTCACCCTCCACCCCCCCACACAAATTCACTCTCCTGCTGGTGATAGCCCATCCAAAGTGACAACTCTTTACACAATGTGCATGATAATCAAGTTAGGCCATTTCCTGCACAAATCCAGGTTCTCTCACTCCCTCACCCCCCTCCAAAAACCCACCCCCATACACACACAGACTCACTCTCCTGCTGGTAATAGCTCGTCCAAACTGACCACTCTCCAAGTTTAAATCCAAGTTAAACCAGAACATCGGGGGGGAGGAAAAAACAAGAGGAAATAGGCTACCTTGCATAATGACTTAGCCACTCCCAGTCTCTATTTAAGCCTAAATTAATAGTATCCAATTTGCAAATGAATTCCAATTCAGCAGTTTCTCGCTGGAGTCTGGATTTGAAGTTTTTTTGTTTTAAGATAGCGACCTTCATGTCTGTGATTGCGTGACCAGAGAGATTGAAGTGTTCTCCGACTGGTTTATGAATGTTATAATTCTTGACATCTGATTTGTGTCCATTTATTCTTTTACGTAGAGACTGTCCAGTTTGACCAATGTACATGGCAGAGGGGCATTGCTGGCACATGATGGCATAAATCACATTGGTGGATGTGCAGGTGAACGAGCCTCTGATAGTGTGGCTGATGTTATTAGGCCCTGTGATGGTGTCCCCTGAATAGATATGTGGGCACAATTGGCAACGGGCTTTGTTGCAAGGATAAGTTCCTGGGTTAGTGGTTCTGTTGTGTGGTATGTGGTTGTTGGTGAGTATTTGATCTTGTGATTTGATCTTGTGCTTTTTCAGGAAGTTTCTTGAGCATATGCTGTAGTTGCTTTTGGTAACTCTCAGTGGGATCATAGGGTAATGGCTTGTAGAAACTCGTGTTGGAGAGCTGCCGAGCAGCCTCTTGTTCATATTCCGACCTATTCATGATGACAACAGCACCTCCTTTGTCAGCCTTTTTGATTATGATGTCAGAGTTGTTTCTGAGGCTGTGGATGGCATTGCGTTCCGCATGGCTGAGGTTATGGTTATACTCACCAACAACCACATACCACACAACAGAACCACTAACCCAGGAACTTATCCTTGCAACAAAGCCCGTTGCCAATTGTGCCCACATATCTATTCAGGGGACACCATCACAGGGCCTAATAACATCAGCCACACTATCAGAGGCTCGTTCACCTGCACATCCACCAATGTGATTTATGCCATCATGTGCCAGCAATGCCCCTCTGCCATGTACATTGGTCAAACTGGACAGTCTCTACGTAAAAGAATAAATGGACACAAATCAGATGTCAAGAATTATAACATTCATAAACCAGTCGGAGAACACTTCAATCTCTCTGGTCACGCAATCACAGACATGAAGGTCGCTATCTTAAAACAAAAAAACTTCAAATCCAGACTCCAGCGAGAAACTGCTGAATTGGAATTCATTTGCAAATTGGATACTATTAATTTAGGCTTAAATAGAGACTGGGAGTGGCTAAGTCATTATGCAAGGTAGCCTATTTCCTCTTGTTTTTTCCTCCCCCCCGATGTTCTGGTTTAACTTGGATTTAAACTTGGAGAGTGGTCAGTTTGGACGAGCTATTACCAGCAGGAGAGTGAGTCTGTGTGTGTATGGGGGTGGGTTTTTGGAGGGGGGTGAGGGAGTGAGAGAACCTGGATTTGTGCAGGAAATGGCCTAACTTGATTATCATGCACATTGTGTAAAGAGTTGTCACTTTGGATGGGCTATCACCAGCAGGAGAGTGAATTTGTGTGGGGGGGTGGAGGGTGAGAAAACCTGGATTTGTGCTGGAAATGGCCTAACCTGACGATTACTTTAGATAAGCTATTACCAGCAGGACAGTGGGGTGGGAGGAGGTATTGTTTCATATTCTCTGTGTATATATAAAGTCTGCTGCAGTTTCCACAGTATGTATCTGATGAAGTGAGCTGTAGCTCACGAAAGCTCATGCTCAAATAAATTGGTTAGTCTCTAAGGTGCCACAAGTACTCCTTTTCTTTTTATAAAATATAAGAGTGATTGAAATTGCATACTCACCAGAGGTGCCTTTCCCGGCATCACGCTCGGCCATTATGCTGTCTTGCGACCAGCCGGACTGCTCTGAGGTTAAAAATAGCTCCTGACTCTTGGGGAGAATGGATCCCCGACTTGCCTGTCTCCCATTCTCCTCTTCCTCATCCACAATTCTCTCCTTGTTCCTCAGGTGGCCCCGGACCCGGATACTTTGTGAGGTATCCACGCTGCATTTATGGGTAGTTGTGGGGTCGCCACTGAGAATCGCATGCAGCTCATTGTAGACATGGCATGTCTGTGGTGCAGAACCAGAATGACTGTTTGTGTCCCTTGTCTTCTGGTACACTCGCCGAAGTTCTTCGATTTTCACACAGCACTGCTGTATGTCCCTGGTGTAGCTCTTTTCCACCATGCCCCACACAATCTTTTTGTATGTGTCGACTTTTCTATGGCTGGATTGGAGCTGTGCCTGCACAAACTGTTCTCTCCACAGACCAATAAGATCCACCACCTTCTATGTACTCCAGACTGGAGTGCGTTCGGTGCGTTGAGTCATCATGATCAGCTGGGCTGCCGAGCTCTCCATGCTGATCAAACAGCAGGGATTTCCCTACACCCCCCCCAAATTTCCCCAACACCCCTTCACCCCAGTTTTGTGAACTAATTACATGCAGTGTTGCCAATTTAGTGACTGTTTGGAAATTTGAATTGAAATTGAAACATTAATACACACTTAAGTATAATAGATTTGAAAAGTATGAACATGGGCTAGCTTCCTTATACAGGTGTTGTTTTTTATGACAATGTCAGTGCTTTCATTTCGGTGATGTTGGCCAACGTAATAATTTCAAATAATGATTTGTAAGCAAACTCTAAATGAGCTCTCCCTGACAGCTAGTGATGAGCTGGGGGCTGGGGGGAAAGGCTTCAGGACCAAATTGTATTTACATTCACACCTAATCACCTAGATATCCAGCAAACAGAGCTGTGTTGCCCAAGTGATAGATTTTGGCTGGGGTTGGGTTACAAATCACTTGAATGTGGGGCGGGGGTGGGTAATGAAATGTTGTTGTTCTTATTGTATGAGTAAAGGGCAGTGGAACTGTACTTAGCCTGTGCTGATTGAGGGCATCAAGAGAGAGGATAGAGAATAAGATGGAGAATATCTTATTGCCCTTATATAAATCCATGGTGCGCCCACATCTTGAATACTGCATACAGTTGTAGTCTCATCATCTCAAAAAAGATATACTGGCATTAGAAAAGGTTCAGAAAAGGGCAACTAAAATGATTAGGGGTTTGGAACAGGTCCCATATGAGGAGAGATTAAAGAGGCTAGGGCTTTTCAGCTTGGAAAAGAGGAGACTAAGGGGGGATATGATCATGGTATATAAAATCATGAGTGGTGTGGAGAAAGCGAATAAGGAAAAGTTATTTACTTGTTCCCATAATATAAGAACTAGGGGCCACCAAATGAAATTAATGGGCAGCAGGTTTAAAACAAAAGGAAATTCTTTTTCACTCAGCGCACAGTCAACCTGTGGGAACTCCTTGCCTGAGGAGATTATGAAGGCTAGGACTATAACAGGGTTTAAAAGAGAACTGGATACATTCATGGAGGTTAAGTCCATTAATGGCTATTAGCTGGGATGGGTAAGAAATGGTGTCCCTAGTCTGTGTTTGTCAGAGGGAGGAGATGGATGACAGGCGAGAGATCACTTGATCATTACCTGTTAGGTTCACTCCCTCTGGGGCACCTGGTATTGGCCACTGTCGGTAGACAGGATGCTGGGCTGGATGAACCTTTGGTATGGCCATTCTTATGTTCTTATGAGAGGGTGGGGACAGGTGTTTTGCTTGATGGTCTGCCTGAGTCACAACTACTATTTGACTGCCCCTCTCTACTGTTCAAAGAAAGAGCTGATTAGGCTCCATAGATAGTCTTTTGTTCTGTTAAGTGATCACTACAGCTGAAATCACTGATAATCAGGTCTAAGTGCTTAGACCTGCTGTGGGACAGTGTTTCTGTGGAAGAGACGGTCCAGTCTGTACTAGCAGCGATGTTCCCCCACTGAGAGATCAGCTGAAATCACTGAGAGCTGGGTGGAACCTCAAGAGACCACTTGCAGAGGTCACAGTGGCAGGTGGCAGCAGAAGGTGACAGCGCAGGGCCATTGGCAACAGAGTGATGGAGTGAACGGTGGCACAATGAACAACGGTGGCCAGAGCGAACAGTGAGCAGCTGGAGGAACGAGCAAGGTGCCTTCTTGTCCCCCAGCTGGGAGGTGAACTCATGTGAAAGCACCTCTGAATGCTGAGTCTCCACTGACCAAGGACAACACCGGTGAGTGTTAATGAAGCTGTTAAGAATGCTGGAGACACAACACAGTTCATGCGAACAAACATGGCTGTGGCATCCTACTTCCTATTTAAGCAAGAGATACCACACACCACAAACTGGAGGCCAATGTTAAGTGCATTGTCACTTGTTCACCCTGAAGTTGAACACTGGTTCCGAACAAGACCAGCAAATGCTCACTATCTTTCTGCAAGATACTCAACTGACTGGCTACGAGCATGTGGTGCAACAGTGAAAGACTCAACAGTTGAAAAAGTGAAGAACTCTCTCACCACATTCAAAAAATTTGCATATGTGGCTGATGAATGCACCGATGCAAATGGGCATCAAGTATTAAGTCATTGTGTACTTTATCTTGATGTCAGTGGTAGGCCAGTAGATGCATTTCTAGGTGTTCAAGTTATAGAAGACACATCAGCTGCGTCTGTGGCAACCCACATCTTAGAGGAGTTAAATGCTTGTCAGTTGGACTCCAAACGGATGGCTGCTTGTGCATTTGATGGAGCTGCAAACTTCTCTGAAAGACATGGTGGAGTACAAGTTTGGCTCAGCGAAAAGTGTAAGCTTAATCTCTCCTATATACGCTGCAGAGGCCATCTACTCCAACTAGTGCTAGTACAAACTGCAGACTCTTCAAAAGACATTAACAAAGCTATAAATTTGGTGTCTTCATTATATTCTTTTTTCAGCAAGAGTCCAAAAAAGACTGAATATCTAGGAAAATATGGAAGATACACTGGGACTGAAGTTCAAATTAGTCCAACCTGGGAAAACCCTGTGGTTTTCTCATGATTGATCCTTGGCTGTTGTCTTAAAATTACTCCAGCCATTATTACTGGCTTTGAAAAGTATCTACCAAGATGGGATGGATCTAAGTAGTGAGGCTTAGGGTTTTGCTACTATGTTCAGAGAAGACTATTGCCATTCTCTCTCTTGTAAGTCTACTGTTGAAACCACTTGGGTCATTAAACAATGCCATCCAGGCATCTGCTACAACAGTAGTAGCTCTTTGTCCAGCAATAGAAGCTACATTTGGATCAATCAGAGAGCTGTCCATTGAAAAAGTACTGGAAGAAGCAAAGGCTTCAGTCCAGAAGTTGACTAATGAAGGCATTTATATTGAATCCTTAAGTGAAGAAGACAAGAAGTATTTGTTAAGCCAGCTGAAAAAGTACACAGACTTGATTCTTAAAACCCTACAACAGCGACTTCTGGATTCTACTGAACCTCTGCATAGCTTTTGCTGTCCTATAAAACACCGACAGTTGAGCGGAGTGAAACACTACCAGCAATGGGGCTGCCGTGTGCTCAGGACAGAATAGAGAATTTGAACACAGGTTGGAGTCTCAGACAATGAATGAATGAAGATTTGACTTCAACTTCTTTTTTATCATCACTAATGGCTCAAACTGATCTTTGTGCTATGTTTCCTGGGGTGAAAGAAGTAGGAATGTATCTCTTGCTACTTCCAGTCACAACAGCTACAGTTGAGTGTTCTTTTTCATCATTGAACAGAACTTTGTGTTCTGAAAGAAGTCACCTTCTGCCTGATCATGTGAATGAACTAATGAGCATATCAGTTGAAGGAATGTAAGTATCGGACATACGAGAAGCCACCAAAGATGAAAGCATTGCATTCAAGAAGTTCATTAACAGAGTTGTGCAAAATTATAACAAGAAACCGAGAAGGATGTAGATGTAGTGCTTCATAGAAGGCTTGAGTAGCCAACTTTAATTTGTGTGATGATTTTAAAACATGAGTTAAATCTAATAGTCATGAAACATTTTTCAGTTTTTACTATGGTACCATAGAGCCCACCTTCACCCTCACGGTTGCACGTCTGATCGGCCCTGAGACCCCCCCAGCCTGTAAATTCGAACATCTCCCTAATTTCAATTCCTGGGGAAAACACTGTCAAACAGGAAATGGGAATTCAAAAATTCCAAGGGTTTTAAAGGGGAGGGGCTGTTTCCTGTGTACCCGGTGGCTGTGCAGCAGAGTTGAAAACCATCACCAGAGTGGTCACAGCGGAGCATTGTGGCACATCTGCTGGAGGCCAATACAGTCGATTTATACAGTGCTGTGTCTATACTGCCTCTCTGTCGACCAACAACATCAAATTAAGCGCTATGTCTCTCGCAGAGGTGGAGTAATTAAGTCGACATAACAGTTGAGTTAGGTTGGTTGGAGGGACCTGGTAGTGTAGACGCATACAGGTTGACGTAAGGTGGCTTCCATCGACCTATGTTTGTAGTGTAGACCAGGCCTAAATCAGTGGCTCTCAACCTTTCCAGACTATTGTACCCCTTTCAGGAGTCTGATTTGTCTTGCGTAGCCCCAAGTTAAACGTCACTTAAAAACTACTGGGTTACAAAATCAGACATAAAAATTCAAAATGTCACAGCACACTATTACTGAAAAATTGAGTACTTTCTCATTTTTACCATAAAATTATAAAATAGATCAATTGGAATATAATTATTGTACTTATATTTCAGTGTATAATATATAGAGCAGTATAAACAAGTCATGTCTATATGAAATTTTAGTTTATACTGACTTCGCTAGTGTTTTTTATGTAGCCTGCTGTAAAACTAGGCATATATCTAGATGAGTTGATGTACGCTCTGGAAGACCTCTGTGTACCCCTAAGGATGCCCTTACCTCTGGTTGAGAACCACTGGTCTAAGTCACCATGTGGACCCTGCTGCCTCACTAAAAGTTTTGTAGTGCACTTTGACATACTGGTGCTTAGTGCCCATTCAACAACATAAAGTTTGTTTTTACAGACAATTAGACCATGGCAAACTGGGGTGTGAATCTACCCTGCGGTAACCTGCTGCAGTCTCACTGTCCATATGCTCCCTGCTGACACATGTTAACAGTCCATTAATGCACTATGAACTAGTCCCATTTCAAAGAGGACTGTTAACATGCATCAACAGGGTGCACACAGACTGTTATACTATGGCAGACTACTGCAGTTTAGTTTCACACCCCATCTTGCCATGGTCTAATTGTTCCTCAAAGGGCCCAGTACCGTTATCTTCTGCACCGTCTCTAGAGGTTCAGTTTCCGTGAGTACTAATGGCCTTGGTACTGGTAATTTTGGTTAACAAGATCATCCCCAATGACTTTGTTCGCAAGACCAGCACTAACAGGGTCATTACTGATGAAGCCTCCCAGCTCACAGTCAGTACCATCCTATCCAGTACCATATTGGTATTGTCTACACCTCCTATATAGTAGCTAAAGACTTGATGGTTTTGTCCCTTCCTGACTCTCTACTCTTCTCTCATCTGAGTCAGGGAGCATCAGGGAAGATCTTACCCAAATATAGCTTACAGGCCATTCTTATTAACTAAACTAAACTTTATTAAAAAAGAAAAGAGAGAGAGAGTGTGGTTAAAAGATCATTATACATACAGAATTGAATAAATTATCAGTTTAATAGTGGAGATGGTGAGCTTTAAAGTTTCAAAGAGTTCTTTCAGAGTTAGTCCATAAGTTCAGTTCAATGTCCAATATCAGGTTGATCCATTGGGTGAAGAATAGTTGCTTTGAAGTAGAATTACCTATTTCCTATGTATACACAGGTAACTGGTTGCATTCATTAGCATAAGGTAATTATCCATTAAGCAGGTCAAAGACAGTTTACTACAACCTTCAAAGAGAAATATAGACAATTACACTATTACAGCCAAGTTTAATCTAAATGTTAATATTCTCTTTTGATCTCTGAATCAATAGCTATAGTAATAGACAGGAACTATTTGTTTACATCAGTGGTGGTTTACATGGTTAACAACTAACAACATAAAAACACATCCAATTAATATTACCTCTAATTCTCTAACAATACAGGTTTGCATTTCAAAACTCTAGTCTATTTAATATAACTATGTTAGCTATTTATAAGGAATAGCCCTAGTTAGTATTTACATACTTCTCTCAGATGTCTTTAAAGGTTGAATTTGGGTCATTTAGCCTGCAAGTTGCTTAACCCTTTCTGGCCCTGTGTCATAGCTCCTAAATAAATAAGTTTCAGAGTAACAGCCATGTTAGTCTGTATTCGCAAAAAGAAAAGGAGTACTTGTGGTTAGTCTCTAAGGTGCCACAAGTACTCCTTTTCTTAAATAAATAAGCTGATTTTCAAAAGTGCTGAGAACCTTGCTGTTCTCAATAAAGTCAATGGAAACTGTTGGGTGGTGAACATTTTTGAGAATCAGGCCTCTTACTTGGTACTTAAATATGAGACTAGAAGTCTAAATTTAAGCTTCTGTTTTTGAAAATCTTATGTGACTTGCCAAAAGTCACAAAGGAGGTCTGTGGCAGAGCTAGGAATTGAACCTAGTATTCCTGATTCCAACTTGTTCTTTTACCACAAGACCATATTAGTTTAGTTCTTGTATCATTTCAATCTTTGACTTACTATACCTTTAAAAGTTATTTGTTGCTTTTTGACATATAAACAGCCATCTGAAGTGCTTATATGCTTGTTGTGTTTTATTTCTTAGACTATCGTAGAGCTTTCTGAAGAACGGGACTGTCTTCATTTTCTACCTCATGCGTCAGCAGCACAATCACCTTGTGGATCTCCAGGCATTAAACGCACTGAAAGCAGACAGCACTTGTCAGTGGAGCTAGCAGATGCCAAAGCAAAAATAAGAAGACTTAGGCAGGAGCTGTAAGTACATATTGATTGGAAATGAATCTCAATGCGAGAATTGGGTTCTTGGGTCTTACAGTATTGCTGACCTCACACAATACTGTACTCTCTAGGCCAATTGTCCAGTTTTAAATATGAAACAGTAGTTTTAAATATATTTTGGAGCTATTACTATTATATATTATCTAGAGTGTGAGAATTTTATTGTAACAACAGCTGTAGTTTCAGATGTGTCTTAGTATATGTGCTCTTTCTCTTACTGTATATTGAGAATTCATTGATGTTTTAGCTATGAACATATCAACAGAACAATAAGTTGAACTTTTGAGTATGTTGTGGTTAGTTTGTGTCATTGTGATGATGTAAAATGAGTGTGAAGTGCTCATAAAAGTATACTATGCAACTTTCTGAGGGTTCGCATATTTGGGAACTCCTTGCGGGTTTGGGATATACTTGACCAATCCTGAGTTGCCATGCAGTTCAGTGACTTATGTTAAACCTGTGGTGCCTGGTTGGTATAATTGAGCCATTTCACATTCACAATCTTCAGATAACGTAAAGACCTGTCTATATGAGAAGTTAGTGCACAGAAAGCTAGGGTGTGAATTTACAGCACAGTAGATGTAACCCCACTAACTCCCTATGTGTACATTCTTACACATTCTTGTGTACTTTACCTTAGGCTTGGTAAGCCAGTCAAATAATGACCACCTGTTATTCGACCCCTCCTGTTTATCCTCAGCCAAAACCTTACTGATCATATAAAAAGTTCTGTGCGATTGACAGTGTTGTGACATCACATCTCTATAGAAGTCCTTCTCTCCCTGCTCTGTTTCTGCTTCTTTTGCTGCTTATGAGTTGATTGTTTTTGCTGCAGGAAGGAGTGGCCAACTGCTCCCCTTTATGTGATCTGGGAGTCTGTAAGCATCCTGGGGAGGAGAGGGCAGCATGCCCAAAAGCATTTTGATTTACTGGATTCTTCTGGAATAGGATCAGTTAGAAATAGAACTGAATGGCTACTGGTTGACTGAAATACAAGAACAGGTTTCAGAGTAGCAGCCGTGTTAGTCTGTATTCACAAAAAGAAAAGGAGTACTTGTGGCACCTTAGACTGACAAATTTATTTGAGCATAAGATTTCGTGAGCTACAGCTCACTTCATCGGATGTATCTGATGAAGTGAGCTGTAGCTCACAAAAGCTTATGCTCAAATAAATTTGTTAGTCTCTAAGGTGCCACAAGTACTTCTTTTATTTTTTAAATACAAGAAATACTTCATAATCTAGAGACCATTCTAGAAGTAATGAGACATTAATAACAGTACAGAGAGCTCTGTGTCTCTTGAAAACTTATCTCTCTCACCAACAGAAGTTTGTCCAATAAAAGATTCTACCTCACCCACCAGTGACATAATAAATTATGCAGAGTAGGAGAAAGCCAAAATCATTTGCATGGAAATTTTTTACTAGATAGGAACATGGAAAAACTGTTCAAACTATGTGGAAGATCTTTTTCTGAGTATAACACATGTATTTAGAATGAAGAAACACTTGTTGAATTCTTGTGATATATGTCCAACTACTGTCAAAGACAGATTATTATGATCAAACAACAAGAAAGGGAAAAGTGGTCTGCATCAAAATTTGTCTGCATTCTCCTACTTTGTCTTCGGCAGCAGTATCACAACACATGGAGTCTTTTGATGAAGATAGTGATATGACAATGAAAGTGAAGCAAATGCCATTTCTTGATCTTCTAATAAGAATTTTACTACTCCATCTGGTTCAGCATTTAAAACTCCTACTTCTGAAAAGTCTTCAGATGTTTTTGAAAGTGGTATTAAGAGGTTTTTGGATAGAGTGTCCTGTTACCAGAAAAATGAACTTAATTGTAGATTTGCTAGAGGTATTTATGCCAGTAGTACACTTAATATAGTCAGTAATCCTTATATGCTATAATTTTTTCATAAGTTTTGTCCAATTTACAAAATACTAAGTAGGAAACAGCTTGCAGGAAGTCTTCTGAATGCTGAAGTGGATGATGTGAAAAAAGAGAGCTGGTGTTCTTATTGCACAAACCCCTCATGTCTCTAGTGTCTGATGGATGGAGCAATGAGACTGTCATCAACTTCATGATAACAGCTCCACAACCAGAGTTTTACTTGTTCCATTGCATAACTGAGCATCATTACACAGCCCAACGTATAGCTGACCAGTTAAAAAAATATAATGGACTTGGGTCAACGGAAGGTTATTTCATTTGTGGCTGACGAAGTGGCTAATATGGAAGCTCTGCTTGGTCTTCATTGATAAATGTTCTGTGTTATGAATGAGCTGCCCATACAATGCAGGTTTTCACTGGTGAAACTGAAGATCTGACAACTTTCTCATCATGCCTCGAAAATGAAAAGCATTGTCAATTTTTTAAAAAACAAAAGTATCAACAGCCTTTTTCAGTGTCAGTTAATACAGCACTCAATTTCATCCGCACTGAGTAAGGCTTGTTGTACTCAATGGGCATCTTCTATTAAATGTCTCAAAGATCTTCAAATAAGCAAGAAAGCTAGTCAGTCAGCTTGAAGAAATGGTGGCTAGGTGCTGCCTCTGAAAAATCCTCACTGATATTCTTGAAGACAATGCCTTTTTGGATCTGAAACGCAAAAATTAATTTCACTGCCTGAACTTGTAGCTCAGTCCATTCCGAATTGGAAAATGATAGTTCTGTATTGTCTGATGTTCAGGAACTTGTTCTTGGTGTTAAAACTTATTTGGGAGAAATAATATCCTTCATTGGATCAGTGGAAGAGACTTTGTGTAGCTCAAAAGCTTGTCTTATCTCTTCCACCAGCAGAAGTTGATCCAATAAAAGATATGTGCTCACCTACCTTGGTCTCTCACATCCTGGGACCAATGTGGCTACAACAACACTTGTAAGAGACATATTTGTGAGAATAATGAACACAGTCCACTTGCAAAAGCTGAAGAGAAGAAGATAATAGACAAGTTTCAGAGTAGCAGCCGTGTTAGTCTGTATTCGCAAAAAGAAAAGGAGTACTTGTGGCACCTTAGAGACTAACCAATTTATTTGAGCATAAGCTTTTGTGAGCTACAGCTCACTTCATCAGATGCATCAGAGCTTATGCTCAAATAAGTTGGTTAGTCTCTAAGGTGCCACAAGTACTCCTTTTCTTTTTGCTTGTTGTTACTTCATAGAATCATAGAATATCGGGGTTGGAAGGGACCTCAGGAGGTCATCTAGTCCAACTCCCTGCTCAAAGCAGGACAAATCCCCAACTAAATCATCCCAGTCAGGGCTTACCTTCTTGAACCACAGTTCAGGAGCCAAGACATTTCTGATGATAAGTTTGATTCAGCCTGTAACTTCATAGTGGCTGTTGCAAATTTTAAAGGATATACAAATGAACAAACAATTCTGACCAAGGCAGGAAATTATAAAACAAGAATCAGCTCATTCAGTCATAAAACATAAAACAATATGGAGTGCAATCCCAGCAGCTGAATTGAAATACTTCTGCACTTCCATCGTGGTGGAAAGGGTTGTGTCCTCATTGCATTCTAGCTGCAAAGTGGTAGAAATTCTTTTAACACTTCTGTGTACGACTGCTTGTGCAGAACTAAATTGGTTGGTTTGCGGAATCATTCGTTCAAAAATCAGAAGTAGACTGCAGACCTCCACTACTGGGAATCTGGTGACTGCGCATCACAATTTAAGATTGGAGAAGAAAATGGCAGATGAAGAGTTTACTGTATTCATCAGATGAAGAGCAAGAAGGAGATACTGATAAGTGATGAGGATGACAAAGATATAGATGAAGCAGTTGAAGCTGATAAAGAAAAAGAAGTTAATGAAAAGCAAGTTGCATGAAGAGTTTGCTTGCTGCCTACTTTGTAATTTAAAAATTATTTTTCTTTTTTTTTTTTTTTTTTGGTAACTGTTCAGTCTTGAATAATGTTTGCATTTAAATGCTAACCTGACATGTCTAAAAAAGGTAGTCATGATTCTTTCATTTTTTAGAACCTCATTTCATTGTGTTTTATATTTTTTACACATTTAAGTAACTTGATTTTTGTAATTAGGCATAAGCATGTATCTAAGGCTAAGCCTAGTGAAGACCATAAAATATTGCCCTTTTTTTGTTACTGTTGTTCTAATAATAGCGCTTTAAAATATTTGACCATTTTTGTCATTATTTGGCCATATTTGACCAATGTTTGATTAGTCAATTATTATGCAGTTATTTTGGACTGGTCAAATGCCCAACCATACTTTAGCTTAGTATGCTTATAAGTATACTTAGCTAAAATGCCCCAAGGCACTTTTACTGCACAGTAAACATGTCCATATAGGGAGTTAGTGCAGAGTAGCTAGTGTGCTGTAAATTCACACTCTAGCTTGCTGACCACTAACTTCTCTGTGAAGACAAACCCTAATTCAGCACTGCCTTTCAGTTTACATGGTGCACTGGTATTATTTCAGGTGCAGACACCAGTGTAATTCCCTGTCTGTCTTATCCTCCATTACTACTGTATCAATGGTATGTGCCTTACTGTGCTTTAAATGTGTCTTTTTATAGATGTAATCTTGTGCGGGAATATATTTGCCTCAACAATTGAGGCACTAGGGAAAAGGCAGGGTGAAGCAGAGAGCTGTGGGCTGTGAGCAGGTCAGGACTTTCAAAAAGATTATGTTCTTCAAGTGATTGCTCATGTGCATTCCAATAGGTTTTTCCCCTAGCAGTACCCATCAGGTTTGCTGTGGAGGCCCCTGGAGTGACTCCTTCATGGCAGTGTATATAGGACCCTGCTGACTTGCTGCCTGCTCAGTTCCTTCTTACCACCAGTGAAGGTTGTTGGAGCAGCTCAGTCTCTTGCATTCGCAAGTGGCTACCTATTGGTTCCCTTTTCTTATTTGTAAATAGCTTAATTGAGTTGTAATAACAGTAGTTGTATAATAGTTTATAGTCAAGCTAACTTTGCCCCTGTCACCCCACCACCACCACCAGTTTTCCCTAGGGGTTTAAAGTATGCAAGAGGAGTGTAAACCCTAGGCCCAGAGGTGATCCGCATGCTGCTTGTCTTAAGTGCCTAAGAGAAGGTCATCAGACAGACAAGTGCGCACTTTTCAGGAGCTTTAGACCCAGGACTAAAAGAGAGCGAGACTCGTTTAAAGCTTCTCCTGATGGAGTCGGCCCCCCCGGTTAAGAAGCTGCAAGGGGATTCCAGCTGGGTGCGTCCCGCAGCGGAACACCCACGGCCTGGCCCTCAAGACCTGGCACCATTGACTCCGGCCCTGACTGGAGGTCCGTTGAGTCCGGTGCTGGTGGACTCCCTGACTTGGGAGGGAGAGCTCGACCCCCGTTCCATGCCAGATAACTACGAGGCAGCGCAGGACCTTATTGCCATGACGCCACAGTCCTCAGCCCTGCAGATGCGAGCTCCAGCACTGCTGCAGACACTGGACCAAGTTCAGGCACCGTCAGCAGCACTGACAGCGGCACCACCCCCTGTTCATCATTGGGCCAAGCCTATGATGTGACAGCGCCGCTCCCCGGCACTGTCTCACTCTGCCCCCCTGTGGTAGGGCTCAGAGTACTTTTCTGAGTCAGAGGCTGAGTCTTCTGTCTCCCGACACAGCCAGTACCGCTCTTGGTGCCAGCACTGCAGAGCCTTGGACTTGTCAGCACCGGCGGTATCCTGGCCACCCCAGTGGCAGGGCCCAGTACAATGGCTCTTTTGGATTTCTTGGGCCTATCATGCTCAGCGTCAGGGCTCCAGGGCCGCATTGGTGGCATCCGCACCTCGTGCTCCCCCCTCAGCAATATCGATGTCATGCCACACCCCCAGAGCTCTGGAGGACCCCTCACGGGACAAGGATTCTGGGCGTCCACACTCAGGCGCAGCACCCGAACCAGCGCCACCAGTTGTACTGGAGCCACCTCCAGTCACAGGGGGGGGGGGAACCAATGCACCCGACCCAGCGTCTAGGGAGCCAGGAGGGCAGGAAGACCCGGTCCCATGGGCCTCCTCCTTGCTGGATGAGACAGTGGCGGGCACCACCATACTGGTGATGGACACCAGGGAACACCAGGACCTTCTTAGGCATGGCCCTGAACCTAAACCTGCAGGCAGAGGAGGTCACGGAGGAGTCAGACCCGATGGTGGATATCCTTGCTCTGGAGGGTCCATCTAGGTTGGCCTTGCCCCTGATTAGAACTATCCAGAACACTATTAGGGTGCTCTGGCAGACTCCAGCCTCGGTACCACCCACCACTGAAGTGGTGGAGAGACGTTATTTTGTGCTGCAGAAAGGGTATGAACACCTTTTCATCCACTCCCAACTGGGGACTCTAGTGGTCGATGCGGCAAATCACAAGTAGAGGTAGGGGTAGCCAGGTCCCGCTCCAAAGTCACAAGACGCTAAGAAGCTGGACCTTTTCGGCCGAAAGGTCTACTTGACCGGTGGGCTCCAGCTTCGAGTGGCCAACCAGCAAGCGGTACTCAGCCGCTATGCTTTCAATTCCTGGAGCACATTAGCAAAGTTTCAGGAGTTGCTCCCAGCTGACTTGTGCAAGGAGTTTAATGCGCTTTTAGAGAGGGCAGGGTGGTCTCAAGAACCTCCCTCCAGGCTGCATTAGACACAGCAGACTCAGCGGCTCGGACTATGGACACTGCCATTACAATGAGACGCAGCGTGTAGCTGCAAGTGTTGGGGATACCACCGGAGGTCCAGAACACTATCCAGGACCTGCCCTTTGACTGCGCGGGCTTCTTTGCTCTAAATACGGACTCTCACTTGCGCAGTGTTAAGGACTTGTGGGCGACTCTAAAGTCTTTGGGGATCCACACCTCTGCACCCCAAAGAAAGCCATTTAGGCGTCAGCCCCCGTCCCGCTTCTATTCCGGGCCCCCACGGTGAGACTTGTCTAGGAGACGGGGCAGGAATAATAGGAGGCGCCTGTCGTAGTCCTCCTCAGGCCAAGGCCAGGGTTCTTCGAAAAAGCCCCCTGGCCCGAAGCCAAACTTTTGAAGATGTGCCCGAGGACAGAGGACCAGCACCGTATCCTTATCCTCTCTTTGTGAATCAACTGTCCCACTTTGACTGTGCTTGGTCCCAGATCATGTCAGATTGCTGGGTCCTCAGCACAGTGGTTGTGGGATATTCTATCCAATTCTGTTTCCTCCCACCCCCATTCCCCATCCCTCTTCAGGGACCCTTCTCAGGAACAACTCCTTCTGCAGGAGGTGCAATCGCTCCTCGCTATATGGGCAGTAGAGAAGGTTCCTCAGTAGTTCAGAGACAAGGGGTTCTACTCCTGCTATTTCCTCATCCGCAAAGCCAAGGGTAGGCTCTGGCCTATACTGGATCTGCGAGACCTCAACACATTCATAAGGAAAGTGAAGTTTCGCATGGTCTCCCTGGCCTCCATCATTCCTTCCATGGATCCAGGGGACTCGGCTTGAAAGATGCGTACTTTCATATCTCCATTATCCCGACCCACAGACGATTTCTTCACTTTGTGGTCAGCAGCCACCACTACCAGTTCAGGGTACTCCCGTTTCTGCTTTCGGCAGCCCTCTGGGTATTCACAAAGTGTATGGTGGTCGTGGCAGCCTTCCTCCACAGACATCAGGTGCAAGTTTTCCCGTACCTGGATGACTGGCTTGCCAAGTCGCAAGCACAGGCTTTGGAGCATGTGTGTCTGGCTCGGGCCACCTTCCTCAGGCTGGGCTCCATGTTGAACGTGCCCAAATCCACACTAGACGCAATGCAAAGAATTGAATTCATAGGAGCTCTCTCGGACTCCACGCAAGCCAGGGCGCTCCTGCCCAAGCTGCACTTCCAAGCACTCAGGGACATTATCAAGAACCTTCACCGATTCCCCACAACGACAGCCAGAAATTGCATGAAACTGTTGGGGCATATGGCGGCCTGCACATAGGTGGTTCATCATGCCAGATTGTGCCTTCAGCCTCTCAGGGTGTGGTTGGCGCAGGGGCACAGGCCCAGCAGGGACCCACTAGACAGATTAATCACCCTCCCCCCCTGCGCATTCTTGAGTCTCTCCGCTGGTGGCTGCAGCCACAAGTGGTCTGTGCGGGAGTACCTTTTGCCAAACCCCAACCTATGCTATCGCTGGTTACGGACGCCTCGGCGCTCGGTTGGGGAGCGCACCTGGGCAATATAAGAACCCAAGGCCTATGGTCCCACACAGAACTATCGCTGCACAACAATGTAAGGGAGCTGAGGGCGGTTCGTCTGGCATATCAAGCATTCCAGGCCCACCTCAGGGCTCGTGTGTTGGTGCTGATGGACAACACCACAGCGATGTTCTATATAAACAAACAGGGTGGTGCTCCTCTCCCCTGTGCCAGGAAGCCCTCGTGCTATGAGACTTTTGCATTGCCCACTCGATACACCTAGAGGTGTCGTATCTTCTGGGAACGCAAAACAAGCTAGCCGACTGCTTCAGCCGCGATGGGGAGCAACAGGAAGTCCTAGCAGTTCTGCTCATTTCTGAACCACAGCCCAGGCTCAATTGCGGACGCCTTTCACCTTTCATGGACGAGTCACCTGCTGTACGTTCCCACCCTTCCGCTCTCATACACAAAGTCCTCCTCAAGGTCTCACCGGGACAGGGCTTTCTTGATCCTCATAGCACCAGCGTGGGCCCTGCCAGCACTGGTTCACCATGCGGTTGAACCTCTCAGTGGGCAGACCAGTAACCCTTCCGTGTGCACAACCCTCATCACACAGGACCATGGCTGTCTACAACACCCCAACCTGGAGTCTCCCCACCTCACGGCATGGAAACTCCATGGCTGAACCCACTCAAGCTTCAGTGTTAGGACTCAGGGAAGTTCTGCTGGGAAGTAGGAAACCCTCCACTCGTGCCAAGTACCTGGCAAAGTGGAATCAGTTTTCCATCTGGACTCTGCAGATGGACAGCACTCCGCAGCAAGCGTCAATTCTCCTTTTTTGGACTATGTACTGTACCTCAAGCAGCAGGGGTTGGCAGTATCATCTATAAAAGTACACCTGGCTGCCATTTCAGCCTTCCACCTGTGAGCAGCAGGTAGATCAGTCTTCGGAAATCCCATGGAGGGCCAGTTTCTCAAGGGTTTGGACAAGCTTTATCCCCAGGTGCGACAGTCGTTCCCCAGTGGGACCTCATCCTGGTCCTGTCCACGCTCATGAGGCCCCCTTTCAAGCCTATGGTGACCTGCCTTCTCTCCTACCTTTCCTGGAAGGTGGCCTTTCTGGTGGCCATAACCTCGGCCAGAAGGATCTCTGAGCTCAGAGCCCTGACTTCCAAGCCTCCCTATATGGTCTTTTATAAAGAAAAGTTGCAGCTATGCCCTCACCCCGCTTTTCTACCAAAGGTGGTCTCCCAGTTTCATGTGAACCAGGACATATTTTTACCTGTGTGCTTCCCTAAGCCACATGACAGTAACAGAGTGAATGCTCCATTCCCTGGATGTTAGGTGAGCCGTAGCATTCTAAATTGAGCGCACAAAGCCGTTTCATAGGTCACCACAGCTCTTTATTGCAATCGCTGAGAGAATGAAGGGGCTTCCCATCTCGTCCCAGCGCATTTCATCGTGGATCACGTCCTGCATCAGAACATTCTGTGACCTAGCTAAGATTCCAGCCCATCCGCTGACGGCACACTCCACAAGAGCGCAGGCTTCGTCCACAGCATTCCTTGCGCAGGTCCCTATACAGGACATATGCAAGGCAGCAACGTGGTCTTCCATCCACACCTTCACGTCGCACTACGCCATCACCCAACAGGTGATGCAACTGATTGCATCCGATGAAGTGAGCTGTAGCTCACGAAAGCTTATGCTCAAATAAATTGGTTAGTTTCTAAGGTTCCAAAAGTACTCCTTTTCTTTTTGAACTATATGGCTGATTCATTCAGAAACCCCCTCCCCACTACATTTTAGTCTTTATGAGGACTATAGAACAAAAGATGTGGCTCTCATTTTCTGATGTCTGTATTTTTTATGTGTCTATTGAAATGAGCCCTCCCAGGATATTCTATAAACAGCTGCACCAAGAAAATTAGTGAAAAAATTACTGTTATTAGTTTGATTGGCAGTTAATAGATAGCCTAAACAGTGAACACCAGTATGTTCCTTATAATTTAGTACAATTCTCTCTAGTCTTTAGTTGAAGCATACAATTAGAAGCACAGTGAAGGCTCTGAACATTTAACATTTTGCACTGTATTTGAATTTAATTTATAAATACATTTCCTCTAGGCATAGGAGTATATTGAAAATCTTAGACTTCTTTAAATTATTAAACTGTCAGTCACATTTGGGACTCTATACTATATATTGGGTTGCATTTAAAACTGTGAAAATACAAATAGATTCATATCTTGAGTCAAAAAATAAGTAGTCCTAGATGACAGACAGTGTAAGCTGTTTCTTGTAGACTAACTTCATAGTTTGTTTTAACCTATACCATATACCGTACAATTCCTTAAAAAAGTATATGAAGATTGTTTTGAGATATATTTTTAGCATGCTGCACAAGGAATTAGATACAAAATATGATCCAAGAATTCGGTGTGATGAAGACACTGCAAGAAACTGTATTCATACACGCTTAATTCAATGTATCGAAATCAAACTGCTTGTAGATTTCTATTTAAAAATATGAATGAGATGTAAGCAAGGAACATAAACGTTAATAGAAAAGTCATAGTGCCCTAATCTAATAATGTGCAATATTATGCAGAATTTGCCTATATCAAAAATATGTGATTTCTGGATATCAGTATAGGGGAGCATCTTTGACTTTTACTGTGGGCCATGGTATTGCAATGAGCTTGACATGAGTGGGCTCCTGAATGCATGTGGAGACCCATTTATTTAATTGAGACTCTGCCTATGTTCAGGGGTCCATCTACCTGGCACTCGTTTAAACAAATGTTTCTTTTCATGTTTGTTACATTTTCATTCAAATGTTCAATATCTCAGTACAGATATAGATAGAATATTCGGGTTGGAGGAGGTCATCTAGTCCAATCTCCTGCTCAAAGCAGGACCAACACCGACTAAATCATCCCAGCCAGGGCTTTGTCAAGCTGGGCCTTAGAAACCTCTAAGGATGGAGATTCCCCCACTGCACTAGGTAACCCATTGCAGTGCTTTACCACCCTCGTCGTGAAATAGTGTTTCCTAATATCCAACCTAGACCTCCCCCACTGCAACTTGAGACCACTGCTTCTTGTTCTGTCATCTGCCACCACTGAGAACAGCCTGGCTCCATCCTCTTTGGAACCCTCCTTCAGGTAGTTGAAGGCAGCTATCAAATCCCCCCCATCATTCTTCTCTTCTGCAGACTAAAGAAGCCCAATTCCTTCAGCCTCTCCTCATAAGTCATGTGCCCCAGCCCCCTAATCATTTTCGTTGCCCTCCACTGGACTCTCTCCTGTTTGTCCACATCCCTTCTGTAGTGGGGGACCAAAACTGCACACATTACTTCAGGTGTGGCCTCACCAGTGCTGACTAGAGGGGAATAATCACTTCCCTTGATCTGCTGGCAATGCTCCTACTAATACAGCCCAATATGCCGTTGGCCTTCTTGGCCACAAGGGCACACTGCTGTCCTATCCAGTTTCTCATCCACTGTAATCCCCAGGTCCTTTTCTGCAGAACTGCTGCTTAGCCACTCAGTCCCTAGACTGTAGCGGTGCATGGGATTCTTCCTTTTTAAGTGCAGGACTCTGCACTTGTCCTTGTTGAACCTCATCAGATTACTTTTGGCCCAATCCTCCAATTTGTCTACGTCACTCTGAACCCTATCTCTATCCTCCCGCATATCTACCTCTCCCCCCAGCTTAGTGTCATCTGCGAACTTGCTGAGGGTGCAATTCATCCCATCATCCAGATCATTAATGAAGATGTTGAAGAAAACCAGCCGCAGGACCGACCCTTGGGGCACTCTGTTTGTTTGATACCAGCTGCCAACTAGACATCGAGCCATTGATCACTACCCGTTGAGCCTGATGATCTAGCCAGCTTTCTATCCACCTTATAGTCCATTCATTCAGCCCGTACTTCTTTAACTTGCTGGCAAGAATACTATGGGAGACCGTATCAAAAGCTTTGCTAAAGTCAAGATTGTTCTCTTAGTCCCTCTTATTTATGTTTCTTTTCTATTTCACTTGTCAAATAAAGTCAAAGACCACTCAGAAATGTAATAATATATCTGAATGTGTGATATTTCAAACTGAAACTTTTTTAACCTGGAGAGGAATTGAATTATAGAGGCACTGGTAGCCTCTCTAATTAATTGGGTTTTCATTGAGATTGAATTGAGTTTTGCTTGTAAATCAAGGGTTCAACCTTTGTAACATATGCACAATAAAGCATATCTTCACTAAACTTATTTAACTTATTTTTTGAGTACGGAATGAATTTTCTGAGAATTCACAAGTAGATGTGTTAGTCTGAATTAAAATCATTTTTAAAACAGACATCTTTAAGAAATTTTGCACTTTTCTGTTTTTTGTCCTGAATTATCTTGGTGGAATAATGCCGACACTTCAGATTTTCCATAAAGCTTAGGCTTATTGAAATTTGTGCTTAGGCTATATTTGAAGAAATTATGTAGCTAAACTGTATCTTCTTATTATTAGTAAAGGCACTGAAACAACCTTAATTCACCCCTATATTGGAGCAATGAAGAAAAAATGAAAAAAATCAGAGTGGATTTGATTTAAATCACTATTCAGGAAGACTCGATTTAACCATGGATTTCTTCATAAAAGTTCATTCTTGTTCATTGTTAAGACCTTAATATATATTCTTTACAACTCAGAGATAGACGTAGGTTTCATTTTTAGAAGGTATACTGTATACATTTTAAAAGTGATTTATTTTGAAAACCTTTCAGATTAGTTTTACAGCTATATCAGAAAAGGAATGATTGTTTGGTTACTTCATTTACCAAAAGTAATTGAAGCAGATATTTATGAAGTCACTGGGAGGTGAACTATCTCCAATTCAACAGGTTAATCGTTAATATTTGGAGGATTTTCTTGCCATGCCGTATTAGGAGGAGAACATCACCAGACAGACATTTAAATTGTTTTATTTAACCAAAACAACAATGTTATGTATTCTGGATTTTTTTTTCAACAACAAACATATAATATTTTAACAAAACAAGCATATGAATTTTTGAATTTAGTTAAACATTCAAGTTTTGTAAAATCAGGTTTGGTTTGGTTTAAATTGTTTTAAACTAAAATAGTTAAAGGAAATATTTTATTTAAATCGACTATGTCAGCCAGGTCAACATGACAAAACTTAAAATATTGGCTTCTGCAGCTAGCTCAGTCATCTTCACCGTCATTTTCCTGTTTGTTCATAATCTGGAAAAGAAAAACAAGCTTTCCTGCTTTTTCAGTTCCCAAACGATTTCTCAATTTGGAATGAATCAGTCCAAAGGAAGAAAATATTCTTTCTACACCAGCAGAAGAAGCGTATTGCTCTTAAAAGTGAGATTATCACTTCAACAGTCTCTGAATCCGAGTGCTTAAGTGACTTCCACCAGTTCACTTGTGTGACTTTCTTTAAAACATCATCAGCAAACATATATTTCTTGAATGGTTCACCCTTAGCTCTGAAGTTTATTGTAGTTGGCATTATGGAGGGGATGATTGCTGGATGTCCATGTCATAGCGAACTCTTCTTCTTCAGCAGTTAAGGTTTGACCCTGGTGCCGAGTATTTAGAATATTTGCAAGAAAATGAGCTGGAGATAGTGCTTGTCACATTCGTTTTTTTAATCTTGTAATTTAACTCTGTCATTGCATATTTCTCTTTTTAAGATCTCACTCAGTTCCTTCCAAATTTCAACAGCATCATCAATCTCCCCACTGTATTTTCCACTGAATGCATCTGATGAAGTGAGCTGTAGCTCACGAAAGCTTATACTCAAATAAATTTGTTAATCTCTAAGGTGCCACAAGTACTCCTTTTCTTTTAACAATAAAACAGCTATTTCCCTGCATTTTGTTCAAAGCTACAGAAATAGGCTTCAGGATACTAAGCATGTGTTCAACATTTTCTCAAGCCCAGTGTTGAGAACTTTGGCTGTGAAAGTGCCAGCTATTTTTTCACGATTTTGTTCACAAACTGTCATCAGGTTAGGCCAGTTCTTGATATAGTGCCCAAAACAGTCCACTACTGAGTTCCATCGCACGTCTTGTGGGAGAGTTAACTTGGTTCCTTCCACTTTTTTCAGAGCAGCTGCTGCAAAGTGGTTGTTATGGAAGTTGAACAAAAGGTGGGGGAATTGCATTGTATGTAAGAGAGCAGTATAACTCCAGAGCTCCAGTATGAAACTGCAGAAAAACATGAGAGTCTCTGGATTAAGTTTAGAAGTATGAGCAACAACGTGATGTCGTGGTGAGAGTCTGCAGTAGAACACCAGACCAGGGGGATGAGGTGGACGAGGCTTTCTTCCGGCAACTCGCAGAAGTTACTAGATCGCAGGCCCTGGTTCTCATGGGAGACTTCAATCACCCTGATATCTGCTGGGAGAGTAATACAGCAGTGCACAGGCAATCCAGGAAGTTTTTGGAAAGTGTAGGGGACAATTTTCTGGAGAAACCAATGAGGGGCAGAGCTCTTCTTGACCTGCTGCTCGCAAACAGGGAAGAATTAGTAGGGGAAGCAAAAGTGGATGGGAACCTGCGAGGCAGTGACCATGAGATGGTTGCGTTCAGGATCCTGACACAAAGAAGAAAGGAGAGCAGCAGAATACAGACCCTGGCCTTCAGAAAAGCAGACTTTGACTCCCTCAGGGAACTGATGGGCAGGATCCCCTGGGAGAATAACGTGAGAGGGAAAGGAGTCCAGGAGAGTTGGCCGTATTTTAAAGAATCCTTATTGAGGTTGCAGGAACAAGTCATCCCGACGTGTAGAAAGAATAGTAAATATGGCAGGCAACCAGCTTGGATTAACAATGAAATCCTTGCTGATCTTAAACACAAAAAAGAAGCTTATACAAGAAGTGGAAGATTGGACAAATGACCAGAGAGGAGTATAAAAATATTGCTCAGGCATGCAGGAGTGAAATCAGGATGGCCACATCACACTTGGAGTTGCAGCTAGCAAGGGATGTTAAGAGTAACAAGAAGGGTTTCTTCAGGTATGTTAGCAACAAGAAGAAAGTCAAGGAAAGTGTGGGCTCCTTACTGAATGAGGGAGGCAACCTAGTGAGAGAGGATGTGGAAAAAGCTGAAGTATTGGATGCTTTTTTCGCCTCTGTCTTCAGGAACAAGGTCAGCTCCCAGACTACTGCACTGGGCAGCACAGCATGGGGAGAAGGTGACCAGCCCTCTGTGGAGAAAGAAGTGGTTCAGGACAATTTAGATAAGCTGCATGAGCACAAGTCCATGGGGCCGGATGCGCTGCATCCGAGGGTGCTAAAGGAGTTGGCAGATGTGATTGCAAAGCCATTGGCCATTATCTTTGAAAAGTCATGGTGATCGGGGGAGGTCCCAGATGAATGGAAAAAGGCTAATGTAGTGCTCATCTTTAAAAAAGAAAAGGAGGAGGATCTGGGGAACTACAGGCCAGTTAGCTTCACCTCGGTCCCTGGAAAAATCATGAAGCAGGTCCTCAAGGAATCCATTTTGAAGCACTTAGAGGAGAGGAAAGTGATCAGGAACAGTCAGCATGGATTCACCAAGGGCAAGTCATGCCTGACTAACCTAATTGCCTTCTATGATGAGATAACTGGCTCTGTGGATGAGGGGAAAGCAGTGGGTCTGTTATTCCTTGACTTTAGCAAAGCTTTTGATAGGGTCTCCCACAGTATTCTTGCCAGCAAGTTAAAGACGTATGGGCTGAATGAATGGACTATAAGGTGGATAGAAAGCTGGCTAGATCATCAGGCTCAACGGGTAGTGATCAATGGCTCGATGTTTAGTTGGCAGCTGGTGTCAAACAGAGTGCCCAAAGGGTTGGTCCTGGGGCCAGTTTTGTTCAATATCTTCATTAATGTTCTGGAGGATGGTGTGGATTGCACCCTCAGCAAGTTTGCAGATGACACTAAACTGGGAGGAATGGTAGATACGCTGGAGGGTAGGGATAGGATATAGAGGGACCTAGACAAATTAGAGGAGTAAGCCAAAAGAAATCTGATGAGGTTCAAGAAGGACAAGTGCAGAGTCCTGCACTTAGGATGGAAGAATCCCATGCACTGCTACAGTCTAGGGACTGAGTGGCTAAGCAGCAGTTCCGCAGAAAAGGACCAAGGGTTACGGTGGATGAGAAGCTGGATATGAGTCAACAGTGTGCCCTTGTTGCCAAGAAGGTTAACGGCATTTTGGGCTGTATAAGTAGGAGCATTGCCAGCAGATCAAGGGACATGATCATTCCCCTCTATTCGGCATTGGTGAGGCCTCATCTGGAGTACTGTGTCCAGTCCCCACAGTACAAGAAGGATGTGGAAAAATTGGAAAGAGTCCAGCCGAGGGCAACAAATATGATTAGGCGGCTGGAGCACATGACTTCTGAGGAGAGGCTGAGGGAACTGTGATTATTTAGTCTGCAGAAGAGAAGAATGAGCGGGGATTTGATAGCTGTTCTCAAGTACCTGAAAGGGGATTCCAAAGAGGATTGATCTAGACTGTTCTCAGTGGTAGTATATGACAGAACAATGAGTAATGGTCTCAAGTTTCAGTGGGGGAGGTTTAGGTTGGTGTAGTGGACCCTCGCTCACTCCATCCGGTCCTGTCTGGCCAGAACCAGAGTCCGCAGGACAGTCTAGGGCCCCCAGTGGAGCTGGACGACACACAGTCCCCATCAGGCGTTAGCCTGATCTGGGCGACTCAATCTGTCGTCGCTTAAGCCAAGTCTATCAGTGGGCTGGGGCCTGGGCTTGAGGAGGCTCAGGCAGTCCGTAACCAAACAGTCTCAGGGCTGACTTTAGCCTGGGCAGGGCTCAGGCAGACAGCAAACAATATAGTCTTAGCTGGGTGCCTGGGGAGGGAGGCGCCTTCTTCCACAGCAGGACCTTCCCAGTACCAGGCAGGAGTTGGCTTCCCGGGGTGTGGGCAGGGTGATGAGAGCCCACCCTACTCCAGCACATCCCAGCCCAGGGCCCTAGCAGTCTGTGGCTTAGTCTGTGGCCGACTCAGTCTGTGGCTGCCTCTGGGCTACTTCCTGCCTCCCCAGGGCTTGGTACCTCTGGCCTCCAGGCCTCATCTAGCTCCTCAGGGTACACAGCGGCAGGCACTCCGAGCCAGTCCTTGTCAGTGTCCGGGGCTTGGGCACAGCAGATGCAGGGTCACCCCGTCCTTCTCCGGCCCCACCCCTGTATTTCCGGTGAGGGGGGTGGGGCGACGTAGGCATCGCCCTCGAATGGGAGTGTAGCAGATCCTCGCTCGCCCTGGAGGAGGGAGGCCACTCCAACTCACTTCAGTTGGATATTAGGAAAAACTTTTTCACTAGTAGGGTGGTGAAGCACTGGAATGGGTTACCTAGGGAAGTGGTGGAATCTCTTTCCTTAGAGGTTTTTAAGGTCAGGCTTGACAAAGCCCTGGCTGGGATGATTTAGTCGGAGATTGGTCCTGCTTTGAGCAGGGGGTTGGATTAGATGACAAGAAATTTTGCAATTTCAACATCATGAGCCTTTATTTCTGAAGCACTGAAGTCTTTGGCTAGGAGGTGCATGAAATGAGCACTGCAACTGTATGTTATTAGCTTGGGACTCCCTTCACTCTCTTCTAAATAATTTCTTCTCATCTTGGATACATTTGCAGTATTGTCTCTGAGCAAGCTGCGTACTAGACGTTTGAATTTTTTTGCAAAGCTTTTTCTGCTACTTCTTGTAAGTACTCTGCTGTGTGTGCATTTCCTGAAGTATCAATTGTTTCTGTAAGGAAGACATTCACTTCTTCTCTTGTCACACAAGTACATACAACAGGATCATTGTGGACATTGCTCCACCCATCAAAACTCATGTTAACAATTTTACCTTCTAGACCTTTTGCACACTGCTCAATTTCTCTTTCATACACTTTATCCAGCAATTTCATAGATTCATAGATATTTAGGTCAGAAGGGACCATTATGATCATCTAGTCTGACCTCCTGCACAACGCAGGCCACAGAATTTCACCCACCACTCCTACAAAAAAAACCTCACACCTATATCTGTGCTATTGAAGTCCTCAAATTGTAGTTTAAAGACCTCAAGGAGCAGAGAATCCTCCAGCAAGTGACCCGTGCCCCATGCTACAGAGGAAGGCGAAAAACCTCCAGGGCCTCTTCCAATCTGCCCTGGAGGAAAATTCCTTCCCGACCCCAAATATGGCGATCAGCTAAACCCTGAGCATATGGGCAAGATTCATCAGCCAGATACTACAGAAAATTCTTTCCCAGGTAACTTGGATCTTACCCCATCTAAAACCCATCACAGGCCATTGGGCCTATTTACCATGAATATTTAATTACCAAAACCATGTTATCCCATCATACCATCTCCTCCATAAACTTATCGAGTTTAATCTTAAAGCAAGATAGATCTTTTGCCCCCACTACTTCCCTCGGAAGGCTATTCCAAAACTTCACTCCTCTGATGGTTAGAAACCTTCGTCTAATTTCTAATCTAAATTTCCTAGTGGCCAGTTTATATCCATTTGTTCTTGTGTCCACATTGGTACTGAGTTTAAATAATTCCTCTCCCTCTCTGGTATTTATCCCTCTGATATATTTATAGAGAGCAATCATATCTCCCCTCAGCCTTCTTTTAGTTAGGCTAAACAAGCCAAGCTCCCTGAGTCTCCTTTCATAAGACAAGTTTTCCATTCCTCGGATCATCCTAGTAGCCCTTCTCTGTACCTGTTCCAGTTTGAATTCATCCTTCTTAAACATGGGAGACCAGAACTGCACACAGTACTCCAGGTGAGGTCTCACCAGTGCCTTATATAACGGTACTAAAACCTCCTTATCCCTACTGGAAATACCTCTCCTGATGCATCCCAAGACGACATTAGCTTTTTTCACAGCCATATCACATTGGCAGCTCATAGTCATCCTATGATCAACCAATACTCCAAGGTCCTTTTCCTCCTCCGTTACTTCTAGTTGATGCGTCCCTAGCTTATAACTAAAATTCTTGTTATTAATCCCTAAATGCATGACCTTACACTTCTCACTATTAAATTTCATCCTATTCCTATTACTCCAGTTTACAAGGTCATCCAGATCCTCCTGTAGGGTATCCCTGTCCTTCTCTAAATTAGCAATACCTCCCAGCTTTGTATCATCTGCAAACTTTAGTAGCACACTCCCACTTTTTGTGCCCAGGTCAGTAATAAAAAGATTAAATAAGATTGGTCCCAAAACCGATCCCTGAGGAACTCCACTGGTAACCTCCCTCCAACTTGACAGTTCACCTTTCAGTAGGACCCGTTGTAGTCTCCCCTTTAACCAATTCCCTATCCACCTTTCAATATTCCTATTGATGCCCATCTTATCCAATTTAACTAATAATTCCCCATGTGGCACCGTATCAAACGCCTTACTAAAATCTAAGTAAATTAGATCCACTGCGTTTCCTTTATCTAAAAAATCTGTTACTTTCTCAAAGAAGGAGATCAGGTTGGTTTGGCACGATCTACCTTTTGTAAAACCATGTTGTATTTTGTCCCATTTACCATTGACTTCAATGTCCTTAACTACCTTCTCCTTCAAAATTTTTTCCAAGACCTTGCATACTACAGATGTCAAACTAACAGGCCTATAATTACTTGGATCACTTTTTTTCCCTTTCTTAAAAATAGGAACTATGTTAGCAATCCTCCAATCATACGGTACAACCCCTGAGTTTACAGATTCATTAAAAATTCTTGCTAATGGGCTTGCAATTTCTTGTGCCAATTCTTTTAATATTCTTGGATGAAGATTATCTGGGCCCCCCGATTTAGTCCCATTAAGCTGTTTGAGTTTCGCTTCTACCTCAGATATGGTGATGTCTACCTCCATATCCTCATTCCCATTTATCATGCTACCATTATCCCTAAGATCCTCTTTAGTCTTATTAAAGACTGAGGCAAAGTATTTGTTTAGATATTGGGCCATGCCTAGATTATCCTTGACCTCCACTCCATCCTCAGTTTTTAGCGGTCCCACTTCTTCTTTATTTGCCTGTGACATCTGCTCTGTTGGGTGGACTGTATCCTGGTCTTAATGACTCAACCATGTTAATGAAGTGTGGTTTCTCAATCATATGGCAAGGAGAGTTTGTTGCATAAACAAACCGGGTAATTTTTTTATCAATTACCTCTTTTTGTAATCTGCTGGTTCTTATCACAAACTTATGTATGGTTGTTTCTGGATGAGGGAGTTTCTTCTCTGAGCGATTGCTCATGTGTATTCCACAATAGGTGTGCGTGCTTGCCACGTGCACCGGTGCCAGAAGTTTTTCCCCGAGCAGTACCACCTGCAGTGGTGCCGCCATGGCCGGGTATCACAGGCGCTGTGCGGTCCCCCCACCCTCAGTTCCTTTTTGCCGCCAGTGAAGGTGTGTCAGAACTGCTTTGCTCCAGCTTTGCTGTAGCTTCCTTCTTGGACTTCATTAGTTTATAGCTAGTAATACCTGCAGTCGAAGTAGTTTTTAGTTATTTTAGAGTTAGTTCAGTGTGCCCAGGTCGGGGCATGCCAATGCCCTGGGCTTTAAGTCTTGCGACACTTGGAAGCAACTGATGCCAGTGAGTGATTCGCATGCGGACTGTTTGTGCTGTCTGGGGAGACCCATCTTAGCGATTACTGGAAGATTTGCAGATCCTTCAAGCCTCGGACCAAGAAGAAGCGGGACATTCAGCCCCGAGCCATTTTGATGGAGTTGGCCTTGAACCCAGAACCATTGCACTGCTCCTAGTTGTTGCCGAGCACCACGGCATCAGTGCATGGCGACCCTTCGGTACCCTCCACCACCTGTCACCGCTCCCCGTCCACGGGGCACTCCGAGAAGGTTAAGAAAAGGTCTTCTCTGCCGAAACACCTGAGTAAGACCGGGGGAGAAACTAGACCCATGTTGGGCAGCTCTCGGTCCCCATTGGCCTCCCGGCCTCCCACTCAAGTTGAGCAGAGTAGCCCGGCACACTCCGAGCCTGCCTTCCCTGATGTCCAGATGCCTTCCACGCCGGAGGCCTTGCATGTGGCTCGGGACATTATGTCTCTGCCAGTGCAGGGGCACTGCCACCGTTGGCTCCCCAGTCTATAGGCAAGCAGCTGCTTAGATCTCTGCAGTCGCTGCCTGTACGGTGCTGGTCAGTCTAGGGAATGTTCCCGACGCCGTTCCCCACTCAGCGACCGCCCCGTGCGCAGTCTGTGCTGGTCACCATCGACCGCCACCAGGTTGTCTGGCTTGGTACCAATTGGTAGGGGTTCCAGGCACTGCTCCACCTCAAGGGATTGTAGGCCTCGCGAGAAGAGCATGTTCCATCAACACTAGGACAGTTGGCACCCGAGGTCCTCATCTCCGAGAGGCTACCGTAGGCCAGTGTGGTACGTGAATCGACGCCATTCCCGTTCTTTGTCTTGCTTGAGGTCCCTGCCATGGCACCGCTCTCACAGTCCCAGTCATCGATCTCCGCCACCTTGCCGTCATGGATCCGCCCGTCGGAGCCGATCACAGAGCAGCTGCTACCGGCAGAACTCCCACTCCTCCACGCCTGGATCACGGTCTCATGGTTGTTACCATTCCCGACGCCACCACTCCTCCCAGTCCTGGGATAGTAGCAGGTCGTATGCCAGCCCGGCCTCCCTTCGCAGTCATCAGCCGTTGTGACAGGCCAGTCAGGCTGAACAGCCTGCTCCCCTGGTGCCAGAGCAGGTGCAGTGGCACCGAGCCCCTTGGCTGGCATCGTGGTACCAATGGGCCCCGTGGCACCCGATGCAGCCCCCATCAGCCTCCCTATCTCAGCCTCCCAGGAAGTAGTCGGTGGGGTGCTCATCCCTGGTCCTGCGCCCGGAGGGGGACCCAGTGGTGGGACCTATTGTTCCGGTGGGTACGCAGAGTTCTGCACCCCCATCCTCGTCCTCCCCGGATGAGGCAGTCATGACCCCTCCTCCGCCTGTCCCACAGGAGGACTCTAAAGCCCACCAAGAACCATTGAAAAGGATGGCTTCAAGCCGAGGAGATGGATGAACCCTCAGACTCCCCCTTCAACGTCCTCTTGGCTTCAGCGCCGGGCAGGGTGGCTCTCCCTCTCCATGAAGGGGTGGCAAAGATTTCCAATGCCTTGTGGCAAACCCCAGCTTCTTTGCTCCCCATTTCTTAGAGGGGAAGACGGAAATACTTTGTACCTGCCAAAGGGCATGAATTTCTGTACACCCACCCTGCCCCCCAACTCCGTAGTGGTGGAGTCGATTAACCACAGGGAGAGGCAAAGTCAACCAATCCCTACTCCTAAAAATAAGGACTCAAGGAGGCTGGATCTATTTGGTAGAAAAGTTTATTCGTCCTCCAGTTTCCAACTAAGGGTGGCAAACCACTAAGGCCCTCCTGGAGAGGTATGAGTTCAATTTGTGGGTCTCTTTGCCCAAATTCGAGGATTCCCTCCAAGAGCGTGACAAAAAGGAGTTCAAGGCTCTGGTGGAAGAGGGTACGGTTGCTGCCAGGGTAGCCCTTCAGGCAGCCTCTGATGCTACAGATACTACTGCAAGGTCCATGGCCTCCGTGGTGTCCATGAGGAGGGCATCATAGCTTCTGCTGTCTGGGTTGTCCAGAGAGGCGCAGAACTCATTACAGGACATTCCGTTCAATGGCAAGGCCCTGTTTGTGGAACAGACGGACATGAAATTGCCATGCCTGAAAGATTCCTGTATAACGCTAAAGACCCTTGGCCTGTATGTCCCAGCCCCGAACAGGACCAAGTTTAAGCTGCAGCAGGCTCCCACCCAGGCCACCTACTCTAAATATGAGCCCCCTTATAAAAAGTCAAGGGACTATAAGAAACGCCCGCAGAGGCAATCACGGTCTGCACCCTCTAAGGGCAAACAGGCGGGAAAGTGTCAGTTTTGACAAGATGCTCGGGGGCAACTTACCAGTTCATTCCAGGGATCCACGCGCAATAAAGCTTCCCTTCTCCAGCCGGTTGTGTGCTTTTCTCCCAGACTGGTCGTGACTAACCTCGGACCGATTGAGTCCTCATCACTCTCTCCTGGGGTTACACCCTCCAGTTTACCTCTACCTCACCCCGTCCCTTCTCAGGGCCCCCTCATGAGACCCTGCTCAAGCAGGAGGTGAGGTGGCTCCTTGGCTTAGGAGCAGTGGAGGTGGTACCAGCGGAGTTCATACACAAGGGTTTCCACTCCCACTACTTTCTTCTCCTGAAGGCCAAAGGGGGGCTCAGGTCCATCCTGGACCTGCAAAGACTGAACCAGTAAAGCTCAAGTTTTGCATTGTCTCTCTGGCCTCCATCATCCCCTCCCTGGATCCTGGGGACTGGTACACTGCCCTTGATCTGCAGAACATGTACTTCCACATTCATATATTAGAGGGATATAGATGTTTCCTCCTTTTCACGGTTGGGCAGGAGCACTACCAGGCCAAACGGAAGGACCGTAAACTGTCCACGGCTCCCAGGGTATTCACAAAGTGTATGTCTGTGGTGGTGGCCTACCTCAGATGTGGGGGGTCCAGGTCTTCCCCTATCTCAACGACTGGCTGGTCAAGAGCAGCTCCAGGTCGCAGGTGCAGGATCACATGGCACTCTTTATGTCCATGTGCGCCTCTCTGGGCTGTTGGTAAATGATACCAAGTCCATGTTAGTCCCCGCGCAGTTCATAGAGTTTATCAGGGCACTTCTGGGCGTGGTGTCAGCCAGGGCGTCTCTCCTACCTTGCAAATCTCCCACAGCTGGAAAACAAACCTGGTTGCATCTGGACAGAGACACCACTCATGCTCAACTGGTCTCCCAGACAGTTCTGTACACCCAGAAAGTGGGAGGCTTTGAGGTGGATTAAGTGGTTGATAGAAAAGTCCCACACTAGAACTGCCTCTCAGCACAGCAGAGTCAACGAGGCCCCTCCATGCCTGTTCACACAAAACATGACAGCTGTATTGTATGTAAGCACTAACAAATTCTTTCTCTGTTGATATGGGGAAGGAAATCAGGACAAGCTAGTCAAATAGTTCTCAATTCTGTTATATTTATGCGGAGAGTTAAATCCTGGGCAGACCAAAGACCTTGAGTCTGCAGGAATCCCAAGTGGTCCCCCAACCTTGTGCAGAAGTGTTTGTAACTAAGGTCAAAGTAGGCTGAGAAGGGGCAAATGGAAGGTCCACACATACATTGGCTGAGATGGTTCCCCAGTCCAGAGAAGCTAAAATTCATGTAGGCACCAAATCTACCATGCCCAGATGATGATGAATCATGGAGTACCTTAAACTCATCATAGAATCATAGAATATCAGGATTGGAAGGGACCTCAGGAGGTCATCTAGTCCAACCCCCTGCTCAAAGCAGGACCAATCCCCAATTAAATCATCCCAGCCAGGGCTTTGTCAAGCCTGACCCTTAAAAACTTCTAAGGAAGGAGATTCTACCACCTTCCTAGGTAACGCATTCCAGTGTTTCACCACCCTCCTAGTGAAAAAGTTTTTCCTAATATCCAACCTAAACCTCCCCCACTGCAACTTGAGACCATTACTCCTTGTCCTGTCATCTTCTACCACTGAGAATAGTCTAGAACCATCCTCTTTGGAAGCACCTCTCAGGTAGTTGAAAGCAGCTATCAAATCCCCCCTCATTCTTCTCTTCTGCAGACTAAACAATCCCAGTTCCCTCAGCCTCTCCTCATAAGTCATGTGTTCCAGACCCCTAATCATTTTTGTTGCCCTTCACTGGACTGTCTCCAATTTATCCACATCCTTCTTGTAGTGTGGGGCCCAAAACTGGACACAGTACTCCAGGTGAGGCCTCACCAATGTCGAATAGAGGGGAACGATCACGTCCTTCGATCTGTTGGCTATGCCCCTACTTATACATCCCAAAATACCATTGGCCTTCTTGGCAACAAGGGCACACTGTTGACTCATATCCAGCTTCTCGTCCACTGTCACCCCAGGTCCTTTTCCGCAGAACTGCTGCCTAGCTATTCGGTCCCTAGTCTGTAGCGGTGCAATGGATTCTTCCGTCCTAAGTGCAGACCCTGCACTTATCCTTGTTGAACCTCATCATAGAATCATAGAATATCAGGGTTGAAAGGGACCTCAGGAGGTCATCTAGTCCAACCCCCTGCTCAAAAGCAGGACCCATCCCCAATTAAATCATCCCAGCCAGGGCTTTGTCAAGCCTGACCTTAAAAACTTCTAAGGAAGGAGATTCTACCACCTCCTTAGGTAACGCATTCTAGTGTTTCACCACCTTCCTAGTGAAAAAGTTGTTCCTAATATCCAACCTGAACCTCCCCCACTGCACCTTGAGACATTTTACTCCTTGTCCTGTCCTCTTCCACCACTGAGAATAGTCTAGAACCATCCTCTCTGGAACTACCTCTCAAGTAGTTGAAAGCAGCTATCAAATCCCCCCTCATTCTTCTCTTCCGCAGACTAAACAATCCCAGTTCCCTCAGCCTCTCCTCATAACTCATGTGTTCCAGACCCCTAATCATTTTTGTTGCCCTTCGCTGGACTCTCTCCAATTTCTCCACATCCTTCTTCTGGTGTGGGGCCCAAAACTGGACACGGTACTCCAGATGAGGCCTCACCAATGTCGAATAGAGGGGGATGATCACGTCCCTCGATCTGCTCGCTATGCCCCTACTTATACATCCCAAAATGCCATTGGCCTTCTTGGCAACAAGGGCACGCTGTTGACTCATATCCAGCTTCTCGTCCACTGTCACCCCTAGGTCCTTTTCTGCAGAACTGCCTAGCCATTCGGTCCCTAGTCTGCAGCGGTGCATGGGATTCTTCCATCCTAAGTGCAGGACTCTGCACTTGTCCTTGTTAAACCTCATCAGATTTCTTTTGGCCCAATCCTCCAATTTGTCTAGGTCCCTCTGTATCCTATCCCTCCCCTCCAGCGTATCTACCACTCCTCCCAGTTTAGCATCATCTGCAAATTTGCTGAGAGTGCAATCCACACCATCCTCCAGATCATTTATGAAGATATTGAACAAAACCGGCCCCAGGACCGACCCCTGGGGCACTCCACTTGACACCGGCTGCCAACTAGACATGGAGCCATTGATCACTACCCGTTGAGCCCGACAATCTAGCCAACTTTCTACCCACCTTATGGTGCATTCATCCAGCCCATACTTCCTTAACTTGCTGACAAGAATACTGTGGGAGACCGTGTCAAAAGCTTTGCTAAAGTCAAGATACAATACATCCACTGCTTTCCCTTCATCCACAGAACCAGTAATCTCATCATAGAAGGCGATTAGATTAGTCAGGCATGACCTTCCCTTGGTGAATCCATGCTGACTGTTCCTGATCACTTTCCTCTCATGTAAGTGCTTCAGGATTGATTCTTTGATGACCTGCTCCATGATTTTTCCGGGGACTGAGGTGAGGCTGACTGGCCTGTAGTTCCCAGGATCCTCCTTCTTCCCTTTTTTAAAGATGGGCACTACATTAGCCCTTTTCCAGTTGGGACTTCCCCGGATAGCCATGAGTTTTCAAAGATAATGGCCAATGGCTCTGCAATCACAGCCGCCAACTCCTTTAGCACTCTCGGATGCAATGCATCCTACCCCATGGACTTGTGCACATCCAGCTTTTCTAAATAGTCCCTAACCACTTCTTTCTCCACAGAGGGCTGGCCACCTACTCCCTGTGCTGTGTAGCCCAGCGCAGCAGTCTGGGAGCTGACCTTGTTCGTGAGGACAGAGGCAAAAAAAGCATTGAGTACATTAGCTTTTTCCACATCCTCTGTCACTAGGTTGCCTCCCTCATTCAGTAAGGGGCCCACACTTTCCTGGACTTTCTTCTTGTTGCCAACATACCTGAAGAAACCCTTCTTGTTACTCTTAACATCTCTTGCTAGCTGCAGCTCCAGGTACGATTTGGCCCTCCTGATTTCATTCCTACATGCCCGAGCAACATTTTTATACTCTTCCCTGGTCATTTGTCCAATCTTCCACATCTTGTAAGCTTCTTTTTTATGTTTAAGATCCGCAAGGATTTCACTGTTAAGCCAAGCTGGTCGCTTGCCATATTTACTATTCTTTCGACACATCGGGATGGTTTGTCCCTGTAACATCCATAGGGATTCTTTGAAATACAGCCAGCTCTCCTGGACTCCTTTCCCCCTCATGTTATTCCCACAGGGGATCCTACCCATCAGTTCCCTGAGGGAGTCGAAGTCTGCTTTTCTGAAGTCCAGGGTCCGTATCCTGCTGCTTCCCTTTCTTCCCTGTGTCAGGATCCTGAATTCGACCAACTCATGGTCACTGCCTCCCAGATTCCCATCCACTTTTGCTTCCCACACTAATTCTTCCGGGTTTGTGAGCAGCACAGGTCAAGAAAAGCTCTCCCCCTAGTTGGCTCCTCCAGCACTTGCACCAGGAAATTGTCCCCTACATTTTCAAAAAATTTCCTGGATTGTCTGTTCACCGCTGTAGTGCTCTCCCAGCAGATATCAGGATGATTAAAGTCGCCCATGAGAACCAGGGCGTGCGATCTAGTAGCTTCTGCGAGTTGCCGGAAGAAAGCCTCATCCACCTCATCCCCCTGATCCGGTGGTCTATAGCAGACTCCCACCATTACATTACTCTTGTTGCTCACACATCTAAACTTAATCCAGAGACACTCAGGTTTTTCTGCAGTTTCATACCGGAGCTCTGAGCAGTCATACTGCTCCCTTACATACAGTGCTACTCCCCCACCTTTTCTGCCCTGCCTGTCCTTCCTGAATAGTTTATAACCATCCATGACAGTACTCCAGTCATGTGAGTTATCCCACCAAGTCTCTGTTATTCCAATCACGTCATAATTCCTTGCCTTCACCAGGACCTCCAGTTCTCCCTGCTTGTTTCCAAGGCTTTGTGCATTTGTATATAGGCACTTGAGATAACCTCCTGATCGCCCCTCATTCTCAGTATGAGGTAGGAGCCCTGCCCTCACAGATGTTCCTGCCTGTGCTCCCTCCCAGTATCCTACTTGCTCACTTACCTCAGGGCTTTGGTCTCTTTCCCCCGGTGAACCTGGTTTAAAGCCCTCCTCACTAGATCAAGGATAAGAAACTGTTACTAACCTGTACCGTAACTTTTGTTGTTCGAGTGCTTGCTTATGTCGATTCCATGCTATGTGTGCGCGCACCTATATGCATAGTTGCTGGAGATTTTTCCCTTAGTGGTATCCATAGGGCCAGTTCTAACCCCCCCCCCCCCGGAGTCCCACGGTCATGTGCCAGTATAAGGGGCACCATTGGTTCGACACCTTCTCAGTTTCTTCTTACCGCCCATGATGGTTGCTGGATTGGTCTCTTGCGCTTGTAAGGCTTTCTTACCCTAGTGGTTCGGACTTTTTTGGTTGTATATAGTTTTCTCTTGTTAGTGAATTAAAATAGTTAGCCCTGGTCTACACTAGGAGTTTAGGTCGAATTTAGCAGTGTTAGGTGGATTTAACCCTGCAGCCATCCACATGACCAAGCCTGTTTTGTCGACTTTAAGGGCTCTTAAAATTGATTTCTGTACTCCTCCCCGGCAAAGGAAGTAGCGCTAAAATCAACCTTGCTGGGTCGAATTTGGGGTAGTTTGGACGTAATTCTATGGTATTGACCTCCGGGAGCTATCCCAGAGTGCTCCATTGTGACCGCTCTGGACACCATTTTCAAGTCAGATGCACTGGCCAAGTAGACAGGAAAAGCCCCAGGAACTTTTGAATTTCATTTTCTGTTTGGCCAGCGTGGCAAGCTCATCAGCAGAGGTGACCATGCAGAGCTCATCAGCGCAGGTGACCATGGCGTCCCAGAATCGCAAAAGAGCTCCAGCATGGACCGAATGAGAGGTACTGGATCTGATCTCTGTATGGGGAGAAGAATCCGTGCAGAATCCATTCCAAAAGACAAAATGCCAATATAATTTGCCAAAATCTCCAAGGGCATGGACAGAGGCTACAAAAGGGACACACCGCAGTGCCATGTGAAAGTTAAGGAGCTTAGGCAAGCCTACCAAAAAACAGAGGATGCAAATGGTTGCTCTGGGTCAGAGCCCTATATATGCCGCTTCTATGATGAGCTGCATGCAATTCTAGGGGGAGCCCCTACCACTTCCCCACCGCTGTCCGTGGACACCTGCAATGGGGGAGTCTCACGCAACAGGGATGAGGATTTTGTGGATGAGGAGGAGGAGAGGCTAGCACACAGCAGGCAAGAGGAGAATCCCTTTTCCCCAGCAGCCAGGAACTGTTCATCACCCTGGAGCCAATACCCTCTCAAGGTGGGCTTCCAGACCACGAAGCTGGAGAAGGCACCTCTGGTGAGTGTACCTTTGTAAATATAATACACGGTTTAAAAGCAAGCGTGTTTAATGATTAATTTTCCCTGAAGACTTGGGATGCATTCGCAGCCAGTATAGCTACTGGAAAAATCTTTTAACACATCTTGGGAAGGAGTGGAAATTCTCCAGGGACATCTCCATGAAGCTCTCCTGGAGGTACTCTCTGTGTTATCCTCAGGAGAGTGATATCATTCATGGTCACCTGGTTGTAATACGGCAAATTTGTTTAAGGGGACATTCGGAGGTGCCCGTTCCTGCTGGGCTGTTTGCCTTTGGCTGAAAAGAAATCATCCCTGCTGTTAGCCACACGGTGCGGGGAGGTCCGTTCATACTGAGCTGTTTGCGTTTGGCTGACAGGGATCTTCCCAGCGGGCTTTGCTTGGTATGGGAAAGGAGGGCACTGCTGTTTGAAACTGTTCCCACATGTTATGAAGGTTGAAGAAGACGAAACCCTTTGCCCTACCAAGCCGAATTCTGTTGCCCAGCCGAGCGTGTGTGATGTCTCACACCAAACTAGCAAACACACAATATAAGAGGCAAAATGCGACCTTGTACCAAAAGCACATGTGCTATGTAATGGGAATCGCTTGATTCAGTGTGAAATAGTCTTTCCTTTGTTCTCTAAAATGTATCTTTTTACATACGACTCTCCCTTTTTTTTCCTTCCGCAGCTGCAAATGTTCCTACGCTCCCCCTATCATCTCCATCCCAGAGGCTAGGGCAGATTAGAAGGCGAAAAAACCGCACTCACGATGAAATGTTCTCAGAGCTCATGCAGTCCTCCCGCACTGAAAGAGCTCCTCAGAATGCGTGGAGGCAAACAATGGCAGAGTCCAGGAAAGCATTAAATGAACACGATGAGAGGAGGGAGGAGCGCAATGAGAGGAGGCAGGATGCAATGCTGAGGCTAATGGGGGAGCAAACTGACATGCTCAGGCATCTGGTGGAGCTGCAGGAAAGGCAGCAGGAGTACAGACCGCCGCTGCAGCCCATGTATAAACGCCTGCCCTCCTCCCCAAGTTCCATATCCTCCTGACCCAGACACCCAAGAACGTGGGTGGGGAGGCTACAGGCACCCAGCCACTCCACCCCAAAGGATTGCCCAAGTAACAGAAGGCTGGCATTCAGTAAGTTTTGAACTGTAGTGTGGCCTTGTCTTTCCTGCCTCCCCTCATCCACCACCCCCCCCGCAGTTTTTCCCTCCTCACCCACCCCTCCCAGGCTACCTTGCGAATTTGATTAGGGCTTCTCCTCACAAGCAAGTGTGACCCCTAAAAATAAGGATGCAGAGAGGCTCGATTTGTTTAGTAGAAAGGTATATTAGACAGCCAGCCTAAAACTTTGTTTCTCCAACCAGCAGGCATTGCTGTGGAGATATGATTTTAATATTTGGGACTCGATGGCCAAGTTTAAAGACTCCCTGCCTCAGGAGTCAAGGCAGGAATTCTTGGCTATCCTGGAGGAAGGCAAGTCAGTGGCCAGAGCCTCGCTTCAGGCTGCCTTAGATGTGGCTGATTCAGCAGCCAGGCTCAATGGCGTGGGCGGTGTCTATGTGTCACAGTTTGTGGCTGCAATCATCAGGTCTCTCACGAGGTGCAGCAGTGAGTCCAAGACCTCCCCTTGGTCTCGGAGCAGACAGACATGAAGGGTATGTCTACACTACGAAATGAGGTTGAATTTATAGAAGTCGAATTTTTAGAAAGGGATTTTATACAGTCGATTGTGTGTGTCCCCACTTAAGACCATTAAGACCATTAAGTCGGCAGAGTGCATCCACAGTACGGAGGCTAGCGTCGACTTCCGGAGCGTTGCACTGTGGGTAGCTATCCCACAGTTCCCACAGTCTCCGCCACCCATTGGAATTCTGGGTTGAGATCCCAATGCTTGATGGGGCAAAAAACATTGTCATGGATGATTCTGGGTACATGTTGTCAGGCCCCCATTTCCTCCCTCCCTCTGTGAAAGCAACGGCAGACAATCGTTTCGCGCCATTTTTCATGGGTTACCCGTGCAGACGCCATACCACGCAAGCATGGAGCCTGCTCAGTAAAGTTTGTCAGGGGCGCCTGCACATAAATGGGAGTGACTCAGGTCATTCTCTTCTTTAAGTTTTGTCTAATGGAGATTCAGACGTGCCTGGAATATTGGCAGCGGGATAGCTCAGTGGTTTGAGCATTGGCCTGCTAAACCCAGGGTTGTGAGTTCAATCCTTGAGGGGGCCATTCTGCCTCAGGCTGCTCTCCCAGCCAGCAGCACGGTCTGCTGCCAGCCTACCTCTCCCTCCCCCCGTGAAAGCAATGGCCGACAATCGTTTCGCACCTTTTTCCGTGAAGGCGCCATATTGCTGTCAGCATCGTCATCCACCCGCCGCTTCTGCTGTCACTCTGCTCTCCTGCTTATGCCATACCACAGCAAGCATGGAGTCCGCTCAGATCACCGCGGCAGTTGTGACCTCTCTAAACACCACGCGCATTATCATGCAGTATATGCAGAACCAGAACCGGCAAAAGCAGGGGAGTAGGCGACGGCAGCGCAGTGAGGAGAGTGATGAGGACATGGACACAGACTTCTCTCAAAGTACGGGCCCCGGCAGTTTGGCTATCCTGGTGGCAATGGGGCAGGCTCAGGCCATGGAACGCCGATTCTGGGCCTGGGAAACAAGCACAGACTGGTGGGACTGCATAGTGTTGCAGGTCTGGGACGATTCCCAATGGCTGCAAAACTTTCGTATGCGTAAGGGCACTTTCATGGAACTTTGTGACTTGCTTTCCTCTGCCCTGAAGCGCCAGAATACCAAGATGAGAGCTGCCCTGACAGTTCACAAGCGAGTGGCGATAGCCCTCTGGAAGCTTGCAACACCAGACAGCTGCTGGTCAGTTGGGAATCAATTTGGAGTGGGCAAATCTACTGTGGGGGCTGCTATGATCCAAGTAGCCAACACAATTACTGAGCTGCTGCTATCAAGGGTAGTGACTCTGGGAAATGTGCAGCTCATAGTGGATGGCTTTGCTGCAATAGGATTCCCTAACTGTGGTGGGGCGATAGATGGAACGCATATCCCTATCTTGGGACCGGATCACCAAGGCAGCCAGTATATAAACCGAAAGGGGTACTTTTCAATGGTGCTGCAAGCACTGGTGGATCACAAGGGACGTTTCACCAACATCAACGTGGGATGGCCGGGAAAGGTACATGATGCTCGCATCTTTAGGAACTCTGGTCTGTGGGAACGGCTGCAGCAAGGGACTTACTTTCCAGACCAGAAAATAACCGTTGGGGATGTTGAAATGCCTATAGTGATCCTTGGGGACCCAGCCTACCCCTTAATGCCATGGCTCATGAAGCCATACACAGGCACCCTGGACAGTAGTCAGGAGCTGTTCACCTATAGGCTGAGCAAGTGCAGAATGGTGGTAGAATGTGCATTTGGATGTTTATAAGTGCGCTGGCACAGTTTACTGACTCTGTTAGACCTCAGCAAAATCAATATTCCCATTGTTATTACTGCTTGCTGTGTGCTCCACAATGTCTGTGAGCGTAAGGGGGAGACATTTATGGCGGGGTGGGAGGTTGAGGCAAATCGCCTGGCTGCTGATTACGTGCAACTAGACACCAGAGCGATTAGAAGAGCACAGCTTCTCTGATGCGCAGCGCGCCCTGCTTTGAAAACCAGTTTCATGACTCGCCAGGCTATGGTGTGAAATTTCTGTTTGTTTCTTGATGAAAGTCCACCCCCTTGGTTCATTCTACTTCCCTGCAAGCCAACCGTCCTCCCCGCCCCCCTTTGATCACCACTTGCAGAGGCAATAAAGTCATTGTTGTTTCAAATTCATGCATTCTTTATTAATTCATCACACAAATGGGGGGATAACTGCCAAGGTAGCCCAGGAGGGGTGGTGGATGAGGGGAGGATGGAAGGACAAGGCCACACTACAGTTCAAAACTTATTGAATGCCAGCTTTCTGTTGCTTGGGCAGTCCTCTTGGTGTGGAGTGATTGGGTGCCTGGAGGCCCCCCCACCGCATTCTTTGGCGTCTGGGTGGTATGGAACTTGGGGAGGAGAGCGGTTGATTACACAGGGGCTGCAGCGGCTGTCTGTGCTCCTGCTGCCTTTTCTGCACCTCAACCATACACTGGAGCATATCAGTTTGATCCTCCAGTAGCCTCACCATTGTATCCTGCCTCCTCTGATCACGCTGACGCCACCTCTCCTCTCACTCGTTCCTCCTGTCCTCGCGTTCATTTTGTGCTTTCCTGGACTCTGACATTGTCTCCCTCAGCGCATTGTGCTGGACTCTTTCAGCGTGGGAGGCCTGCATAAGCTCAGAGAACATTTAATCAGAAGTGCGTTTTTTTCGGCTTCTAATCTTTGATAGCTTCTGCGACGGAGATGATAGGGGGAGTGTTGAAACGTTTGCAGCTGCGGGAGGGAAAAAGGAAGATTAGTCTTTAAAAAGAGACATTTTAGAGAACAATGGGTAGACTCTTTCACGGTGAACCAAGCTGTTAACATTACATACCTTTAGAAGGTCGTATTTTGCCTCTTATATTGATGGCCTGCCGGTATGGTGTGAGAGATCACACATGCAGGGCTGGCAGGCAACAGAATTCGGCTTGCAGGCAGACATGGTAAACCACAGTCTTTTGGCTTCTTTAACCTTCCTAACATGTGGGAATGGTTTCAAACAGCAGCACCCTCATTTCACATACCAAGCACCCGTTGGGTTGGCCCTTTAAAATGGGTTGGTATTTAAAAGGAGGGGCTGCGGTTTTTGTGTTAACGTGCAGCACAAACCCAACTAACCCCCTCCCTGCTAATTCTCTGGGATGATCGCTTCACCCCTTCCCAGACCGCCTGGCTAACAGCGGGGATGATTTCTGTTCAGCCACAGGCAAACAGCCCAGCAGGAACAGCCACCTCTGAATGTCCCCTTAATAAAATTCCCCTATTTCAACCAGATGACCATGAATGACGTCACTCTCCTGAGGATAACACGGAGAGATAAAGAACAGATGTTGCTTGAATGCCAACAAACACCGGGACCATACGCTGCCATGCTTTGTTGTGCAGTGATTCCAGACTACGTGCTGCTGGCCTGCTGTGGTAAAGTGTCCTACCATGGAGGACGCAATAAGGCTGCCCTCCCCAGAAACTTTTGCAAAGGCTTTGGGAGTGCATCCAGGAGAGCTTCATTGAGATGTCCCTGGAGGATTTCCGCTCCATCCCCATACATGTTAACAGACTTTTCCAGTAGCTGTACTGGCTGCGAATGCATCCCAAGTCTTCAGGGCAAATTAATCATTAAACACGCTTGCTTTTAAACCGTGTATTATATTTACAAAGGTACGCTCACCAGAGCTGTCTTCTCTGCCTTCAAGATCCGGGAGCCCGGGTTGGGAGGATCCAAGGTGATAAACAGTTCCTGGCTGTCAGGGAGAACATTTTCTCGGCTTGCCTGGTGTTCGCGATCTTCAACCTTCCCCTCCTCATCACCTTCCTCGTCCCCCAAATCCTCATCCCTGTTGCGTGAGACTCCCCCCTTGCAGGAGTCCACATACAGGGGTGGGACAGTGGTAGGGGCACCACCTAGAATTGCATGCAGCTCATCATAGAAGCAGCATGTCTGGGGCTCTGACCCCGAGTGGGCATTTTCCGCTTGGGTTTTTTGGTACGCTTGCCTGAGCTTCTTAAGTTTCACTCGCCACTGCTGCGGGTCCCTATGATAGCCTCTGTCCTTCATGCCCTTGGAGATTTTTTCAAATATTTTGGCATTTCGTCTTTTGGAATGGAGTTCTGATAGCACGGATTCTTCTCTCCATTCAGCGATCAGATCCAGTACCTCCCTTTCGGTCCATGCTGGAGCTCTTTTGCAATTCTGGGACTCCATGGTCACCTCTGCTGATGAGCTCTGCATGGTCACCTCTGCTGATGAGCTCACCACATTGGCCCAACAGGAAATAAAATTCAAAAGTTTGCGGGGCTTTTCCTGTCTACCTGGCCAGTGCATCTGAGTTGAGAGTGCTGTCCAGAGCGGTCACAATGGAGCACTCTGGGATAGCTCCCAGAGGCCAATACCGTCAAATTGCATCTACACTACCCCAAATTCGACCCAGCAAGGTCAATTTCAGTGCTAATCCACTCGTCGGGAAGGAGCACAGAAACCAGTTTTAAGAGCCCTTAAAGTCAGAAAAAATGGCTTTGTAGTATGGACGGGTGCAGGGCTAAACCGATCTAACGCTGCTAAATCCGACCTAAACTCGTAGTGTAGACTAGGGCTAAGTTGCATGGCCTGAAGGACTTCAGGGCTGCTCTGCACTTTTTGGGCCTGTACGCGACTCTGGCCTCCAGAAGACAGTCCAGCCGCAGCCGCCTCTCCGGTTCTCGGGTCATCCCAGGCACAAGCCCTATGAGAGAAAAAGGGAGAGGATATAAGTGCTGATAGCCCACTCAGTCGTCTTTGATTCCCCAGTTGGGCTCAGGAAGATACCCCGGTTGCTTGAGGTAGGCCTTTTGAGAGTGTGCCCGAGGACAGCGTACCAGACTTGACTCAGGATCCACGCCCTCTTTCGGTATTGGATCACTTGTTTCCTTTCCGTACTGCATAGTCCTGAATAACCTCAGACTGTGGCAGTTTTCATCCATCCTCCCCGTTGCACCTCCCAACCCCGTCCCTCTTCAGGGACCCTTCTCACGAGCAGCTCCTCGTCCAGGAGGTGGAATCCCTCCTGTGTGTGGGGGGCCGTAGAGGAAGTTCCTTGAGATCTGAGGAGGAAGGGGTTTTTACTCCTGATATTTCCTAATCCCAAAGGCCGAAGGGGGCATCAGGCCCATCCTAGACCTGCGTCGACTCAACAAATATTTTAAAACGTTGAAGGTCTGCATGGTCTCTCTGGCCTCCATCATCCCTGCCCTGGATCCGGGAGACTGGTATGCCACCCTTGATTTAAAAGACGCTTATTTCCACATCTCAATCTTCCGTGGGCACAGGAGATTCCTCCGGTTCATGGTGGTACTGTACCACTACCAATTCACCGCATTCCCCTTCGGTCTCTTGTCAGCCCCAATGGTTTTCACAAAGTGCATGGCTGCGGTGGCAGTTTACCTGAGATGTCGAGGCATGCAGATCTATCCATATTTTGACAACTGGCTAGTCAAAGGCGGTTTACAAGCTCAGGTCCATTACAGCTTCAGCATAGTACGGCCCACGTGTCGAGAGCTGGGTCTGCTTATGAACGAGCAGAAATCAACTCTGATCCCAGTTCAGAAAATAGAGTTTATAGGAGCAGTGCTCAACTCTACTCAGGCCAGGGCCTACCTGCCGGAGACCTGGTTCCAACCGATGTCAGAACTCATCACCCACATCAAGGCCTATCTGCTCACGACCTCCTGGGCATGACTCAGGCTGCTGGGCCACAAGGCAGTATGTACTTAGGTGGTGCAGTATGCATGGCTGCATCTCAGACCTCTGTAGATGTGGCTGCCATCAGTTTACTCCCCCAGCAGACACCACTTGGACTTGCTTCTCGCAATTCCATTGAGCGTTCTGGCATCATTGACTTGCTGGTCAGAACCGTGGATGGTGATGAACCGAGTCCCCTTCACTGCCCCATACCTGTCAGTGACATTGGTCTCAGATGATGAAGACCTGGAGTGGGGAGCCCACCTCAGCAGTCTCTGTACTCAGGGCCTCTGGTCCCAGGAGGATATCTCTCTTCACATAAATGTCAGGGAACTCAGGATGATACTCTTGGCTTGCTAGGCATTCCTTCCCTACCTGTCAGGGAGAGCTGTACAGATCTTGACAAAAAATATGGCCACGATGTTCTACATCAGCAAGCAAGGATGAGCTCGCTGCTCAGCCCTGTGTCAGGAGGCTCTTCGATTGTGAGACTTTTGTGTGGAACACGCCGTTCACCTCAAGGTGTCACATCTCCCTGGGGGCTGGAATGCACTGGTGGATCTCCTCAGCAGGTTCTTCTCTCACCTGAGTGGTCCCTGCACCCGTTGGTTGTCAGCTCCATCTTCCAGAGGTGGGGGACTCCCCTGGTGGACCTTTTTGCTTCCAGACAGAACAGGAGATTCCTGCATTTTTTCTCAATGCACGGTCTCGGCCAGGGCTCCGTGTCTGATGCCTCCCTGCTCTTGTGGGCAGTGGAACTGCTGTACACCTTCCCACCCAAAACCCTTAGTCCACAGGGTCCTTAACCCTCACCTTGTCCCTTCTGTGATCTTTATCTTGATTGGTTCGGCATGCTTCTGGACCTTTTGGTAGCAGCCACACTAGAGCTCCCGCTACTCCTGGACTTGATCTCGCAGAACCAAGGTCAGTTGCTTCACCCAAACCTTTTGTCCCTGCATCTGATGGCTTGGCTGCTGCATGGTTGAACCCTTGGGAGTGGGCCTGCTCGGAGCAGGTCCAGCAAGTCTTACTGGGTAGAGGGAAACCCTCTACCGGAGCGACCTATTTTGCTAAGTGGAAGCACTTCACTTGTTGGGCCTCTGATCAGGGTCTTTCCCCCTCTCAGTCGTCTAGTCCATCTTGGACTATTCACTCCACCTGAAGTACCAGGGTCTGACCCTATCATCAGTCAAGGTCCACCTTGCGGCCATCTCGGCATTCCACCCTCTGGTCCAAGGTAAATCAGTCTTCATGCACGAGATAACAGTCAGGTTCCTTAATGCCTTGGAAAAACTGTACCCTCAGTTTTGCGACCCAATTCCCCCATGAATCTGGTACTGTCTGAATCTTGAATCTGGTACTGTCAAGGCTCACAGAACCCCCACTTTGAGCTGTTGGCATCTTGTTTGCTGCTGCTCTTTTCATGGAAGATGGCCTTCCTAGTGACAATTAGATTGGCCAGAAGGGTCTCCGAAATTAGAGCCCAAACTTCAGAACCCTCTTATATGGTGTTCTTCAAGGACAAGGTCCTACTGTGCCCCCAGCTGTCCTTCCTGCGAATGGTGGTGTCACAGTTCCATAACAACTAGGGCATTTTTCTGCCTGTCTTGCTTCTGTAGTCTCACAGATCGGATGAGGAACATTGGCTGCATACCTTAGACGTTAGGCGGGTGCTAGTCTTCTATATCGAACCCTTCCGCAAGACAACATGGCTCTTTATAGCGGTGGTGGACAGGATGAAAGATTTGCTGGTATCATCCCAGAGGATCTCAGCCTGAATAACCGCCTGCATCAGGATGTGCTATGAGCAGGCAAAAGTTCCGCCTCCGGCCATTGTTACAGCCCATTCTACAAGGGCCCAGGCTTTGTCAGAAGCATTCCTCGGGCAGATTCCAATCCAGGACATCTGCAGGGCCACGACATGGTCATGAATTCATACCTTCACGTCCCATTATGCCATCACCCAGCAGGCTGTGACGATGTCACTTTTGGGAGAGCAGTGTTCCAGTCGACATGTCCATGAACTCTGAGTCCACCACCAGGGATACTGCTTGGAAGTCACCTAGCATGGAATCGATATGAGCAAGCACTTGAAGAAGAAAAAATGGTTATTAATGTTCTGTAACTGTTGTTCTTTGAAATGTGTTGCTCAAGTCCATTCCATGACCCGGCCTCCTTCCCCTCTGTTAGAGTTACCGGCAAGAAGGAACTGAAAGGGTGTGGGGCCGGCAGCGCCCCTTATACCGGCTCATAAGTGCACGGTTTCGGGGGCGCTAGGACCGGCCCCTATGGATACCACTAAGGGAATAATCTCCAGCAGCGGTGCATATGGTACGCACACGCCTGACATGAAATGAACATGAGCAACACATCTTGAAGAACAGTTATGGAAGGTTAGTGCCAGTTTTTTCTTTTGGAGGTGTTGCACATCTTCATTCCAAGACCCACCCTCCTTTCCCTTTATATTGGAGTCTGTCTGGTGAGAAGGAACTGTGGAGGATTGAGGGCATTTCTGCCCTTTATACCATCGCACAGCAGTCCAAGGCAGCAGTGGGCACATGCAGTGCCCTGACAGGTGCCACTGATGGAAGAATCTCCAACAGTGCACTGGGTACGCACACACTTGCAGTGGAATGGACATATGCAACACATCGTGAAAAACAGCCATTAGGAAACAGGTTAGTAATACTTTATTCCTCAAAAATTGTGTTCTCTATAACATACATTGATTTGCTGTAGCTTTTGTTTTGCAATGCAAAACTCCCAGAAATTATGGATTAAATAAAGAAAAGTTTGAGTAATATCAAGAGGTAGTTATTGTTGCCCAGCTACTGTCAGTAATTTAAATATTGGCAAATAAGACAATGATTCAGTGGTATAGTGGTATAGTACTATATTATTTTAATTACATTTTTTGTTTTTTCAAGGGAGGAAAAAACTGAGCAGTTGCTGGATTGTAAACAAGAACTTGAACAGTTGGAGGCTGAACTAAAAAGACTGCAGCAGGAGGTGTGTATCTTGGACATCTATTATACAAAGTCAACAGAACTTTTAAGAATTTGACCATCTCCATAACAGTATTATTTTCATTTTTCAACTTATGCAGTATTTTTGTTTTGTTGCATTAATATCACATCTATAAATATGAATGAACTTTTATAACTTATTAATTGATTGACTTTATCCAGTTTGTCTTAATTGCAAAAATTATCACTTATTATATATTAATGGGTCTTCAAAGAGTGGCCTGTGCAAAAGTCTCACATCTATGTTGTACCACCAGAATACCCCACAAATGTGAATGTACAGAGGCGTATCTTGAAAAGCTCCAGTAGCCTTCATTTTTAATTCTCTATTTTGTGTATGTCTGTTGATAAACAAAGGGTGAAAAGGCACTTTTCAATTATTCTTCAGTACACCTATATATAAAACCATATTTCAGGTCATTCATAGATACTATCGTAAGTGGAAGAACTTTGGTCCTCCTATTGTGATTCATAGAGAGATGGACAAATGTACAAAAAGAGATTCATCTTTGAGTAAATGCAGACATGTATTCCCAGTAGGTGTGTGCATGCCTCATGCACAGGAGCCAGAGACTTGTGCCTAGTACCCACAGAGGGGCAGTGCTCGTGCCTCATAGCTGTCGCCCCTCCCCTGGCTCAATTCCTTCTTACCACCCATCAGCTGGAGTTGGAGCTCTGTGTGGTTATTGCTCCACAACCTCGTGAACTTGTATTTTCTAGCCTAGTTGTTCCGTATATAGTTGATCATTAGTCGTTCATTAGTTTAGAGTTAGTATAGTGTCATTTTTAATGGTACTGCCCCCCCCCCCCGCCCGGTGATGCCCTTAGCAGGGTTTACGCACTGCCGTTCGTGTGGGGCAATGCCCAACAGTGACCCCTGTATGCACTGCCTGCTTTGACTTGGTGAAGCCCACCTGAAGGAACGCTGCTCGATCTGTTGTTTGTTCAAGAAGAGGACTCAGGTGGCGCGGCACCTTTGCCTGAAGCAGCACCTACTTGAGAAAGCCATGATGCCTGACCTGGTACAGAGGCCTTCCTCAGGTCTTGAGTCCTTCCTCAAGCCTCATATCACCCTTGGGCTTGGAGGTAGATTGGCTGCCCCTAGTTCTGGGGCTGGGTCACCTCCAGAGAGGCACAGAAATAATTCTCTGTCATCAGTGCCAAGGAAGAGGTTACATAAAACCAACTGGGAATGTTCCAGGTCCTGGAGTGACTCTTCTGCCTCCTCTAAGAGTGCAGGCCAGCTCAGTACCAACTCCGGCATGCAGGATGGTGTGGGGGCTTCTGACCCTCCCTTGATACAGGGTAGGGAAGGCAGATCTACATCTTGTTGTCCTTCAGCTGGGGGTTACAAATCAGCAAGACCTGCTGACCAAATATGACTTTCTTAATTAGTCAGTTATGGCTATGTTTGAAGAGCATTTGCCTGAGACCTCCCGGGATGAATTTCAGGAGTTCGTTGCTGAGGGCTCCTTAGTGGCAAAGATGGCCTTATAATCTGACCACAATATGGCAGATGCTTGGCCAGGGCGATGACTTAAACTATTACTATGAGGAGGGTTTCTTGGCTCCAGATCTCAGGGATTGCGCTGGATGTCCAGCAAACAATTGAGGACTTGCCGTTTGATGGCTGAACCCTATTCTTGGACAAAACAGATTAAACCCTCCATTCTTTTGAAGATTTGAAGGCTACCCTGCTGTTACTGGGGGTGTACTCCCCATTGGCGTAGAGACACTGTAGCGAGACAGAGTGGCCTCCCTGTGACGCTGACAGGGACGAACCACTCCCCGCCCCCTGGTGGGCCGAGCCAGGCTAGGCCTGCCCCTTGTGCTGGAAGCGGAGGGGCAGAACAGGAAGTATAAGAGGTGGGGCCTGCAGCTCAGTTGAGGGAGAGCCAGAGAAGGAGTCAGACACTGCTGCCTTGCTGCTGGCCACTGAATCAGGAACTGACCTGTATCAACTCCTGCTTCTGGGGGAGTACTTGGAGGAGCTGCCGCCCGGTGAATACCCGGAGGAGCTGCTGGAACTGCTGGCTGTCGAGTACCCTGAGGGCACAAGTAGGGGTAAGTAGTAGCCCAGGGAAACCAGACATTAGTCCGGTTGTGTTTGCTGAATCTACAGTAAGCATGTTTCAGTAGAACCTTTGCTGACCCAGTGGCGGGATTTCCCACCGCTGTGGGATCCAGTGGAATAGCACTGGCCTGGGTCCCCCTACCCACTGCTGCTAACACCACCCTGAGGGTAGTAGCCTACTCACCTTAGGCAGGATGGCCTGCATTTGTTTGCTGTCTGCCCAGCCAGGGAGCTGAGTCATAGACTGCTTTTGCTCTGCTCCGCCCAGAGGGCCTGAGCCTGACTGTTTGCTGTCTACCCAGCCAAGGAGTTGGGTCATAGGCTGCCATTGCTCTGCCCTGCCCAGAGTGCTTGAGCCTGACTGCTTGATATTGCTCGGCCCCATCTAGAGGGCTGAGCCTTACTGTGCCTGCTGCCTGCCCCAGCCGGAGGGCTGGCTACAGACTGTTATTGGTGCTAATCTCCTGTTGATCGGCTCTCAGCAGCTTGGTAGCCTTCCTCGGATGCTGACAGGGAGGAACCACTGCAAGCCACTACAGATGCCATTATGGGGCACAACAGCACCAGCCGTATAAGCCACAGCCCCACTTTGTCCAACCCGTTCCCCCAAAACAGCGAGACTATTCCAGGAAGCAGGATAGGTTTCATAAGAGGAATCACTGGAGCTTGGGACCTGGGCGCTCAATGCACCCTCCTTTGATATCTGCTGAGCGCCTGTTTTGAGTCATTGGTCCAGAGTACTCTGCCAGTTGTTCTTCCTCCTCCCTGTTCCTTTGGGGACAGGCTGGCTTGTTTTTTCAATGCCTGGATCTCAATAACATTGGACAGCAGGGTCCTAGACACTGTCAGATCAGGCTATGCCAATGGTGGGCAACCTGCGGCCCGCGGGCCACATGTGGCCCATCAGGGTAATCAGATTGCAGGCTGCGAGACATTTTGCTGACATTGACCATCTGCAGGCACAGCAGTTTGCTGTTCCCAACCAATGGGAGCTGTGGGAAGCAGCGGCCAGCACATCTCTGCATGGCTCAGCTCTCTGATAGCATTGGGAGTGGTAGAGTTGGGTCTGCCAGAACACCACAGATGTGTGTTCTATTCCTAGTATTTCCTGATTTTGAAATCCAAGGACAGGATGAGGCCCATCCTCAACCTCTGCAGACTCATCACTGGGGAAGCATCACATGGAAGTAACAGAGGAGGAGAAGAACCTCAAAGTATTGGTTGATCACAGGATGACTCTGAGCCGCCAATGTGATATGGCTGTGAAAAAAACTAATGCAGTCTTGGGATGCATCAGACGAGGTATTTCCAGTAGAGATAAGGAGGTGTTAGTACCATTATACAAGGCACTGGTGAGACCTCATCTGGAATATTGTGTGTAGTTCTGGTCTCCCATGTTTAAGAAGGATTAATTCAAACTGGAACAGGTACAGAGAAGGGCTACTAGGATGATCCGAGGAATGAAAAACCTGTCTTATGAAAGGAGATTCAAAGAGCTTGGCATGTTTAGCCTAATCAAAAGAAGGCTTAGGGGAGATATGGTTGCTCTCTCTAAATATATCAGAGGGATAAATACCAGGGAGGGAGAGGAATTATTTAAGCTCAGTACCAATGTGGACACAAGAACAAATGGATATAAACTGGCCATCAGGAAGTTTAGACTTGAAATTAGACAAAGGTTTCTAACCATCAGAGGAGTGAAGTTTTGGAATAGCCTTCCAAAGGGAGCAGTGTGGCAAAAGACATATCTGTCTTCAAGACTAAGCTTGATACGTTTATGGAGGGGATGGTATGATGGGATAGCCTAATTTTGGCAATTAATTGATCTTTGACTATTAGCGATAAATATGCCCAATGGCCTAGGATGGGATGTTAGATGGGGTGGGATCTAAGTTACTACAGAGAATTCTTTCCTGGGTGTCTGGCTGGTGAGTCTTGCCCACATGCTCAGGGTTTAGCTGATCACCATACTTGGGGTCGGAAAGGAATTTTCCTTCAGGGCAGATTGGCAGAGGCCCTGGGGGTTTTTCACCTTCGTCTGCAGCATGGGGCACGAGTCACTTGCTGGAGGATTCTCTGCACCTTGAAGTCTTTAAACCACAATTTGAGGACTTCAGTAGTTCAGACACAGATTAGGTTTTATTACAGGAGTGGGTGGGTGAGCTTCTGTGGCCTGCATTATGCAGGAGGTCAGTCTAGATAATCATAATGGTCCCTTCTGACCTTAAAGTCTATGATTCTATGACTCAACAAGTTAATCAAATATATGAGGTTCCGCACGGTTACTCTGTCAGCTATCTGCCAGGTGCTGTCTCAGAACAACTGGTTTGCTGCTCTGGACCTTCAAGACACCTACTTCCTGTGATTCAGCAGAATGGCCACACTGAAGTATCTTCACTTCATGGTAGGAGACTGCCATTTTCATTACATGGTTCTTCCATTCAGTCTCTCTTCTGCCCCCTGGGTCTTCATCACCAAATGCATGGCGGTGGTCATGGCATATCTCAAGAGGAAGGGAATCCATGTCTTTCTCTGTCTCAGCAACTGGTTGTTGAAGGGCGGCTCCAGAGAAGAAGTTTGTGCCTATTTCAATACCACCATGCACTTGCTTGACCATCTGGGGCTCATTCTAAACACCATCAAGTTGACTTTGGTCCCCACTCAGCAAATAGAGTGAATTGGGGCCCTTTTAGTTTCACGAAGTCAAGAGCATTTCTGCCAGCCGATTGCTTCCAGGTGATCTGACAGCTAGACCTCAGCCTACAATCGCAAACATCTATGATGGTTCGTGTGTGCCTGAGCCCGTTGAGCCACATGTCTGCATGTACCAGGTGGTTTATCTTGCCAGGTTATGCTTTTGTCCTCTTCACAGATGTGGCTCAGGACGGTTTATTGCCCTGCCCTGTACTTTCTTGACAGATTGGTTCAGCTTCCTTGGCCATGCAGTGTGTACAAAGGGGTCCCCTTCGCTTGGCCCTTTCCACCAGTGGTTATTGATGCATCCCTTCCGGGTTGGGGGAGTGCATCTAGACTCGTTGTGGGTGCAGGGCCTGTGGTCAGAGCAGGACCCCTTGCTCCATATCAGTGTGTTGGAGCCAGAATGCATGTTGTGCCTTTCGGGACTGGATCAGACATTCAGTGATTCACATACTCACGGACAATACTACCGTGATGTACAATGTGAATAAACAAGGGTGAGCTTGCTCCAGAGCACTCTGCCTGGAGACAATCAATCTGTGGCAGTTCTGTATTGATGAGGACATTACCCCAATGGAAAACAATAGTTTTCCATTTGCCGGGGGTCCAGAGTTGTCTTGCGGATCATCTCAGCAGGGTCTTCTCCCCGAGCCATGATTGGTCCCTGAAGACAGAGGTCCTCCGGGGGGTGGTTGCAACTTGGGGCATTCCCACAATCGACTGCTTTGTGACAAGTGAAAACAGGAAGTATTGCCTATTCTGATCTCAGGAGGGACTCAGCCTGGGCTTCCTCTCCAACGCCTTCCACTGCAGCTGAAAGCGAGGTCTGCTGTATGCATTCCCTCTTATACCGGTCCTTACCCAGATCATGACAGATCAAGGAGTAATGGTCTCAAGTTGCAGTGGGAGAGGTTTAGATTGGCTATTAAGAAAAACTTTTTCACTAGGAGGGTGGTGAAGCACTGGAATGGGTTACCTAGGGAGGTGGTGGAATCTCCTTCTTTAGAGTTTTTAAGGTCAGGCTTGACAAAGCCCTGTCTGGGATGATTTAGTTGGGGATTGGTCCTGCAGGCAGTTGGACTAGATGACCTCCTGAGATCCCTTCCAACCCTGATATTCTATGACTCTGTGATTGCCAGGCTCAAGGCGGACCGAGCCAGACTCATCCTCATCACCTGGTGTGGTCAAGACAGCACTTGTTCTTGTATCTTCTCACTGTCATTTCAGCCTTCCACGCCGCTTCCTCTCCTTCGCGACCTCCTCAAGCAGTACTATGGCCTCACCTTTCAACTAGCGATGGCTCTGCTGTCCCTGATGGCATGGTGGCTGAATGAGATTGAAGGGTTGTTGTTCCGAGACTGTCCAACAGGTACTACTTAACAGTAGGAAGCCTTCCACTGGAGCAGCCTACTTGGTGAAGTGGAAGAGGTTTTCCATTTGGTCCTTAGCCCATGGGACCCGTCCGGCAGACACTTCCAGCCAGGACATCTTGGAGTACTTGCTGCACCTTCAGGAATTGGCCTAGCACTCAGTTCTTTGAGAGTGCATGTGGCAGCAATATCAGCTTTTCATCTGCCCATCGAAGGGAAGTCAGTTTCCTCAAAAGCTTTGGTGATGAGATTTCTCAGCGGGCTCCTCCGCCTACATCCTCCAGTCCAAGAGCCAGCCTCCTTGTGGGACCTGAACATGGTTTTAGCAGCTCTGATGGGGTCTCCGTTAGAGCTCCTTCCTTCCTGCCCACTGTCCCTCCTGTCTCAGAAGATGGCATTCTTGATAGCCATTACTTTGACCAGGAGAGAGTGTGAGTTACAGGCCTTCATGGCTGGTTCTCCTTACACACAGTGCTCCAGGGACAAAGTTGACCACTCTTGAAGTTTGTTTCCAAGATGGTCTCCCAATTTCACCTGCACCAGGTGGTGTACTTGCCTGTATTTTTTCCCGAACTGCATTCCTTTCCAGAGGAGCAGTGCCACTCTACATGTTAGCTGTTGTCTAGCCTTCTTTCTGGACAGGACGGAACAGTTTGGTGCCTCAGCACCTCTTCTCACCTATTCATAATATATGCGGACTGTATGAAGTGTCAAGAGGTCTCGGTGCAGACCATCTCCAGGTGGATAACATCTTGCATCAGGAGTGCTTACGAGATAGCGTCTGGTGTGCCCCTCAACAGATATGTGTGCATTTGACAAGAGTGCAGGCAACGTCAGTGGTGTTCCTTGATGATGTTTCCATATTGGGCACTGTCCCTGGTTCTAAGCACTAAGCAGGGTCCTGGTTCTAATACTAGGCTGGGCCTTGACTCTAACTCTTACCCAGGGTTTTCAGAACCCAAAGCAGTAGTAACTTAACTAGAAAAGGAGTACTTGTGGCACCTTAGAGACTAACCAATTTATTTGAGCATAAGCTTTCGTGAGCTACAGCTCACTTCATCGGATGCATAAAAGTGGAAAATGCAGTGAGGAGATTTATATACACACAGGAGATTTAAGTTAAGATTTAACTTAACTGTTTCTCTCCAGGTGGTGTCAGATCCTCTGTCTGCAAAATGATTGGCACAAACCAAAGTGCTTTTACCTAACACTACTTTTTCATTAGGTCTTAAACATGCGTGCACACACACATACACAAGCTGTAGCAGTAGGGTTAGAGCATTCCAAAAATTTTATATACCCAAAGGCTGAAATGGTTTTGAGGAATCAGCAACCAGCCTTCCAAGGGCCCTCCTTCTGTCCAGTTGCTGGGGAGTTTAGGTACCAGATTCTTGCCCAAAGAAAAGCTTCCTTGGATTGCTTCAAAGTATATTCTTTCACCTAATCTTTTATAGTGAACTTAAACAAAGCACATAACTCATACTGATTCCTAGTGGGTCACCATAAGTAACCCCGGTGGGTCACCAGTTCTCCCAGTTTCAGCAAACTACTCATTATCTCTTATTATTAAAGCATTTCTAGTCATAACAACAATAAAATGTATATGTCAGAGGCTCCTAACCAACGTTGACTGTCCAAACATTCCTTCCATTTTCATGGTACATTAAATCCCTCCCACTCTGATTAGACAAACAGCAAATATGCAGCTGTCTGGCCTTGCCTCTCAGGGTCTACGATTATTCCTAGCTATGTGTTATTTGTTCTTTAGCTAGCACTACCTGGACACACAAGATGGCTGACTGAATATTGTCTCATTCTGGGGTTACACACAAATGTCAAATTTGGGGGTTACACTAACCACTAGGTCAGACCACCCACATCCTGATCCTGACACCTGTTTTGGCAGACTTGTCCTACTGTCATTGTTTCAGTAGACTCAAAGTACCCATCTCCAGGTCTTTATTTACTGCTCATGGGTTACCATAATACCCGTGGACAATCACTCAAAGAAGAAAAAACAGTTTACTTTCCCATAACTAGTGATTCTTTGACATCTGTTATACACATATATTCAACAACCTGCCCTTCTTCCCTGCTACTGTGGGCTATTTGGCAATCTGCATTCTGTTTTGGTGAAGAAACTTGAGAGTGGTTGCAGCCGCACCACGCTTTGTGCTCTCTAAGCTATCAGTCACTGGAGAGCATGCAGGGCACAGATGCAGCCCCAACAGACACTGCTATTCAAAAGTGTCTGATCTTGTGTGCATGAGAAGTGGAATACATGTGGACGACACATCTCGAAAAATGACAGTTCTAGTAAGGTAAATAAACATTCTGTGTTGTCTTTACTATATGTTACTGTTAAAGTGACAAGAAATTCTTTTTTCTTCTGAAGGCAATTGTATTGTACTTTTGTTCTCATTCATCAGTGACTCCATTTTTTAAAATACTAGTTCAGTACTAGTATTGCTCAGCATTGTCAGGGGTTTAGTAACGAGTCCTTGGTGATTCCTCCCTCAGGGGGTGGGGGAACCTGACCACACTCAGTTGTCTACACTGGGTAGTTGCGACACCGCCCCCACTTCCCTGCTATCTGCGTTTTGTGGGCCTCCTGAAGTCCAGGGGGACCATTTAGGTGAGGCAGAGGGGGCTCCTCCACGCCTCCACCCAGTTTCGTACCACTGGCTGGGAGTGACGTCGCTCACTCCTCTCCCCCCTTCCCTCACTGGCCTATTCTTTGCTCAGCAAATAAGAATGCAGAGGTTTATCTGGTAGGGCTGGGAGCTTCTGCAACACTTTTTCATTCCTGAAACAAACATGCTCAGGTAATGGTGGGAGGCAGGAAGCTCTCAAGCTCTGTGCTTAGGCCGGAAGATGCTTGCTGTAGATTTCATCATGATCTGCCCCTCACCCTTCACATGTCAACATGTTAAAAGGCCTTTTGCTTCTAAGGCAAGCCCTTTGTGACACCAATAGATATGAGGTTGCTCAGGTGGGGGAGGGGGCTGCTGCGCCAGGCACATTCAGAGGATAATTATCCTCACAGACAGGCCAGCTTTGGAAGCTTCAGGCTGCAAGAATAGCACTGCAGAGTAGACCACCCTGCGGTGAAGAAACAAGTGTGTGCTGCCGCCACCAAAAATATTGTTTTAAATACACTTAAAATTTTCCCAATTTTTTTCCAACTCTCTAATTTTTTAGTGAATGGCACCAGTGTGGCCATTTATTCTACCATTTAGTCCCACTTGTCTGTGGGGGGTCTTTCCTTTGCCTACAATGGGCTTTGGGTCAGGTCCATCGGCTGTGACACAGAAACACTGATTCCTCTGTGAATGTCTGGATTTTATCAAATCTCCCCAGAGTGTGGTTGCACTTTTCTAGGACCTTTCCCCAGAATACGTTTTGAGGAGCTGCTGCCCTCAAGCAGCCATTTTGCAGCTGTCGGCTGTATCTCCTTTTCCTGCTGGTAAGTATTCTTATCTCCTGTTGTACTTACTCTAACATTTCTGAGGGTATGGCAGAGTCTCATAACCTTCAGTACCATCTGTGAATTTCATTGCGGTGATGTTTACTCTCACTAATCCTTACAGCAACACACAAGAAACATCCTTCTAACTTAATCCTTCGTATTTATCGTAACTGTTTGTATAAACCCTTCAGTTAACATAAACACAAGCAAATCTGCAAAATTTGGCTGCCAAAATTTGTTTTTTATAGATCCGTGCTGCTAACATCCAAACATGTGTATCTGCTATCTGTGTCAAGGCTTCAGAACTGATACCTCAAGGTTTGGGATTGGCAATATCTTGCTGTATTATCTCCTGATTGTTCTAATCTTACGTATACACTTAAAATGTGGGTTTAATTGTTGTTTGTATATTTTTTCTTTCTTTATATAGGAATGAGATACAGTGCTTCTGTCAGCTAATTTCTAAGTTATTATCTGCAAAAAATTAGTTTTCAAGTGCCTAAGTGGTCCCTTGAATCACAGTTAAAATTGTCTTTCCCCCCCACCCCTATCTGAAATGGCACCCCTGCTTAAGTCTCTCTAGCTGGGGGATCAAAATGAAAGTCACAAACCCCCACGCCTTCAGGGATACTCCCTCCCTGAGGTCACCACAAAAGGGGGTGGGGTGGTGCCAAAAATCCATCCCTAATGTAACAGGTTGGGGGAAATTGCTCTGTGGCAGGCTCTGCCTGTCTGTCTTACCCTGGTAGTCCACTGTACTTTCCTCAGGGTTGGGGTGAAGATCTCCTGCTTAGAAGTTCATACTGCAGCATCAGAAGTTGCTCCTGCTGTCTGCTATTTAGGGCAATCTTGCTCCTTTCCCCCTATTTACTGCAGGGTTCTCCCTTTTAAATGTCACCTTCCTATCATGCATGATAGACAGGGCCAGATAGTGGGTTGTGGGTGGACACTAGCCCTGCCACCAGGGCCTCTCTAGCCCCTTCCTATATACCCCATCACAGTTTTGGTTTGAATTGAGAATTAAGACACATAAAGAAGATTCAGCGTTTTTGTACTTGCTTTAAAGCATTTTCAAGTTGCTCATGTAAGAAATGACAAATAATGTGGATCTTTTGGGTAGGAATTTAATCACATTGAAGTAATTTTTCTTCGTTCTACTTGAAAGAAATATATGTTGAAACTCACTGAACCCCCCTTTCAAGAGCTTTAGTGTTAGATAGGAAACAAAATCTGGACATGTAATTTGTGTAAATATACATTATGTTTATATATTCCAATTAGGCAATCCATCTAGGTTTGTGAAAAAATAGAAAAAGAGATGAACAATATATCATTTCATAGATTACCTATCATATAACTTAATTTTTTATTTTCTAGAACATGAATTTGCTTTCGGATGCGCGCTCTGCCAGAGTGTACCGTGATGAGTTAGATGCACTCCGTGAGAAGGCAATCCGAGTTGACAAGCTTGAAAGTGAAGTCAGCCGATACAAAGAGAGGCTGCATGATATTGTATTTTACAAGGCTAGAGTTGAGGTATATGTAAAACAATTCTTAATCATATACAATTTGTTTTTTTAGTAAAAAACGTGTTGCCAATTGATATTGCTTTCTCTCTTTTTTTTTATTTTGACATGAAAGAAATGAAGACATGAAAGCAATTTGATAGATTCTTGCACTGCAATATATTATTCTATCTTGTCTGATAAATTGTTGTTTTCAAGATGAGTGTTCAAATATCTATCCACATGGAGTTTCATTTGAAGTCAGCAAGACTCTCTGTTAGTGCATGGGTCCATCTATGCAGATCCACTTGCAGGATCAGGGTCTACAAGCAGACATAAAGAAGACATGGGAAACACCCTGGAGGGAGTTAGCTTGAAATTTATTTTAAGTTTAATTTTTCATTCATTTCTTCTGGGCATCATGGGGGAAGGAAGTTTTCAGGAATGATCTGAATGAGGAAAAGAAGTTGGCATGGTGAACCAGGATTAGGACTGTATTTCATGCATAAAACATGGGAAAAGACAGAGAGATAGAATTGAAGAGACATTTCAAATTCTATCATGAATTAGAAATTGGTAAGAGACAAAAAAGACAGTGGGATGCCCAATTATCTTTACTAAGGCCACGACCTTTGTCTGGAAACAGCAGGTGAATGGGGATGTCACAAAATTTGCACAGAATGCAAAATTATTAAGGTAGTCAAAATCAGAAAAGTCTGTAAGGAACTTCAGGGGAACCTAAGAAAACTAGACAAATTGGCAGATCACATTCAATAAATGCAAGGTAATGTTTATTGGAAGGAATAATTTGAACTATGTTGCTAAGTTGTAAACTAACTTGGGAAAAAGATTTCAGTGTCATTTTGACATTTCACTAATGTCCTGTCTTCATTATGAAGCAGCAGTTAAAAAACAAGCAGTGTTAGTCTGTATAACGTATGATATAAAACACTGTAACTTTTATAATGACATTATATAACCTGATGGGACATCCTTACCTTGAAAACTGTGTTAAGTCTAGTCACTCAACTTGAAAAATGATATAACAGAAAATAGAAGAGGTTTTACAGACAGATGATAGAGATTATTAGAAACATGAAAATATTTCCATGTGAAGAGAAATTGAAAAAAATTAGGAATACTTAGTTTAGAGAGGGATAAAATAAAAGATCACATGACAGAAATATGTAAAATAATGTATGATATAGAGAAAGTCAGTTTGGTACTATTCTTTGCTCTTTCCTTTCATAGAACACTGAGGGAATCAATGAAATTGCAAGGCAGCAAATTTGAAACTGATGAAAGAAAATACATTTGTATGCAGTTTATAATTAAGCTATGGAACACATAGTCAGATATCATTGAAGCCAAGACCTTAGAAGGATTCAGAAAAGGATGAGACATTCATATAGACTGGAACATTCACAGTTACATTAGATAGGATAAAACATTTTTGAAGAATATAAAACCATATTTAAAAGCATAAGATAGCTACTAATTGATGAGAGTAGAAAAAAACTTCCCAATAAGCAGATTATTGCATAAAAGACTTCTATGGGGAATTGTTGCTCTTTCTTCTGAAGCATCTGGCTAGCTACTGTCAAAAACAGGACAAAACTGTTTTGATGAAGTATGGCAATTCCTGTGTTCCTAGAAGGGGAAAAATGAGATGAACGGAGCTTCAAAGCCAGCATCACTGGCAAAGTAGAGAAGGTACTTGAGAACTGTGGTAAGAGACAAGTTACAAGATGTCTGTTGGGACACAGTTATGTGGGACCTTTTTTGATTTCTGGAACTGAGACATTGTCATCAATGGTGGTGAAGTTCTTAAGACTTGTTTTCTTGGGGGATTTTTGCATCCATGTCAACATGGCCTTCTGTGATGAAGTTGTTCTACTATCACACCTTAAACCATGCAATAGTCTGACCAACTCCCAACTCTGACGAAACCTTACCTGGGTACAACAAATGGAGCAATCAACAATCTGTCATCAAACCTACCATTCCTGAACAAGCTCAAGTGTTCAAGTGTGGAACCTGAAATCAGTGAACTAAAATTGTGGTGTTGGAAACTAGGCTTGATTGGACAAAATATGCCCCAATAACAATTATGTGGGTGAAACCAGACAATCACTAGGCTCTACGTAAAAGAATAAATGGACACAAATCAGACGTCAAGAATTATAACATTCAAAAAACGGTTGGAGAACACTTCAATCTCTTTGGTCACTCAATTACAGACCTAAAAGTGGAAATTCTTCAACAAAAAAACTTCAAAAACAGACTCCAATGAGAGACTGCTGAATTGGAATTAATTTTCAAACTGGATACAATTAACTTAGGCTTGAATAGAGACTGGGAGTGGATGGGTCATTGCACAAAGTAAAACTATTTCCCCATGTTTATTCCCCCCTCCACTCCCCACTGTTCCTCAGACATTCTTGTCAACTGCTGGAAATGGCCCACCTTGATTATCACTACAAAAGGTTCCCTCCCGCCCCCGCTCTCCTGCTGGTAATAGCTCTCTTGTTACAGTGTGTATGGTATAGAATCATAGAATCATAGACTATCAGGGTTGGAAGGGACCCCTGAAGGTCATCTAGTCCAACCCCCTGCTCGAAGCAGGACCAATTCCCAGTTAAATCATCCCAGCCAGGGCTTTGTCAAGCCTGACCTTAAAAACTTCCAAGGAAGGAGATTCCACCACCTCCCTAGGCAACGCATTCCAGTGTTTCACCACCCTCTTAGTGAAAAAGTTTTTCCTAATATCCAATCTAAACCTCCCCCACTGCAACTTGAGACCATTACTCCTCGTTCTGTCATCTGCTACCATTGAGAACAGTCTAGAGCCATCCTCTTTGGAACCCCCTTTCAGGTAGTTGAAAGCAGCTATCAAATCCCCCCTCATTCTTCTCTTCTGCAGGCTAAAATGGTAACACCCATTGTTTCATGTTCTCTGTGTATATAAATCTCCCCACTGTATTTTCCACTGAATGCATCCGATGAAGTGAGCTGTAGCTCACAAAAGCTGTAGCTCACAATTTATGCTCAAATAAATTTGTTAGTTTCTAAGGTGCCACAAGTACTCCTTTTCTTTTCACTAGGCTCTTGAATGAACTCGCACAGGAAAATAATCAAACACAAAAACACCCTATCACCTGTGGGTGAACACTTTTCCCAGAGAGATCACTCTATGTCTGACTTCTCAGTCCTCGTCCTGAAAGGAAACCTGCACACTATTAAAAGACGATCCCAGGAGCTTAAATTCATAACTTTGCTAGACACTAAAAATCATGGACTGACCACAGACATTGGATTTATGGGTTATTACAACAATATGTAATGCACTAACAAACCCTCCAGCTGTTTTTTTTCCTCCTCCTTCCCTTCCTTTCTTCCCTGTGACTGAACGGGTGTCAACAGGCCACTTAACTTTGAATAGTCCTTGAAATATGTATTAACTGCTTATGTTAAACTTTCTGTTCAACCCTTGTGTTTAGCAGTGATACTTTAAATTTGGCTTGTTCTACACTACATGCTTACTTTGGTATAACTACATAGCTCAGTAGTGTGAAAAATGCACACCCCTGAGCGATGTAGTTATACCGACATTAATCCCCTACGTAGACAGCAATATGTCAGCAAGAGAGCCTCTCCTGCCAACATAGCTACTGCCTCTCATGGAGGTGGAGTTGTTAAGCCAATGGGTGAGATCTCTCCCAGAAGCTTGACTGTCTTCACCAGATATGAAATAGCGGCATGTAGACCAGCCCTTACTTTCCCAGACCTGAAGAAGAGCACTATGTAAGCTCAAAAGCTTGTCTCTCTCACTAACAGAAGTTGGTCCAATAAAAGATATTACCTTACTCACCTTGTCTCTCTAGAAAAAAATGAAATCATTTAAAAATATAGAGAAACTGATTTGGAGAACCATAGAAATAAGTGTTGCAGTAGCACATAAATTAAGGGCAAAATAAAATTTAACATTAGATTGCAGAAAATATTTTAATTAACAAGAAGCTATTTTTCCCCAAAATATGTTCAAATTACACAAAAAGCGTAGAAACTAAAAATTTCCACTAAAAATGAGAGCATAGAGTTTAAGTCATGCAGATAACAATGAAACAAAATTTTGAAGTTGGTCAAGAAAATTAATCTGTAGGTGAGCATTTGAAAGTCAGATGCTAGAGCACATAGTGCATTTTCCATGGTGTGCCTGTGAAGAAGAGGACACTCATATGTGGGCCATCTGAAAGGGATGAATTTCACCATAGTATATAAATGATTTCAAGAACAATATGATGAAAGACTTGATGAAGGCAGAACTGAAAATAACAAAGTGGCCAAGTAGCTAAACAGATGGAATTTTCATGTTCCTAAAATGCTGGTTTAAAACAAATGCACACACACACACACACCCCCGCCACACACACACCCCTAGTCATTTGTGCACCTGAAATAATATTCGAAAATAATTTTTAACATTTGTGAAGTAAGGAACATGAAGTCAAGATTTCTTCGTTCAATATCAGTTTCATAGATTGCAGCTGGCTTGTGCTGACATTTGAAAAAGATATGCTTGGCTTGAATGAATCAAACTGAGTTCTTGTACGTTCGTTAATATTTTCGTCAGATGCCATTAAAGGATATGAAAACTGCTAGTACATATGCATCAGTTGAAGCTGTTGGGACCCCTTAAGCATGCTATTGCATTTTCAACAGTATTAGACATGTAATTATGGGTCTAGGCAAAATGGATGTATATGCATATACAAATAATTATGCTTTATTAGTAAGTACTCTTTAATGCTTTGATCTCTAATTCCTTCAACTTGAGGGATCTATTTGATATTAAAATAATTTATTAAATGGTGGCACAAGGAAGAGGGAGAGGTGTTTTATTGAACAAAGAGGTGGTTGCAGTTGAACAAGTACTTTTTGCCTAATATTTTGAAATATTGGTGGTATTTTGAATATGCAACTCAGTTAACAGGAACAACAATTGCTTAGGCTAGAGTGGCTTAATTTCCCATGTCCTACAAGGAAAATCCAGCCTCCACCTCACTGGCAACAGTGGTCCTCCAAGTAGTGCAAAACTAGTATTGTTCCTCTGTGCAAGGGAAGCCAACATTGTTTTAAAAAACAACAACCCTACAACTCCTGTTTGTTGCAGCCAGGACACTGACTGGGATTGTGCCTGTCCAGATCAAATTTCAAAATCCAGAGATAATTGAGGCCAAATCACGATTATTGGCAATGCATTTATCCATATCATTTTACTGAACATTTCTTTTTCCTAAGCTAATAATAGTTGGATAGTAAATGTTTACAGTACACTTACTTAAAATTTCATATAGACTTCAGTCTGCTTGAATCATAATAGAGGTCTGATTTTAATATTTCAGATGTAATTTTTAGCACTCAAACATTTTGTTGTGTAACATGCAGTTGGAAATGCATTTTTTATGAAAATAGGGCTCTCAAGCGATTAAAAAATAATCGTGATTAATCTCACGATTAAAAAAATTAACGATTAATTGTGCTGTTAATAATAGAATACCATTTATTTAAATATTTTTGGATGTTTTTTACATTTTCTAATATTTTGGTTTCAATTACAACACACAATACAAAGAATACAGTGCTCACTTATATTTATTTTTATATATATTTGCAGTGTAAAAAACAAAATAAATAGTATTTTTCAATTCCCCTAATACAAGTACTAAGGTGCAATCTCTCTATCATGAAAGTTGAACTTACAAATGTATAATTATGTACAAAAAAATAACTGCATTCAAAAATATAACAATGTACAACTTTAGAGCCTACGAGTCCACTCAGTCCTACTTCAGCCAGTCACTCAGAGAAACAAGTTTGATTACAATTTGCAGGAGATAATGCTGCCTGCTTCTTGTTTACAATGTCACCTGAAAGTGAGAACAGGCATTCGCATGGCATCGTTGTAGCCAGTGTTGCAAGATATTTACATGCAAAATGCGCTAAAGATTCATATGTCCCTTCATGCTTTAACCACCATTCCAGAGGACTGATGATGGGTTCTGCTCGATAACGATCCAAAGCAGAGAGGACTAATGCATGTTCATTTTCATCATCTAAGTCAGATGCCACCAGAAGGTTGATTTTCTTTTTTGGTGGTTTGGGTTCTGTAGTTTCTGCATTGGAGTGTTGCTTTTTTAAGGCTTCTGAAAGCATGCTCCACACCTTGTTCCGGCTCAGATTTTGGAAGGCATTTCAGATTCTTAAACCTTGGGTCGAGTGCTGTAGCTATTTTTAGAAATCTCATATTGGTACTTTCTTTGCGTTTTGTGAAACCTGAAGTGAAAGTATTCTTAAAACAAACATAGTTGGTGTTGGTCCTGCTTTGAGCAGAGGATTGGACTAGATGACCTCCTGAGGTATCTTCCAACCCTAATACTCTATGATTCTATGTGCTGGATCATCATCCAAGACTGCTATAACATGAAATATATGGCAGAATGCAGGTAAAACAGAGCAGGAGACATACAATTCTCCCTCAAGGAGTTCTGTAACAAATTTAATTAACATTTTTTTTAACAAGTATCATCAGCATGGAAGCATGTCCTTTGGAATGGTGGCCGAAGCTTGAATGGGTATACAAATGTTTAGCAAATCTGGCAAGTAAATACCTTGCAACGCCCGCTACAAAAGTGCTGTGTGAATGGCTGTTCTCACTTTCAGGTGGCATTGTAAATAAGAAGCAGGCAGCATTTTCTCCCTTAAATGTAAACAAACTTTTTTGTCTTAGTGATTGGCTGAACAAGAATTAGGACCGAGTGGATTTGTGGGCTCTAAAGTTTTACATTGTTTTGTTTATGAGTGCAGTTATGTAATTAAATAAATCTACATTTGTAAGTTACACTTTCACCATAAAGAGATTGTACAAAGTACTTGTATGAGGTGAATTAAAAAATAATATTTCTTTTGTTTATCATTTTTACAGTGCAAATATTTGCAATCAAAAATAATCTAAAGAGCACACTGTACACTTCGTATTCTGTGTTGTAACTGAAATCAATATATTTGAAAATGTAGAAAAACATCCAAAATATTTAATAAATTTCAATTGGTATTCTACTGTTTAACTGTGTGATTAATTGCAATTAATTTTTTTAATCGTGATTAATTTTTTTGAGTTAATGGCATGAGTTAAGTGCGATAATCGGGAGCCGTAGAAAATAGTATAAAACAAGTTTTTGTTTTTACCATTAAAATTTATTTTGTATTCTTACATTGATATTTTAAAAACTAGATATGCTGAATTCAGCTTTGTTATGAATGAGAAAACTTTGATTTCTGTTTAACTCTTGAAGGAGTTAAAAGAAGACAATCAGGTATTGTTGGAAACAAAGACAATGTTGGAAGATCAACTAGAAGGGACCCGAGCCCGTTCTGATAAATTACATGAACTGGAAAAGGAGAATCTGCAATTAAAAGCTAAACTACATGATATGGAGATGGTAAGTATTTAAATAGAAGATGACACTCATAACTGTGTTTTTAAGAAAAATATAACTGTTGTTTTTTGAATTTACATTTGAAAGTTTTAATAATGGAAGGCCTTCAAGTCTCAGTGGAAGAAAAAAGTAGGGCCTGAATAGCTTACAATTTTCAGACACACAAACATGATGTTATTTTCTTCAATAGCTTCAGTTCTGCGTAAAGAGACATCTGTTGCTAAGGGGAGTCTGTTGAACAGGAATATAGAACCAGTGATAGCAATTAAAACCTTCTTTGAGATAAAGATGGTATCTGGTTGAATATTCATCCAAAATTGAATTGGTCAAAATTTGGAAAGTTGACAAAAAACAGCAAAGTTTTCACAAATATTTTCACAAAAATATTTTCTGTGTTTTGTCCAGCTCTAATACAGACAATGCAATATTAAGTTTAAAAGAACAAATAATGTTTGTATAACTATTAACATTATTTTTCTTTTTTTAATATGTGATTTATCTTATTTATAATCTTATTTATCTTACCAAAATGCTAGCATGCCTTACCAAAATGATAAACACCCTCCTTCCCTTTACTTTGGAGCTCGGGGTGGCGGACTGAGTAGAGCCACCTCCCCAAGCTTAATGCTGACAAGAGAGTTCCTTTGTACAGGGGAAATTTTCCATGATTTGTTTCCAGTCACTTTGAGACCATTGTAATCAGTCCAAAAGTGGCCTTAGCAGACCAGAGAATCCAACTGTTAGTATTTTGTAAAATAATGGTGTGACAGGTTCGGTCACAGAGACCCCCTTGGGACTGTCACCTGACGTGCTGGAATTACCTCTGAGCCCGTTTTCCACTGCCAGCTTGGGACTCCAGGACCCTGCCTTGTTGAGCCAGACATGCTAGTCTGCTGCAACACAGACCCAGGTCTGGTCCACACCCCCAAAGCTGCAGGCTTGAACCAAAAGCTGCTCAGCAAATCACTTATCTCCAGCACCCAGACACCCAGTTCCCAATGGGATCCAAACCCCAAATAAATCCGTTTTACTCTGCATAAAGCTTATACAGGTAAACTCATAAATTGTCCTCCCTCTATAACACTGATAGAGAGATATGCACAGCTGTTTGCTCCCCCAGATATTAATCACTTACTCTTGGTTAATTAATAAACAAAAGTGATTTTATTAAGTACAAAAAGTAGGATTTAAGTGGTTCAAGTAATAACAGACAGAACAAAGTAAGGTACCAAGCAAAATAAAACAAAACATGCAAGTCTAAGCCTAATACATTTAAGAAACTGAATAGAGGTAAATCTCACCCTCAGAGGTGTTCCAATAAGCTTCTTTCACAGACTGGACTCCTTATTCTGGGCCCAATTGTTTCCCCGGTACAGTTCTTGTTAGTTCCAGCTCAAATGGTAACTAGGGGATTTCTCATGACCGGCAGCCTACTTTATTCTATTCCACCCCCTTTTATATCTTTGGCACAAGGCGGGAATCCTTTGTCTCTCTCTGGGTTCTTACCCTTCCTTCTAAACGGAAAAGAGCCAGGTTTAAGATGGATTCCAGTATCATGTGATATGTTCACATGTCCTGTGAGACTTCATTACCCACTGGTAAGCTTACAAGTAAACAGAGCCATTTACAACCAATTGTCCTAGTTAAAGCGAGCCAAATTTTGGTAAATTTTCAGAATGGAGTGGGGTAACTAGTGGTGTTCCCCAAGGGTCAGTCCTAGGACCAATCCTATTCATTGTATTCACAAATGATCTGCAGAAAGGGGTAAACAGTGAGGGCAAAGTTTGCAGACAATACTAAACTGCTCAAGATACTTAAGACCAAAGCAGACTGTGAAGAACTTCAAAAAGATCTCACAAAACTAAGTGATTGGGCAACAAAATGGCAAATGAAATTTAATGTGGATAAATGTAAAGTAATGCACATTGGAAAAAATAATCCCAACTATACATACAATATGATGGGGGCTAATTTAACTACAACTAATCAGGAAAGAGATCTTGGAGTCATCGTGGATAGTTCTCTGAAGATGTCCACGCAGTGTGCAGCGGCAGTCAAAAAAGCAAACGGAATGTTAGGAATCATTAAAAAAGAGATAGAAAATAAGACGGAGAATTTCTTATTGCCGTGATATAAATCCGTGGTACGCCCACATCTTGAATACCGCGTACAGTTGTGGTCCCCTCATCTCAAAAAAGATACACTGGCATTAGAAAAGGTTCAGAGAAGGGCAACTAAAATGATTAGAGGTTTGGAACAGGTCCCATATGAGGAGAGATTAAAGAGACTAGGACTTTTCAGCTTGGAAGAGAGGAGACTAAGGGGGGGATATGACACAGGTATATAAAATCATGAGTGGTGTGAAGAAAGTGAATAAGGAAAAGTGATTTACTTGTTCCCATACTATAAGAACTAGGGGCCACCAAATGAAATTAATGGGCAGCAGGTTTACAACAAATAAAAGGAAGTTCTTCTTCACACAACACTCAGTCAACCTGTGGAACTCCTTGCCTGAGGAGGTTGTGAAGGCTAGGACTATAACAGGGTTTAAAAGAGAACTAGATAAATTCATGGAGGTTAAGTCCATTAACGGCTATTAGCTGGGATGGGTAAGGAATGATGTCCCTAGCCTCTGTTTGTCAGAGAGTGGAGATGGAAGGGGGGGGGTGGGGGGAATCACTTGATCATTACCTGTTCTGTTCACTCCCTCTGGGGCACCTGGCATTGGCCACTGTCGGTAGACAGGATACTGGACTGGATGGACCTTTGGTCTGACCCAGTATGTCCATTCTTATCTTCTTATCAAGATTCCAGGCCACCATTAATGGCCCACACTTTGCATAGTTACAATAGAACTTCAGAGTAATACTTCATATTTTTAGCATCAGATACAAGAATGATACATTTATACAAATGTGATGAACACACTCAGTATATTATAAGCTTTGTAATGATACCTTACAAGAGACCTTTTGCATAAAGCATATTCCAGTTACATAATATTCACATTCCAAGCATATTTTCATAAAGCATATGGAGTGCAACGTTACAAATGGCTATTGAATTTTATATTTTTGTGCATTTTGAGGCAGACTATTTTAAAGGTTCATGTTAATTTTTAAGGAGCGTGATATGGACAGAAAAAAAATCGAGGAACTCATGGAGGAAAATATGACTCTAGAAATGGCTCAGAAACAAAGCATGGATGAATCATTACATCTTGGCTGGGAACTTGAACAGATTAACAGAACTACTGAGCTTTCTGAAGGTAAATGAATACTTGCCACTAGTTTAAATAGAAGTTTGGAATAGCATAGTTAAACAGGGTATCAGAGTAATACTATGAAATAATTTTGAAAATACTGATGTTTGAAGTGACCTATTTACATGCATAGTTATTTCTACAGTCATACGTATAAGGTGAAATCATCTTCAGTAGAGCTATACAGGTTTACACCAGCTGACAATTTGACCCAATTTGTTTAATTTAGAAAACAGCATGAAAATAACTAAAAGACCTTTATTTATATAATGATTTTTGTGACATGCTGAAGAAAAATATACCATTAATATAGAAATTTCCATCTTCTTTGGAATCAACTGGCTAAAACAGGCATCTGTTAATGATGATAGTTCCACTTGGAATGGCCTCTGCACTTTTCCACTTGTAAAATTAAAGCCCCTGTGCTGTGCACCTCTGGAATCTCCCTCATCTAGTGCAGGATTCTGAGGCTGTAAAGGGGAGTGGCCGAAACATGGGCATAGTTTGACTTCTGTATTTGGGGGTGGGGGACAGCTCCAGTCAGGCCAATGGGGCTGCACATGGTGAGGGAAATTCTGCGCCTGTCCAAGGCTGGAATTTTGCGGGCAACGCTCTCCCCCCCAAACTACGTCCCTGGGCCCAAACCATCCTTCAATTCTTTGTGTATCTCTGAAGGTGCAGTGAACTCAGTGTGTGTGAAATGTCCTAGATGCTTCTCTTGTCATTTTTTCTTTTGCCCTGTTTGGGTTATTTTTATTTTAGTTAGATTGTAGTTAGTCAACTTTTCTTTATTTAAGAAAGAAGAAATGGTTCCTGTCCAGCACAGGCATCATCTAGTCCCATACAGAACTGGAGGGTTGGCATAAACCTGCTGATGGTTCTGGACAGGTGTGAGGTCTGCTGATCTGTCTCACCCACAGCCTGCAGGGATCATCATCTGAAGCTCTAGAACGGGGTCGGCGACTTTCAGCATGCTGCCCATCAGGGTAATCCGCTGGTGGGCCACGAGACATTTTGTTTACATTGACCGTCTGCAGGCACAGTCCCACGCAGTTCCCAGTGGCCGCAGTTACCGGCCAGGGGGAGCTGGAGGAAGCAGCACTACCCTGATGGGCTGCATGCCAAAGGTCACTGACTCCTGCTTTAGAGCGTCCTATTGTGGGAATCTCTGCAGGCAAAATCATCAGAAACGCCCAAATTTCCAGGCTGGGATTCCAAGCAGGGCACAGCACAGCCTTCATCAGCTCCAAAATCCTCCCACTCTGGTTTTCCTAAGCTACCTTCAACATCATTGGCAGTGCCTGCTAATTGGCAGAGGAAGTGAAGTCCCAGATTGTTTCTTGAGTGTTGAGACACCCTCAGCACCTAAACATTTTGAAAAATCTTTTCCTGGGCATTATATAGAGAGACCTTGTGTATCTTCTGGGTCTCAGTCAGTGTCTCAGTACTTCTTGATACTAACGTTGGCTAAGACTGTTGAATCTGGTTTCAGTGTACTGACTTTGAAACCAGCCAAGACTCAAAAGGCCAGTCTTTCTACTCCCACTCCCAAGACACCTAATGTTGTAGTCACTGGTGTTGATGCTTCAGATCTGAGAACAAGCCAAAAAGAGCTTTACCTGAATCTTGCTTCAATATCATCTGCTGGTACCAAATCCCTAGATATGCAGGGTTTTCCTGTTTGTATGCAATTACCTGGACAAGGAGTGGAGAAAGCATATTGAGAGGAGCTACCTGGTTTCAATAGAGCAGAGCTATCAAAAGAATTTATATACAGTGATTCTTGGGACCATATTACCTGAGCACTGGACATATTTGATTTTCCCAGTGCCATATTGCCCACATTCTAGTCCCAGTACATATTCTACTTCAAGGTTGGAAAGAATTATGAGCTTTCACCCTTTGTCTGAACCGTCACCAGATCCAGTGAAAAAGTTTGGTCTGACACTTGAGAGCGGTTTGAGAGGGGTTTGGTTGCTTCAGATAACTTGCAAGTCATGGATTCATAACTGAGAACAGACACAAATTAAATATATAGCTATGTGGGGATATTTCTTTCCCACACTATGGGTGAAAATTGCTAACTATCAGGCACTGTGAGCACTATATCAAGGGACGTACTTCTGACCTTTAGTAACAGCCCTTTAGGAACAACAGAGGGTTGGTGACCAATCTGCTGGATTCCAAAGAGGATTTTCCTGATTACCAACCAACCAGAAGTTATCCCTGAGATACTTTTCCTTCTGACTATAGTACTGACCTCAAACTGCAAGCCCGACAACCATTTGGGGAGCAAAACCAAAATATTCTCAGGGGTAAAGCATATCTGTCTCCAGACTTTGGTTCAGAGCTACATGGGCGTCTTGTCCCAGTCCTTGGAACTTTGTATAAACAAAGAACAAGCTGTACCCTTTGGAACCCTAACCTTAGCCCAGGAAGCTCTACTGACTTAAATTGTAACCCAAGCCCCAGGAGACCTACTCTTTGCAACTAAAACCCTAGACCAGAGAGCCCTACTGACCCAGACCCTAACCCAAACCTAACCGTAGGCAGGGGAGACCTGCTGACTCTAATCCTAACTGTAGGCCAATGAGCTCTACTTTTTGTAACCCTAGGCCGAGGATCCCTATTGAATCAGCCCCTTAGACTGGAGGGCCATATAGTTTGTAACCCTAACCCTGAATTGGGGAGTCCTACCCTTTTAAAATCTAACCATAGACCACTACTGACTCCAATCCCAACTGTTGGCCAGGAAGCCTACAACTCGAACCCTAATCGTGGGCTGGTGATAGGGCTGACCTTAGGCCAAATGATGCCCCTCTCCCCCCCCGATCTACTTGTTAAACTTTTGAATACCTTATTTTTATTGCATTTTAGCCCATTTCACAAATTTGATACATGATTTTCATGCATGATTTATCACTGTCATATAAGATGATAAATTTGCATGCTAGGATCTGTAAATCTGTATTTATACATGCCATATATAAGCAAATTCATTCTTCTTTGAGTGATGTCTCCGTGGGTGCTCTACTTCACGTGTCAGTGCGACCTGGCACTGTTGATCGGAGATTTTCAATAGTAGTGTCCATCTGGTTTGCGCTTGTGCAGTGGTCGCCTTGCAGTACTGTTGGCACCCCTTCTAGCGCATGTGACCAAACCCCCTCAGTTCCTTCTCAACCATCCTCAGGGACAGAGAGACAAAGCTCTGTAATGGTGTTGACAACAAACCTAGAAAAGGAATTAGAAATAGTATTATTTAGAAATAGTTAAGTTTCAGTTAGTAGTTAATTATAGTTTCAACAAAACTCCACACACCCTTTAGTTTCTTTTCTCTGATAAAAGTTACCTCAGCGAGGAACCTTAACAACAGGCCTGATTCTCCAGGCTTTAAGACATGCAACTCTTGTAGGGATTCTATGCCCATTTTGGGATTCACTATGTGTCACTCATACCACAAAACTGCACTTACTGCAGCAACGTCAAGGCTAGAGCCAGGTGTGATAGAGATCTCCACCTGAAACCTTTCCTCATGGAAAAGTCTCTCCAGCCAGCCTCTGACCCCGAATAACAGGACCCCTCGACTGGGGACTCTCGAGGCATGTCATCACTGGAGGTGGGAAAGACTCCTTTCTCTAAGAAAACGAGGAAAAAAGCAATGTTGTCCCCACAAAGAGAGAACCGTTAAAATGAAAACTGTCTCCTGCACAGTTGCTATCCTCAGTGCCACCCATGCTGAGAGTGAGCACCTTTGAGGTACTGGGAACCTCTGGCCCCACCCACTCTGGGGCCTCTGCTGTCAAGGGTAAGGAGAGAAGAGGCAAACACAAGCCACTCTCCTCCTCTAGGGCACTGAAAATGCTGGTGAAAGTGACGGCATCGCAGGCATCTCCAATAACTAAGCCAATACCACCAACAGTATTGGCACTGACCAAGAGATCTAAAATGGCACCATCAGCACCAGTTAAACCATTGCACACACAAACGGCACTGACCATGGCAACATCAAAATCATCAGGACCTATGAACGCTGCACCAAAATCCTTGGCACCTTGTTGGTTTACACAACATACCGACATGACGATGTCCTCCACTCGAGGCTCTCCATTATTCAGCATGGACAGCTCTCTGGTGCAGACAGCACATGAGCAACCAAATTTTCCCATTGCCCCACCTTTTTCATGCGAGGAGGACAGTGACAAGGAGGAGGGCATCTTCTCATCATGCCATTCCTCGCCCACTGGCACAGGACCATTGCTGGGACCCATCAGATCCAGGGACCACATGCCTGAGATATGCAACCATGAAAGGAAAACCCATGGATGTGCCTACCCATACCTTTCACAATGCAATGGCCAAAATAGGACCCATGGGCAACCTACAGGGCACACTGTCTCAGACCTCCCACTCCTCAGAGACATATACGCCCCATAACGGCCTCCTTACAGGAGGTCTCGGAGGCCCCTGAGGAAATGGGAGAGGAAAGAGACGAAGACACGGAACAGCACATTTTGCCTGCCCACAATTCACCTTCATCACTGGATGAGGCAGCAATGCTACTGCCCCCCACTGCAGTAGACGATTTCAAACAATTTCAGGAGTTATTCCGCCAAGTAGCACAAAGCGAGAACATCCCTTTCAAGGAGGTGACGGAAAACCAACACAGACTCCTTGAAATTTTACACGCGGCCTCCACGTCGAAGATAGCTTTACCCTACCAACGATGCGTTGATGGAACCGGCAGACACAGTCTCACAAACACCAGCAACTATTCCCCAATGTGTAAGAGAATTGACTGAAAATACTTCATACCAACAAAGGGGATGGACTTCCTTTTTTTGCACCCCCAGCCCAACTCCCTACTGGTGGAAGTGGCAAATGAACAAGGGAAACAGCTACAGAATAGGTTGTCTGCTCTAGATAAAGACTAGAAGAGACTAGACCTATTCGGCCGTAAGGTCTATTGTTCTGCAACCTTACAGTTCCTCACTACCAACTATGCTGCCCTCCTGCTGAAATATAATTATAACAAAATGAACAAATTCCTCAATGACATCCCTGAGGAAAAACTAGAACAATTCAAGGCCATTATTAGCAAGGGACAATTTGTTGCCAGAACAATGCTGCATGCATCCATTGATGTGGCAGACATGGCCACATGAATGACAGCCAGGGCAGTAGTCAAGCGCAGAGCATCATGTCATCCGGGATCCCAAAAGACCTCCAAGGGAAGATAGAGGACCTACCATTCAATAGAGAAAAACTGTATTCTGCCAGAATGGATGAAGTTCGTCACTCCATGAAGGACTCACTGGCGACTCTCCTCACTCTAGGCGTTTATACACCCACAAGAATGCAGAGACGCCGAACTCAGCAGTAGCAGTCTGCAACATCTCAAACAATGCCAGCCAAGCCACAATTTTGAAACATTCGTCAAGGGTCTGAAAGATCTCCCCTGTCAAACAGTGCCAACTACAGAAATTACCACATTTTTGGTCACCGCCTATGCCCTTTTTATTACACCTGGGCACCCATTACCACGGACCAATGGGTACTAGAGATAATAAGGTAGGGTTGCTCCATCGCACTCGTTCCACCCCACCTGCCCAGTCTTCCTCTCCGCCTCTCTTCAGGGACCCTTCTCATAAGTACTGCCTACAACAAGAAATAAATCATCTTCTACAGTTAGGTGCCATGGAACATGTTCTATCACAACACAAGGGGAAGGGTTTCTATTTCCACTACTGCTTAATCCAGAAGAAAAATTGAGAATGGAGGCCTATGTTCCCTTCCCTGTAAGCTGTGCGGTTGGACGGCCGCCCAGGAGAGATTCAAGTGCCGCGCAGCTGATTAGCAGAGCGCTCACATCCAGCAGTGTGTGTTCAGGTGCCCCTCCCCCTGCTGCTTTGCTGCCATGTTACTCCGTCCTGCAGCTGCTCCCGGGACCCTTCTACTGGCTATGTAGAGCCAGGGGGGTAGGGGGTGCTGATGTCAGGGTGTCACCCTTCCACTGACCCATACCTCATCTCTGCAGAGCAGGGCAGAGGGGACAGCCTGGATCAAGACTCGGAACTGCTGCAGTCTGAGGTCTGAATACTCCAGCTTCTGGGTGATGAGTGAGTGCCTTTCTGAAAGAGACAGCACACTGTCTCTGAGACTTCCCCAGCAGCCAGCTCACACAGTCTCTATCTCTCTGCCCCCTCCACACTCTCCCCCCCCACTCTCCCCTGCCCATGTACCTCATCTCCTCAGATATGGGGCAGGGGAGACAGAGCTGAGAGTCAGGACAGAGCAGGAGAGCTTTCAGTGAGTGACTTAAAGAGACGGCACACAACGTCTCTTAGAAACGTCCCCAGCAGCCAGCGCACACACTGTCTATGTGTGTGTGTCTCTGTCTGTCTGTCTCTCTCTTTCACACACACACACACACACACACACACACACTCACTCTGTGTCACACTCACCTCCCAACACATATTTGTATTATTGTTGCTGTTACTTCTTGGTACTTCCTACAATGCACATATATTATCTGTAATTTTATTCTTTCAAAGTGTGTTATTTTAGTGTTTTGACTGGTCTATGCATTTCATAATTTTTATTTCTCTTACATTTAAATTTAATTCTTTGAGTAGTGAGTTCTAAAATGCCTAACCTGTCCTGGCTGGAGTAATTATTCCTATAGTAACTTTTTAAAAATATATATTATATCTAGGTTTTTTGTTTCTACTGGTGGCGCACATCCGCACATATCTTGGTGCACATAACATTTATTCTGCATATGGATGGAAAAAGTTAGAGGGAACATTGATGTAGACCCATTTTAGATCTCAGAAAACTCAACAAGTTCATACGAACCAAAGATTCAAGATGGTCACACTGGCCTCAATAATACGAGCACTGAAAAGGGGGGACTGGTTCTCAGCCCTCGACGTTCCATATCACCGTACATCCCGCACACAGGTGGTTCATAGTGGGAAGTTTCATAGTGGGAAGTGACCCCTTTGAGTAAAAAGTTCTACCATTTAGACTGTCGACCACTCTGAGAGTATTCTCCAAAACCCTTGCAGTAGTAATGGCACATCTGCGCAGGCAAGGGATCATAATATTCCCATATCTAGACAATTGTCTACTGAAGGGTCCCACCCAAGTAGAAACAATAGACATCAGTCAAAGGACTACCATCCTTTTTTGGAGACTAGGGTTATGAATAAGTGAACAAAAATCAACCTCAGTCCCAGTACAACAATTGGACTTCATTGGCACACACCTGGACTTCATAGAGGCCAGACCGTCACTCCCAGTGACCAGATTCCTGACACTGACCAACCTCATATTGGTAGTCACAAACAGCCTGCGGGTATCAGCACGCACCTGCCTATGCTTACTAGGTTACACGGCTGCCACCACTTTTGTAGAAAGGTATGCTCGACTACTTATGTGTTGCCTAGAAGGCTGGCTGAGTGCGGTATACATACCAAATGAGCACAGCCTGAACAAAAGTCTAACAGTGACAATGAATATCCAACAATCATTACAGTGGTGGACACAACCAGAGAATGTGTGCATGTGGGTCCCTTTGCAACAGGACCCGCCATCTGTACTGATCACAACAGATGTCTCGCTGATTGGTTAGGGTGCCTATGTGAACCACCACACCATCCAGGGGACGTGGTCTCCTATGGAGACACAGTTACGCATCAACCTCCTCAAACTACACGCAGTGCGCAATACATATGCTCACTTCCTTCCACTGATAAAGAACAAAACAAATATCAAATGACCAAAATGAGTAATGACCAAAAACATTGCATGAATGTTCTACATAAATTGGCAAGGGGGAGCCTGCTCCTGTTGCCTATGCATTGAGACCATGAAACTGTGGAACTGGTGCATAACCCACAACTTCAGTATCACCACCTCCTATATAACCGGTCACCAAAACATGACAGCGGACACACTAAGCAGACATTTTTCCCAGGACCACCAATGGGAACTGTACAACAATGTTACAACCCATATTCCAATTATGGGGGTTCCCCCTCATCGACCTGTTCATGACATCACAGAACCAAAAGTGTCCACATTTTTGCTCATGAGCAAGACTGGGGCACCAATCTTTAGGGGACACTTTCCGAATCAGATGAGATGCTCCTCTTCTTTATGCATTCCCGCAGATACAGATGATCTCATGAGTAACACACAGGATATGGTCAGACAAAGCCAAGGTCATGCTAATAGTCCCAACGTAACCCAGACAGACCTTGTATCCTTACCTGATGTGCATGGCGACGTGCACTCCATGATCTCTCCCACTCAGGTTGGACCTGTTCTCACAGGACAATGGCCAGATTCTCCATCTGAATCTGGAGACACTTCACTTGAAGGTGTGGCTCCTCCATGGCTCCATCACGATGAGTTAACCTGTTCAGAACAGGTTAAATACATATTACTAAACAGCAAGAGACTAATCACAAATACTACTTACCTCCAAAAATGGAAAAGATTCTCCTTATGGTGTCAGAACAAACGAAAAACTGCAGTCACGGCACCACTTCCATTGGTGTTAGACTACATACTGGAATTAAAAAATCCAGGACTTTCAACAAGTCCATTAAAGTGCATCTCGCAGCCATTACCCCACCTTCCATCACAAAATCGACAGAATGTTAATATTTGCATACCCAATTACTAAAAGCTTTTTCACAGGGATACAGAATGTTTATCCAGAAATATGCGTCCCAACTCTAGCATGAGACTTAAACCTGGTCCTCAGAGGCCTCACCAGATCTCTGTTTGAACCATTAGCTACCTGCTCCCTACTTTACCTGTCTATGAAGTTAGCATTCTTAGTCACAATCACATCTGCACGACGAGAAAGCAAATTAGGAGCTCTCATGGTGTACCCTCCATACCCCATATTTTTTAAGGATAGGGTCACATTGAGACCACACCCAAATTCATGCCCAAAGTATCTCAGCATTTCATCTCAACCAGCCGATCCACTTGCCTACATTCTATCCCAGACCTCATGGAAACACACAAGAGGCTATTCTGCATACCTTGGACTATCAGATGCACAATTGCATTCTACTTAGAACTAAGCTTTTTCGAATCTCTCCAAGGCTTTTTGTGTCCATTACAGAGCGTTCCAAAGGCTCTGCTATATCCACACAGAGACTATCAAAATGACTATCTACTTGCATGCATTTATGTTATCAACAAAACAAAACGGACTCCCCCGCCATCAGGGATCAAAACTGATTTGACAAGATATATGATTACCTCAATAGCCTTCTTGAACAACGTACCCATTATAGACATACGTAGAGCGGCCACCTGGGCCTCAGAACACACACTCACAAACCAGTATGCAATAACTCAAAGCTCAGGCTCAGATGTGATGCTAGGACTAACGGTACTAGCCTCATCTATACATAAAACTCCGAAGACCCTTCCGTCCTGAGCGGGGCACTGCTCTACAATCACGTGGAGCACGACAGGGACATCACTCAAAGACGAAGAGAAGGTTACTCACCCTGTGCAGTAACTGAGGTTCTTCAAGATGTGTGTCCCTGTGGGTGCTCCACTACCCACCCTCCTTCCCTCGACTTTGGAGTTTTCAGTAAGGACTCTAAGGTGGAGAAGGAACTGAAGGGGTTGGGTCACGTGCTAGAAAAGGCATCAACAGCGCTGCAAGATGACCGCTGCGTACATATGACCCAGACAGACACTGCTACCAAGAATCTCCGATTAATGGCGCCCAGATGCACTGACACCTTTAAGTGGAGCACCCACAGGGACATACATCTTGAAGAACCTCAGTTACTGCACAGATTGAGTAACTTTCTCTTTTATCTTAGCTTATAAAAACTTTAATTTTAAGAATAACTGAAATGTACTAACATCAAGAAATTGAACTATGCACCAAAATTGGGTAGACAAGTCTTAAAACACAAGTACAGTTTCACAATTACACAATAAAACAAAGGTTCACAATATCGCGTCTGGGCTCTCATTTCGTTCTCATATCTCACTGGCTGACCAGTGATACCCTGTCCCTTATATACCCACAAGGGCATGGCTGACAACATTCTAAGAGGTTCAAGGAAAATGTAGTTCTCAGAAAGTCTGGAAAGTTCCATGAGATTCTACAAAGGTTCAGAACATTCTAGGAGGTTAGTGAAAAATGAATGCACATACGGAATACCTGAAACATTTTACTTCAAACATTCTATTTTCCCTTTTGTCGCTAACAACAACCTTAACCTGAGGCCGGGAGGACCTACCCTTTGCAGCCCTAACCCTGGAGTGGGGAGCCCTACTGATCCTACACCTAGGCTGGGGAGCCCTGCTGACCCCAACCCTAATCCTAAATCCTGAGAGATCTACTGACCACAATCCTAACCCTTTAGGGAGCCCTAAAGAACCCAACCTTAATCCTAGGCCTGCGAACTCTACCCTTTCTAAACCTAAACCCTGGCTAGGGAGCCCATTTGACCCCAAGTTTAATCCTAGGTGAAGGAGTCCTATCCTTTGTAAACCTAGCTCTAGTCCGGGGAACCCAACTGACCCCAACTCTTACCCTAGCCGATAGGCATTATCACATTACCCAACTGACCCCTACTCTTACCCTAGGTGATAGGCATTATCAGGACAGGATTGTATTTCTAACAGTCCAATAGCACCTTATTTCAGTGTGACTAGTTTGGAATGTAAGGATGTGACTGTTCGCTTCCTAGCTTATGGCTGCCTCTGCTACTTAGGCAAAGGCCTTAGCCTAAGAACAGGGCCTCAGACTGTCACAGTAAGAGAAGGCCCTTACACCAGCAGACAGTGATTTTGATCCTCTCTTTTATACCTCTATAACTAGCTAAATGATAAACATATACCTAAATTCTTAAAGTATAGGCCTTTGCAGACAGGCCTGAATATCTATATCCTAACACCTCACATTCCAAACTAGTCACACTGAAATAAGGCAATCTGGGGCTGTTAGAAAGGTGATCTGATCTATCATCTCCAGAGAAAGGGAAGAGCCTAGAGGATGTAAAAGGAAGTTTAGTTTGATAGTTTTCTGTTCGGTAAGAACTCACTTATCAATAGACACAGCTGGGAAACCCTTATGTCTTTATAGATATAGTTGTGAAATCCACACTTCTGTATTGTTTTGTCATTATAGTTCCCACTTTGCTATTGTTTGTTTGCATGGTCTCTATCTGGTTCCGTGATTGTTTCTGTCTGCTGTATAATTAATTTTGCTGGGTGTAAACTAATTAAGGTGGTGGGGTATAATTGATTAAATAATCATGTTACAATGTGTTAGGATTGGTTAGTTAAATTTCAGTAAAATGATTGGTTAAGATATGGCTAAGCAGAACTCAAGTTTTACTGCATAGTCTGCAGTCAATCAGGAAGTAAGGGGGTGGGGAATGGGAACAGGGAATGGGGGTTTGGGAAATTGGAATCATGTTTTGCTAAGGGGGGGGAATGGGAAGAAGGAGACAGGTAAGGCTCTGTGGTGTCAGAGCTGGGAAGGGGGACACTAAGGAAGGAAACTGGAATTACGCTTGCTAGAAGTTCACCCCAGAAAACATCGAATTGTTTGCACCTTTGGACTTCGGGTATTGTTGCTCTCTGTTCATGCGAGAAGGACCAGGGAAGTAAGTGAGTGAAGGAATAAGCCCCCTGACACCGAGTATGATAATCTTGTTTATATCTTTGTATTGTGAATTACAAATATGTGTGATATATCTGTATTTCAAACTTTGTGCTGTGTTTCTGGGTGATACCCCCAGACAGATTGGCATCAGCATTATCCAGCCTGCTTGATGGCCTATCAAAGGCAATCAGCTATACAATTAACCCATTGAGAGATGGCAGGGGCTACAACCTACGAGTTAGCAAGACATGTAGGGGCATGCTTGTGGACAGAGAACTCTAAGGCTTTTCTATGCCATGTGCTGTAAATTTGTGTTTGGGACAAAGGGAGTACGAGCCACATGGCAAAAGAATATAAAAGGCTGCTGCATCTTCCCCAGTTTGGTCTTCAGTTTTGCTTCCAACCTCTGGAAATTGGGGTTCTCTACAAACAGTTCAAAACAAACTGAAGCATTGAACAAAGGACTGAATGACCCATCCAAGCTGTGGATGTGCTCCAGAGGGACTTTCAAACCAGCAAATTCAATACTATTGCTAAGAACCTGAAATATGGACTTTGAAGTCTTAAGTATGTATCTGACTCCTTTGACAATATAACAACTCTCTCTTTGGTTTTTCTTTTCTTTTATAATAAACCTTTAGTTTTAGATACTGAAGGATTGGCTGGCAGTATGATATTTGGGGTAAGATCCAAACTAATACTGATCTGGTAAAGTGGCTGGCCCTTTGTGGATCAGAAGGCCATTTTGTATAGTGAGCAGAGTTTTTAAATAACTTCTCACTGTACTGGACCGTCGTGCTGATTGAGGATCACAATTAGCCTTCTACTTGGACAGGACTTAACCCTTCTGGAAGTTGCCATGATTGTTCCTCTCCACCACCAAATAATCCCAAGGCAGTGCTATATTTAAACAATACCTCTGTAAATGGATCTCACAGTCTATATGTTTATCTTACGAACTCCACAATAGACAACCTCCTACCTCAATCAGAACATATTCCACATGATCGTTATCTCCCCGATTGCTTTCTTAATCATGTCTCCATTGATGACATTTGTAAGACTGCCACATGGGCATTGACAGACACTTTAACCCAGCACTATTCTGTTATGCACAATGCCATAACAGACACTCTCCTTGGACATGCTGTCCTATCCTCAGCAGTACATGTCGCTCCAAAACCCCAGCCTTCCTACTATGGGCACTACTTAATTGTCATCTACAGAGGAGCACTCAAAGAATAGAGAGTTACTCTCCCTGTGCAGTAACTGAGGTTCTTTGAGATGTGTGTCCCTATGGGTGCTCCACTACCTGCCCTCCTCCCCTCTGCTTTGGAGCTGAAAATATACACTCTGCATCAGAGAAGGAACTGGGGGTGGTCGGACAGCACAGCACTATGTACACGTTCTGCATACAGTGTAAGAGAGGGGAGGTGTGCATGTGTGGTCCGACAGGCGCCGCTGGTGAAGATCTCCGAGCCCAGGTGCAGGTGGCACGGTTGCACCTACAGTGGAGTACCCATAGGGAGACACATCTCGAAGAACCTTACTTACTGCAGAGGGTAACTAACCCTCTCTTTTCACCCTTTTTGGTACTGGCTTCCTTCCTTCCTAAACTGTGTCAGGGAGATCTCAGGCACTGGTGCTGGTTCATGGAACTGTTGTTGAGAACACTGTATCAAAGCATACCCAGCTAGATTGAAGGCAGCATCTATAGGATGTCTTTGCACAATGTTCCTCATACAGTTTTGCAGAGCTGCTACCTGAAGTTCTCTGTATGTGCTTCAAGCAGATGTTTCCCTAGCTGAGCTCTGATTTGGAAAAGTGAAATTGCAATAATTTGTGATGCTTTCTTGAGCTGGCATCCAGAGCTGATATTTATTTTGGTAGTTCTTCTTTGAATGCTTATTCATGTCCATTCCACGTTAGGTTCATGTTCACAGTCATTGATTTTTCCCTCAGTGATATCCATTGGGCCTGCTCTAGCACCCTCTGTTGCCGCGCACTCATCTGCTGGTATAAAGGGCCTGGCCAACTCCGCACCTTCTCAGTTCTTTCTTACTGTCTATGATGGTTGCTAGAACAGCTCCTCTTGCTTTAGCAAACTCTTACTCAGTGGTTTTAGTTTAGTCCTTTTCCCTGGTTTTTCTATCCCAGTTCTTTATTTTCTCAGTTTGGACTGTTGTAGATTAGTCATACATAGTTAGTTGGTACTTCTCGCCCTGTTAGCAGATTTTCGTCCACTCCCGGTGCCAGGGCATGCCTCAGTCCCCAGGTTTCAAGCCCTCTGCCTCCTGCAGCAAGCCCATGCCTGTAAGTGACCTTTACTCTTCTCTGAACAAATGGTTGTGAAGCTTCACGGCCTGAAGGATTCTAGAGTCACTCTGAGTCCCTGGGTCTATTGCACCAGCACCTTCAAGGAAACACTTCAGGCCTCAACAACCGGTCTGCTTCTTGGCTTCAGCACTGCACCAGGACCTGTTTGAGAAGCAAATTGGGTTATAAATGAAGACATCTGCCCCCACCCTCTTCAGCCTTGCTACCGGTCTCTCAAAGATACTGGGGAGGCCCCAAGCAGAACTTTTGAGGAGGTGCCCAAAGACGTTATACTAGTTTCTGAACTGGATCCTGCCCTCATTTTGTTTTCAAACTCTCTTTCCCGCTTCAGCCTGGACTGCTGGATACTGAGTACAGTGGAGGAAGGTTACACTCTCCAGTTTATTTCTGTCTCTCCCTCCCACCCCACTTCCTCATCCCTCTTCAGGGACCCTTCTCATGAGCAGCTTTTACCCCAGGAGGCTGTGGAGAAGGTACCTCAGAGCTTGAGAGGGAAAGGGTTTTACTCCCGTTATTTCATAATCCTGAAGGCCAAATGGGGGTCTCAGACCCATCCATGACCTGCATTTCCTCAACAGTTATCTCAAGAAACTCTGGAGTGGCACACATATGCGCTAGTATAAGGGCCGTCACTGGCTCCCCCCTCGTTCAGTTCCTTCTTACCGCTGGTGATGGTGCTGGAACATCTCCTTGCTTCGCAAGCTTTTCTTTCTGTCTCTACTGTGCCTAGTAGTGAATTTGTTGTGTATAGTAGTTTTAAAGTTGTATAGTTAATAGTTCCCTTAGTGTTAAGTTAGAAATAGTTAGTCACGGGCAGGACTCAGTCTAGGAATGGGACATGCCCTGGGCCCCAGGCTTCAAACCTTGTGACTGTTGCAAAAAACCCATGGCTGTCAGTTATCCCCATAGAAGCGGCCTAAAGTGTTTAGGGGAAACCCATGTGAGTGACAAGTGTCGCATTTGCAAGAGCTTCAGCCCATGGATCAAAAAAGACCGGGACATTCATCTCCGAGTGCTCCTTATGGACTCCACCAGCCTCGGAACTGATGAGATCGGACTCTACTACAACCACTGTGGCCTCAGTGCAGAGCGTGCCACCAGCACTGACCTCTGACCAGCACTGATCCCCATCCCTGGTACCGGCTAAAAAGCAGAGGAAGGCTGGGAGGGGGCATTCTCCTACATCCTGTAAAGGGAAGGAGAGAGTAGGAGGAGAGCAAAGACCCACGCAGTGCAGCCTTTCCCCTCTGGATGGTGGCCAGGATCCAACGCCTGCTGAGCTGTCAAGCCCAATTCAAGACCCGTCTTCCACCCCAGGAAGCAGTAGAGGCACTGTGCCGTCCATGGCGGAGGCCTTTCAGGCTGCTCATGGCACCGTTCTGAAGGGTTGAGACGCCAGTCCCCGGAGCCCCTTCACCAGTTGCCGGATCGCCGGTACAGTTCACCGTGGGCATGTCAACGGTCTCCAACACATCGGTCTTCTCATTCCCACTCCCAATCTACAGAGCGGAATCACTCTCTTAAGTGTGAGGTGTCGATCACTAGGATACCGTCACTGATCCTCCGAACACCGCCACCGATCACTGGGGTTGCGGCAACCAGCACCATCGCCCCCCTACAGGTCCTCAATGGAGGTCTGCACCCAGAGCCAACGGGATTGGGGTAGACAGGCAGCCTTGGTACTGTCCTGGTCCTCCAGTCAAGTCTCTCCCTCCTCGGGCTCGGACAGTGAGGAGGAGACCCTTCCCGCAGGCCAAGACCACCCACTGGAGGCACCGGTATTCCCCTCTGGGCCACCAGTGGCAGCATGGCCCCAGGGCCAGTAACTGGCTCATTGGCAACTATGGAACCCCTGGGGATTTCCCCACCCATTGCAGGAGCATAGGTTGGCCTTGGGGACTTCTGAAATATAGTCAGTGACAGTCTCCCACCCGCCCCCCAGTGAGGCAATAACGGGGTCCTCTCAGTCGGTTCCCCAGTATGATGCAAGAGCCCACCAGGACTCATGGGGCTGGAAGCCGAGGAACTGGCAGAGCCCTCAGACTCCCTGTTCAGTGTGCTAAGTGAAGCAAGGTGGCATTGCCAGTGCACAAGGGAGTGGTGAAAATGACTAAGGCCCTGTGCCAGACACCCTCCTCCCTGCCCCCCATCTCCAAGTGGGCGGAAAGAAAATACTACATCCCCAGTAAGGGGTACTGACTATCTTTATACCCACCCTGCCCCAAGCTCACTGGTTGTGTTGGCAGCTAATGAGTGTGATAAACAGGGCCAACTGGGAACAACACCTAAGAACAAGGAGGCAGAGAGGCTCGATCTCTTTGGTAGAAAAAATTATTCTACATCCAGCTTCCAGCTGAGAGTGGCCAACCGTCAGGCCTTACTTGGCTGTTATGATTTTAATATTTGGCATTCCATGGCCAAGTTTACAGATTCGCTGCCAGAGGAGCCCAGGAAGGAATTCCTGGATATCCTCAATGAGGGCAGAGTTGTGGCCAGGGCAGCGCTCCAAGCGGCCTCAGATGCAGCAGACTCTGCAGCCTGGGTCATGGCTTCAGCCATTTCTATGAGGTAGATGTCCTGGTTGCAGTCATTGGGCCTATCGATGGAGCTTCAACAATCCATCCAAGACCTCCCATTCGATGGCCTGGCATTGTTTTTGGAGCAAACAGACCGTAAATTACATGGCCTGAAAGACTTTAGGGCTACCTTACGCTCCCTGGGCCTTTACATGCCAGGACCGGTGAGGAAGCGGTTTAAGCGACAACAGCCCCACCAGTTTGGGAGCCAACCTTGGTCAGAGCCCTTCCGCAAGAAGGGCAAGGACTATAAGTGCCAGCAAGGCCATCAGCCGGCACCTTCAGCTCACTTGAGCTCCCCCCGTAACTAATCAGGTAACAAGCAGGCATTTTGAGGGTGTGCTTGAGAGCAACCTTCCAGTCTGTGTCCTGGATCCTGCTCCCATGTTATTTTCCAACTATCTGTCCCCCTTCCTCCCTGCCTGGGCTTCTGTAACATCGGTCCAATGGGTCCTCAGTACAGAAGCAGGGGGATATACCTTCCAGTTTATTTCTATCCACCCCTCCCACCCTCCGTCCCCGTCCCTCTTCAGGGATACTTCTCACAAGCATCTGCTCGCTCAAATGCAGGGCCTTCTGTGGGTGGGAGCCATGGAGGAAGTCCCTCTGCACTTGAGGGGGAAAGCATTTTATTCACACTATTTTTTTATCCGAAAAGCCAAGGGCGGCCTACGCCCCATCCTCGACCTGCGAAACATCAACAAGTATCTCAAGAAGTTGAAGTTCCACATGGTCTCCTTGGCTTCCATCATTCCTTCCCTGGATCCAGGAGACTGGTACGCTGCCCTCGATCTGAAAGATGCTCACTTTCACATATCAATATTTCACTGACACAGACTGTTCCTACATTTCATAGTTGGGACCACCCAATGCCAATTTGCAATGCTCCCTTTTGGCCTAGCAACAGCAACAATGGTGTTTACAAAATACATATCAGTGGTGGTGGCCTACCTCAGATGTCGGGGTATCCAGATTTACCAGTACCTTGATGACTGACTCATCAATGGCCGGTCCAGGTACAGCACAGCGTCAAGATGTTGCAAGCCATTTGTTAAGCTCTGGGCCTGTTGATAAACAAACAAAAATCAATGTTGATCCAGGTCCAATGGATGGAGTTTATCGGAGTGGTACTTGACTCTCTCTGAGACAGAGCATTCCTGCCAGAGGCCACGTTCAGGGCAAAGTCAGATCTGATTGCCATCATCACTGCCCATCTGCTCACCACTGCCAGGGTCTGTCTTACACTATTGGGGCACATGGCAGCATGCATGTACGTAGTCTGACATGCAAGACTCAGGCTGCATCCCCTCCAGATGTGGCTGGTGTCGATCTACTCCCTAGACAGACATCACCTAGACAAGGTCATCACGATCCCTCCGTGGGTGCTTACCTCTCTTCAGTGGTGGTCTGACCCAATTCTGGTGTTGGAAGGTGTGCCGTTCACAAGCCCGCAACCCATGGTCTCCCTGATTTCAGATGCATCCAACGTTGGTTGGGGAGCGCATCTCGGTACACTGCGGACTCAAGGGTTGTGGTCTCAAAAGGAGCTCACATTGCATATAAACATCAGGGAGCTCAGAGCCATCTGCCTGGTTTGAAGTGTCTTCCTTCTCCAACCCTCCGGCTGGGTGGTGGAAGACAGACAACACGGCCTCAGTGTTCTGTGTCAACAGGCGGGGGAAGCTTGATCATCAGCTCTGTGCTGGGAGTTCTGCATCCAGCATGCAACCTACCTGGAAGCCTCGCACCTCCCCAACATCCAGAACACGGTGATGGATCACCTCAGCAGGTCCTTCTCTCACTACGAGTGGTCCCTTCGCTTGCAGGTTGTCCGAATACTCTTCCAGAAGTGGTGTGCTCCCCGAGTGGACCTGTACCAGACAGAACAGAAACTGTCATCAGTTTTGTGCTCTCCAAGGTCTCAGCAGAGGCTCACTATCCGATGCCTTTCTCCTGTCTTGCTCAGGGACCTGATGTACGCCTGCCCGCCAATTCCGCTCATCAGCAGTCCTCTCAAAAATCAAGAGGGACAAGGCATGGGTCATTATGATTGCCTGAGCATGGCTTCGCCAGCATTGGTTCGGCATGCTCATGGACCTGGCTGTTGCAGCCCCATGGCCACTTGCCAGCCACCCGGACCTAGTCTTGCAGGATCACGGTCGACTTCTGCACCCGAACCTCACCTCTCTCCACCTCACAGCTTGGATGCTGCATGGCTGAATCCAGAGGAACAATTCTGTTCTAGTCAGGTACAGCAGGTTCTCTTGGAGAGCAGAAAGCCCTCCACCAGAGCAACTTACCTGGCAAAGTGGAAGTGTTCCTTCTCCTGGGCATTGGAGTGGAATATCTCCCCAACCCAGTTGTCTCTGCAGTTCATCCTGGATTACCTGCTTCACTTTAAAGCACCGGGGTCTCACCTTCTCTTCGATCATGGTGCACCTGGCTGCCATATCGGCCTTCCATCCTCGTACCCAGGATAGATTGATCTTCTCGCATGAGACGTCGATCAGGTTCTTGAAGGGCCTTAAAAGACTCTTTCAACTGGTTCGGGACCCGGTTCCCCATTGGGACCTCAACCTGGTCCTCTCCAGGCTCACGGATCCACCCTTTGAGCCTATGGCTTCTTGTTTCATTTCCCACTCGTAGCTATTACCTCGGCGAGATGTGTCTCTGAAATTAAAGCCCTCACTTCAGAGTCCCCGTACACAGTATTTTACAAGGACAAAGTCCAACTGCAGCCCCATCCAGTCTTGCTGCCAAAGGTGGTGTCGCACTTCCATATCAACCAGAATATCTTATAAAGAAAAGGAGTACTTGTGGCACCTTAGAGACTAACCAATTTATTTGACCATAAGCTTTCATGAGCTACAGCTCACTTCGTCGGATGCATTCAGTGGAAAATACATTTTATACACAGAGATTTATATACACACAGAACATGAAAAAATGGGTGTTATCATACACACTGTAAGGAGAGTGATCACTTAAGATGAGCTATTACCAGCAGCAGAGCGGGGGCGGGGGGGGGGAGAAGAAAACCTGTTGTTATGATATCAGAGGCTCATTCACCTGCACATCAACCAATGTGATATATGCCATCATGTGCCAGCAATGCACCTCTGCCATGTACATTGGTCAAACTGGACAGTCTCTACGTAAAAGAATAATAGGACACAAATCAGATGTCAAGAATTATAACATTCATAAACCAGTTGGAGAACACTTCAATCTCTCTGGTCACTCGATTACAGACCTAAAAGTCGCAATATTACAACAAAAAGACTTCAAAAACAGACTCCAATGATAGACTGCTGAATTGGAATTAATTTGCAAACTGGATACAATTAACTTAGGCTTGAATAGAGACTGGGAGTGGATGGGTCATTACACAAAGTAAAACTATTTCCCCATGTTTATTTCCCCCACACACACCCCCACACTGTTCCTCAGACATTCCTGTTAACTGCTGGAAATGGCCCACCTTGATTATCACTACAAAAGTTCCCCCCCGCCCCCGGCTCTCCTGCTGGTAATAGCTCATCCTAAGTGATCACTCTCCTTACAATGTGTATGATAACACCCATTTTTTCATGTTCTGTGTGTATATAAATCTCCTCACTGTATTTTCCACTGAATGCATCCGATGAAGTGAGCTGTAGCTCACGAAAGCTTATGCTCAGATAAATTTGTTAGTCTCTAAGGTGCCACAAGTACCTTTTCTTTTCCTTTTCTTTTTGCGAATACAGACTAACATGGCTGCTACTCTTGAAACCTGTCAGAATATCTTATATATGGCAAATATAGTGCCCGTTTTTTAAAAGGGAAGAAGGAGAATCTGGGGAACTACAGACCAGTCAACCTCACCTCAGTCCCTGGAAAAATAATGGAGCAGGTCCTCAAGGAATCCATTTTGAAGCACTTGGAGGAGAGGAAGGTGATCAGGAACAGTCATCATGGATTCACCAAGGGCAAGTGTCATAAATATAAAGGGAAGGGTAACCACCTTTCTGTACACAGTGCTATAAAATCCCTCCTGGCCAGAGGCAAAATCCTTTCACCTGTAAAGGGTTAAGAAGCTAAGGTCACCTCGCTGGCACCTGACCCAAAATGACCAATGAGGGGACAAGATACTTTCAAATCTGGAAGGGGGGGGAGTTTTTTGTCTGTCTGTCTGTGTGATACCTTTGCTGGGAACAGATCAAGGATGCAAGCCTTCCAACTCCTGTAAAGTTAGTAAGTAATCTAGCTAGAAAATGCATTAGATTTTCTTTTGTTTTTTTGACTTGTGAAATTCGCTGTGCTGGAGGGAATGTGTATTCCTGTTTTTGTGTCTTTTTGTAACTTAAGATTTTGCCTAGAGGGTTTCTCTATGTTTTGAATCTGATTACCCTGTAAAGTATTTACCATCCTGATTTTACAGAGGTGATTCTTTTACCTTTTCTTTAAATAAAATTCTTCTTTTAAGAACCTGATTGATTTTTCATTGTTCTTAAGATCCAAGGGTTTGGGTCTGTGTTCACCTGTACCAATTGGTGAGGATATTATTATCAAGCCTTCCCCAGGAAAGGGGGTGTAGGGCTTGGGGGGATATTTTGGGGAAAGACATCTCCAAGTGCTCTCTTTCCCTGTTCTTTGTTTAAATCGCTTGGTGGTGGCAGCGTATCAGGTTTTTAACCTAAGCTGGTTCCCAAGGCAAGAAAGAAATCTGTGCCTTGGAGAAGTTTTAACCTAAGCTGGTAAGAATAAGCTTATGGGGGTCTTTCATGCAGGTCCCGACATCTGTACCCTAGAGTTCAGAGTGGGGAAAGTACCCTTGACAGGGCAAGTCATGCATGACCAACTGGATTGCCTTCTGTGGTGAGATAACTGGCTCTGTGGATATCGGGAAAGCAGTAGATGTGATATACCTTGACTTCAGCAAAGCTTTTGATACTGTCTCCCACAGTATTCCTGCCAGGAAGTTAAAGAAGTATGGATTGGATGAATGGACTATACGGTGGATAGAAAACTGGCTAGATCGTTGGGCTCGGTGGGTAGTGATCAACTGCTTGATTTATAGTTGTCTGCTGGTATTAAACAGTGTGTCCCAGGGGTCACTCCTGGGGCTGGTTTTGTTCAACATATTAATTAATGATCTGGATGGTGGGATGGATTGCACCCTCAGCAAGTTCGCAGTTGACACTAAGCTGGAGGGAGAGGTAGATACGCTGGAGGGTAGGAATGGGTCCAGAGTGACCTAGACAAATTAGAGGATTGGGCCAAAAGAAATCTGATGAGGTTCAACAAGAACAAGTGCAGAGTCCTTCACTGAGGACAGAAGAATCCCATGCACTGCTACAGGCTGGCTAAGTGGCGTTCTGCAGAAAAGGACCTGGGGATTACAGTGGACAAGAAGCTGGATATGAGTCAACAGTGTGCCCTTGTCGCCAAGAAGGCTAACGGCATATTGAGCTGCATTAGTAGGAGAATTGCCAGCAGATCGAGGGAAGTGATTTTTTCCCCTCTCTTTGGCACTGGTGAGGCCAGATCTGAAGTATTGCGTCCAATTTTGGGTCCCTCACTACAGAAAGGATGAGGACAAATTGGAGAGAGTCCAGCGGAGGGCAATGACAATGATTAGGGGGCTGGGGCACATGACTTACGAGGAAAGGCTGAGGGAACAGGGCTTATTTAGTCTGTGTCATAAATATAAAGGGAGGGTAAACCCCTTTGAAATCCCTCCTGGCCAGGGGAAAGCTCCTCTCACCTGTAAAGGGTTAAGAAGCTAAAGGTAACCTCGCTAGCACCTGACCAAAATGACCAATGAGGAGACAAGATACTTTCAAAAGCTGGGAGGAGGGAGAGAAACCATGTCAAGGTTCCTCCCCCACTCTGAACTCTAGGGTACAGATGTGGGGACCTGCATGAAAAACCTCCTAAGCTTATCTTTACCAGCTTAGGTCAAAACTTCCCCAAGGTACAAAGTATTCCACCCGTTGTCCTTGGAATGGCCGCTACCACCACCAAACTAATACTGGTTACTGGGGAAGAGCTGTTTGGACGCGTCTTTCCCCCCAAAATACTTCCCAAAACCTTGCACCCCACTTCCTGGACAAGGTTTGGTAAAAAAAGCCTCACCAATTTGCCTAGGTGACTACAGACCCAGACCCTTGGATCTTAAGAACAATGAACAATCCTCCCAACACTTGCACCCCCCCCTTTCCTGGGAAATGTTGGATAAAAAGCCTCACCAATTTGCATAGGTGACCACAGACCCAAACCCTTGGATCTGAGAACAATGAAAAAGCATTCAGTTTTTTACAAGAAAACTTTTAATAGAAAATAGAAGTAAATAGAAATAAAGAAATCCCCCCTGTAAAATCAGGATGGTAGATATCTTACAGGGTAATTAGATTAAAAAACATAGAGAACCCCTCTAGGCAAAACCTTAAGTTACAAAAAAGATACACAGACAGAAATAGTTATTCTATTCAGCACAATTCTTTTCTCAGCCATTTAAAGAAATCATAATCTAACACATACCTAGCTAGATTACTTACTAAAAGTTCTAAGACTCCATTCCTGGTCTATCCCTGGCCAAGACCAGCATACAGACAGACACATACCCTTTGTTTCTCTCCCTCCTCCCAGCTTTTGAAAGTATCTTGTCTCCTCATTGGTCATTTTGGTCAGGTGCCAGCGAGGTTACCTTTAGCTTCTTAACCCTTTACAGGTGAGAGGAGCTTTCCCCTGGCCAGGAGGGATTTCAAAGGGGTTTACCCTCCCTTTATATTTATGACACGCCCCCCCAAATCTCAGCTAGGGTGAAACACTGGCTGGGATTTCTTCCTGGAGCTCTAGGAAAAACAGAGTTAATAAGACACATGCATCTCTAAATATGCTACCAAGTACATAAAGACTAACAATATTTTCCACATCTCAAGGACGATTTTAACCAGTTGATTCTGGGAAACTTTCACGGGAGAGTGCATCAGCCACTTTGTTAGAAGCTCCTGAGATGTGTTGGATGTCGAAATCAAAATCTTGGAGAGCTAAACTCCACCGAAGAAGTTTTTTGTTAGTTTCCTTGACGGTGTGAAGCCACGTCAGTGCAGCATGGTCGGTTTGCAGGTGGAAACGCCGTCCCCAAACATATGGACGTAGCTTTTCCAGAGCGTAGACAATGGCGTAACATTCTTTTTCAGTGACTGACCAGTTGCTTTCCCTCTCAGACAGTTTTTTGCTGAGAAACACTACAGGGTGGAATTCTTGATCAGGTCCTTTCTGCATTAAAACTGCTCCCACACCACGCTCGGATGCATCTGTGGTTACTAGGAACGGTTTGTCAAAGTCTGGGGCCCTTAGTACAGGGTCAGACATGAGTGTCGCTTTAAGCTTGTTAAAGGCCTTCTGACACTTTCCGGTCCACTGAACAGCATTTGGCTGTTTCTTTTTGGTTAGGTCTGTCAGTGGGGCAGCGATTTGACTGTAGTGCGGTACAAATCGTCTGTAATAACCGGCCAAGCCTAAGAAGGATTGAACCTGTTTCTTTGACTTTGGGACAGGCCGCTTTTGGATAGCATCCACTTTGGCCTGTAGGGGGCTGATAGTCCCTTGACCCACCTGGTGTCCAAGGTAAGTCACTCTGTTTAGGCCTATTTGACACTTCTTAGCCTTAACAGTTAGTCCTGCCTCCCTTATGTGCTCAAGGACTTTTTGTAGATGTTCCAGGTGGTCTGCCCAGGAATCCGAAAATATGGCCACATCGTCAAGGTAGGCGACTGCATATTCTCCTAATCCCGCTAGGAGACCATCTACAAGTCTTTGGAAAGTGGCGGGTGCATTTCGCAGCCCGAAAGGGAGTACATTAAATTCATACAGCCCGAGATGTGTGATGAAGGCTGACTTTTCCTTGGCAGATTCATCTAGTGGTACCTGCCAGTACCCCTTGGTTAAGTCCAAGGTAGAGATGAACTGAGCCCGTCCCAGTTTCTCTAATAGTTCATCTGTGTGTGGCATTGGATAGTTGTCTGGGCGAGTTACAGCATTTAGCTTACGGTAGTCCACGCAAAAATGTATTTCCCCATCTGGTTTGGGAACTAGAACCACTGGAGATGCCCATGCACTTTCAGAGGGGCGGATTACACCCATCTGTAACATATCCTGGATCTCCCGTTCTATAGCAGTTTTAGCTTGAGGAGACACCCGGTAAGGGTGGACCCTAATTGGGTGAGCATTACCTGTGTCAATGGAGTGGTATGCCCGTTCAGTCAGTCCTGGGGTGGCTGAGAACGTTGGTGCGTAGCTAGTGCACAGCTCCTGGATCTGCTGTCGCTGCATACGCCCAAGGGTCATGGAGAGGTTCACCTCTTCCACACCACCAGCACATTTCCCTTCGTAGTAGACACCTTCAGGCCACTCAGCATCATCTTCTCCCTGGGCTGTAAACTGACAAACCTTTAATTCACTGGAATAAAAGGGCTTTAGAGAATTAATATGGTACACCTTAGGCTTTCGGTTGGAGGTGGGGAATGCTATGAGATAATTAACAGCTCCCAGGCGCTCCTGGACCATGAATGGCCCTTCCCACGATGCTTCCATTTTATGGGCCTGGAGCGCCCTTAAGACCATGACCTGGTCTCCTACTTTGAAGGAACGCTCTCTGGCATGTTTATCATACCAGGCTTTTTGCTCTTTTTGAGCATCCTGTAAGTTTTCTCTAGCAAGGGCTAAAGAGGTTCAGAGGGTGTTTTGTAGGTTGGTTACAAAGTCCAGAATGTTAGTTCCTGGAGAAGGTGTAAATCCCTCCCATTGCTGCTTCACCAACTGCAATGGCCCCTTAACCTCACGGCCATATACAAGTTCAAATGGGGAAAACCCTAAACTGGGGTGTGGTACAGCTCTGTAGGCAAAGAGCAACTGCTGCAATACTAGGTCCCAATCATTGGAGTGCTCATTTACGAATTTACGTATCATGGCCCCCAAAGTTCCATTAAACTTCTCCACCATGCCATTTGTTTGATGGTGGTAAGGAGTGGCAACCAAGTGATTTACCCCATGAGCTTCCCAAAGTTTTTTCATAGTTCCTGCCAGGAAATTAGTCCCTGCATCTGTGAGGATGTCGGAGGGCCAACCTACCCTGGCAAAAATGTCTGCTAGTGCCTGGCACACACTTTTAGCCCTGGTGTTGCTTAGAGCTCCTGCTTCCGGCCATCGGGTGGCAAAATCCATGAAAGTCAGTATGTACTGCTTTCCTCTGGGTGTCTTTTTCGGAAAAGGACCCAGAATATCCACAGCTACTCGCTGAAATGGAACTTCAATGATGGGGAGTGGCTGGAGAGGGGCTTTGACCTGGTCTTGGGGTTTTCCTACTCTTTGGCACACCTCACAAGACTGGACATAGGTAGAAACATCCTTGCCCATTCCCTCCCAGTGGAATGACCCCCCCAAACGGTCTTTGGTCCTGTTCACCCCAGCATGGCCACTAGGGTGATCATGGGCTAAGCTCAAGAGCTTGGCCCGGTATTTAGTTGGAACTACCAACTGTCTCTGAGGATGCCAGTCTTCCTGGTGTCCACCAGAAAGAGTTTCCTTGTATAAAAGTCCTCTTTCTACAACAAACCTGGATCGATTAGAAGAGCTGAGAGGCGGTGGGTTGCTCCGTGCCGCTGTCCAAGCTCTCTGGAGGCTTTCATCTGCTTCCTGTTCGGTCTGGAACTGTTCCCTTGATGCTGGAGACATCAGTCCCTCATTGGCTTGTGGACCTAGGCTTGGTCCCTCTGGAAGCGATATAGGGGATGGAGCTGTTTCTGTTGACTGTGAACCGCTCTCCGCTGGTGCACTATGTTGGGATTCAGGCTCCGGCTGAGCCTCTTGTGTAGGGTTATCGGCTGCTGCCAGTTCAGGTTCAGTGGGGCCCTCTGGTGTTGAGGTTGCAAGTACTGGATTCAGTGCTGACACGGGGTCTGGTGTTGGTTGTTCGGCTGGTTCCGGTTCTGGGACTGGTTCCGTCTGGGTCTCTGGGACTGGATCCACTAGTGCTGTTGCAGACATTGGCCTGGGGTCCGGGTCCATCACCTCTGACCGGGTCCTGATAGAAGTTTCCGGAACAGAGCTAGGCCTCACGGCTTGTTTAGCCTGGCTGCGGGTGACCGTTCCCACCCTCTTGGCCTGCTTCACATGATTGGCCAAGTCTTCCCCCAACAGCATGGGGATGGGATAATCATCATAGACTGCAAAAGTCCACATTCCTGACCAGCCCTTGTACTGGACAGGCAACTTGGCTGTAGGCAAATTGAAAGAGTTGGACTTGAAGGGTTGAATCGTCACTTGGATCTCTGGGTTGATTAAATTGGGGTCCACTAAGGAAGCATGGATAGCTGACACTTGTGCTCCGGTGTCCCTCCATGCGGTGACCTTCTTCCCGCCCACACTCACAGTTTCCCTCCGCTCCAAGGGTATCTGGGAGGTATCTGGACCTGTGGACCTCTGGTGTGATTCCGGTGCAATGAACTGTAATCTGTTGGGGTTCTTGGGGTAGTTGGCCTTTACATGCCCCAGCTCGTTACATTTAAAACATCGTCCAGCTGACGGGTCACTGGGGCGAGGAGGGTTGCTGGAGAACGGGCTGGCAGGACGATAAGGGGTCTGGAGGGTTCTTTGGGAGGTAGGTGGGGCCTTGGGCGGCCCCCGGTAATAGGGTGTGGTCTGGGGTGGTCCCTTCTGGTCTCCGCTCCAACTGCGACCAGTTTTCTTCTTCTCTGCCACCTCCACCCATCTGGCTCCAATCTCTCCTGCCTCGATTACAGTTTTGGGTTTCCCATCTAGGATGTATCTTTCTATTTCCTCAGGAACACCCTCTAAGAATTGTTCCATTTGCATTAGGAAGGGCAAATTTACTGGAGATTCAACACTTGCTCCTGATATCCAGGCATCCCAATGTTTCACAATGTGGTAGGCATGTCGGGTAAATGACATGTCTGGTTTCCACCTTAGGGCTCTGAACCTCCGACGAGACTGCTCGGGTGTTATCCCCATTCTGACTCTCGCCTTGGATTTAAACAGTTCATACTTGTTCATGTGTTCTTTAGGCATTTCAGCTGCCACCTCAGCTAAGGGTCCACTGAGCTGCGGCCTCAGCTCTACCATGTATTGGTCAGTAGAGATGTTGTACCCAAGGCAGGCCCTTTCGAAGTTTTCTAAGAAGGCCTCAGTATCATCACCTGCCTTGTAGGTGGGGAACTTTCTGGGATGGGAAGTGGTACCTGGAGAAGGATTGCTAGGGTTTGTTGGTATATTCTGCTGGGCCTTTATCCTCTCCGCCTCCTCCACATGCTTCCTCTCTTTTTCCTTCTCCTCCTCCACATGCTTCCTCTCTTTTTCCTTCTCCTCCTCCACATGCTTCCTTGCCTCCATTTCCCTCTTGTGGGCAGCCTCCTGTACCTCCTTCTCCAGCCGCATGAGTTCTATCTGTCTTTCATGTTCCCTTTGTTTTTCCTCAGCCTGAAATTTGGCTAATTCCAGCTGTAGTCGAGCTGAGGATTTGGTCATTCTAACCTCTCTGTTTTTAACTAACTTTACACCCGAGGTTTAGAAATAAACAAACAAAACTTGGCTGTAAAATTTTGCTGTGCTGGAATAGAATATCTATTCTCTGATAGTGATTGTCAGCCTACAGAAAAAGACAATTCCCTTGTCTCTGCTCTGGGCCCAAATTAAAGCAAAAAACCTCCAACTACTTGGAAACCTGCTTACCCAGCCCAAAGAAAAAGCAAATGGGTAGAACACACACCCCCTATTTACTTTTAGGAAGAAAAGAAAAAAAAACCTCTGGGTTGGAAGACTGTGAATTTCCCTGCAGGAGTTAAGTACCCTGCCTCCAGGCAAAGAAAACCTGCAATTCACAAGATAATCCCCCTTTTGTCTCTGCTTGGCCACAAAGCAGAGAAAAAACAATCTGCTTTCAGTTTCAACTGCTTCCTGGACTTCCTTTCCAAAGGAAAAAATAATTTCTTTTTAAAATCTGTATTTCTAGTTCAAAAAATCTCAACTGGATCTCAAAATGATTTCAGGTTAATCCCACCACTATGCCACCATGTCAAGGTTCCTCCCCCACTCTGAACTCTAGGGTACAGATGTGGGGACCTGCATGAAAAACCTCCTAAGCTTATCTTTACCAGCTTAGGTCAAAACTTCCCCAAGGTACAAAGTATTCCACCCGTTGTCCTTGGAATGGCCGCTACCACCACCAAACTAATACTGGTTACTGGGGAAGAGCTGTTTGGACGCGTCTTTCCCCCCAAAATACTTCCCAAAACCTTGCACCCCACTTCCTGGACAAGGTTTGGTAAAAAAAGCCTCACCAATTTGCCTAGGTGACTACAGACCCAGACCCTTGGATCTTAAGAACAATGAACAATCCTCCCAACACTTGCACCCCCCCCTTTCCTGGGAAATGTTGGATAAAAAGCCTCACCAATTTGCATAGGTGACCACAGACCCAAACCCTTGGATCTGAGAACAATGAAAAAGCATTCAGTTTTTTACAAGAAAACTTTTAATAGAAAATAGAAGTAAATAGAAATAAAGAAATCCCCCCTGTAAAATCAGGATGGTAGATATCTTACAGGGTAATTAGATTAAAAAACATAGAGAACCCCTCTAGGCAAAACCTTAAGTTACAAAAAAGATACACAGACAGAAATAGTTATTCTATTCAGCACAATTCTTTTCTCAGCCATTTAAAGAAATCATAATCTAACACATACCTAGCTAGATTACTTACTAAAAGTTCTAAGACTCCATTCCTGGTCTATCCCTGGCCAAGACCAGCATACAGACAGACACATACCCTTTGTTTCTCTCCCTCCTCCCAGCTTTTGAAAGTATCTTGTCTCCTCATTGGTCATTTTGGTCAGGTGCCAGCGAGGTTACCTTTAGCTTCTTAACCCTTTACAGGTGAGAGGAGCTTTCCCCTGGCCAGGAGGGATTTCAAAGGGGTTTACCCTCCCTTTATATTTATGACAGTCTGCAAAAGAGATGAGTGACTGGGGATTTGATAGCAGCCTTCAACTACCTGAAGGGGGGTTTCAAAGAGGATGAAGCTCGGCTGTTCTCAGATGGCAGAACAAGGAGTAATGGTCTCAAGTTGCAGTGGGGGAGGTCTAGGTTGGATATTAGGAAAAGCTATTTCACTAGGAGGGTGGTAAAGCACTGGAATGAGTTACCTAGGGAGGTGGTGGAATCTCTATCATTAGCAGTTTTTAAGGCCTGGCTTGACAAAGCCTTGGCTGGGATAATTTAGTTGGTGTTGGTCCTGCTTTGAGCAGGGGGTTGGACTAGATGACCTCCTGAGGTCTCTTCCAGCTCTAATCTTCTGTGATTTTATATCTTCCTCCCAGCGTTCTCTCCAAAGCCTCACACAATCATTGAGGAGAGGTGGCTACACACTCTAGATGTCAGGCACACCCTGGCATTCTACCTGGAGTGCACCAAGCCCTTCTGCATGTCGACCAAGCTCTTTATTGCAGTAGCTAACAGGATGAAGGGTTTTCTGGTGTCCTCGGGGGATTTGGAATCGGATCATAAATAGCATCCATACTTGTTACGAGTTGGTGCAGGCTGTGCTTCCACCAATAATGAAGGCTAATTTGACTGGACTCAGTCGTCTTCAGCTGCCTTCCTGGTGCACGTTCCTATCCAGGACATCTGCAGGGCCAGGACGTGGTCTTCGGTACACACATTCACAACACATTATGCCATCACTCATCAAGCCAGAGATGACACTGGATTTGGCAGAGCTGTGTTGCAATCAACATGTCCATGAACTCCTACTTGCCTCCCATGGTACTGCTTGGGAGTCACTTACAATGGAATGGACATGAGCAAGCACTTGAAGAAGAAAAGATGGTTACCTTTTGTAACAGTTGTTTTGCAAGATGTGTTGCTCATGTCCATTCCAGGACCCACCCTCCTTCCCCTGTGTTGGAGTTCCGGCAAGAAGGAACTGAGGGATGGGGGAGCAGGCAGTGCCCGTTATACTGGGGCATACTGGCGTCATTCCAGAGGGCACCAGAGTTGGTCCCCTATGGCTAACACTGCGTGAAAAACTTCCACCACCAGTGCATGTGGCAAGCGCACACATCTACAATGGAATGGACATGAACAACACATCTTGAAGAACAACAGTTACAAAAAGTAACCGTCTTTTATTCTTATAGTCCTAGCATGGCCACACCAGCACTGGTTTGACACGTTATTGGACCTATTGTGACCCCGATGCCATTCCCTCCCCCCCATACCTGATCTGGCAAAATCACCGCTGATTCTCCACCCAAACCTCAAGGCCCTCCACCTGACCGCACAGAAGCTCCATGGTTAAATGCAGTGAAGCAAGTCCACCAGGTATTGCTATGCAGTAGGAAACCATCTACTAGAGCGATTTACCTTGCCAAGTAGAAACGTTTCTCCATGTGGTAGTCCCAGTGAGGCCTCTCACCTGGTAGGTCACCTTTCCAGTCTATGCTGGAGTATCTGCTTCATCTGAAACAGCAGGGCCTAGCCATTTCATTGATTAAGGTACACCTAGTGGCCATTTCCACCTTCCACCCTTTGGTGGATGGAAGGTTGTTTTTTTCCTCACAAAATGTCTATTCACTTCCTCAAGGGCTTAGAGGGACTATACCCTCAGATTCGTGAACCCGTTCCACCATGGGTCCTGAACCTGGTCCTGTTAAGATTCTCAGGCCCTCTCTATGAGCCGCTGGCATCATGCCCCTTGTTGTACGTCTTCTGGAAGGTCACCTTCCTGGTAGCAATTACCTTGGCCAGGAGAGTCTGAGATATCAGGGTCCTTACATCAGAACCCCCTTATACAGTGTTCTTTAAGGACAAGGTACAACTTCCCCACCCCGCGTTCCTCCTGAAGATGGTTTCGCAGTTCCATAGCCTCATTACTGTCTTCTTGCAAGTATTCTTCCCAAAACTGCTCACGAATAGGGAGGAGCAGCGTTTCCACATGCTGGATGTTAGGCAGGCCGTGGCTTTCTATATAGAAAGGACCAAACCGTTCTGCAAGTCTACGCAGCTCTTTGTGACAATAGCAGGCGACGAAAAGCCTGCCAATTTTGGTCCAAAGAATTTCATCATGGATCACTTCCTGCATTTGCACTTTCTGTGAGGAGGTGTGTGCCCTGCCTCCTGCTCTCTTGACCACCCACTCGACAAGAGCTCAAGTGTCCTCAGCAGCGTTTCTGGCCCAGGTCCCAATCTAGGATATTTGTAGAGCAGTGACTTGATCATCGGTGCATACTTTTTCATACCATTACACCGTTACCCGGAAGGCTACAGATGATGTCAGGTTTGATAGAGCAGTCTTGCATTCCATATGTCTAGGAACTCCGAGCCCATCTCCTAAGGTACTGCTTGGGCGTCACCTAACATGGGATGAACATGAGCAAACACTCAAAGAAAAAACAGTTACTGACATTTCTATAACTGTTGTTCTTTGAGATGTGTTGCTCATGTCCATTCCACAATTCACCCTTCTGCCCCTTGGTCAGAGATAGCCAGCAAGAAAGAACTGAGAGGAGCTGGCCGGCCTGACAGATACCACTGAGGGGAAAATCTTCAGCAACTGTGCATGTGGCACGTGCACACCTAAAGTGGAATGGACATGAGGAACACATCTCAAAGAACAACAGTTACAGAAAGGTTAGTAATCATTTTTTTTCAGTCCTCCTTCATCCACAATTTCATAGGTGTTCTTAGGTGGGGGAGAGAGATGTGTGAGTGGCCCCAACAAACAATGCTGACTAGAAGATTTTGGAGGATTTTATCCCAGAAGTCTAAAAATGCACAGGCTCACCTCAAAGTTCTTCAGTTAATGATAAGTAAGCTCCATTTCTTTTAAATCTTACAGTGCCACGAAAGTCACTTGGCCATGAAGTGAATGAATTGACATCAAGTAGATTGCTTAAGCTGGAAATGGAAAACCAGAGTTTGCTGAAGACGGTGGAAGAGCTACAAAATATAATGGGTTCTGTAGAAGGCTGTAATTCAAAGATTCTAAAAATGGAAAAAGAAAACCAAAGACTTAGCAAAAAGGTAACCATCAATATGTGCATGTATAATATGATCAAATAGACTATAAAAGGTGTGGTATGTCAGGTTTTATCAGCATGAGTTTGGGATGGATGCATTACTCACATGTGCTAAAGTGTTTTGTGTGTGTGTGTGTGTGAGAGAGAGAGAGATTAGTCTTTTCATAATTAAGACTAAATCAGGCTTTCCATTCTGAATCTGATTTTGCCCCCTTTGCTACAATCTCTCTCTCTCTCTCTCTCTCTCTCAAAAAAAAGTTGTTTGTATTTAAGATTTTGCATCTGTGGTCTTTAGCCAAAGTGGAATTTTGATGAAACTGTTGCAGTGAATCTGACATGTGTGGAACTTAACTTTCTGAAAATTATTGTAACATCTATTTTAATTGCATATCTTTGTCACATTATATTTTCAGAACAGCTTGGCCTAGAAACTTGTTTGACTTAAGAGTCCTTGATGTGATTTAGTGCATAGAACTAATTTAGAGAGAACTGGGTGGTTTTGTTTTGGACTTGTTCACTAGTGACTAACTAAAGTGTGGAATATCTATCATGGCTGTTTCTGCACAGCTCAGGAACTCTGTAAAGGTTTCAGCCAGCTCTATTTTCAGCATCAGTACGAACTTTTTTGCTGAATAATGGTTGAACTAAGTGTGGGCTGTGTTGAGGTAGGTGGTTGAGCTGTGTATGTATGTTTGTGTAGGGAAGCAAGGGGCAAAGTTAGGTTATTCGTAGTACCTTAACTAGAAATTTCCATACTTCACAACATTGGATTTGTTGAAGGTTATTTTGTTTTGAATTTAAACATAACCTAGAATTTCTTGGATTTCTGATGTCTGTGTTTGTAAAACTATAATGTTTTCTTTTTTTCTTTGTTGTACTGTTACTTTTTCAACATTAACTTCAGTTTCCAGTCTTAGAAAAGATACATAAAACACAGCATATCTCCTGATATTTAGAGATGCTAAGATATTTATCGTGATGAACTTAATAAATATGAACCAGTATAAAGAATCTAGTTTTAAAAGCTCCCAGTTTCATAGATACTGAAGAAGTCACCAAGTATATTCTTAAATTGAATTTTGTTGAGCGTCTCACTTTGCTCCTCTCTTGCTGGAAGAACAGAACAGCTGATGTTACAGCACCAATTACCCGGAAGTATGGAGACAAATCATAATGAAAGCCTAAGTGCCTGACTCAAAAGACTTAATAGGCTGAGTCCACCGCCAGCCCTTCAGTCTTTTTTCATGCCTCTTTCCTGGAAGCATGGAGTGTAGCTCTTGACTAGGGCTGTCAAGTGATAAAAAATAAATAAATCACGATTTAAAAAATTAATAATAAATTATCAAACAATAATAGAATACCATTTATTTACATATTTTTGGATGGTTTCCACATTTTCTGATGTATTGATTTCAGTTTCAACACAGAATTCAAAGTACTCAGTGTTCACTTTATATTTATTTTTTATTATAAATATTTGCACTGTAAAAATAAAAGAAATAGTATTTTTCAATTAACTTAATACAAGTACTGGAGTAAAATCTCTTTATCATGAAAGTTGAAGTTACAAATGTAGAATTATGCACAAAAAATACTTGCATTCAAAAATAAAACATCAAACTTTAGAGCCTACAAGTCCACTCTATCTGTCCTACTACTTGTTCAGCCAATCGCTCAGACGAACAAGTGTGCTTACATGTGCAGGAGATAATGCTGCCTGCTCCTTGTTTATAGTGTCACCTGAAAGTGAGAACAGGCGTTTGCATGGCGTGGTGTTGCAAGGTATTTACATACCAGATGCACTAAAGATTCAGATGTCCCTTCATGCTTTGACCACCATTTCAGAGGACATGCGTCCACGCTGATGATGGGTTGTGCTTGATAACGATCCAAAGCAGTGCAGACCGATGCATGTTCATTTTCATCATCTAAGTCAGATGCCACCAGCAGAAGGTTGATTTTCTTTGTTTGTGCTTCGGGTTCTGTAGTCTCTGCATTGGAATGTTGCTCTTTTAAGACTTCTGAAAACATGCTCCACACCTCGTCCTTCTCAAATTTTGGAAGGCACTTCAGATTCTTAAACCTTGGGTTGAGTGCTGTAGCTATTTTTAGAAATCTCACATTGGTACCTTTTTACATTTCGTCAAATCTGCAGTGAAAGTGTCATAAATATAAAGGGAAGGGTAAACCCCTTTGAAATCCCTCCTGGCCAGGGGAAAGCTCCTCTCACCTGTAAAGGGTTAAGAAGCTAAAAGTAACCTCGCTGACACCTGACCAAAATGACCAATGAAGAGACAAGATACTTTCAAAAGCTGGGAGGAGGGAGAGAAACAAAGGGTCTGTGTGTCTGTCTATATGCTGGTTTTCTGCCGGGAATAGACCAGGAATGAAGTCTTAGAACTTTTAGTAAGTAATCTAGCTAGGTGTGTGTTAGATTATGATTTCTTTAAATGGCTGAGAAAAGAATTGTGCTGAATAGAATAACTATTTCTGTCTGTGTATCTTTTTTGTAACTTAAGGTTTTGCCTAGAGGGGTTCTCTATGTTTTTGAATCTAATTACCCTGTAAGATATCTACCATCCTGATTTTACAGGGGGGGATTTCTTTATTTCTATTTACTTCTATTTTTATTAAAAGTCTTCTTGTAAGAAACTGAATGCTTTTTCATTGTTCTCAGATCCAAGGGTTTGGGTCTGTGGTCACCTATGCAAATTGGTGAGGTTTTTTATCCAACATTTCCCAGGAAAGGGGGGGTGCAAGTGTTGGGAGGATTGTTCTTAAGATCCAAGGGTCTGGGTCTGTAGTCACCTAGGCAAATTGGTGAGGCTTTTTACCAAACCTTGTCCAGGAAGTGGGGTACAAGGTTTTGGGAAGTATTTTGGGGGGAAAGACGCATCCAAACAGCTCTTCCCCAGTAACCAGTATTAGTTTGGTGGTGGTAGCGGCCAATCCAAGGATGACGGGTGGAATATTTTGTACCTTGGGGAAGTTTTGACCTAAGCTGGTAAAGATAAGCTTGGGAGGTTTTTCATGCAGGTCCCCACATCTGTACCCTAGAGTTCAGAGTGGGGGAGGAACCTTGACAGAAAGCATTCTTAAAACAAATGTTCTGGGTCATCATCCGAGAGTGCTATAACATGAAATATATGGCAGAATGCAGGTAAAACAGTGCAGGAGACATGCAATTCTCCCTCAAGGACTTAAGTCACAAATGTAATTAACACATTTTTTAAATGAGCATCTTCAGCATGGAAGCATGTCCTCTGGAATGGTGGCTGAAGCATGAAGGGGCATACAAATATATAGCACATCTGGCACGTAAATACCTTGCAACACCGGCTACAAATATGCCATACGAATGGCTGTTCTCACTTTCAGGTGACATTATAAATAAGAAGCAGGCAACATTATCTCCCATAAAAGTAAACAAACTTGTTCGTCTTAGCGATTGGCTGAACAAGAGGTAAGACTGAGTGGACTTGTAGGCTCTAAAGTTTTACATTGTTTTACTTTTTAATGCAATTATTTTTTGTTCATAATTCTACATTTGTAAGTTCAACTGTCATGATAAAGAGATTGTACTCCAGTATTAAACCTCCCCCTCCCTGTGGACGCTGCACAAGTTCTGCAGGCTCCAGGCCCTAAGAGGGGTAATGGCTCTACAAGTTCAGATTTCTTTGCCCTCTTCTCCATTGGCTGGTTTCCTTGAACAGTTTCTGTCTGGTGCACCTATGGTGGTTCCCCCTCTTGTGTCTCTTGCGTCTGCTTTTTAGTCCTTATGGCCTGCTCCTTCACAGGGTGCTCTTGCAGCTTCCTTCATTCCTTCCTTACTTCAAATGGTAAGTAGTTTGAGACTTGGGACTCTCTCTTTTAATTCCCTCACACACACCCTCTGGTAGCTGGGGAGTGGGCTTTTCAAACTCTCCCCTTCCCTCACTCTTCATTTACCATCAATTGCTCTTCCCTCCAGCATCCTGTAGAACTTGGTTGCATTCTCTCTGCAGCCATTGGAGGGTGCTCATATGTGATCTCAAAATACTACAGCAGGCTCAAGTTACTGCATTCTGGGGCACTGGAAACTTCTCCGGTACTTCGTGATGGTCATTGCCGCCTCTTATCTCCAGCCTGGTCCATCAGTCCCGTTCTTTCAGTTTCTCAACTAGTAAAAGAAAATAGTATCTAGCGTCTTTTTTAATTTTTATTTATTTATTTCCTCATTACATATTTATGAACCTTTCTTCAATCAGCATTAAGTACATGTAGTATTTGTTTTAGATAACCTGTACAATATGCATGTCCAAGCTACAATTTACACATTTGCTGTTAGTTATTCTGTTTCTGTCTCACCCTGCTTCTGGGTTTTCCCAGTAGAGTGGGCTTTTTATCCTTTCAAATTTGTTTATGTTTTACCTAACATCTACCAGCACAACATATTACTTTTGTCCTGTGAGCAATAACATAATTTTAAGCAAATCTCTACAAGTGGAGAAAAAACTGGGAAAACCACACTTATGCCAGCAAGGCCTTGGTGTAAGTGTTGTCTCATCTAAACTCATTCATTATCCATAACTGTAAATTATTATAGTATAACTAACAAGGATCTTAATCGTACCATTTAGCAGTTCCTCATGTTTATGTTTCGGTATCGTAATCCACTATGTTGTGTATATTATTCTAAAAAGTGCCATACCCTCAAAATGTCAGTATTTTTTTTATCTTCTTTAAACATGGGTTTTCAAAGGGCTTTTACTCAAAGTCCAACATTATGTTTGCAGATCATTACCAAAAAAAAAATTGTATTAATTTTCCCTGTGTTGCATTTTGAGGGATACCTCTATTTTTGGGCCTTTTTATAATTGTTCCACAACAAACTTCTCTTATGATGTAATAAGGTACCCAGCACCCCAGCCTCATAATATAAAATTATCAGATTGGAATTTTGAACAGATTGAATAGAACATTGGCATCAGTGAGACAGTTATCTGGATCCCAGCGACAGTTGAAATAATTTTAGCAGTTGAGACTTGAGTAAGTTTGGGGAATTCGCCTTTCCAGATTTTTCCCTTATAGCAGATTTTCAAGAGATTTACCTTTTCAGTTTGCAACACTTCTGCAACTAAACACAAGACAGTTAATTTAGCATATTCATCTCGTTACTTGTTACAAAAATTGTGGTCAGATGTAATCTTCAAATGAGCAGGTGTCATAAACTCTTGCTCTCATCAGTAATACATTACCAGACAACAAATGTCAAAATAGAGTTAAGCTTTTATATTGCCATATAAAATTATGTTAATAGCTAGGACTCTCAAGCGATTAAAAACATTCATCATGATTAATCGCACTTTTAAAAAATAGAATACCATTTAAATATTTTTCGATGTGTTCTACATTTTCAAATATATTGATTTCAGTTACAACACAGAATACAAAGTGTACAGTGCTCACTTTATATTTATTTTTGATTACAAATATATGCACTGTAAAAATGATAAACAAAAGAAACAGTATTTTTCAATTCACCTAATACAAGTACTTTAGTGCAATCTTTTTATCATGAAAGTTGAACTTACAAATGTAGAATTACGTACAAAAAAAACCCTGCACTCAGAAACAAAACAATGTCAAACTTTAGAGCCTACAAGTCCACTTAGTCCTACTTCCTGATCAGGCAATCAGTAAGACAAAAATATTTGTTTACATTTGCAGGAGATAATGCTGCCCACTTCTTATTTACAATGTCACCTGAAAGTGAGAACAGGCGTTCACATGGCATTGTTGTAGCCAGTGTTGCAAGATATTTATGTGCCAGATGCACTAAAGATTCATGTCTCCTCATTTGACCACCATTCCAGAAGACATGCGTCCATGCTGATGGCGGGTTCTGTTCGATAATGATCCAGAACAGTGCAGATCAATGCATGTTCACTTTCATCATCTAAGTCAGATGCCACCAGCAGAAGGTTGATTTTCTTTTTTGGTGTTTTGGGTTCTGTTTGGATACATTGGAGTGTAGCTCTTTTAAGACTTCTGAAAGCATGTTCCACACCTCATCCCTCTCAGCTACTGTACATGCTGTCTTCCCTCTAGGAAGGGCAGAAGTAAAGACTTCACTTAGCCCAAGAATACTATGGGATTTGTGGTCAGAGTCCATAGATTGAGGTAAAGATGAATCTTAGAACTTCATTTGAAGGTTGGATGTCACCAGCCCATGAGGAGAGAGAATAGGATAGGTATAGGGGAGTTTTCAGCCTTCATATGAATGGTGAATGTGGATGTGATTGGTATGTTTGGCCCTTAGTGGTATGTGAATGAGAGAAGTGTCCTGTCTGAATTATATTTCTCACATAATTATTTTATTACTTCCTATAGTATCTATCCTTGTGGCAGATCTGAGGGATAAGATGCCAGATATTGTAATCTTTGGTCTGTAGTGGAAGGATGGACTCTAGAAAAACTGAGTGAGTTCCCCATATGTGGTGGCTGGTTCACCACTTGATGTGAGAATAATGGTGGTCTGAAGCCATTATTAGAAATATTGGTGAAATGGTGTGCTGTCAGTTTTAACAAGTGTTCGCCCAAAAATTTCTCACTTTGCCTGTGATAAAGCCTATGCCCTGTGGATGCAGGTGCTTGCAAACAAAAGGAGTGGGGGACTAGGAAATACGTTAATTTGTTTCCACATTTAAATAATTATGCATTCTCATAACCAAGGTGGGAGGCAGCAGCACCATTTGGCAAAATAACTCCATATATAAAGTACCCTTTTCAGGAAAAGTTTATCCTTAATTCTTTAAAAATATATAGAGTATAATGTATAATTTGTAGAAATGAAAGCGTGGGCAGGGAAGCAGTGAATGCCTTGTAGCAGCAAAGGGAATCTTTCCTAAGGAAAATTTTTGAAATATCCATCATCTAGTAAAATGTGGCCTATTTTATAGACAAAAAATGTATACTTATGATTCTTTGAGATAAAAGTCCAGATGGAGATGGTTTACCATTATCCAGAGACAGGGTAAACTCTAACAGAATAAGAGGATAAGGAGATCTCCTCATCTTTCCTTCAGTTTGCTAAAATAATTTAATAAGTGGCCTCTCCAGACCATCACAATGCAGATAATGTAGTTAAGGTGATCAGGATAAAGGGACGCAGAAGCTATGTCTACACTACACACAGCGTCACCGGCATGTAGTGTATATGTAGCTGCACACCACTGTGAAAATCAAGCTTCGTCCCCACTGTAGTGTTTAGCTGTATTTGTCAGTGAAAGACTTGGCAGTGGGGAAACACTTCAGGTGCTCCCCACTGCTGGAGTCTTTTGCTGCAATGAGAAAAACCTCCTGCCTTCCCCTTGCCAGAGCAAGACTCCTTCCCCCCGACAGAGCCTTTCCCTGCTGCTGAAGTTTTTCCCTGTGGAGGAGAAGGGCTTCAGCACCAGGGAGCTGCCAAAGCCTTTCCCTGATGCCAGTCTGTACCTGCGGTGGAGAAGGGCTCCAGTAGGGGAAGCTGCCTGAGCCTTTCCCCATTGCCTTCCCCTTCCAGAGCCATTCCCCACTGCTGGGTAAAGGTTCTGGTGGTGGGACATTACACTGCTAAAAATAGCAGTGTGGATGGGGAGACATCAGTTAGCCATTTCGGGTACATACTCATGTACATATCCTCACCCTTCAGGGGTGTCTTTACTCGCCTAAGCCATGCCTCGCTGGCTAACCTGCTATTTATAATTGTGTTCTACTCACTTCCAGTGGTGCCTCCTCCTGACCGTCCTGGGGAATAGCTCTGCCAGCTGTTGCACCCTCTTCTGGTTGTGTCTTCACCTGTCCTATCTTGCCCTGCAGCCCCTCTTACTCCAGAAACTGCAGCCTCCTCTTCATGACTCAGCCCTCCAGCTGGGTCACTACGTGGTTTCCCCTTCTAGGGCTTACCCAAAGTCCTTCCACACTGTCAAGGTTCCTTCCCCACTCTGAACTCTAGGGTACAGATGTGGGGGCCTGCATGAAAACCTCCTAAGCTTACTTTTACCAGCTTAGGTTAAAACTTCCCCAAGGTACAAATTAATTTTACCCTTTGCCCTTGGAATTTCCACTGCCACCACCAAACTTTAACTGGGTTTACTGGGAAACATAGTTTAGACACGTCTTTGCCCCCAAAATCCTCCCAATCCTTTCACCCCACTTCCTGGGTAAGGTTTGGTAAAAATCCTCACCAATTTGCATGGGTGACCACAGACCCAAACCCTTGGATCTTAGAACAATGAAAAAGCATTCAGTTTTCTTACAAGAAGACTTTTAATAGAAGTAAAGGAATCACCCTCTGTAAAATCAGGATGGTAGATACCTTACAGGGTAATTAGATTCAAAACATAGAGAATCTATCTAGGGAAAACCTTAAGTTACAAAAAAGACACACAGACAGGAATAGTCATTCTATTCAGCACAACTCTTTTCTCAGCCATTTAAAGAAATCATAATCTAACACATACCTAGCTAGATTACTTACTAAAAGTTCTAAGACTCCATTCCTGTTCTATCCCTGGCAAAAGCAGCATACAGACAGACAGAGACCCTTTGTTTCTCTCCCTCCTTCCAGCTTTTGAAAGTATCTTGTCTCCTCATTGGTCATTTTGGTCAGGTGCCAACGAGGTTACCTTTAGCTTCTTAACCCTTTACAGGTGAGAGGATATTTCCTCTGGCCAGGAGGGATTTTAAAGGGGTTTACCCTTCCCTTTATATTTATGACACACACAGTCTCAGGCAGTCTTCTCCAGCACTGTCCAGATGGTGCCACTTCCCCAGTGGCCAGTATGGGAACCCGGACCCATCCAATGCTCCAGGTTCCAGTCCAGGGACCCTGTACCTGATAACTGTGGTATGCTTTCTCTCTGCCCTTGTTGCTCCTTCCCTGGACTCATTCTTACAGCTTCTAGTTCACCCCACTCTTTTGGGTGTACCAGCTCAAACTCCTTCCCCCCAGGGTGTAAGTGTAGACTGCTCTCTATAGCTCCAACACACCTCCCTTCTTCCAGGGAGTGATTGCAGATTACTTCCCTGCAGCCCCCCTTCTGCTACCAGATCCTGGGCTTTATACAGGTCCTTCTTGTTCTTACCCAGCTGAGCTTCATTTAATCAACCCCTGCTCCCTGGCTCCTCCTCCAGGTGCAATCCTTTCAAGCCTTGTGTGGGGTAGACCTCCCATCAAAGGTGCTAAACATGTACGTACACTACATGCTGCTAGAAGTATGTGGTGTAGATGTACACAAATACTTTAACTGACACTACAAACAGACAAGACAGAAGAAGACGACGAAAAGGAGAAAAGCATCAACCACAATTTGTGATCAATACCATAAAGCTGAAGAAAGCAACTATTAGCAGCAGGCCACCTCAGTACAGCTTTAGGGACTTCATTAAGCCAATTTATAATTGTTTATTTTGTGTATACTGAGTTTATCTCTATTTAAGTTGTAAAACAAGTTTTGTAAGATTTCATAGAATCATAGCGCTGTAGGGATGGAAGGGATCTTGAGAGGTCATCAAGTCCAGACTCCTGTGCTGAGGCAGAATGAAGTAAACCTAGATTATCCCTGACAGGTGTTTGTCTAACCTGTTCTTAAAAACCTCCAATGATGGGGATTGCACAACTTCCCTTGGAAGCATATTCCAGAGCTTAACTATCTTACAGGTAGAAAGTTTTTCCTAACTAACCTGAATCTCCCTTACTGCAGATTAAGCCCATTACTTCTTGCCCTACCTCCAGGGAGCATGGAGAACATTTGATCACAGTACTCTTTAGCCATAAGATATTTGAAGACTGTTATCAGGTCACCCTTCAGTCTTCTTTTCTCAAGACTAAACATGTCTACTTTCCTTAACCTTTCCTCATAGGTCAGATTTTCTAAACCTTTTATTATTTTTGTTGCTCTCCTCTTGACTCTCTCCAATTTGTCCAATTTCTGTTATAAAAGAATAGATCTGTTAATAAATAAAATAATTGCAAAATAGGATAAAGGAACTCTCTGTGCTTCAGGTGAACTAGTGTTGTGAAGATTCCAGATGCCAGGAATAATCATGGAAGGTAGGATCTTGGTCACATAGCAGTTGAAAATACAGGTCAAGTGTGCAGCTGTGGAGCGACTGAGATGTTTCAAAAAATCTTCATGAATAGTTCATGATTTTCAGGAAACTTTCAAACCAAACAATATTTTCCATATTGAAGGCTATCTTTACAACAAAGTGGGCTAGATTTTTTTAATTTTTAGATTAAAGCTTATTTTAGGTGGGATAGAGATTGTAATATTTGCCAGATCTTAAATACAAACTTATGGACTTGATCCAGCTCCATTGAAGTCAATGAGAATCTTTGCATTGACTTTAACAGGTGTTAGATCGGGCCGTATAACACATATGGAAAACAAAAATAATAATTATAATCTTTTCACTTCTCCTCGATAAGAATAGTCATTTGTGTTCATAGTCATCTCTGGATGAATTTTAATATGTTTTCCCCACAGTTGGAAGGACTTGAGAATGAAATTAGCCAAGAGAAACAAAGTCTTCAGAATAGTCAAAATATGAGCAAAGATCTGATGAAAGAAAAAGCACAACTTGAAAAGACCATTGAGACACTTCGAGAAAATTCAGAGAGACAGGTAAGTAACATAATCTTTGAAAGAAAGAGGACTAGTAACTTTTTTAATGAAAGGTTAAAATACCCTTGGCGTAAACAGTCACAAAAATCAGTGGAACTGCAATTATAGACTCTGCAAACCTCAAAGATGAACTTTCTATATTTTCAAATAAAATGATGAGGTATTTTTTTCTTAAACTGCATTCAGAATCTTTCAAAAAGTCTTTTGCCATAGTTTGACTGGATGTTTGGATTTTTGCTGATATGCCTAATTCTACTATATTTTATTTCTCAAGATGTTGTTTTGGGAAAAGAATCCATTATTGGGTTAAATGGCAACCAGAAAGAGAGTGAAGCTAATAACGTATGTTGGTTTTGACTGTTTATATAATCTTAAAATAGACAAACTGATGTACTTGAAAATTTGTCTGTATTTACAGTTTATTGCATAGCCATCACCTCTACACACACACAATGTGTGTTATGTTACATGGTATATAATATAGTAGAACATGTTACATGTTATAATATAGTAGAATAAACCACAGCAGAACTTCTGTTTTACCATATATTAAAGAGGAAGTGATGTATAATATAATCCATCTCCATCTGTTTTACCTCAGTAGACTGCTGTTTATGTATAGAAATAAATTATTTTTGGCATGGTACGGACCTAAATTTATAATTTTTTTTCAAATAATTAGATTAAAATATTGGAACAGGAGAATGAACATTTAAATCAAACAGTAGCTGCTCTAAGGCAACGGTCCCAAATCAGTGCTGAAGCAAGAGTGAAAGATATTGAAAAAGAAAATAAAATCCTCCATGAATCTATCAAAGAGACCAGCAGTAAGCTAAATAAGATTGAATTTGAGAAAAAACAATTGAGGAAAGAACTGGAACATTATAAAGAGAAAGGAGAAAGAGCAGAAGAGTTTGAGAATGAGTTGCATCATCTTGAAAAGGAGAATGAGTTATTACAGAAAAAGATTACCAATTTAAAAATTACTTGTGAGAAGATAGAAGCCTTAGAGCAAGAAAACTCAGATCTGGAAGTGGAAAATAGAAAGTTGAAAAAAACTTTAGATAGCTTAAAAAACCTTACTTTTCAGTTAGAATCATTGGAGAAAGAGAATTCACAACTTGATGAAGAAAATTTAGAACTAAGAAGAACAGTTGAATCTTTGAAGTGTACAAGCATCAAGATGGCTCAATTACAGTTAGAAAATAAGGAATTGGAAAGTGAAAAGGAGCAACTTAAAAAAGGGTTGGAGTTTATGAAAGCTTCTTGTAAGAAAACAGAACGTTTAGAAGTCAGCTACCAAGGTTTAGATACAGAAAACCAAAGGCTACAGAAAGCATTAGAAAATAGTAACAAAAAGATTCAACAATTGGAAAGTGAACTACAAGATTTAGAGTCTGAAAACCAAACTCTGCAAAAGAATCTGGAAGAATTAAAAATCTCTAGTAAACGCCTAGAGCAATTAGAGAAGGAAAATAAGCTGTTGGAACAAGAGACTTCTCAGCTGGAAAAGGATAAGAAACAACTAGAAAAAGAGAATAAGAGACTCCGACAACAGGCAGAAATTAAAGACAGTACTTTAGAAGAGAACAATATAAAAATTAGTAATCTGGAAAAGGAAAACAAATCTCTATGTAAAGAAATAGGTATATTTAAAGAGTCTTGTGTACGTCTAAAAGAGCTAGAAAAAGAAAATAAAGAACTTGTGAAAAGAGCTACCATTGATAAGAAAACACTTGTCACATTACGAGAGGTAATTTGACTAATTTCCATTCTTCTATTATCTGTCCATCATAAATCTAATACAGCTAAGTGCTGTGTGTCTATAAGATCATAATAGCTTTTTTAACAGTTGTAACATACAGAAAATATGTCTACTAGTAATTTCTGAAAAAATCATGTTCCTACGTTGTTGGTGTGCTTAAATTAATAGTATTTACATATTAAATATGGTATTTAAACTTTAATAATTATCATTTAATAATTATTATTTCACTCTGATACTGCTAAACTAGTTTGGTATTTTTTTATCCTCACATTCAAATCAAGTTTAGACAGGAAGTCATGCAAAAAAAAAAAAAAGGAAGTAAACATCTAAGATGAAATCAGACTTGTATTTAGGATACAGTTTCTGATTTTACCAGAAGTTAATAGTTGGGAGGAAGGAAGAAGTTATATTAACAGGTTGCACAAGCTACATGTAATCACAGAAATTTAGTGCATGGACAGTTTCCAGAAACTAAGTCTGCATTATTAATTTAACATTTTAGATTGATTTTTTTGTTTATTTTGGATAAGGATTTGGTGAATGAAAAACTGAAGACCCAGCAAATGAATAATGAGCTTGAAAAACTTACCCATGAACTTGAAAAGATAGGTTTAAATAAAGAGCGCCTCTTGCATGATGAACAGAGCACAGATGACAGGTGAGAGTGCCTAGATCAGTTTGTGATAGTTTGGCAAATGTTTGTTTTTCATTTACAATAATAAAATGGTTTTCCTTCCTACAGTTTTCTCCATATAGCATTTGTCATAAAAATAAAGGGAAGGGTAACCACCTTTCTGTATACAATGCTATAAAATCCCTCCTGGCCAGAGGCAAAATCCTTTCACCTGTAAAGGGTTAAGAAGCTAAGGTAACCCTGCTGGCACCTGACCCAAAATGACCAATGAGGGGACAAGATACTTTCAAATCTGGAGGGGGGTGGGGGGGTTGTCTGTCTGTGTGACACCTTTGCTGAGAACAGATCAAGGATGCAAGCTCTCCAACTCCTGTAAAGTTAGTAAGTAATCTAGCTAGAAAATGCATTAGGTTTTCTTTGTTTTGGCTTGTAAATTCGCTGTGCTGGTGGAATTGTGTATTCCTGTTTTTGTGTCTTTTTGTAACTTAAGGTTTTGCCTAGAGGGATTCTCTATATTTTGAATCTGACTTCCTCTAAGATTATCTTCCATTCTGATCTTACAGAGTTGTTCTCTTATTTTTTTTGTTCTTCTAATAAAGTTCTGTTTTTTAAGAATCTGATTGGGTTTTTAGGGTCTTAAAAATCCAAGGGGTTTGTGCTCATCTTGTTTATTCTCAAGCCTCCCCAGGAAAGGGGGAGTAAGGGCTTTGGGGGACATTTTGGGGGAAATAGGAACTCCAAGTGGTTGTTTTCCCTGGTTCTTTGTTAAAGCACTTGGAGGTCGCAGCATACTGTTCAAGAACAAGGCGAAGTTTGTGCCTTGGGAAAGTTTTTAACCTAAGCTGGTAAAAATAAGCTTAGGGGGTCTTTCATGCGGATCCCCACGTCTGTACCCTAGAGTTCAGAGTGGGGAGGGAACCCTGACAGCATTATTTTAAAAAAGACATTAAATAGAGTTAGGCCCAAAATGGGAGTGTCATTGAAAATATTATAATATTGTAATAAATGTTCTTCTTCTTCTAAATGTCCCTCTGGGTGCTCCACCGTAGGTATGTTTGCGTCTCTGCGCTGCTGATCAGAGAATGTTGGTAGCAGTGTCTGTTTGGCCTGCACGTGCACTGTCCCCCACCTGTGCTCTGTCATGAAGCTAACCAGCATTGCGCAGGCAAACCCTCCTTATTTCTTTCTCAACTGCCCCTGGCTAGAGACGAAGCTTTAGCTGTCAGCTAGCAGATCATTAACTTCTAAAGACTTGCTGCTTGTTTAAAAAGAGGAAACTACTTCTTAGTGTTTCCTTTACATTTCTTTATTCTTTTATTTTTTTAGAAAATCTTTCAACTTCGTTTTTTGTTCAATCCCAATCACCCCCTCCCATCTGGGGACCCCATGGACAGGGTTTGCCTAAGGACCCACTGGCAGAGGCAAAGAAACTTTGGTAATGACAGGATAAGACAAAGATAGAGAACCTGCCTTGGGGAAGGCTCCTTCGATATGGACATCAACGTCAGTACTGTCTTTGGCACACGTTCTGCCAGGACTGCATCTACAACACCATCATTGTAGTCATCCCAGCACTGCCAACCACTATCGGTACCGATGCCTATGGCATCACCAGACTTCCAATACTCAAGAGACCTTTCTGTGTCTGATGCACCGGACTCGCATCTATACCATGGAGGAACCAGCTGAGCAGCCTTCGGAGGCAACAGATCCTCTGGTACCAGCTTCCTCCTCATCTTCGCCTGATGAGGCGATTACAGGGCCCCCTCATCCAGTTCCGCAGGATGATGCTAAGGCCCATCAAGAGCTGCTAAGAAAGGTCACCTTGAATTTGGGGCTTCATGCTGAGGACCTGGAGGAACCCTCAGACTCCCTATTTGATGTCTTTAGCTCGGCAGCCCCAACCAGGGTGGCGTTGCCTTTACATGGGGGGGGGGGGGTTGGAAAGATCACCAAGTCTCTGTGGCAGACCCCCTCATCGCTGCCTCCTGTTTCAAAAAAGGCAGAACACAAGTACTATGTGCCTCCTAAAGCTCATGAGTACCTTTATACGCACCCTGCTCCAAGCTCCCTAGTGGTCTCCGAGGTTAATGAGCAGGAAAGGCAAGGCCAGCCAGGCTCCACCCGAAAAATAAAGACTTGAAGAGGCTCGATTTGTTCAGAAGAAAGACTTATTCGTCCTCGGGTGTCCAGCTGCAGGTGGCCAACCACCAGGCCCTGCCTGGCTGCTATGATTTTAATATGTGGCAGTCCATGGCCAAGTTCGGGGATTCGCTGCCTGAGGATCTCAACAAGGAGTTCCACGCAATCCTCGAAGGGGCAAAGCAGTGGCCGGAGCGGTCCTCTAGGCAGCCTCAGATGTGGTGGACTCTGCGGCTAGAACCATGGCCTCGGCCATCTCGATCGGGAGGGCATCCTGGCTGCAGTCTTTGGGCCTGTCGACAGAAGTCCAACAGTCAATACAGGACCTCCCATTCAATGGCCAAGCTCTGTTTGCTGAACAAACAGAAACAAAACTGCCCAGGCTCAAGGACTCCCATGCAACGCTGAAGACCCTGGGCCTCTACACCCTGGGCCCATCCAGAAAGTGGTTCAAGCCTCAACAGGCCCAGAACTCTGGGAGCCAACCCAGGTCGGAACCTGCCTGTAAAAAGAGAATCATAGAATATCAGGGTTGGAAGGGACCTCAGGAGGCCATCTAGTCCAATCCCCAACTAAATCATCCCAGCCAGGGCTTTGTCAAGCCTGACCTTAAAAATATCTAAGGAAGGAGATTCCACCATCTCCCTAGGTAACGCATTCCAGTGTTTCACCACCCTCCTAGTGAAAAAGTTTTTCCTAATGTCCAACCTAAACCTCCCCCACAAGAGCAGGGGTTACAGACCCCGGCCAGGTCACCAGCCACTGTCCTCTGCCCAGTTGAGTGCTATCAAACAACAGGGTGGCAAGCAGGCATTTTGAGGGTGCACCTGAGGGTGACCTACTAGCCTGTATCCCTGATCCTGCTTCTCTGTGCTTTTCCAACCACCTGTCTCATTTCCTCCCTGCATGGGCTTCCATAACTTTGGACCGTTGGGTCCTCAACACCATGGCACAGGCTTATACCCTCCAGTTTCTTTGTGCCATCATTCCCTCCCTGGATCCGGGAGACTCGTATGCCAGCCTCAGTTTGAAGGACACATACTTCCATATATCAATATTCCAGGGACACAGACGATTCCTGCTCTTCACAGTGGGTCACGCTCACTGCCAGTTCACGGTGCTCCCATTCGGACTGTCTACAGCTCCGAGGGTGTTTGCCAAATGCATGGCGGTGGTGGCGGCCTTTCTTAGGCAGCAAGGTATCCAGTTTTACCCGTACCTCGACGACTGGCTCATCAAGGGTCTCATCTAGGTCTCAGGTCCAACACAACGTCTCAGTGCTGCAGCTCATGTACCGTGCTGTGGGCCTGTTGATAAACGAGGAAAAATCAACTTTAGTCCCAGTACATAGAATTCGTCAGAGCAGTCCTCAACTCCATCTGTGCCAGAGCATTTCTGCCGCAGGACAGATTCGAGACGATGGCGAGTCTCATTCTCAGCATCTCTATGTATCCCCTCACCATAGCCCAGGTCTGCCTCAAGCTGCTGGGCCATAGCGGCATGCACTTACGTTGTCCCTCATGCGAGGCTCAGGCTGCGACCCTTCCAACAGTGGTTGTCAACAATCTACACCCTGCCCAGAGACCATCTGGACAAGATAGTCATGATTCCACCAAAGGTACTTAGCTCCCTGCAGTGGTGGACCGATTAGGGTGGTCCTGGAAGGAGTTCCATTTGAGAGTCCCAACCCTCGGTATCTCTGATATCGGATGCTTCCGACCTTACCTGGGGAACGCATCTCGGCACCTTGCGGACCCAAGGGACATGATCCCCAGAGGAGCTGACATTGCACGTAAACGTAAGGGAGCTCAGGACAGTTCACCTAACCTATGGAGTCTTCCTGCCACACCTTTCCACTCAAAGTGCATATATACTCACGGACAGTACAGCCTCGATGTTCTACACCAACAGGCAAGGGGGAGCTCACTCCTCGGCCATCTGTCAGGAAGCACTTTGTTTGTGGGACTTTTGCATCCAGCACGACATCCACCTGGAGACATCACACCTCCCCGGCATCTGAAATGCACTGGCGGATCGCCTCAGCAGGTTCTTCTTCTCTCCCCACGAGTGGTCCCTCCACCCGGAGGTTGTCCAGGTGCTCTTCTGAAGGTGGGGTGCTCCCCAAGTGGACCTGTTTGCCACCAGGCAGAACAGGAAGTGCCAGCACTTCCGCTCTCTCCAAGGCCTAGGCAGGGACTCCCTTTCTGATGCTTTCCTTCTGTCATGGGAGGGGGATCTGATGTATGCATTCCTGCTGATTTTGCTGGTCAGCAGAGTCCTAGCAAAAGTCAAAAGAGACAAGGCAAGGGTAATCATGGATGCCCTGTGTGGCCTCGCAAGCATTGGTTCGGCACACTTATGAACCTAGCCGTGGCACCCCCATTGCCACTGCCCAGCCATCCAGATCTCCTCTCGTAAGACCATGGATGGCTTCTGCATCCGAACCTTCCCTCCCTCCACTTCACGGCTTGGTGGCTGAATCCAGAGGAAAGATCCTGCTCCAGCCAGGTACAGCAGGTCCTCTTGGAAAGCAGAAAGCCCTCCACCAGAGCAATTTACCTGGCAAAGTGGAAGCAATTCTCCTGCTGGGTGGAGGAGCGTGGCATCTCCCCGACGGTCCTCTGTGCAGTCCATCCTCAATTACCTGTTCTACCTTAAGCAACAAGGACTCACGCTTTCCGCCATAAAGGTGCACTTGGCAGCCATGTTGGCTTTCCACCAGCAGGTTCAGGACAAATAGGTGTTCTCGCATGACATGTCCATCTGGTTCCTGAAAAGAATAAAGCGGCTCTTCCCACCAGTCCTGGACCCGATTCCACAATGGGACCTCAACCTTGTCCTCTCGAGGCTCATGGGGCCTCTCTTTGAGCCACTGGCCTCCTCCTCCCTTTCACATCTGTCATGGAAGGTAGCTTTCCTTGTAGCCATTACCTCGGTGAGACGAGTTTCCGAGATTAAAGCCCTCACTTCAGAGCCCCGTTACATGGTTTTCTACAAGGACAAGGTCCAGCTGCAAACCCATTCTGCATTCCTGCTCACGGTGGTATCTCACTTCCATTTTAACAGGATATCTTTCTCCAGATTCTCTGTCCGAAGCCGCACTCAACTGCGGAGAACAGGCGGCGGCACACCTTGGATGTCCATCGCGCCCTAGCCTTCTACCTGGAGCGTACCAAGGCCTTCTGCAAGTCTACCCAACTTTTTATCATGACCGTGGACAGGATGAAAGGCCTACTGGTGTCCTCGCAGAGGATTTCTAACCAGATCACCTCATGTATCCGGACCTGTTATGAGTTGGCACGGTCCGAGCCGCCACCTATACTAAAGGCGCACTCGACCAGGGCACAAGCGTCCTTGGCGGCCTTCCTAGCATACGTCCCCATCCAGGACATCTGCAGAGCTGCCACGTGGTCATTGGTACACATGTTCACGACGCATTATGCCATCACCCAGCAGGCCAGGGATGATGCTGGATTCAGCAGAGCTGTGTTCCAGTTGACACGTCCATGAACTCCTACCCATGTCCGGTGGCACTGCTTGGGAGTCACCTACAATGGAATGGACATGAGCAAGCAATCAAAGAAGAAAAGACAATTACCTGTTTCGTAATTGATGTTCTTCGAGATGTTGCTCATGTCCATTTTATGACCCGCCCTCCTTTCCCACTATCAGAGTTTCCCGCAAGAAGGAACTGAGGGTGGAGGAAGCCAGCAGTGCCCCTTATACTGTGCCATATAGGCGCCACTCCAGAGGGTGCCAGAGCCGGTCTCCTATGGATATCGCTGAGGGAAAAACTTCCGGCACCACTGCATGTGGCAAGCACACACACTTTCAATGGAATGGACATGAGCAACACATCTTGAAGAACACCAGTTACGAAACAGGTAACTGTCTTTTCCATATTTCAGACATACTGTGATTCACCTCAGTGATTCACCAATACCTTACAATCACACTAGGCCAAGAGCATTACAAGTATGAAGTACTCCCTTTTGGCCTCTCATTGGCCCCCAGAGTATTCTCTAAGGTCCTCTCTGTAATGGCAGCCTACTTACGTTCCCAGGCCATTGTGATCTACCTTTACCTGGATGATTGTCTCCTCAGGACACCATCCTTCGCTGAAGCTGAATGAGTTACTGATACGATTTTGGATTTACTCAGAAGTCTGGGTCTACAAATCAACATAAAAAAGTTGACATTAACTGGTACAGAGACTAGAATTCATAGGAGCCAACCTCCACTCTGCCCGAGTGAGCGTGCTCCTTCCAGAACACAGATTCCTCTGTCTCTCCATGCCTATAGACAGTGCAAACCAGCCCTTAAATATCAACCAGACACTGCCTTCTTCTTCTGGGGCACATGGCTGCAGGCACATTTGTGATAGCTCATGCCAGACTTCACATGAGATGCCTCCAGTCATGGTTTAGCTTGGTTTACAGACCAAACAAAGACAACCTAGACAAAGCACTATCTCTGCCCACCAAGATCAAACAATCCTTGAATTGGTGCAGCAAACGTCTGCACGGGAATCCCGTTTGCACAGACTCCCTCATTACTACTTCTCACCACTGACACATCACTCATAAGATGGGGCGCACATCTCAACGACCTCACTGTACAGGGCAAATGGTCACCCTCCAAGGTGTGTCTTCACATCAACCTCCTTGAACTCAGAGTGGTCAGGAACGCAGGTGCTCACTACCTTCTGTTGATCAGAGGCACACACACAAAGGTCATGACGGATAATATAGCGTCCATGTACTACATAAATTGTCAAGGAGGTACCAGATCACCCCCCCTTTGTGATGAAGCACTAAAGCTATGAAACTGGTGCAGAGGCGTACCAACCAGGAGTGCACAACACAACAGTGGATAGTTTTAACTGCCAATTCCCACATGACCATGAATGGGAAATAGATTGGGTGACACTCCACAACATATTCCGATGATGGGGGATACCAATAATAGACTTGTTCGCCACTTAACAGAAAAAGAAATATCCACAGTACTGGTCCAGAACAGGCATCAGCCAGCACTTCATGGGGGATGCACTCCTCTTCTCATGGGACAAGGGTCTTCTTTATGCCTTTCCCTCATTCCCTCTGTTGCTGAAAGTCCTGTTGAAAATAAAAAGAGAGCAAACGTCATACTGATCACTCCCACCTGGCCGAGAAGGATGTGGTATCCTCACCTGTTACAACTGGCACTGTGTCCATAGATGATTCTTCAACCCACTCCTTACCACCTCTCGCAGAATGATGGACGCTCTCTCCATCCCAGCCTGTGGATTTTCTGGCTCAAAGCTTGGCACTTTCATGGTTCCACCACATAGAAACATCCTGCTCTGCGGAGATACAGAAAGTGTTACTTCACAGTAGGAAAGTGACTTCCCATCATATTTACCTACAAAAGTGGATGAGGTTTCAGATGTGATGCCATTCCAGAAGAATTACCCCAAATACTGCCACTCTACCAATAGTCTTAGACTATTTACTGTCTCTTAAGAAATCAGGAGACTCTGTTAGTTCACTAAAGGTACACTTAGCGACAATAGTAACTTTTCACCAACAAATAGAAGGGTACTCGGTTTTCTTGCACCCAACTATGAAGAGGTTCCTTAAAAGCATAGCGAACCTCTGTCCCCAACCCAGACATTCTACCCACAATGGGACCTGAATTTAGTATTTAAAGGACTGACGAGACAGCCCTTTGAAACCTGTGGCCACTTGTTCACTAACTCACCTTTCAATGAAGATGGCATTTCTGATTGCTATTAGCTCAGCAAGGAGGATAGGGGAGACAACGGCCCTGATGGTGCATTCTCCCTTTTCAGTGTACTTTCCTGACGAAGTCACACTCAGACCACACCTAAGGTTCACCACCAAAGTGACTTCCCCATTTCACATGAATCAATTCATTTACATCCCAACCTTTTACGCCAAACCACACCAGAATAATAGGGAAGCTGTTCTACATACTCTTGATGTAAGGAGAGCCTTGGCTTTCTATTTGGACAAGACAAAGGCTTTTAGGAAATCTCCTAGGCTCTTCCTTTCCATTGTAGATAGGTCTAAAAGCACAGCAGTTTCAGCTTAGAGACTTTCTAAATAGGTCTCGAACTGTATCACACTCTGTCACTAGATTCACAGTTTAGCATCTCCATCTGCACTCCACATACACTCTACAAGATCGATTTCCTCATCAATCGCCTTCTTCAAGGGTGTCTGCTTTTAGATCCAGATATCATAGGTTCAGTCCCAGCAGGTGACCTGGCCAAGGGTATCACTACATAAAGATTTCTCCCTTCTCCCTGGAGCATCTAGTTTAGATGATTTCCCTCCCATTTTAAGTGATTTTATTGAAGCTATAGACGTGAGTCCAGGAGGAAAATGAGAAATTACTTGTCCTTAGGGAGTAACTAATAGCTTTTTTCCATGTTTTGTCAATTCCTGGGTCCACGATCCATTGATGACACTGAATATATTGCTGACTCCTCTCCCGACCTCTTCATTGCTCCCCTTGCTTCCAAGATTAGTTGGACAGTTATAGGTGTTGCTGTTCAAAATAAATGTTCTTTCAGGGCAACACATATCATGGATGCTGTCCTAGCTGATATCACTATCTTTTTCAAGATGCCATTGCAGACACAATGGCTCCAGAGTAAGTTGGAGGACTGCGGATGATGAATGTTTGTTTTACTCAAGAAATGGATTAGTTCATTTGGGATAATAACTTCTAAAATTGTCATGTCTTTGGATCCATTATTCTCACTCCTTACTTTCACCTAGAAGGTATCTGGATTGATTTCTGGTAGGCCAGAAGATCACCATTTGTATTCCTGTAGTTCAGCCTTCACTGCTTAAAGTAAACAATCACTCATATAAAATCATAGAAATGTAGGGCTGGAAGGGACCTTGAGAATTCATCAAGTCCAGCCTTTTGCACTGTTCTTAAAAACCTCTAATGATGGGGATAGTAATAGTCTTTATCCACAGGGCTGTTTTCTGTTGCAGAGTATTCCTTGTCTGGCTCCCCATTTTTTGGTCATGGAGATAGAAAATATTCCAGATATATCTAGTCTTTCTTATTTCTTGGGATGGAGGGTGGGATTGGCATTTTTTGTACTGAGCATTGTTAGCAGTATCTTAAAATCTTTCCTCTGTCTGGGCCTAATCTCACATAGCCTGATAATGATGACATTAAAGATTTTTCCATTTGTTTCTTTGCACTTTCAAGCACTTAGGGTTGGATTTTTATCTTTAGACAAAGTGGATTCATGGTTCTTCCACCCCAATCTGACACTGAAGTCTCAAATTAGGTTAGAAGATGTCTTCGCATGTGCAGCCTCCTAATCCATGGAGGTTCATAGAATCATAGAATATCAGGGTTGGAAAGGACCTCAGGAGGTCATCTAGTCCAACCCTCTGCTCAAAGCAGGACCGATCCCTGACTAAATCATCCCAGCCAGGGCTTTGTCAAGCCTGACCTTAAAAACTTCTAGGGAAGGAGATTCCACCACCTCCCTAGGTAACGCATTCCAGTGTTTCACCACCCTCATAGTGAAAAAGTTTTTCCTAATATCCAACCTAAATCTCCCCCACTGCAACTTGAGACCATTACTCCTTGTTCTGTCATCTGCTACCACAGAGAACAGTCTAGATACATCCTCTTTGGAACCCCCTTTCAGGTACTTGAAAGCAGCTATCAAATCCCCCCTCATTCTTCTCTTCTGAAGACTAAACATCCCCAGTTCCCTCAGCCTCTCCTCATAAGTCATGTGTTCCAGTCCCCTAATCATTTTTGTTGCCCTCCGCTGGACTCTTTCCAATTTTTCCACATCCTTCATGTAGTGTGGGGCCCAAAACTGGACACAGTACTCCAGATGAGGCCTCACCAATGTTGAATGGAGGGGAACGATCACGTCCCTTGATCTGCTTGCAATGCCCCTACTTATACATCCCAAAATGCCATTGGCCTTCTTGGCAACAAGGGCACACTGTTGACTCATATCCAGCTTCTCGTCCACTGTAACCTCTAGGTCCTTTTCTGCAGAACTGCTGCCTAGCCATTCGGTCCCTAGTCTGTAGCGGTGCATTGGAGTCTTCCGTCCTAAGTGCAGGACTCTGCACTTGTCCTTGTTGAAACTCATCAGATTTCTTTTGGCCCAATCCTCCAATTTGTCTAGGTCCCTCTGTGTCCTATCCCTCCCCTCCAGCGTATCTACCACTCCTCCCAGTTTAGTGTCATCTGCAAACTTGCTGAGGGTGCAATCCACACCATCCTCCAGATCATTTATGAAGATATTGAACAAAACCGGCCCCAGGACCGACCCCTGGGGTACTCCACTTGATACCGGCTGCCAACTAGACATGGAGCCATTGATCACTACCCGTTGAGCCCGACAATCCAGGCAGCTTTCTATCCACCTTATAGTCCATTCATCCAGCCCATACTTCTTTAACTTGCTGGCAAGAATACTGTGGGAGACCATGTCAAAAGCTTTGCTAAAGTCAAGGAACAACACGTCCACTGCTTTCCCTTCATCCACAGAACCAGTTATCTCGTCATAGAAGGCAATTAGATTAGTCAGGCATGACTTGCCCTTGGTGAATCCATGCTGACTGTTCCTGATCACGTTCCTCTCCTCTAAGTGCTTCAGAATTGCTTCCTTCAGAACCTGCTCCATGATTTTTCCAGGGACTGAGGTGAGGCTGACTAGCCTGTAGTTCCCAGGATCTTCTTCTTTCCCTTTTTTAAAGATGGGCACTATATTAGCCTTTTTCTAGTCATCTGGGACCTACCCCGATCGCCATGAGTTTTCAAAGATAATGGCCAATGGCTCTGTAATCACATCCGCCAACTCCTTAAGCACTCTCGGATGCAACGCATCCGGCCCCATGGACTTGTGCTCGTCCAGCTTTTCTAAATAGTCCCAAACCACTTCTTTCTCCACAGAGGGCTGGTCACCTCCCCATGCTGTGCTGCTCAGTGCAGTAGTCTGGGAGCTGACCTTGTTCGTGAAGACAGAGGCAAAAAAAGCATTGAGTACACTAGCTTTTTCCACATCCTCTGTCACTAGGTTGCCTCCCTCATTCAGTAAGGGGCCCACACTTTCCTTGACTTTCTTCTTGTTGCTAACATACCTGAAGAAACCCTTCTTGTTACTCTTAACATCTCTTGCTAGCTGCAACTCCAGGTGTGATTTGGCCTTCCTGATTTCACTCCTGCAAGCCCAAGCAATATTTTTATACTCATCCCTGGTCATTTGTCCAATCTTCCACTTCTTGTAAGCTTCTTTTTTGTATTGAAGAGCAGCAAGGATTTCACTGTTAAGCTAAGCTGGTCGCCTGCCATATTTACTATTCTTTCTACACATCAGGATGGTTTGTCCCTGTAACCTCAATAAGGATTCTTTAAAATACAGCCAGCTCTCCTGGACTCCTTTCCCCCTCATGTTATTCTCCCAGGGGATCTTGCCCATCAGTTGCCTGAGGGAGTCAAAGTCTGCTTTTCTGAAGTCCAGGATCCGTATTCTGCTGCTCTCTTTTCTTCCTGTGTTAGGATCCTGAACTCGACCATTTCATGGTCACTGCCTCCTAGATTCCCATCCACTTTTGCTTCCCCTACTAATTGTGGTTTGTGAGCAGCAGGTCAAGAAGAGCTCTGCTCCTAGTTGGTTGCTCCAGCACTTGCACCAGGAAATTGTCCCCTACATTTTCCAAAAATGTTGGATGTGAGGTCTCTGCTAGTCTTTTTCTTTTTCACTTCTTTGTATAGTCTAGTCTAGTTCTCAGTTACAGATGGAAGATTTTTTTATTTGCAATTTGATGTTTATATGGGCTCTCAAATAGGTAAACTCTGAAATTCTGGGGTAATCTCCCCCTCATATGATGGTGACTCTTTAAAATCCACTGCATCCTCTTTTAAATCCTTTTATTCTTGGTCCTCTGCTTCAATTCCTGTCCGGATGTAGCTGTGGCTTCAAGAATCACAGATAGTGTGTTCCATTTAATAAGCCTAATATGTTTTTTCTGAAATCAAGTTGCTAACATGTTCAATATTGCCTTACACTTGGAGAAAGTGGAAATGGCTAACATAAAAATAATAAGAAAAAAAATGAGCATATACTAATGAGGGAATAAGTAAAATGAGGGAATAAGTAAAATAACTAATGAGGGAATAAGTAAAATGATTAAACTATTTTTTTAAAAAATTAATGACTGTGACTTAAGTTTTTCTGAAATAGACAACAGTTCTTTAAGATTATCCGTCACTGACAATCCCAAGAGATATTGTTACAAACCTAAATATTTTAAATATGACCACTTACCCCTAAATATATGCGGGGTGGCGGGTGTTTTGTTTTCATGCTCTATAATATAGTAAAATCCTCCCAAACAAGGGCTATAAATATCAGGAGCTGAGCTGGGTGAGCAATTCACATGTGAACATGTGCATGAAATAAGCATGCACGTGCACAATACTCTATTCCTCCTCCTCCTCCTTTGTGCCTCTGGTTTGTGAGCAAGCAGGAAATAGAAACTGATGCGAATCTTGTTCTCTAAATACTTCAGAGCACAGGAGTCTAATCAAGTTCAGTTCTGTGCTTCGCTGATTGAAATGGAGCCAAAAGAAAGAGTGCTCTTCTCACATGCCCACTAATGGTCCAACCAAAACCTGCATCTTTAGTTTGTGTGTTGCTGTTGATTTTGTAGATATGGTAGCTTTTTCTGTATCAAGGAATATATTTTAAAAGGGTGATGGAGGGTAAAATTTTTCAAGATGTGACAACTTTGACAACTATCCCTTAAAAAATATCTAAAGAAAGTATTGGAGGGCTCGAGTTTTGGTAATAGGATAATGAGACTTTCATCATTAATGTTGGGTCAAATCCAATCCATGTCAAATGGTACTGTACTTTTCTCTGCAATTTAATCAAAGGTTCCTAGGATTGAATGGGCATGGATACTGAACTATATTCACTCCTACACATGGTCCTGCCAAGACACCAGTGAAGCATGTTGGCAGGGAGCCAGGGAAGCTTACATTGCCACTACTAGGGCGTCAGTCCAACACCTTCGAGTGCTTGAACATGTTTATTCCAGTGTAGGCATGTGCATGCCTCGAGCGCAGTCGCCAGAAATTTTTCTTCTAGTGGTGTCTGTTGGGTCAGCTCTGGCGCCCTCCAGTGCCATGCACTCATAGTGCCACTATAAAGGGCCCTGCTGACCCTGCACCTCCTCGGTCCCTTCTTACCACCCATGATGATCTCTGGAACTGCTCTCTTTGCTTCGGCAAACTTTCCCAGTGGTTTTCACTGTTTTTTGTGGTGTATGTAGTTAGTCAGTTTTAGTCTATAAGGGGAGACCTTTTCTCCTTCAGTTGGCGAAGTTCATCCACTCCCTGGTCATGGGGCATGTCTCAGTCACCAGGCTTCAAGCCCTGTGCCTCCTGTGGCAAGTCAAAGCCCTTGAGAAACCAGCAGTTGAGGTGTCTCAAGTGCTTGGCAGAGATTGACTGAAAGGACCAGTGCCAGATCTGTAAAGACTTCAAACCTTTCGCAGAAAAAGGATCGAGAGGCGAGACTGAATGTTCCTTCTTATGGAGGCAGCTCTGAGATCCACTTCGGAACCAAGTTGCTTGGACTTGGCACTGAGTAACTCGGTGTTCATGCGGAGTGCTCCTACCACTGTGCGAGAATCTTGGCACCATTCCCCATCCCTGTTTCCTAAAAAGAAGCACAAGAGGCAGCCGGCTGAGAGGGTTCAATCCCTGTCACTGAAGTCGGCCAGGCATGGGGACTGGAATAGAGTGAGAACTGTGTCAGGCCACTCTTCTACCTCGGCACCGCAACAGCTGGCCCTGCTGACTCTGGCTCCAGAGGTTCCATCTTCAGGCAGGCAGTGTAGTACCAGTATGTTTACGAGGCCGTCAACTCTGGAGGCGTTCACAGCAGCCAGGGACCTGTTCTTGTTGCCAGTGCCTATATCTCCAGCAGTGCAGGAGTTGGCACCACCGGTACAGTCGGACAGGGAACCATCTTCCAGCCTCTTCCCAGTATCAGGACCAGCGCAGACTTCACCATCACAGCACTGATCTCCGGCAACAATGGAGTCCACAGCTCCCTGGTCACCTTGCCCAGACCCTATGTCTTCAGAGTCAAAAGTGGGGTCACACTCCTCTCACCCACGCAGCCACCCACGCTACTCCCCAAGGCACTTCTACCCCACCATACCAAACACAGGGGTACCACCGAGTGCTTGCCCCTCTCATTCTTCGGTGCCGGTGCCAGTGCCAATGCAATGGCCCTTTTGGAACCCATACAGGTCCCCGTCCGTCCCGTCCCATCCCCCCGCACAGGGTCCTTTCTCAAGGCACTCCTATTTGGTGGCTTCCATAGAGCACCACCAATGCCTCGATGGGAGACTCCCCATCTGGACTCCAGTACCGAGCTTCAAGAAGAGGGCCCGCGAGTTCCAGACAATATGGAAGAAGGGGTGGAGGGCCCTCAACCAATGCTGGCTTCCTCCTCCTCCTCCCCGAATGAGACAGTATTGGCAGCTGGCGTGTCTTCTCCCCAAGATGACCACAAGGCTCTCCAGGATTTGTTAAAGCAGGTGGCCTTGAATTTGGACATCCAGGTAGAGGTGGTCACAGAGTCCTCTCATAGCCTGCTGGACATCTTGACAGCGGAGGGCCCCTCAAGGGTGGTCCTGCCACTCAATGAGGCTATCATGGACCTTGTTACAGTTCTGTGGCTGACCCACTGCTTCCCTTCCCCCTATGTCAAAACATAGGAAGCAGAAGTATTATTTGCGAGTCCAAATTTGCAAGTTCTTATACTTGTATCCCCCTCCACGGTCCCCTGTAGTATCGTCCACCAATTAAAGAGATCACCAAGGACAATTGGGGGCACTGTCTAAGACAAAAGACTCCAAAAAGTTGGACTTATTTGTCAGAAAGATCTACTTTACTGGAGGGATGCAACTGAAAATAGCAAACCAGCAGGCACTGCTGGGTCACTATGACTTTAATATGTGGGGTGTCATACACAAGTTTAAAGATCTGTTCCCTTAAGAAGCTAGCCAGGTGTTCTCCTCGCTGGTTAACAAAGGGAAAACCATAGCGAGGGCCTCCTTGCAGGCAGCCCTGAATGCAACTGATTCAGTGGCCAGATCCATGGTCTCGATGGTAACCATGCAAAGGAGCTCTTGGTTACAGTTTTCCAGTCTTCCTCAAGACGTCCAGCAAGCCCTCCAGGATCTCCCCTTTGAAGGATCCTCGCTCTTCTCTGAGCAGACCAATGCTTTGCCCCACTGGCCTGTCAAGACCCATAGAGGAGAAGGAGCAGGAGGTTTGAGCGTAGGCCTCCTCCACCAGCTTCCGCCTCGGGGCTGACGTGCTGCTCCCAGGCACTCAGGGAGCTTGAAGCTCTCCTTTTGATGGGATGCTCGAGGTTGCCATCCCACTCCCTGTTATATTGAATCCAGTTATCCCTCTGTTTTTGGAACCCCTGTCCCAATTTATCAATGCCTGGGCTCCTATCACCTCGGACCTCTGGGTGCTGAGCATGGTGGAAGTAGAATACACTCTCCAGTTTCTTTCTACCCACCCTTCCCATTCCCCTCCCCATCCCTCTTCAGGGACCCTTCTCACGAGCAATTCTTGGTCCAAGAAGTCCAATCCCTCCTTTGGATGGGAGCTGTGGAAGAGGTTCAGCAAAACTTGAGAGGAAAGGGGGGGTTCTACTCCCATTATTTCCTAATTCTGAAAGCCAAGGGTGGTCTCAGACCTACTATAAACCTGCACCGCCTCAACAGCTACCTCAAGAATCTAAAGTTCTGCATGATCTCTCTGGCCTCCATCATTCCCTGTCTGGATCCTAGGGATTGGTCTCGATGGTAACCATGCGCATGTCTTCACCAAAGGCATGGCGGTGGTAACGGCCTTCCTGAGGAGACAGGGAGTGCACGTCTTCCCATATCTCAACAACTGGTTAGTCAAAGGCCAGTCCAGGGCTCAGGTGGAATGCAGAATCCACCTCATCCAGTCAACTTTCCAGGCATTAGACCTGCTAATAAACATGCAAAAGTTTATGCTCGTCCCAGTGCAGAGGATACAGTTCATTGGAGCAGTACTCAGTTCCACTCAGGCCAGAGCCTTCCTCCCAGGAGACTCATTTCAGGCGATCACAGTCCTGATAAGGTCCCTCAAGGCCCACCCACTTACAACAGTGTGGAGCTGTCTGAGACTCCTGGGCCACATGCATCATGCAACATGTGAGGTTACGCGTCAGACCTCTTCAGGCATGGCTGGCCACAGTGTTCTCACCCATCTGTCACCATCTGGACTCGATTCTCTCCATACATTTTCAGGTCCTCATTTCCCAGGATTAGTGGCTGGACCATCACACGATTTGTGAGAGAGTACCCTTTTCGCGGCCCCAACCTTCGATGTCGGTGGTTTTGGACACATTGGTGCTGGGCTGGGGAGCCCACTTAGCGCCTCTCAGGACTCAAGGCCTTTAGTCTCCAGAAGAACGCTCTCTCATTATCCTTCCTGTCTCACATTTTGAACAAAGACATAATGGCTGTCCGGGACAATATGACTGCCATGTTTTACATCAAGAGACTGGGTGGGGCACGTTCTTTCCTGCTGTCCCAGGAAGCACTTAATCTGTGGGAGTTCTGCATAGCACATTCAATCCACCTCAAGGCTTCTCCCTCCTGGGAGTGCAGAACCAACTGGCATTTCACCTTAACCGGTCTTTCTCCATTCACCACAAGTAGTCCCTTTAGCCAGATATCACAAGGGACATTTTCCAACAGTGGAGGATTCCCCAGAGAGATCTGTTTGCTACCCAAATCAACAGGAAATGCCACCAGTTCTGTTCCCTGTGAGGCCACAGCCCAGGGTCCCTCACAGATGCTTTCTTGCTACTGTGGACAGATCACCTGTATTACGCGTTTCCTTCTATCCCACTAGTTCACAAGGTTCTGATGAAGATCAAGCAGGACTAGGTCATTCTCATAGCCCCAGCAATGCCCAGGCAACACTGGTTTGCCACCCTGTTAGGCCTCTCAGTGGAGGGCCCTGCTCCCGTTTCCTTTATATCCAGACCTGATCTCCAAGGACCATGATCTCCAAGAACCTCTGATGAGGTTCAATAAGGATAAGTACAGGGTCCTGCACTTAGGACAGAGGAACCCAATGCACAGCTACAGACTAGGGACCGAATGGCTAGGCAGCATTTCTGCGGAAAAGGACCTAGGGGTGACAGTGGACAAGAAGCTGGATATGAGTCAGCAGTGTGCCCTTATTGCCAAGAAGGCCAATGGCATTTTGGGATGTATAAGTAGGGGCATAATGAGCAGATCGAGGGACGTGATCGTTCCCCTCTATCCGACATTGGTGAGGCCTCATCTGGAGTACTTTGTCCAGTTTTGAGCCCCACGCTACAAAAAGGATGTGGATAAATTGGAGAGAGTCCAGCGAAGGGCAACAAAAATGATTAGGGGTCTGGAACACATGACTTATGAGGAGAGGCTGAGGGAACTGGGATTGTTTAGTCTGCAGAAGAGAAGAATGAGGGGGGATTTGATAGCTGCTTTCAACTACCTGAGAGGTGGTTCCAGAGAGGATGGTTCTAGACTATTCTCAGTGGTAGAAGAGGACAGGACAAGGAGTAATGTTCTCAAGTTGCAGTGGGGGAGGTTTAGGTTGGATATTAGGAAAAACTTTTTCACTAGGAGGGTGGTGAAACACTGGAATGCGTTACCTAGGGAGGTGGTGGAATCTCCTTCCTTAGAGGTTTTTAAGGTCAGGCTTAACAAAGCCCTGGCTGGGATGATTTAATTGGGGATTGGTCCTGCTTTGAGCAGAGGGTTGGACTAGATGACCTCCTGAGGTCCCTTCCAACCCTGATATTCTATGATTCTATGGTCGGTTGCTCCATCCGAACCTCAGCTCTCTTCATCTGATGGCCTGGAAGCTCCATGGCTGAATCCTGAAGAGCAGGTTTGCTTGGAGCAGGTTCATCAGGTCCTGCTAGTTAGTGGGAAGCCCTCCACCAGGGCTACTTACTTTGCAAAATGGAAGCAGTTCTTCATCTGATTTTCCCAGCATGGAATTCTACCCTTGAGTTCTTCATTGCAAGTTATATTGGAGTACCTGTTGCATCTGAAACAGCAAGGCTTGGCTATTTCTTCTGTCAAGGTCCACCTTGCATGATATCAGCCTCCAATCTCCCAGTCAACAGGCAGTCTGTCTTCTTTCATGTGGTAGTTATCCATTTCCTTAAAGACCTAGAGAGGTTATACCCTCAGGTTAAAGATCCCATTCTTCCCTGAGACCTAAACTCGCCTTATCAAAGCTTATGGGTCTTGGGTCACCTGCTTGAGCTGCTGGTGACATACTCATTAACTCACCTCTGCTGGAAGGTGGCCTTTTTAGTGGCCATCACTTCAGCCAGAAAGGTTTCAGAGATGTGTGGCTCACGTCTGAACCCCCATACACAGTTTTCTTCAAGGATAAGGTACAATTGTGTCCACTCCCTGCTTTTCTCCCAAAAGGGTTTTCGCACTTCCATTGCAGTCAAGCAATGTTCCTTCCAGTTTTCTTCCCAAAACCACATGAGAATAGGGAGGAGCAACAGCTACACTCTCTAGATGTTAGAAGGGCCCTAATGTTCTATATAGAATGGACTACGTTGTTTCATAGATCTACCCATCTGTTCATAGTGGTAGCAGAGAGGATCAAGGGATTCCCTATCTTCACTCAGAGAATCTCGTCCTGGATCATATCATGCATTTGCATGTGTTGTAAGTAGGTAGGAGTTCCGTCTCTAGCTAACCTGACTGCTCATTCCACAAGATCACAGGCCTGCTGAGCCACTTTCCTAGTGCAAATCCCTATTCAGGACATCTGCAGTGCGGCAACCTGGTCATCAGTGTATACGTTCTCAGCACACTATGCCATCACTAAGATTAAGATTTTGTCACAGGTATTTTTAGTAAAAGTCATGGATAGGTCTGACTGCAAAACCAGCAACAAACACAAATTCATGTAAGCTCACGACCTGTCCGTGACTTTTAGTAAAAATAGCCGGGGAGGGTGACTAATAGTGAGAGCCCCATTGGGGGCTGACCACCAGCCGTTGCTCCGGCCTTGCTGCTGCTCCTGCGGTGGGGGGGCTGACTGAGCCCGGATCGTGGCTCCAGCCCCAGGGGCCGCTGCTCTTGTACCAATGGCTGAGCCCCAGCCCCAGGGGCTGCTGCTCCTGTCCCTGGCCACTGCTCCTGCAGTGTGGGCTGATCGCCAGCTACTACTCTGGCCCCAGCACTGCTCTTGGATGGGAGCTGACGGCTGCTCTAGTCCCGCCACTGCGGCAGGCTGAGTCAACCGAAGAAGTCCTGTTAAAGTCAAGTAATCCGTGATCTCTGTGACAGCCATCACTCAACAGGCTGTCAGCATGTCCATGAACTCTGAGCCTCTCTCCTTGTAACGGGGTCATGACTCACCACCACTGGCACCTCCGGCTGGTTGCTCCGGGAATTAGCTCTTGTCAGCTGCGGAGCACTCTCTGCATGTGGTGTCTCGCCTGTTGTCTGCTCTGCTGATTTGGGAACCGCCTTGCTCCCTGCTCGGCGGTGTCCGCTTCAGGACATTGCCCTCTGGCAGTGCCCACTACTCCATTCTCACCCCCTTCCGGGAGGTGGGGGGTAACAACAGTCCTTCGGCTTGCACCTGCCTCAGTGGCCAAGCACAACCCCAAAGTCTAGCCCCTCACCTCAGGGCAAGTTGCAGTCTGTCTCGGCCAGACTCCTCTGTGGGCAGGTGCAGGGGAAGGGGGGGACCCAGGCCCACCCGCTACTTTAGGTCCCAACCCAGTGACTCTTTACCAGCAGCCTCTCTCTCCCCTCCTTCGCTCCCCTCTTGTCCATCTATCTTCCCTGGGCCACTCCCCCTTTGGCCCTGTGCACCTTCTCTACCCTTTTTAGCAGGGGCTGCAGCCTGGCATGGAGCTCTCCTCTGCTCCCCTGAGACTGCCCAACACTGCTCTGTCCAAGATGCTACGTCCTTAGCTCAGGAGCCAGTCCTCCTCCCTTGCTAGTCAGGGAGAGACTGCCCTCTCCTTTGCTAGGCAGTCCTTATTTAGGGCCCAGCCCAGCCCTGATAGGCTGCCTCTTCCTTTGCCCTGATTGTCTCTCCACAGGCCTTTGCTGATTGGAGGCTGGTCTGCGCAGCCTCTCTGGCCTGTTCCAGCCCGTTTTCCTATGGAGTGGGGCAGCTGCCACACTACACTCATATACAACTGCTTGCAAGTCACTTACATTGGAATGGACGTGTGCAAGCACTCGAAAAAGAAAAAACAGTTACTAACCTTCCGTAACTGTTGTTCTTCCAGATGTGTTTCACATGTCTATTCCAAGACCCACCCTCCTTCCTCTCTTAACGTAGTTAGCTGGAAAGAAGGAACTGAGGGGGTGCAGGGTTGGCAAGCCCTTTCTACTGGTGCTATGAGTGTGCGACACCAGAGGGTGCCAGAGCCGACCCAGCAGTTACCACAGGGGAAAAATTTCCGGCAACTAGGCTTGGGCCACACACACACCTACATTGGAATGGACATGTGCAATCCATCTCAAAGAACAACAGTTACAGAAGGTTAGTAACCATTTTTTTTCAAGAGCACTATATTCACCCAGAATTTTAAAATATGTATGTCATTTAAAAAAAATAAGTCTCAAAGAATTTTTTTTCTTTCTTGAAATAGGAGATAATAAAAATATATATTTTTAAATGTCATTGAGTAGTAGGTACAAGCTTTTGGAGTCAAAGTTAGAGTCTACGTTAAAGAAGTCTCTAGAAATAAAAGAAGAAAAAATTGCGGCTTTGGAAGCTCGTTTAGAAGAGTCAACAAATTTAAACCAGCAGCTGCGCCAGGAACTTAAAACAGTAAGGAAAAAATGACATAACCATTTTTTTCCTCAGATTATAAAATTCTTGAACACCATTCTTATTTTCCAATTTTATTTGCAGTTTATAATGACATTCTTACAAAATTAAGTGCACTTGACAAAATAATTCACTTCTCTCTCAAAATACTTAAGCTTCAGAAGTAGTGCATTCTATATTACAAGACACAGGAAAGCTTGTCTGTAATTTTCTGAGCACTAAATTTTCAAAAACTCATGTTACATAAGAATTCAGATCTTTGTTCAGTAAAAATATTAGAATGGTGATTCATGATGGAGGTCTTGAATTTTTCGACAAAACTTGGTGTGTGTGAGGAACAGTGTTTAAAAAACAAATTATTTACTGAGTTTAGACCTTAAGACAACAGTTTTATGTCTTCAGCATTGCTAATTCTTGTGAATTTATCTCAAGAGCTACAGTTTTTGCAGTACTTTCTGTTCAATGTCATGTACAGTGGTTTACAGTTGAAGAATTATGGGTGAACAATTGTTGCAACTGAAACTAGAGGCTGCATTTCCTTGACTTACTGATTAGTCCAGTGTCTCAGCTGCTTGCTCTGCACTTTTGTGCATGTACAGAATCCTGCAGAGTCCAACAAGGCAAGGAAAGCAGCAGGAGTCAGACTAGAGACACCAGCCAGTGGCAACTCCAAGACACAACCAATTCCCACAGGAAAGATGGTGATTAAAGAGGGTCACTTTGAGGAGGGGTATCCCTGTTCCCACCCATCTTCAGCTTGCATTTTTCTCCACACTGCTGCGGAAATAATGTATGTAGGTGATAGTGGGGAAGAGGACAGGAAGCAGTGCTCATTGAGGTAGGAGAAAATGCCAGAGAAGGGAGCCAAAAACAATACAATGCCCAGTGGAGAGGCAGAGGATGATGATTGGGGAAGGCCAGAAGTACTCAATGGAGAGGTGGTGGGAAACAGAATAGGGACCTGACAATAGTACCCAGAAATTGTCTGGAAGGGAAAGTGCATTTATTGGGGAGAGTTCAGAGAACCTTTGCCTCCATCAGTCAGGAAAAAGAAGAGGGGAGACCCTCTCAATTTCTGTTGCATTTTGTCTGTGTTTTCATGCAAAAATCCATACACAAGGGAGAGCAGAGGGTGATCTCTAAGACTTTATAAAAGAAATCCCAAAAGCAAACCAAAAAGGAATATTGATATTTTTACAGAAGGCATGATTTTCAAGCCAATCTCATGACTTCTTTTGGCTTGGATCATAATTTTTGAACTCACAGAGTTGGCAGGACTGTGTCTTGCAGATAAGAGTTAAAATAAGTGATAAGACAGGTTGTAACTAGGAGTTACATCATGGGCCAAGTCACAGAGCTTTGATTGTGGGTAAAAGAGAAAAATGCAGTTGAACTCAGGGCTTGATTTGGGGTACAAAGGATCCTCACTTCCCAAGAAATCTAGAATTTAGTGATAAAACTTTAAACATTTGGAATGGGATGGTCATCTATGAAATTTACCCATCTAGATTTTTACACTTGTATAATTAATTTGAAGTACAATTGAGTGCACAAAAGATACATATGTCAAACACGCTCTTCTGGCAGTTTCATGTTTTATATTTATATAGTATGTGTAAACTCCCACAGTTAAATTCACAATTATAAATATTGAAAATATTCATTGAGTTTCTTGTCCTGTGCAAATTACATTCACACATAGTTAAACAAAGAGTTTGGAAGTTATATTTTCAATTTTTGTAATTGTCTTAATTGATTTTAGGTGAAAAAAAACTATGAAGCCCTGAAGCAAAGACAAGAGGAGGAAAGGATGGTACAGAATTCTCCTCCAAGAACTGGTGAAGAAACCCAGTCTGTCAATAAATGGGAAAAGGAAAATCAGGAAACTACTAGAGAACTATTGAAGGTTAAAGATAGATTAATAGAAGTAGAAAGAAATGTAAGTTGTTTTAATTTTACTTGTTTAATGTGACGTGAGAGTGAGGTGGCCAAAGTAAACACGTGAGTTAACAAACGTGGGTTTTCTAGCTCAGCCAGTAGAGGCTCATGCTTTTACTCCCAGGAGTGTCACATTACAAGTGATGGCCCCTGTGGAGATTTAATCGGGATAGACCCCTGACACTTAGGATGAACTTCCATGGCCAGGGTGAATGTGTAATCCACACTTACACAGTATGACTCTGTCCTTCTCTAGGGGTTGAACCACATAGCGCTTTATGGGTCTCCTATAGTCTTTGCATTGTCAGATCTGAATCTTTTAGCTCAAATAGCAGAGGCTTATAGTTTTAGAACCAGAGGTTCAAGGTTCAGTCTCTGTTGCTAATGACACATCTATGGGTGTCACATACAAACAGGGATTTGAGTGTAAGACAATAATTGTACTAGCGCCATTTGAACGTCTAGTTTGGGGCCAGTTTTGAAAATGTGCCCTCCCTCCATCCCTGTATGAATATCTCAGGTTAGTGTGGCCACTACATTCATAAGCAAAAAACAGATAAATTAATAACAGTGTGGAAGCTCTATCTCACAATTGCTTCTCTCTTGTGATTTTAATGGAAACCCATAACTTCGTCTTACTTGTATTTAAAATAAATAATCTTCTTTTTAGGTAAACTAACCTAAAATATAAACAGTGTCCTCTCGATATGCATGATTCTTCTATGTTTAACCTTTTTTTCTTTTTTAAGAATGCTACCCTGCAGGCAGAGAAACAAGCACTGAAAACTCAACTAAAGCAACTCGAGACCCAGAACAATAATCTACAAGCTCAGATTCTATCACTTCAGAGACAGACTGTTTCTTTACAGGAGCAAAATACAACCTTACAAACTCAGAATGCCAAGCTGCAGGTTACATTTTATATTTTGCTTTTATCATCCGATTCAAAATAAAGGTAGATTTTTTTCAAGTCAGAGCTTTGCTATAAACTGTTTGGCACTAGCAATCACAATTTCAGTTGACATGGAAATCAAAGCACCTTGCACCATTTCTAGTTTGCACTAATAACAGTCAGTCATAAATTGCTACAACAAGATATTAACATCATACATTTATCATATTTAAAACCCTTGGAATTTATGCACAGGAACTAAGTGTACTTTGTCAGCCTCCTTCCACATCCTTTCTTTTACGTTCTTAACTTCTGACTTCTGGTGATGTAAGCAGTTAAAGCACCCTGAGAACTAATATTAGGTGAGATACTCTTTAATATTTTCTTAAATGAGTTAGAAGTAATGAAGTGTAAATTGACACATAATACTAAAAGAGGAAAGATTGTGAACACACTGAATGAAAATGTAGAGAAGTGGGCCAAAATTAATAGGAGATTTAATTCAGATAAGTGCAATGTAATTTGCTCAGAAAAAAATAAAGCCATATGCTTTGGTCCTGGGAGCTATGAAAACAAAATTAACATTCACAAAGATACCTTAAGGAAATCAAAGCTAAATTGCCATCCCTCTCAGGCTACCTATCTTTTCAAATACAGTTTCTCCAATAAATGAATTCCTCTTGCAAATGGATCTTATGTTTTTTAGGGCTCCAAGGATCAAACAGCTTTAGGGAGTACATACAAAGCTCTCAATTAACAAGATATTGTGAACAAATTGCTACCATTCTTAGAAAGGCCACTGCAGTTCTAATATCCCTCCAGACCCCCAGAAAGAAAAAGAATCTGAACAGAAGGGAAAAGGAATTTAATAACTAGGAAAAGTTCCTATTTGGTTTCACATTGAAACCATGTATCCTTTTCCATATCGTCTTGCAGGATATCATAAAAGATGACTGGGAGTTCACAGCTACATTGAAGAGTCTAGGAAAATAGGCCAAAAAGGACCACAACATACATCAGCTGAAATCTGACGTAGTTTCATTGCAATGGCAGATTTGGCTTTATCCTCCTTGGTTGAAGGACACTCCCAGTGAATTGGATTTCTTCCATAAAGTCACCTGGACATAAGAATTAGACTTCTCCCTCCACAGGAATTATGAAGCTACATCAGCCACCATGAAAGCCTCAGCAGTTTCTGTTTGTTTTGCCTGGCCAATCCTGGTATAGATAGATTCTCTTGTAGACATTACACTCAGAACTAAGAAAGGATACAGCCTAAGGGCCACTCTCTGGAAAATCTCCCATGTGGCTGCCTTTGTTTTGGATCATCACTTGAAACCTTCATCCCTTGTTCTTAGTTAGAGCAATGGGATACCATGCACTCTCTTACAGGCACATGAAGTTCCATGGATCTCAACTAAACAACTTACAGTGGCTTCAAAATACTTACTGCCCAGAGGCAACCTCTTTAGAGAATCTATGGGAAAATAGGTGAATCATCAGAAATGACCAAGAGAGCCTTGACCCCTGCTATTATACATTACAGAAAGTAAAAGCCTTATTTTAAGCCTAACCAATCATTTCTGCTATTTCACACTAACAAACACAGCATATAGAGACAGCAGTTACACAAGAAGATATAATTAAACCAGAAAAGGCTGAAACAAGTGAATTCTCAGATCATCTCTCAGCCTCCTCAGAACACACTGAATGACTTCCTTCCTATCCCTAGTCCAAAATGAACAGCAAATTGGTATCAGACTCCTTTAATTTGTGAATTGATGACTGCTGTTGACTTTGAACAAATAAGTTCTGGGCATAGTCCAGAGAAGATATACAATAGTAGTATTAGAAGCAGCATTTCCCCTCCTTGGGTGACCTGATTAGGGTTCTATCCAGAGAGAAAGCAGAAGCAAATTACCTGAAATCCAAGCAGCTTCTGGAACATTATAGTTAGATAAAGAGAAGAAAAAATGTAATATCCCCCGTACATTTTCATCATTCTTTTGGTTATGAAGATAAACCCAATGAGGCACAAGGAGATCATCTCCAGAGAATAACAGAAAAAGATTAAGCGGTCTATAAAGGAAGTAAAAGTTGCTGAAGAAGTGTCATTTTCTGCCCTACTAAACATGTTGGGATTGTTAGTATCTTCAATAAACAATCTGCAGTGTGCCAGGATACATACGAGAGCTCTCCAGCTCTGTTATCTTTTCCACATCCCATCCTACTCCAGCCTGTTGTGAAAATCAAAGTCATATGGATTGTATCTATCTCCTTCAGTTGGCTGATGAAAAAGGATTTAGCCTCAAAGAGGCAGTCAGCAAGTGAGTTGGAACAGTAATTACAACAGACATCAGTCTAGGAGGTTGAAACTAGGAGGGTGCTTTCAGAAACTGACAATTCCGGGATCATGTCTGCAGAAGAGAGAAAGCATAGCATTGACTGGCTAGAGCTCAGAGTAGTCAGTTATGGTCTCAAAGCATTGACCCTCTCATTAGGCAGTAGACATATGTTGGTTATGACCATACCATTTAAGAAAAAAGCTCTGCTCATGTTGACTTGAGAAGAACAAAACTTCTTGTTGCTGTGCATCGTGTACCTCAAGGGAAATTGAAAATGATAGATTGGCTCTGCAAACAAACATTAACTCAAGTGGAATAGAGTCCACACTCAGAAATATTCTCATCCCTGGTCCGTTTATTTGGCAGATCAGTGATGGACCTGTTTTCTTCCAGAAACAAGAAGGCATCTTCCTATTTCTGTAGGTGACTGAATCCAGAGGCTGAAAGAACATAAACATTCAGAACTGGCCAAGTTCTTGTCTCTATGCCTTCTCCTTTTCTGCAGCCCAGTGTCTCCCATAATTCTGATATAGGCTCTTGCCCTCCAGTGTGCGGTTTCTGGTTCAAAGCTACAGCACAGCCTATGCTATCCATGCCTCCTTCTTGTGCTTGCTGCCAGATCTTCTGACTCCACGGCAGCGGTCAAGTGGTGGTTTGCTTCACTCCCATGCTTTTTTTAAAAAAAAATTATTTTTAGCCATTTTTCAGGCAGTTAAAGCCTTTTTATTTGCTTTCAAACCTTCTCACCACTTCCTGGTTCAGGTTCTGAGCAGTGTGGTGGCAACAACCATATGAAATCTCCGCTGCGGTGCCTTCCTGCCAAGCTGCTGTGCCCCCTTTGAGGCCTGGCAGAACAACCGTTCAAGCACTGGGCAAAATCCAAAAGGTGCTCCGTATATGAGATACGTTTCTCAGGCTCAGCATAAGGTAAAAATTGCCAAGCCTGCATGCAGCTGACCATATTTCTGCTAGGACACAGGGCTCTGAGTCAGACAAGTTGGAGCCTCTCTACACCATCCCCCGAAGTAGCTGCAACTACACAGAAAAACCTGACCAAGAGACACAGAGTAGGCTCTGAGGACTAGGAGAACTTCATCCAAATGAAATGACTCGGGGTACGTCCAGGGCAACAAAGGACCATAAAGATGAGAGCTTTCTGGGCTACTGGTTCCCCCCACAAGTCCTGAAGTGGGTCTTAGATTCCCTGTGGAGAGAAGCAGAAGCAGGAGAACTACATAGCTCTTTCCTCGCACTGTGAATCAGACAATTCTCATGATACTCTGGGGTAAATCCTCCCAAAATGGCAAAAGCAAATGTGTCCTTTGCAAGGCAGGGATTATTATTGTTAATGAACAAGTGAGGTGAAAATCAGGAGCTAAACCTCTTCTCCTATGCCTTCTCCCCCTTAGGGAGTGTTTATCTTCACAGAATCTCTCTCTCAGTGCTCTGTACCATACTTACCACCCCTTCCCCAACTTGCAGCATGTCTGGGCATGATGAGAAGCCTGTGCCTCCTGTGCAGCCTTGCCTCAGGCTGCAGCCTAATGGAAATTGTGCCAGTGTGGATTTCAGCCCAAGGACTATCGATGTGCCAGGGAAAGGGGCTAAAATTTGAGACAGCAGCTGACAGTCTGTCTCTCTATCCCTCCCCTGCTCCACAGGCTGGCTGCACATCAAAGTCTAGAGCACTTCAGGCAGTCTGTGGCCAGAACAGAGGCTCTTGAGAAATCCACTCCCCATGAAGCTGCACCTTCTTGGGATTACAGAGGGGTAAGTGAGAAATCCCTTCCCATGTTCAAAATGATCTTGATTTCCTGAGTAAAGCTCCAAATGGTTCTAGGTTCCTTGTACAGCACTTACTTGGGTGCTCACCAGCCGGGGGGAGCAGGCAGGGCACTTTCAGGCTCATGAGGACAACTCTCAACTATTTGCACATTTGAGGTATGTGTACCAGTACCCCTCCTCTGTTGTCTGGTTCCCCAGACCAAGATGAATAGTATACTACCCTCTCCCCATCGTAAACATCCATGGAAGAAGTACCACACCTACCAAACAAACCCCACCCCAACAATTTACATAGCTTTTTTAAGACAGGATGTCAGTGAGTGGGCTGTAAGGAATGTATAAATATTAATAACCTATCTTTCCTTCCAAACATAATTACAACACATTTTCCCATTGATGCCTCCTTTGAGGGCATCATTACATCCAAATAAGGTCACCTGATTAAACCGAATGTTAAACTAAAATGTTTATATCTATTTAGTCTATCTAATCTATCTATAAAACAAAGAAATTTCACAAATTTTGGGAGCCTAAGCTTAGTGCAGCCAGAGTTCTACCGGTGAAAGATAGTCACACCTTCAGACCCCATAGACCACAAGAGTGATGATACACTACTCAGCAATTTCAAAGCCTCATCTATAGCTGTTCAGACCAAAAGCTTTTCATATCTTTAGTAGAAAGCTTACTTTGTTGTAAACAAGTGGCTCAACTTCTGGGGTATGATCCTTGATTCAAATGAGATGTCTTGGGTCCTGTCTTGGTAAAGCCCTTGATGGGATTTGTGATGAGCAATGGATTCTAATTTGGTGGCTACAAGGATGTCATGTTACATCCATGAATAGTCATTGTTCATCCTAAACTGATATTTTGTGCATCCAACCTTACAGGTGAAGAATTAGTGGGAAAAACATTAGAGAAATTAGTAACTGAGACTGCAGAGAGGCCTCAGCCCTGACTGTCAAAGTCTACAGCAATCCAGGTTCCTACTAACACAGGATACCCAAGAAAGGAGTCTGATACCCTGGCAAGGGGAAAATATCTGGAGCAGAAGTTTCTAAGGAAACCTAGATTAATTTTCCTTCAAACCAACAAAATTCTGAGCATAACAAAGACTCTTCCTTTTGATCCATCTTCTGCACCTACAGTCTTAGGTGGTTGGTAGTGGTCACAGCAAGGCACAGTGGACTCTGGATTGCTTCCAAGTGCCTGACTTTGCAATAACACCAAGAAAAGCTCCCTGATTCCCTCAGCAAACATAGTTCACTGGGACTGGAGACAGACATTTCAGTGATGAAGATGAACCCATTGCTAGACAGATTCCAGAAGATCCAGTATCTGTATCCATGCTGAACAAATGCTGGAGGCCAAGAGCCTCTGTTCTGTCTAGCCACTGGGCCTTTTTGTCTCGCACATACGGGTCTCCCCATAGGTGAGGTCACATATCAGGTGTCTCCGGTCTTTCTTCTGAGAGAATGGGACCATTGCCTGGAGCGAATGTAAGACCAGTTACTGGTTCCCGGTCAGGTACTAGCTTTCCTAAGATGATGGCTGGCCATAGAGAATGTCTTTAGGTGTCTTCCCATATTCCTTCCCGGTTTGCAGGTTCTCACAGCAGACACTTTTCTGAGGGATGGGGAGCACTTCTGGGAGCCAAAATGACATAATGAATCTGGAGTTCTGGGAAAAGGAGCCTCAGCATCATGCTCTTGAAGCTCACAGCTGTCAAACTAGCTCTACTGAGATTCCAGAGCTACCTGGAGGGCAAGAACATCTTGTTCCAACCAGACAACACGACCACAGCTACATACATAAACAATCAAGGGGGAACAAGTTGTGTAGCACTACATGCAGAAGTGATGGAATGGGCAGACAAAACTCTCTGTTCTCTAAAGACAATACACGTAAAAGGAGAGCTGAACCAAAAGGCAGACTGAGAGCACTAAAGACTTATATCAGGATTACAGAATCCACAAGGAGATTGGGCTTCCTGTTCATTTCCTTTGATCTTGAGCTGCTTAGGGCATCCAAACTATCTCTTACTAGATTAATTAGATTTACAGCTTTGAGGCAAACAAGCCATCTGGGGCGCACCTGTTCCAGAAGGAATCAAGGCACATTTACAAGGCCCATTGCAACCTCATGGGCCCAGAAAGCATGTGCTTCCACCACAGATATCTCTAGGGCAGCCACATTGCCATCGGCCAACACCTCTATCAAGCATTATAAGGTGGACTTTCTGTCTCTACAGAGCACTCCTTGGACAGGAAGGTGCTGCAAGTGGTGGTCCAGACATAACCTTGCCATTTGAGCAGTTCAAAAAAGTGTGTCTTTCCTTTTTTTTATGTTCACTTTGTATCTCTCCCTTCTCCTGTTCACTGCTTGCCATATGAATCAGAATTGAGGGAGATGCTGGGCTGCAGAATGGAAAATTTCTAAGCTGATCATTTCCTTTCTGCTAGCAGTGTCTCCCACAGTTCTACCCAACCTGTATGGCTTCACCACTACAGGTCAGCATTTTATTTGGATAGTTGCTTCTTATGTAGTGGCCTGTTGTACATGGTTAATTGGTTGGCGCTGAAATTATTGTTACTAATCATTGTGTAGGAGTTTTTTTCACAGCTTGGAATGACTCATCAGGCAGCAAGCAGGCAAAGGGCTGTGCTGTAGCTTTAAACCACCTCCAGAAACTTCACACAGGAGAGGAATAGCCCATACATATCAGAATTGTGGGGATGCTGTTAGTAGAATGAAAATTATTGGGTACGAAATTTTCTATTTTGCAAATCCCAAGGACTATACAGAAAAAGGGTCGGGGGGAGGGGGAAGAAACAATGGTAATATTGATAGCCCCTTATAGGTGAAGGAGTACATGATGGTTCTCTGACCTGCTCAATCTAGCTTGTGAGCCACAAATATACTTACTCTGCAGACAAGTTATTGTCTCTGGGACCAACCCTGTATCCAAATCCGGACGGACAGAACCTAGCTGCTTGGATTTTGAAGGAAAGTATCTTAGAAAAAAGGTAACACAGGCAACAAATAAGACATACTCCAAAACTTGGCTAAGATTCAGGTATTGCTGCAGTTGTCAAGCTGTGTCCCCTACATGAGCAGAAGTTAAACATATCTTAGAATTTCTCCAAGAAAGCCTTAATATGGGCTTCAAAGCCATCACTCTTTAAGGCCAAATATCCATATTAGCAAGTATTCTGTATTTGAAAGAAGAAAAATGTCTGTATATCTGACCATCAGATGCTTCTATGGGAAAGACTTTCTGATACGTTCTTCATACTGTCACAATCTAGCCCTTGCTGTACTAACTGCACCCTTTGGAACCTAGGAAGGAATTGTTAAATTCCATTTAAAACATGGGTGGCTGATTCATCTACCACAGAAGTCCCCTCAAGAGGATCTCAGTACTGTGTGTTCCTTTTGGACAGAGCAGGCCTTTGAATGTTAAGTTGGTTCTTCCTCAAATTAATTTCCATCTTCAATACATATCAAGAAATAGTCCTTCTGTGCTTCTACCCGAAGCCTTCCCACCCACGGGAGAGTTCTAATTCACACTTGATGTTTGCCATTACTTCAGGATATATACTAAGTGTACTAAACCCCTTATGAAGTCCAGGGATTAAACTGAGTATTTCAGAGGCATACAAAATTAAAGAGTCTTACACCTCTGTCAAACCTCAGGGCCCACGCCTTAAGGGCAATGATGCAATGGTGACTTTATGGGTAGAAAAATTGTATGCCTCCATGGGAAGATGTTCAAGGCAGCCACTTGTTCTTCAGTGCATCCTGTCTCCAAATTTTATAAATTGGACATCCATTCATCAGCTGCCATTATTTTTGGCAGAAGGGCGCTCTGCAGTGTAGTTTCTCAGTAAAAGAGAATGAACACAGTTTCACTTAGGTGCTATTGATTTAACTTTATTTCCATTTCCCCACTCTAGATGGACACTGTTGATTGAAATCCCATTGTAATGGATCTCTGGAATACAATGAAGAATAGAAAAAACATGCATGCTTGCCTGAAAATTTCCTTTCTTCAAGTAATAGTCACAGTTCTGGCTCACCTGTTCAAAGGATTTCTAGTGATCAGATAGTGATAAACATTGGTATCCAAAACATTTTTTAATAGACCTGTCAAACTCACTGCTTAAAAGTCAGAAAGAATCTTTCTTTAGGAAAGCATTTAAGAAGAGGCATGAAGTTAAGCACACAATTAAATGCTTTCCTGAATAGAAATGAACTTAACCATATGCTTAAATGCTTTCCTGAATTGTGGCCATAATGACTTACCTAAGGATGTACCACTTGAAACTAAAATATACCATTTAAATTAAGTATCAGGTAAAATTATTACCCTTAAGGTGCGTTAGATAATAGGATAACTTGGCTAATGAAGTTGTTGAAATCACTGAAGTATTCATAAGTATATTAGATTTAAAAAAACATTTAATTAATTTTGAGGCCAGTCCTTCACTAGGGGGAGTTAGACTAGATTAAAGGACCTAAAGTCCTTTGTTACCTTAATAACTATAGTATGCTAATCCCCACTTTCATTGTTGATGATTCTAAATTAAATGGAGTTTCCTTTATTTCTGATAACATTGTTTACAACTGCAGGTTGAAAATTCTACCCTTAATTCTCAAAGTACATCTCTTATGAATCAGAATGCACAACTGCTGATCCAACAGTCTGCCTTGGAAAATGAAAATGAATCTATACTCAAGGAACTAGAGGATCTGAAATCATTGTATGATTCACTGGTCAAAGATCATGAAAAACTGGAACATCTTCATGAACGTCAAGCTTCCGAATATGAATCTCTAATTGCCAAACATGGAAGCCTCAAGTCTGCACACAAAAATCTTGAGGTGGAACATAAGGACTTAGAAGATAGGTAAGCATAAATATGTAAGATGGATCTTGTGAGTAACATTAAAAATCTGCATTTCATAATAATACAAGAACATTGTTGTATAAATTAGGTTGAATAAAATGAATGTTTCTTAATCTGTCATTTAGATCTTAACTCCTTGAATAAATTTCTCCTTGTTCAAAATTGAAATTACATCCTTAGCTATTTTTATTAGTTCTAGAGGATATAACCAACATTTTTATATAATCTTGTTTACAGGTACAATCAGTTACTGAAACAAAAAGTGCAATTAGAGGAGTTGGAAAAAGTGCTCAAAGTAGAACAAGAGAAAATGTTGCAGCAAAGCAAAAAACATGAAACTGTAGCAGCAGAATACAAAAAACTTCGTGATGAAAATGATAGGTAAATAAAAAATCTGATACTTTATTTAGATTTAAATATATTATTAAATGAAAAAGCCAATATTTGTACGGTATTAAGGCTGAGGTTTTAAACTTGATAAAAGTCAAGAAATTCAAACTTGCATTTCCCACAGCAACCATAATTTAAGTTAATTTGCTCATGTGTAATATTTTGTATTATTGCATATAGTATATGCCTTTGTATATAAAGTATATTATTGCATATGGTATGTCTCCTCTGCATGGGCCTGTAGTCCAAGTCACAGTCTAACCCTGTGAAATGAGGGGCTTTTTAATGATTTCCTCCCCAACTTAGTTGTTGTACAACCCTGGTAGAGCTCCCCCTAGTTGGATGCACATCAGTCTGCAGTGTTTTGAGCTGTACAAACTGGGTCTGTGTACCCTGAAGCTTCCCTTGATCTGAGTAGGTTTTAGGACTACACTTCCTATGCACAGACTGACTTTTACCTCTTCATGGAAATGAAGCCCCACTACCCAGTTTTCATAGGCTCCCTGGACCAGTACTGACCCACTTAGCCTCCCCAGTAACTTAAGCACACTCTTTCCAGAGCAACAACTTTAGAGGTGCTCTGAATTTACAATTCACCTCTTTGAGGACATGTGATAGTTATAAGCAAATAGACACACAGACTTTATGGGGTTCCTAAACACAATTGTTCTTTACTTTAGCTAGTACAAGAAATGTTCAGATCTATCCAAAATAATAAAAATACATACACGTTTCCCTGCCTCATTTTCTCATCACTCTTGAGCCTTCTTTGGGCTTAGGTCAGACTCCTGTAAAGAGTGAAGGATCCCACCTACTACACATGGCTTCTACTCCAAATAATGGAATGTCTCGCTCTCCTGTGCATCCAGTTTCCTTCTTTTTTTGGTCTGGTTCCACAGTTAAACAGGATCTAGTGTACTACTGTAAACCTCTGCTGTGCTTTTATTGTCCTTTACTTGAGACCAGATTTGGATCCTAACTATGGTTACTTGATCTAAAAACAAAGTTTCACTTAAATCTTTTCCTTTTTAAACTTTCAGCAGCCTTGTGTTTTTCCCAAGCATAGAGTTAAAATATGAAAGGTATTTCATTTTGAAAAGAAAATACTTGCCCCCAATTTGAGTTCTATAATAATATAATTTCCCAGAAATCAATCACTCTTCCTATCTCTTAATGAGAATAGAATTTTCAGAGAGTAGAATATCTTGATCTAACCAGACTGGTGACTAGAGGCTATTAATTAGTTCATATATTCTTCCAAAGAATGTGTGTCACTCATGTTACAAATAGCATAGAATTATGGAAGTTACATGCTTTAAACAAAATTCTGGTTAAAATATGTATTATCTTTTTATCTATATATATTCTTATATGACATCTTTTAATTACAGGCTAAATCATACTTACAGTCAACTTCTGAGAGAGAATGAAGTTCTTCAAACTGACCATAAGAATTTGAAAAGCTTATTGAACAATTCCAAACTAGAACAAACACGATTAGAAGCTGAATTTTCTAAACTGAAAGAACAGTACCAACAACTGGATATTACATCTACAAAACTGAATAATCAGTGTGAGGTAAGTTAAAGTTTTTTAATCTCTTCTGTTAATACTTCAATTACTATAGCATTGTAAATTCAGATAATATTATGCAATTTGCTAGATTCTATTAATGTATCTGCTTTTATAGGTAATCGGACAGTTCTAATATAACTGTTAAGAAGAAAAATGAACCTCCCTGCTTTTTGAATGCTTGCTCATGTCCATTCCACGTTAGGTGTGTGCACGCTGCGTGCACCGTTGCTGGAGATTTTTCCCTCAGTGGTATCCATCAGGCGAGCTCTAGTGCCCTGTGTTGCCGCGTGCTTATGCCACCAGCCCTGCACGCTCTCAGTTCCTTCTTAGCACCAGTGAAGGGTGCTGGAACAACGCCTCTTGCTTCAGCAAGGCACTTCTCAATTGTTTTCTTCTCTGTACCTTAGTTTATTAGTCTTAGTGTAGTTGTAGTGGCAGAATTGTGTCTTTTGCCATCCCCTTGAAGATCTGCCCAAATTAGACCAAGCCATAAGCCTCTGAAAAATCATTGCTATGAAGAATTTACAATCTAATGCAATTACAGTGTCATAAAAACTGATTCATGAACCATAAAGCAGTGAACAAGATCTTTCTCAAGTGGGATGCTAAGATCTTTATCACAAATTTTAGAGAAAGATATCTGTGATCTTTTTCAGAAGGAAAACAAAACATATTTGTTTATCAAACACCAAAGGTGTGCATACCCTCCTGAGCTTTTAATTTAAATACCTGAAAGCAATCCATGTCAGTTGGACAGGTTCTTGTTTCAACAGAAATAAAATAACCATACATTTGCTGCCTTCTACTGTTATAGAAACTTCCAGGTAAATTAGGAAGGACAAAGTTAGGCTTTGTCTACACTACAGAGTTTTGTCGACACAAGTTTTGCTGACGGTCAGAAACCAGTATAATTACATCTCTTGTGCATCTTCACACAACACTCCTTCTGTCGGCAGAGCACATCCACACTTGGTGCTCTAGCATTGACAGAGAGAGCAGTCTGGGCAGCTATCACATTGTGCTACTCTCCACCTTCTGCAGCTAGGAGTTGTGGGAAGGCAGCATGGATTGCAGTGCATCATGGGTGCAGGCTCAACATCCCATTATGCCGTTTTTTCTGTCCCAACATTCCCTGGGCTTTCAAGTGAGTTTCATGCCATTTTTCAATGGCCCCTGCTTACTGTATAGCCGCCATCTCTGTCTGAAAGGATGGATCCCGAACTGCTGTCTACTGTTGAAAGGCACCTGAGTGTGCCATGGAAAGAAACAACAGCAGATTATTTTTGGCATTCAGGGAGCAGCTGCACACGGTGGACCGTTGCTTTTGGGCTCAGGAAACAAGCACTAAGTGGTGGGATTGCATCATTATGCAGATCTGGGATGACGACCAGTGGCTCCAAAACTTTTGGATGCAGAAACCCACCTTCCTGGAACTGTGTGTGGAGCTCACCTTAGCACTGAAGCACAAGGACAACAAAATGAGAGCTGCCCTCTCGGTGGAGCATTGCGTGGTGATCACTTGTGGAAACTGGCAACTCCAGACTGCTACTGGTCAGTCACAGTCGTGAATCAGTTTGGAATCGGGAAGTCCACCATTGGGGCTGCATTAATGCAAGCTTGTAGGGCCATTAATCACATCCTGCTATGAAGTGCTGTGAATCTTGGCAATGTGTATGAAATAGTGGATGGCTTTGTGGCAATGGGATTCCCTAACTGCAGCGGGGTGATAGGATAGCTCACATATCCCAATTTTGGCCCCAGACCATCTTGCGATGGAGTACATCAATAGAAAGGGATACTTCTCTATGGTATTTCAGGCGCTTGTGGATCACTGTGGCTTTTCACTGACATGAACACAGGGTGTTCTGGGAAGGTGCATGACACATGTATCTTCAGGAGCACTGGCCTATACAGAAAGCTGCAAGCAGTGACTTTCTTTCCAGACCAGAAGATTCAAATGGGGGATGTTGAAATACCCAAAGTGATCCTGGGGAGACCCAGTGTACCCCTTACTCTCATGGCTCATGTAGCCTTACACAGGAAACCTTGACATCAGCAAGGAGTGCTTGAACAATAGGCTGAGCAGGTCCAGAATAACCATTGAATGTGTCCTTGGCAGATTAAAAGCATGCTGGGAGAGCTGTGCACTCCAAAATATTTGTGAGGCTAAGGGTGAAAAGTTTCTCCCAGGATGGAGTACAGAGGCAGATCGCCTGGCAGCTGATTTTGAGGAGCCAGATACCTGGACTATTGGAAATGTACAATGGGGGGCTATTCGAATCAGGGAGGCTTTGAGGCAATATTTGACAATGAGATCCAGTAAAGTGTCATTCTATACAGCACTCTGCCATGCTTTGTTAACTTGCCACCTTGCATGAACATTTTGATAATTCCTGACCATGATTTGTACTCAGCAAATGATCAGATTGCCACTGTGATTCCAGCAGCAACCACCGTGTGTAGGAGACAAATAAAGATTAGTTATTTTTCAGAGAGTATGTTTTCATTAAATACCAATTAGCAACACACACAAAAGGCTTGGTGGGAAGGGAGATAACAATGAAGAACAGTATAGGCTCTTATAGCTGTGTGTAAGTCCAGCTATCATTTTGGAAGCTGTCAGAAGGGGTGGAGTGAACGGGGTACCAAGATAAGCCGGAAAGTTGCAAGGAATGTGTGGGAGGAGTTTGGGGAGGGCATGGAAAGTAGTTCTGTATCGGCTGCATGGGGGGGCTGAGCACACAAGAATGCTGCCTACAGCATGATTAGGGACTTCAACATCTCCGTTTGCTCCTCCATCACTTTTATCATCCGCTCCTGGCCCATTAAAGTTCACTCCTGGCTCTCCTTTTTGTGTCTTTTTTTATAATTTTCTTTTAACATCTCTCTCCATGCCCTGCATTCTTGTTTTTCAGCCTCTGAGGATTGGAGAACCTCTTGAAACATGTTGTCCTTGCTCCTTCTTGGTAGTTTCCTTATCTGGCTGAGGCACCCCAGCAATGTGTAAGGGGTTCCCCTGAAGCAGAAGCACAAGAAAAAATAAACAAAAGCATGATAGTGCATGCACAGCATCGAATCATTATAGTAAAATGCACCTCTTTTTAAATACGAATCAGTTTCTCACTGTCCCTTGGCAAGCACACAGCTCGGCAAACACCCTAAACATGGTGAGTTCAGCCAAGGGATGCCACTCAAGATGAGGCAAAGGATCTCAATGTTTTTTTAAGGGGATCACTGCAGGTGACTAGGGACAATATTGTAAATTCTGCCACCATTTTCCACAGGTGGGGGTCACTGAAGCTGATATATCACTCCTGAGGGTAAGCATCTCATGCATGCGTGTGGCTTCAGACCAGGTCCCATTGCTGCTTGCTTGTGTGCCACTTTGGTCCCTGCACAAAAGGTTGTGATTGACGGGGAAAGTTTCCTACAACGTGGAAAGGAATAGAGCAGCTCTGCCAAGGAACCTTTGGCATAGGATTGGCGAGTACCTCCAAGAAAGTTTCCTAAAGTTCTCTGTGGAAGATTCTTGTGAAATCTCAGTGTGCATTAACACACTGTTCCACCGCACTGCTTAGCTGCACAGAGAATGTGAAGCACATGCAAACACAGCTAGTCTTGTACATTTCTACCCCTTCATCCACTTCTAGAATATACAAAGCAAAGGACAGCTCTACCTCATATAACCGAGCAGCATCAACTCAACAAGATCACTTACCAGAGTTTTCCTGTCCTGCATTATGCACACCAGAGACAGACTGCTGTGACTGGCTAGACTCTTCTGGAGTAGAAAAGAGGTCCTGACTCGCCGTGCCACTGGATGACCCTGCTTCATGCTCCACATTGTCCTCCAACTTGACCTCCTCATCCATGACTTCATCCTTGGGGTTGAGTCTGCTGTCTGCTGTCTCCAGCCCTGCGGAAGTATCCACCAGGCTCTTGGCGGTAGAGGTGGGGTCACCGCTGAGGATGAGAGATACGGTTTGACTCCCTTGCCTTCTGGTATGCCTGCATCAGCTCCTTTATCTTCACATAGCACTGATGTGTGTCCCATTCATAGCCCTTATCCAACATGCCACAAGAAATCTGACCACAGATATCAGAGTTCCTTCAGCTGGAGCAGAGCTAGGACTGCACAGCCTCCTCTGTCATTGTGCAACATCTCCTGGAGGCCATTTACAGTGACATAACCAAGCGCAGTGGAACTTAAGAACGCCCATATTGGGTCAGACCAAAGGTCCATCTAGCCCAGTATCCTGTCTTCTGACAGTGGTCAATGCCAGGTGACATAGAGGGAATGAACAGAACAGGTAATCATCAAGTGATCCATTCCCTGTCACTCATTCTGGCAAACAGAGGCTAGAGATACCATCCCTGCCCATCCTGGCTAATAACCATTGATGGACCTATCCTCCATTAATTTATCTAGTTCTTTTTTGAACCCTGTTATAGTCTTGGCCTTCACAACATCCTCTGGCAAAGAGTTCCACAGGTTGGCTGTGCGTTGTGTGAAGAAATGCTTCCTTTTCTTTGTTCTAAACCTGCTGCCTATTAATTTCATTCGGTGACCCCTAGTTCTCATTGATTGTTTCCCCCTGTTGTTGATTTCAATGGGGCTGTCTTCTTTAAAGTTGGACCCAAGGCTTTCTTGATTCCATTGTATATGTTTCTGGTGTTGCCTGCATCAGCTGTTATTTGGATGCTTTCACATAAGTGCAGCCAATAGTCATTGGGACAGCGTCAAGCAGTTTGTTGTACCTTGGTTCTTGCCACTTCTATGTTTGTAAGGTTTTTTCATTTGAGTCTCTCTTGTAGTTGGTTTGGGCTCTATGTTTGACCTCTATAACTGGTGTCAACACACTGGAATATGTGTCAAACCAGTTGTTGGTCTTGTTTTCCTTCTTCCCAAAGACTGACAGAGCTGCATCGTGGATTGTGTTCTTCAGTTGCTCCCATGTCAGCTGGGTGCTTGTGGCACAGTTACTGGTGTCAAGAGATTGTTGTAGTATGTTCTTGTACTGCTGTGACTTTTCTTGGTCCACTATGGCACTGAGGTTAATACAAGGATATCCTTTTACTTTAGATCTATATATCTTCTTTGGTTTAAGTCTGACCTTGCTATATACCAGAGAGTGATCTGTGTCACAATCAGCACTTTGATAACTGTGGGTAATGAGGACGATGTTAAGGTTAGCACACCTTGTAATGGTAAGATCCAGTTGGTGCCAGTGGCCAGATCTGGGTTGTTTCCAAGACACTTCTTTGCGACTTTGTCTGGAAGAATAGAGTTTGTTACACAGAGGTCGTAATAGGAACAGAATTCTAGCAGTCTCTGACCGTTTCCATTCATCTTACCAATTCTGTGTTGACCAAGACAGTTTGTCCATGCTTCATGATCTGCTCCCACCTTCACATTAAACTCCCCTACCAGGAAAACATATTCGTGTTTTGGAATCTTGCTGGTGGTGGTGTTCAACTGGTTGTAGAACTGGTCCTTGATGTCAGAAGATGAGAAGAGTGTTGGGGCATACTCGCTCACAAGGTTGACTGGACCCTCAGATGTGAACAAGCGTAGTGCCAAAATTCTCTCTGATCCATTTGTAGGTGGCTCACTCACCTCCAGAAGTGAGTTCTTAATGGCAAATCCCACTCCATGCTCTCGTGTTTCTTCTGAGCTTTTCCCCTGCCAGAAAAATGTGTAGTCTTTTTCTCTGAGAGATCCGCTTGAGGCTAGCCTTGTTTCTTGGAGGGATGCAATATCCACATTGAGTCATTGATCATGGCAGTTTTACGTACATCGTTAATCTGTTGAAGGTCCTCAGATAATCCAGTTGTCATGGTGCGAACATTCCAGCACCTTGTCTTTAAGGATGTTTTCTTTCTTTTACTTGACTTGCCTGGTGCATTGATTACAGTCCACTTGTCAAGTTATAAAACTCTAAGCTCCAAGCACCCATTGAAGCAGGCAGACTGTGGCAAGACAACACCCTGTTGTCTGGGGCCTGCCCAGTTTTATGGCGAGCAGTGGTTGTCTAGTGAGATATGATGATCTCTCCAACCGCTGGAGACAGCCCCTGGTGCTCAACTCTACACCAATCAAGTAAGAGCTTAGAACCATTGACTGCTGCCTCCCAAGTTGTGTCGACACTCAAGGCAAAGCTGGAGTACCTCTCCAGAGTGCGAGCCTGGGCGGATGATATGGAGGCCCTGAGTTGCCCATGCATCAGGACCTCCCTCTTGGCATCACCGGTAAAATCCAGCGGAGAGGAAGAACCAATACTTCTGGTACCCAATCCACTGCAGGAGTTGCCGAAAAGATACTAAAATATTAGTACCTGATCGCCTTTGGGGCTCCACTTCAGATTTTCTATCTGAGTTTAGTCTCATAGCCTTACATTACTCCTGAATTCACCCACAAGGCAGTGGGTTTGATGAGCTGCAGGTAGTACCATCTACTTTCAGTACAGTGTCAGGTATAGCCTGACCTCTTAAATCATAGAATACCAACTGAAATTTATTAAATATTTTTGGATGTTTTTCTACATTTTCAAATATATTGATTTCAGTTACAACACAGAATACAAAGTGTACAGTGCTGTTTATATTATTATTTTATTACAAATATTTGCACTGTAAAAATGATAAAAGAAATAGTACTTTTAGTTCACCTCATACAAGTACTGTACTTCAGTCTCTTTATCGTGAAAGTGCAACTTACAAATGTAGATTTTTTTTGTTACATACCTGCACTTAAAAACCAAAAAAATGTAAAACTTCAGAGCCTACAGTCCACTCAGTCCTGCTTTTTGTTCAGCCAATCGCTAAGATAAACAAGTTTGTTTACATTTACGGGGGAGAATGCTGCCTGCTTCTTATTTACGGTGTCACCAGAAAGTGAGAACAAGCATTCGCATGGCACTTTTGTAGCCGGCGTTGCAAGGTATTTGTGTGCCAGATATGCTAAACTTTCATATGCGCCTTCATGCTTTGGCCACCCTTCCAGAGGACATGCTTCCATGCTGATGACACTCGTTAAAAAAATGTGTTAATTAAATTTGTGACTGAACTACTTGGGGGAGAACTGTATGACTTCTGCTCTGTTTTATCCGCATTCTGCCATGTATTTCATGTTATAGCAGTCTCAGATGATGACCCAGCACATGTTGTTCGTTTTAAGAACAGTTTCTCTACATATTTGACAAAACACAAAGGTACCAGTGTGAGATTTCTAAAGATAGCACTCGATCCAGAGTTTAAGAATCTGAAGTGCCTTTCAAAATGTGAAAGGGACAAGGTGTGGACCATGCTTTCAGAAGTCTTAAAAGAGCAACGCTCCGATGCGGAAACTACAGAACCCAAACCACCAAAAAAGAAAATCAGCCTTCTGCTAGTGGCATCTGATTCAGATGTTGAAAATGAACATGCGTTGGTCCACACTGCTTTGTATTGTTGTTGAGCAGAACCCGTCATCAGCATGGATGCATGTCCTCTGGAATGGTGGTTGAAGTATGAAGGTATATATGAATCTTTAGCGCATCTGACACGTAATTATCTTGCAATGCTGGCTACAACAGTGCCATGCGAACGCCTGTTCTCACTTTCACATGACATTGTAAATAAGAAGCAGGCAGTATTATCTCCTGCAAATGTAAACAGACTTGCTTGTCGGCACAATTGGCTGAATAAGAAGTAGGACTGAGTGGACTTGTAGACTCTAAAGTTTTACGTTTTTATTTTTGAATCCAGGTGGAGTTTTTTGTACTTAATTCTACATTTGAAAGTTCAACTTTCATGATAAAAAGATTGCAGTACAGTACTTGTATTAGGTGAATTGAAAAATACAATTTATTTTGTTTTTTACAGTGCAAATATTTGTAATCAAAAATAAATATAAAGTGAGCACTGTACACTTTGTATTGTGTGTTGTAATAGAAATCAGTATATTTGAAAATGTAGAAAATATCCAAAAATATGTAAATAAAAGGTATTTTATTATTGTTTAACATTACAATAATTTTTATTTAATTGCTTGACAGCCCTTTTTATGGAGAAAAGAATGAAAGTTGGTTGAGCTGAGCTGGAGGAGTTGTTATTGTTGCTATTGTAAAAGTCTGAACCTGTTTCCGAGAAAACAAAACGAGACAAACACACAAAAAGGGAGAGAAAAGAACCACAACTAGAGAAAATGCAACTTCTGTCTTTCATGTTCAGTCACTTGTAACCTCACTGCCGGAAAACACATTCATGGCATTTGGTCTTAATAGCCACTCCGAGACCTGGCAAACTTGTACCAGCATAGGGCTGTTTAGGGCAAGGGTGGGCAAACTTTTTGGCCTGAGGGCCACATTGAGGTATGGAAATTGTATGGCGGGCCATGAATGCTCATGAAATTGGGGGTAGGGGTGCAGGAGGGGATGAGGGCTCCAGCTGGGGTTGCAGCCAGAAATGAGGAGTTCAGAGTGCGGGAGGGGGCTCCAGGTTGGGGGGGTGAGGGCTCTGGGGTGGGGCTGGGGATGAGGGGTTTGGGGTACAGGAGGGGGCTCCAGGCTGGGATGGAGGGATTCTGAGGGTGGGAGGGGGATCAGGAATGGGGCAGGCTGTTGGGGCACCGGGGGGTGAGGGCTCTGAGGTGGGGCTGGGGATGAGGGGCTTGGGGTACAAGAGGGGGCTCTGGTCTGGGATTGAGGGGTTTGGAGGCTGGGAGGGGGATCAGGGCTGTGGCAGGAGTTTGGGGGGGGTGCTCAGGGGTGCAGGCTCCGGGCGGTACTTACTGCAAGCAGCTCCCAGAAGCATGTCCCCCATCCGGCTCCGAGGCACGGCCAGGTGGCTCTGCGCGCTGCCCAGTCCACAGGCGCCACCCCTGTAGCTCCCATTGGCTGGGAACTGTAGCCAATGGGAGTTGTGAGGGCGGCACCTGTGGGCGGGCCAACAGCAGAGCCGCCTGGCCATGCCTCCGCATACTATGTAGGAGCCGGAGGTGGGTCATGCCGGCTGCTTCCTGGGAGCCGCACAGACCAGGGCAAGCACCTGACCCCAGTCCCCAGCTGGAGCTGAGGGCCAGATTAAATGGTCTGACAGGCCAGATGTGGGCCATGGGCCATAGTTTGCCCAACCCTGGTTTAGGGCATTGCTTTTAGTTGCCTCTCTGGTCACTGGATTACATCAGTGTTGCAAAATACAGTTGTGACCAAATAAAACAGGTTGTTATTAGACAGAAGGAAAAGGTGAGTGATAGGAAAGAGAAGGAATAAAGTGGAGGAGAAAAAGGACCTACTGGGGGGGAATGGATAAGACAGTGTCATATCCCAGGTGGTGATTGGGATTTAGCTGGAGCCAGTAAAGGTGGAGATGGCAATGTCATCTGGATCCCTCTGTCTCTGACCCACTCTGGTCAGGACATCTCTTGAGTTTAGGATGACAAAGGCCCAACAATGACACAATGGATCCTGAGGTCCAGGAGACAGTAGAGTGGCAGCCATGGTGGTGAAGTTGCTCCTTTCCTGTCCACTCATCTCCCAGCCAGCAGTTGCCTCCTGCTAATTTTTTTCCCCCAAGTCTTTTCTTTTTAAAAACCTCAAAAGGGAATGATGAGTGGAATAACCCATCCCCTTGTTATTTTGTTTATTAATTAATCTTATTTCTGACACATCAGTTTTGGTCCATTGATTTCTGGTTCCACATTTCTCTTGTTTACTAGGCATGATTTTAACCCAGTCTTTGAAAGTAGGCCTTTTTTGTGTGGACTAATTTAGTCTTTCTGTCTCCCTTTTTACCTTTTCCCATCAACATTTCTTGTTACAGGTTATTGTGATATTTTATAAACTTTAACTCGCTTCTCACAGTTGAACTCATCATAATTAAGGTGAACTTGGAGGCCCAAATATTACAACACTCTGTTACTCCCTTGTACTGTCACACAAGATAGGCCACAGTTTAGCTTTTTATTACTGCAAGCAAGATGTGACTGGACTGAAATAAACTATCATGGGATATAATTCCTTCTCAGTGTCATTACATCATATTCATTATATCCATGGAGACAAAATTCCACTTCATCTTAGCAGGAATTATTTTAAAGAGTCTATTGGTGATAGTGAGCATGGGATGTATAGAGAAATAAATAGATAGTTAGTCATTCAATTTAATTCCGAATAGAAATTAAGAAATCACCAGGAGATCAGAACATTAAAAAATGCAGGTTTCTGAGAGTCACTGTAAATGTTGGTACTGCAAACTTTTAAATGTAGCTCTCTGAACTTTTTTGGCTGTGTTAACATTGCAAGGTGCTAGACAATTTTCTTGAGTAAATATAGGTGATATGTTAGAAAAATGGAACTCTAGTGCAAATTTTAAGATTATAAAATACTTTTCAAATAATTTTTTCCTGGATTTTGACTTCTCTTTCAGTCCAACATATTTGAGTTTGTGTTTCTTTTCCTGTAAATACCAGAGGCCATTCAGACTTGTCCATGGGCTCTGAAGATGGGTCCTGTCTCCTTCTAGGCATACAGCTAGATTCTCTGTGTGCATAGTATTAATAGAGTGGCAGTTCAGTGTTTTTACCTTTGTTTATTAGCATCCTGGCTTTTAAAACTTATTTAGAGACATCAGTGAGAAAAATCTTTTCCTAGCCCAGTGGTTCTCAAACTTTTGTACTAGTGACCCCTTTCACATACCAAGCCTCTGAATGCGACCCCCCCCTTATAAATGGAAAAACACTTTTTAATATATTTAACACCATTATAAATGCTGGAGGCAAAGCAGGGTTTGGGGTGGAGTCTGACAGCTCACGACCCCTCAGGGGTCCCGACCCCCAGTTTGAGAACCCCTGTCCTAGCCTATCCTAGTCCCTTGGAAATCAAAATTTCCTGAGGGTTTGTTTCCTGGTGCTCTCAGGAGCTGCAGAAGAGCTATGCCATAGCAGTTCAAAGTCTGTGGACACTTTCTTACCAGGAGAAGGGGCTCAAAAGTCTAGATGGCCATGTTGGAGCCTTTCACTCCCTATGCACAGGTCAAGACTTCTCCAAAGAAACCTCAACAAAGAAAGGTCAGTCTTCTTCAATACCATGGACTGAGCACACTGGATCCTCCTCACCAAACAGAGATTCTTCAATGCTGAATCCAAAAATTCCCCAACCTCCAGTCCAATCCATTTATTTTTTTAAAAAGAAGCTCCCTGCATAAGTAGGCAATTGAATCACTAGGTAAGGAGTCTGGCCTGCTTATCTGAATGTCCTTCACAAAAGGAGGATTTGCACTCTTAACATTACCTCTTTAATATTGGAGGATAATGAGTACGTGGGCAAAAAGCTGCCTTCTCCCCCACATCTGCTCCATTTCCCCCATAGCCTCATAAACCTTAAGTCACAGTGAAGCTGTGGGGAGACAAGTCTGTAAGAAAAGGAACAGATCCTCTGTTGATGAAAATCGATCTTCTAAAAGCAAAAATAAAGTAAAAGTAAAAGACAAAAAAACCATCTCCATAGTAGGGGAACTCTCAGCTTCACAGTATAATCCCTAACTAGAGAATTCGGAAAGGTTCTTGATCTTAGATATGTTTGACACTATGAGGAGAGAAAGAAGACAAGCAAGCTAAATCTTCTATCCAAAATCAAGTTGTCTCCCTTCAGTTCCTCATTCAAGGACATCATTAGGGAAGAATGGGAAACACCCAACAATAGGAAAGGCTTAGTCATCAAGTCCAGAAATTGTGCATTATAGTACAACCCAGAGATTTCATCTTCATCTTCTCTATAGTTAATGCAGCAGTGGCATCCCTGGCAAAAGACACCATTTCCTGCTGTGAATGGTTTTTTTCCCCAAAAAGATCCTGCAGAAAGGATAATTGAAACTATCCACCAAAGGAACTTTAAAGCTTCTTCAGCTTCTCTTAGTGTCTGCTTGGCAATAAGCTGTTTCAGGGCCACAGTGTTCTGCTGCAACAACTTAATAATACCCTTAAAACTCATCTCAAAAACAGAGGAAATTTATTTATTTTTATTTTTGTAACATATATCTTGGTATTCACTGTCAAGAGTTTAGGTCAAAAATAATTTCTTGACTCCTATATTAGTAAGATATTTTTCTATTACAGTTATGATTGCTCTGCTAGTTAAAGTGAATCCAGCCAATTAACAAAATATTAAAATGTTAAAAGAAACATTTCTGAGTTGATTTATTTGATCTTTCTTTGTCTTTTGCCTGAGTTACTGAAGCCTTTGTGTGTCCTGCTTATATTTTCTAGGTAAGCCTGTAAACCAGGCAGCATGCTCAGTTTTATATTAAGTCCTGTTTTGTACATTTTTAACAGTTGCTTAGCCAGCTTAAAGGAAATCTGGAGGAAGAAAACAGACATCTACTTGATCAAATTCAGACATTAATGCTACAGAATAGAACATTACTGGAGCAGAATATGGAAAGCAAGGATCTTTTCCACGTTGAACAAAGACAGTACATGTAGGTATACCAAAAATTATGAAACCGCTGTTCAGAAATATGACAACGGCAAGCTTACAAATTTTAAAAAACACCTTCTACTGGCTGATACATTACATAATACTCTCATACCCTATTTTCTTGTATTTTTTCTTCAAACATAACTAAAGTAATTGTATTATATATCAATTGCTGATAATCACAACCAGAAATCTTGATTTTTAAAAACTAAAAAAAATAAAAATACATGGTTTTTATGGTATGTGGATCTACTGAAAAAAAAAATTTATTCCTCCTTCCACTTCAAACAAGCATCCCAGAGTCCTTTAAAAATTCTGTTGCTTTTTCCAGCAGAGAACTTTTGCTTCCTTTAGGAGTAAAAAGAAAGTGTTTTAAATACTACTTTATTGTATCCTATATGTGCATGCTATGTTCATAAAGTAAAGCATTACATTATATTAAAGACCGTAAATGGCCCATGAAAGTCTTTAAAATGTATTCATTTAGATATATCTTTGCATCATATTTTCTGTATTTCTCTTTCTTCCTCTTTATTACTTAGAGGTCTCTGTTTCTTGGCAATTTTTATGCTGCTCCCTCTTATTCTTAGGTGAAAGAAAGTCTGCTCTCAGATACCTAAAAACACAAAGAAACATGTGACAGCCCTGGCTGGGATGATTTAATTGGGGATTGGTCCTGCTTTGAGCAGGGGGTTGGACTAGATGACCTCCTGAGGTCCCTTCCAACTCTGATATTCTATGATTCTATGTAATATTATATAAATATATAAATAACTGCTAAAATAGCCATTTTGATTAATTTCTATTTACAGTGACAAGTTAAATGAATTGAGACGACAAAAGGAGAAATTAGAGGAGAAGATTATGGATCAGTATAAATTTTATGAGCCATCCCCCCCCAGAAGGTACTGCTTGAATATATTTTATGAAAATGAGTATAACCAGAAATTTAAACAAGCTAAGGACCCAGTTGTGCCCCTATTGAAGTTGATGGTAAAATTCCCATTGACTTCCATGGGAGCAGAGCATGCCCACATATTGTAGTTAAACATGCACACAAAATATTTTTTAAATTATGCATTTTATAAAGTAATGAATTATAAATGCAATAATGGATTTAATTTTATTATAACAGAAGGGGCAATTGGATTACTCTAAAAATGAGGAAATTGATAAAATCTAAGAAAGATGTTAACCGCGAGCGTTTGAAGTCTCTGACTCTTATACCTACCCGTTCGGAGTCCAGCGAAGGATTTCTTCAGCTACCCCATCAGGACAGTCAAGATAGTTCCTCGGTGGGCTCAAACTCTCTTGAAGATGGCCAGACACTGGGAACCAAAAAGAGCAGTAGTGAGTAGTTACAAAACAATTTTAGTTTGAAATACTGTTTGGTTAAGTATATTTCCAAGATGTTGTAAAAACTTCAAAACTACTTAAGAAAGAACAAATCAGTTGGAAATCTTTAAATAATGTTAAGAGCTCCCAAGGCCTGTAATCTTTAGGTCAAGGGCAAAACTCCCATTGACTTCAGTGGTACAGCTTCAAACCCCGCCTAGAGTGTATATGGATAGATGCCCTATTTTAGCATTTCAGTAAATGTAATTAAATACATTAAAATGAATTTACAGTATATCAGGGATGCAGAATTAGGTAGGGTTATTGGATCAGAATAATGGCATTTAGCCTGTCAGAACTTCAAATGGAAGGTCAGATGGCACTGTTCCTCTCTCCCTAATCCACCTCCTTCTGCTTTGTTTGTTTTCTCTCATTCCCATGAGACTCCCACTCTCCTCGAGTGTGCCTCTTCATATTGTGTCCATACTAACAACCATTAGCTGCTAAAAGATCATGTGTCTCGTAAACCTCATGATGATGGGTTTTGGCAACAATATAATAGAGAACAGAAAGAGCTGTGGAGCGATATAAGTAGTTAGAAGGACACAGATCACTACTGATCCTAGAGATAGGCAGAGCTACGGAGAGAAATAACTGATAAGTTCCTGACGTAGGGGGAATTGACGTTTGCCAGACACTAATTGTTACCCTGAATGAGCCACTTTGTCCTAGCTGTTAGGATTCACATAGCCTAGAGTATTTTATGCAACCTTTACTTGTTTCTTTTGTTGTTCATCAATAATTTAAGTCATGAAATTTCCAGTGGCAGGTAATTAGTTTTTTGCCATTATATTCCTTGTTAAACAAGTTGCATTATTGATTAGTTAATACATTTATTACCAGTGAGATATTGATGTTACATATAAAGCATCAATGTACCCTTATATTATAATTCATACCTTTTAAAGTTTAATATCTAAGTGACTTCAGAATATATAAGGTGAAAATTTGGTATTCCAATGTTCATCCCAGGTGAGAATTTCCTTTATTTAAAAAAAAAAATCTCACATGGTGGTTTTTGATTTTGGCTCTTAGTGTGCAAACTTAATAAAAATTTAAAAAACAATAATAAATTCTGTATTATTTCACATACTTTTACGGAAATTAAAAGTAGAGCATGAGAGAATCTGGAAGAGTCTGTCTTTGGATAGGGTGCCAATACATCTAGGGACAATCTTGCTGAAAAGAAGTGCTTGAAATTCCTAGTTTCTTAAAAGGAGTTGGCTATAAAAGGTTATGTGACACTTTGAAAAGAAGCAATTTGAACCTGATGCAGATTAAAATAATTACAACCCTTCCCTTGCCTATATAAATACTGGATATTTTTTATTTTGCTTGCCTTCATTCGTTTTGTCCTCACTACAAGGATTAGTCTCCCCTCAAATGTGGTGCTACCACGAGTTGCTTGTGTATAACAAGAGAGGACCTTAACTAGACTAAATCTTTCATAAATCCATTAACGATAAAAACAGGCCCCGGTTTAAGAAGACGGGGATCTTCAACAAAGCAGTGACTAGTTGCTAAGAGGGCTTTTATCTTGTACCTTAATAAAATAACACCATTCCATAAATAATCCCCCATATTATTTCTAGTTTATGGTGACAGGATTATGGAACAAAATATTTCTGATATTTCCTATCAATGCTTGTCAAAGTGGATTAGATCCTTTATACAAAAATGCTGTATAATAATGGGGAATCAGATCCCTGAATGTTGCAGTTTTGGAAATATACAGAGCTGCTACCTGGATTGCCATCAGTATTTTTACACAGCATCACTGTTGGCCTGGCCTTATGATCTAATGCCCAGTCTAGGAGAGTAATTCTACAATAATCATTATTCAGTTAAATAATCCTCCTCATTCCCATCTCCTTAGGGATTTGTTACTCTTTGTGAATCTCCAAGAGTGGGAACATATACCAACAATCCTCAAAGAGGATTTACTCATCTATAACTGGAATTCTTTGAGTAGATATATCCATACATTGCACCTTTCATCCCCATTTTGTGGGTTCTATTGCAGGGGTGGGCAAACTTTTTGGCCTGAGGGCCACATTGGGGTATGTAAATTGTATGGTGGGCCATGAATGCTCATGAAATTGGGGTAGGGGTACGGGAGGAGGTGAGGGCTCCAGATGGGTGTGTGGCCAGAAATGAGGAGTTCAGGGTATGGGAGGGGCTCCGGGTTGGGGGGTGTGAGGGCTCTGGAGTGAGGCTGGGGATGAGGGGCTTGGGATGCAGGAGGGGGCTCTGGGATCGAGGGGTTCGGAGGGTGGGAGGAGGATCAGGGATGGGGCAGGGGATTGGGGTGTAGGCAGGGGGATGGGGTCCAGACTCCAGGCGGCACTTACTGAAAGCAGCTCCCGGCAGCATGTACCCACTCTGGCTCCGAGGCATGGCCAGGCGGCTCTGTGCGCTGTCCTGTGCACAGGCACCACTCCTACAGCTCCCATTGGCCGGGATCTACGGCCAATAGGAGCTGCGAGGGCAGCACTTGTCAATGGGGCAGTGCTCAGAGCCACATGGCCACGCCTCTGCGTACTACAAAGGAGCTGGGGTCGGGTCTTGCTGGCTGCTTCCAGGGAGCTGCGCAGAGCATGGCAAGCCCCGACCTCGCTCCCCGGTTGGAGCTGAGGGCCAGATTAAATGGTCTGACGGGTCAGATGTGGCCCGTGGGCCATAGTTTGCCCACCTCTTGTGTATTGGATTCTAAGTGAATAGGAGAAACTCAGCTTGTGGGCAAGTCAAGCTTTGTCATCTTTCTCTTTTGTAGCTCTGGGCACGGAATTCTCTTTTGCAACGTAATCCCTTTTCATGTTTCATCAGTACAGTAACCTGGAGCAGTAGGTTCCATGGCTAAGGGTTAACCTCAATGTCATAATGTATAGAGCCTCAGGTTCACCTAGGATCCCTCGCCGTCCAGGGCTTTCCACTCCTTTCAGATTGTTTTATTCTGTAAACCTACTAAGAACTACAACTTGAGATCATCAAATCCACGTTTATCCCTATAAAGTGGTGATCCTGGCTTTATTGACTGATGTTGGCTCAACTAACTTTCTGGGGTCCAAAAGATTCATAAATCTTTTCCATGAAAAAGAGCTAAAAGAGACTATCTCCTGTCAGATTTCCATCTCCAAAATGAATATCTGTCCTCTCAACTGCTATCTTTTCCTAGGCCCTTGTTGGCTTCAGAAGATTGTGAAGATGAAGAGGCTTCAGGTAGATAACCCTTCTCAAGAGGGAGAATCACCATCTTCCTCATTTCTGGATTAATCTTAGGCTTTAATGTCAGTCTCTCCACCTCTCCTCGTGAGACTTGCTGAAGCTCTGAATCTAGAGACAGAGAACTCTCCTGTTCTTTATTATGGAGGCACTGGTCATAGTTTCATAGCTAAGGTTGTGTTCTGTTTTGTGCTTACAGCACCAATTCATCCATTTTGTTATATATGAAAAATACAGTATATCTTCCGCAAACTTTCGGCACTTACTCTTTAAATATAGATACTATTTTTTTTTAGAATTTACAAGTAAATCTGTTAATTATTTTATGAGTTAAAATTAATTTTAAATGGGTCCTTTAAGAAATGTAGCATTGGTGTCAATCTTTTCTTTGTCTAAAATTATCTTAATAATGGAATAACACAGATTCTTCAAAATTTCCTCTATATACAGTAGTTAAAATTAATTGAAATCTTGTGTATAGGCTTTCTTTGAAAAAAATATTGTAATTAAGCTAAGTTATTAACAACCATTGTATTTAATTGTTATGATTGTATAAGCTAAAGACATGGTATCAGGGTTCCTTCCCCATTCTGAACTCTAGGGTACAGATGTGGGGACCCGCATAAAAGACCCCCCTAAGCTTATTCTTACCAGCTTAGGTTAAAAACTTCCCCAAGGTACAAACTTTGCCTTGGCCTTAAACAGTATGCTGCCACCACCAAGCGTTTTAAACAAAGAACAGGAAAAGAGATCACTTGGAGACATCTTTCCCCAAAGTATCCCCCCAACCCCTACACCCCCTTTTCTGGGGAAGGCTTGATAATAATCCTCACCAATTTGTACAGGTGAACACAGACTCAAAGCCTTGGATCTTAAGAACAATGAAAAATCAATCAGGTTCTTAAAAGAAGTATTTTAATTAAAGAAAAGGTAAACGAATCACCTCTGTAAAATTAGGATGGAAAATACTTTACAGGGTTATTCAGATTAAAAACACAGAGGATCCCCCTCTGGGCAAAACCTTAAAGTTACAGAAAACAGGAATAAACCTCCCTCTTAACACAGGGAAAATTCACATAAAACAAAAGATAAACTAATCTGCCTTGCCTGGCATACCTACACTGGTTGCAATATTGGAGACTTGTATTAGGATGGGTTGGAAAAGATGGATTTTTGTCTAGCCTCTCTCAGTCCCAAGAGAGAACAAACACGTAAACAAAGAGCACAAACAAAAGCCTCCCTCTGCCCCCCCCCCCCCCAAGATTTGAAAGTTTCTTGTTCCCTTATTGGTCCTTTGGGTTAGGTGCCAGCCAGGTTAGCTGAGCTTCTTAACCCTTTACAGGTAACAGGATGTTGCCTCTGGCCAGGAGGGATTTTATAGCACTGTATACAGAAAGGTGGTTACTCTTCCCTTTATATTTATGACACGCCCCCCAAATCACAGATAGGGTGAAACACTGGATGTGATTTCTTCCTGGAGCTCGAGAATAAATCAGAGTTAATAAGACACATGCATCTCTAAATATACTACTAACTGTATAAAGACTAACAATATTTCCCACATCTTAAGGACGATTTGGACCAGTTGATTCTGGGAAACTTTCACGGGGGAGCGCATCAGCCACTTTGTTAAAAGCTCCTGAAATGTGTTTTATGTCGAAATCAAAATCTTGGAGAGCTAAACTCCACTGAATACGTTTTTTGTTATTTCCGTTGGCGGTATGAAGCCACTATAGCGCAAGCATGGTCGGTTTGCAGGTGGAAATGCCATCCCCAAAAGTATGGGCGTAGCTTTTCCAGAGCACAGACAATGGCATAACATTCCTTTTCACTGATTGACCAGTGGCTTTCCCTCTCAGACAGCTGCTTGCTGAGAAACGTGACAGGATGGAACTCTTGATTCGGTCCTTCCTCCATTAAGACTGCTCCCATACCACGCTCGGACGCATCTGTGGTTACTAGGAACGGTTTGTCAAAGTCTGGGGCCCTTAGCACAGGGTCAGACATGAGTGTCGCTTTAAGCTGGTTAAAGGCCTTCTGACACTCTTCAATCCACTGAACTGCATTTGGCTGTTTCTTTTTGGTTAGGTCTGTTAGTGGGGCGGTGATTTGACTGTATTGCGGTACAAATCGCCTGTAATATCTGGCCAAGCCTAAGAAGGATTGAACCTGTTTCTTTGACTGAGGGACAGGCCACTTTTGGATAGCATCCACTTTGGCCTGTAGGGGGTTGATAGTTCCTTGACCCACCTAGTGTCCAAGTAAGTCACTCTGTTTAGGCCTATTTGACACTTCTTAGCCTTAACAGTTAGTCCTGCCTCCCTTATGCACTCAAAGACTTTTTGTAGATGTTCCAGGTGTTCTGCCCAGGAATCCGAAAATATGGCCACATCGTCAAGGTAGGCGACTGCATATTCTCCCAATCCTGTTAGGAGACCATCTACAAGTTTTTGGAAGGTGGTGGGTGCATTCCGCAGCCCGAAAGGGAGCATATTAAATTCATACAGCCGGACATGTGTGGTGAAGGCTGACCTTTTCTTGGCGGATTCTGCTAGCTGTACCTGCCAGTACCCCTTGGTTAAGTCCAAGGTAGAGATGAACTGGGCCCATCCCAGTTTCTCCAGTAGTTCATCTGTGCATGGCATTGGATAGTTGTCTGGGCAAGTTACGGCATTTAGCTTATGGTAGTCCATGCAAAAACGTATCTCCTCATCTGTTTTGGGAACTAGAACCGCTGGAGTTGCCCATGCATTGCCAGAGGGGCATATTACACCCATCTGTAGCATATCCTGGATCTCCTGTTCTATAGCAGTTTTAGCTTGAGGAGACACCCGGTAAGGTTGGACTTTAATTGGGTGAGCATTACCTGTGTCAATGGAGTGGTATGCCCGTTCAGTCAGCCCTGGGGTGGCTGAGAACATCGGCGAGTAGCTAGTGCACAGCTCCTTGATCTGCTGTCGCTGCATACGTTCACCTCTTCCACACCACCATCACTTTTCCCTTCTTAGTAGGCGCCTTCAGGCCACTCAGCGTCATCTCCTCCCTGGACTGTAAACTGACAAACCGTTAATTCTCTGGAATGAAAGGGCTTTAGAGAATTAATATGCTACGCCTTAGGCTTTCGGTTGGAGGTGGGGAATCCCGTGAGATAATTAATAGCTCCCAGGCGCTCCTGGACTGAGAGTGGCCCTTCCCATGATGCTTTCATTTTATGGGCCTGGAGGACCTTTAAGACCATGACCTGGTCCCCAACTTTGAAGGAACGCTCTCTGGCATGTTTAACATACCAGGCTTTTTGCTCTTTTTGAGCATCTTTTAGGTTTTCTTTAGCAAGAGCTAAAGAGGTTCGGAGGGTGTTTTGTAGGTTGGTAACAAAGTCCAGAATGTTAGTTCCTGGAGAAAGTGTAAACGCCTCCCATTGCTGCTTCACCAACTGTAATGGCCCCTTAACCTCGCGGCCATATACAAGTTCAAATGGGGAAAACCCTAAACTGGGATGGGGTACAGCTCTGTAGGCAAAGAGCAACTGCTGCAACACTAGGTCCCAATCATTGGAGTGCTCATTTATGAATTTACATATCATGGCCCCCAAAGTTCCATTAAATTTCTCCACCATGCCATTTGTTTGATGGTGGTAAGGGGTGGCAACCAAGTTCTTTACCCCATGAGCTTCCCAAAGGCTTTCCATAGTTCCTGCCAGGAAATGAGTTCCTGCATCTGTGAGGGTGTGGGAGAGCCAACCTACCCTGGCAAAAATGTCTGTTAATGCCTGGCACACACTTTTAGCCCTGGTGTTGTTTAGAGCTACTGCTTCCAGTCATTGCGTAGCAAAATCCATGAAAGTCAGAATGTAATGCTTTTCTCTGGGTGTCTTTTTCAGAAAAGGACCCAGAATATCCACAGCTACTCGCTGAAATGGAACCTCAATGATGGGGAGTGGCTGCAGAGGGGCTTTGACCTGGTCTTGGGGTTTTCCCACTCTTTGGCATACCTCACAAGACCGGACATAGGTAGAAACATCCTTGCCCATTCCCTCCCAGTGGAATGACCTCCCCAAACGGTCTTTGGTCCTGTTCACCCCAGCATGGCCACTAGGATGATTGTGGGCTAAGCTCAAGAGTTTTTCCCGGTACTTAGTTGGAACTACCAGCTGTCTCTGAGGATGCCAGTTTTCCTGGTGTCCACCAGAAAGAGTTTCCTTGTATAAAAGTCGTCTTTCTACAACAAATCGGGATCGATTAGAAGAGTTGAGAGGCGGTGGGTTGCTCCATGCCTCTGTCCAAGCTCTCTGGAGGCTTTCATCTGCTTCCTGTTCAGCCTGGAACTGTTCCCTTAATGCTGGAGACATCAGTTCCTCAATGGATTGTGGACCTCGGCTTGGTCCCTCTGGAAATGATGCAGGTGATGGGGCTGTTTCCATTGATGGTGAACCGCTGTCCGCTGGTGCACTATGGGGTATTTCAGGCTCTGGCTGAGCCTCTTGTGTAGGGTCATTTGCTGCTGCTGCCGGTGCAGGCTCGATGGTGCCCTCTGGTGTTCGAGCTGTAGACGGGGTTGCAAGCACTGGACTCAGCGCTGGCAATGGTTCTGTTGCTGGTTGCTTCGCCAGTTTCGGTTCGGGGACTGGCTTTGGCTGGGTCTCTGGATTCACTATGGCCGTTGCAGTTATTGGTAGGGGATCCGGTTCCCCCACCTCCATCTGGGTCTCTGGTAACACAGATGGGGCCCTGGTGGAAGGCTCAGGAACAGGGATAGGTGTGGAAGCTTGCTTAGTCTGGCTGCGGGTGACCGTTCCCACCCTCTTGGCCAGCTTTACCTGGTTGGCCAAGTCTTCCCCTAGCAGCATGGGAATGGAAGGACCACAAAAGTCCACATTCCTGACCAGCCCTTGTATTGGACAGGCAACTTGGCTGTAGGCAAATCGAAAGAGTTGGACTTGAAGAGTTGAATCATCACTTGGACCTCTGGGTTGATTAAGTTGGGGTCCACTAAGGATTGATGGATAGCTGACACCTGCGCTCCAGTGTCCCTCCATGCTGTAACCTTCTTCCCGCCCACACACAGTTTCCCTTCACTCTAAGGGTATCTGGGAGGCATCTGGGCCTGAAGACCTTTGGTGTGACCCCAGTGCAATGAAGTGTAATCTGCTGGGGTTCTTGGGGCAGTTGGCCTTCACATGTTCCAGCTCATTACATTTAAAACATCATCCAGTTGACTGGGCATTGGAGCGAGATGGGTTGCTGGAGAATGGTGTGGTGGGACGATAAGGTGTCTGGGGTTTTCCTTGGGATGTAGGTGGGGCCTTGAGTTACCCCCGGTGATAGGGTTTTGTTTTGGGTTGCCCCTTCTGATATTCGCTCCAACTGCTACTAGTTTTTTTTCTTTTCTGCCACCTCCACCCATTTGGCTCCAATCTCCCCCGCCTCGATTACAGTTTTGGGCTTCCCATCTAGGATGTACCTTTCTATTTCCTTAGGAACACCCTCTAAGAACTGATCCATTTGCATTAGGAAGGGCAACTCTTCTGGAGATTTAACACTTGCTCCTGATATCCAGGCATCCCAATTTTTCACAATGTGGTAGGCATGTCGAGTAAATGACACGTCTGGTTTCCACCTTAGGGCTCTGAACTGCCGATGAGAATGCTCGGGTGTTAATCCCATTCTGACTCTCGCCTGGGTTTTAAAAAGTTCATAACTGTTCATGTGTTCCTTTGGCATTTCAGCCGCAATCTCTGCTAAGGCTCCACTGAGCTGTGGCCTCAGCTCTACCGTGTACTGGTCTGTAGAGATGCTGTACCCAAGGCAGGCCCTTTCGAAGTTTTCTAAGAAGTCCTCGGTATCATCGCCTGCCTTGTAGGTGGGGAACTTTCTGGGATGGGAAGCGGTACCTGGAGAAGGATTACTAGGGTTGGTTGGTATATTCTGCTGATCCCTTGCCTTCTCCATCTCCAGTGCATGCTTCCTATCTTTTTCTTTCTCCTCCATAGCTCTCTTAGGGGCAGTTTCCTCTGCTTCCACCCTGGCATTTTCTGCCTCCATAGCTGTCTTGTGGGCAGCTTCCTCTGCCTCCACCCTGGCTTTTTCTGCCTCCACCTCCAAGCGCCTTAAGATCATCTGTCTATCATGCTCTTTTTGTTTCTCTCAAGGTTCGAATCTGGCCAGCTCTAGTTTATTAGCTGCTTCACTGGTAGTCATTTTCCTGCTTTCTTGTGCTTAACTCTTGCTATACCTGAGAGTTAGGAGAGGAAAAAAAAAAACAACTTGTGAATTTCCCTGCAGGAGGTTAACTACCTTGCCTTTAGGTAGAGAAAACTCAAGCTCAAAAAAGAAAAACCTCTTTGTAAAAAACTAACATCTCTGTCTCCAGGCAAATAGACAGAAAACCCTCTAGCTGCTCTCAGCTTAAAAAAAATCCTCTTCAGCTCTGTTTCTGGCTGCCTGCTAGCCTTGGTCATCTGTGCCTAAAAGGTTTCCTGTGGTTCTGCTTCGTTGGCTCCACTGTGAACCAAGGCAGCCTTGCCAGGGGAACTGAGACAGGAACGTAGGGGAAGCTCTTGAAGTGCAGAGACATCAGGACTTGGGGATTCAGTGTCTAGACCTACCCATCCTTTCACTCCTAACTTTACAAATGATGAGCTTACTTCCTCAGGTAGAAAATAATGTGTCATGGCTGTCGCAAACTTCTCAAAAGTATTTGCCTCTTCTAAACAGCATGACTTCTGTTTTTCTCAGGTTCAGCATCAACTTCAAGGTGTTCTTCATCCGTGAGTTCCTCACCCAAGCACTGGACTAGCTTGGTGACTGTGTTGTCATAATTTGTGAAAAATAGATATAGTTCATTGTCTTTTTGACAATTTTTTAATGTAACAGCGTGGAAATGTAGTTCTTCCAACTGGATTTGAGAACAGTGGCAACCACTGTAATGTTGTTCTTGTCTTTGTGGCTAAAATCCTCTGCCTTACTTGTGGGGGGAGGGTACAAAAGGCAATAGAAGATGTGATCTCTGAGGACCCCGAATTGTTCAGCATCAAAACAGATGCACTTCATTAAAGATGCCAGGACATGTTTAAAACCTTTTGGCCACTGCTTCGTCTGCCAAGAAAAGCATTTCCACTTCCACATACCAGTCACAAGGATTTTTCAGGCAATGTTTCAGCCATATGTCACACATAGCAACAATCATGTGATTCCAACAAGAAGAAGAGCAGATTCTATCAAAGGACAGATTTGATATCTGCTTTAGTGAGCTAAGCACCATCAGTATCTACAGCTAAATCTCACATTTTGTAGGTTAGCTGAGGGCCACAAGCCAACCCTTTGTGTGGATCTGTTTCTTGGAGACCAAGAATCACCATGAAGTTAAGATAACTATTGTCTTAACTGTAATTATTTACTTGGTTACAACCAGCAAGATGACCCCAACACACTCCCCATTCCAAATTTCCCAAAAACTGTGTGCCCTGAAATGTTCAGCCCTTTCCTGGACAGCTCAGAGAAATAATAATGTTCAATACTCCTGTAAAGAGACAAAACTACATCACGGCTTATTAACTTAGATTGAGTAAATGCACCCTTCCTTTTAAACACAGCATTGAGTTGGTTTATAGTAAAATAAAACAGATTTATTAACAATAGGACATAGATTAAGTGATGCTAAGTATAAGCAATAAAGTTAGAAAGGGCTACAAGCAAATAAAAGTGAAAACATGCATCTAAAAGTCTTAAACCTAATCTAGCAAGATACAGTCTTTGTTCAAGCTAGTTTCTCTACCTAGTCGTTCTTTTTCCCAGCCATGGCCATCTTTCCCCCAGTCGGGACCTTCCACAAAAGTACAAGGTGCTTGCTTCCCATGTCATCTTAAGTGAAAGATCTTTGCCTACTCAGATTTCTCACCTATCTTCAGTTCCAGAGACTTCAATCCTCCTTGGTTGAAGGACATATTTTTCTTAGCTTGGAAGAGCTCTGGCCTCTTGTATTTGTCTAGTGATGGATGCCCAAGATGGCTTCTCTCCTTGCTTATATCTTCCAAAATTCAATTAATTGTTTTCAAGAGGCAGAATGATCTCATGGTGTCTTTCTCTTCCTGTGGGCTTCTCATCCCCCATACAATTTCTATATAAATGGGGTTTCCATTGTTTCTGATTCCACCATGCTTAATTAATAAATGTGGCATTCCCTCCTGTCTGGAGAGACTGTACAGCCCAATATCAATGAGTATCCATAATTCCTTATATAGTGGTAATGCATACAATTCACGGTGATATCAATCACCAGTGTGCCATAGGCTTTCAGAAAAGAACTCACTCTGTACCAGTGATACTCAGACCTCAGTGGTTTAGGAGCCAAATTAGCAATCAACGTTACCCAAAAGAGCCACAGTAGTATAAATTCATTGTTTCATTTACTCTGTGTGTGTGTGTGTGTGTGTGTGTGTGTGTGTGTGTGTGTGTATGTATCAATTCACAGCAAAACGACTGAGCAAGTATTCTACAATTGGTTAATAACATAGTAAAAGCATCCTGATTGGTTAATAAACTTAGATTGGGTAATAATTAAATCATACTGTGTTTAAAAAGGTGCTGCAAAGACCCACAAGAAGACACGTTAAAGAGCCACTTGCAGCTGCCAAGCCTAAGTCTGAGTGTCACACTTTTCTAATACAGTACAGTAATATTGTATACCATCAGTTTGATTCAATTGCTTATCACTAGAGGTTCAGCCACTCTATCTTTGTAGACCGCTAAACCTTGCCATGTATTCTTTGAAAAGTAAAACCCAGATCAAGCTTCTCTCTACCAACCAC